>NW_026914180.1:9740000-10940000 GCF_034315485.1 Pezoporus occidentalis
GAGGGGTGGTGATTTGTTTATTTTTCTGCAGAATTTGTATCTTTTCTTCCCTCCTTCTCCTCCTTGTATAAAGTTAGAGATGAGAAACTGGAAGAAATAAGTGCATTGTATCACTGAATTTGGTTCGTTAATAAAAAAAAAAGGCAGAAAGAGAGAGGGGATTAAAGACATGTGACCCTCAGAGTCATTTAAGATGTGGGACTTAGAGGAACAATTCTTTTTCTATTACAGAATTCCTTTCCCCTTTTTTTATTATATTACATCTGGTGTCATTTTCTGACAGTTTCATCAGATCTGAGGTATAGTTCAAATAAAAAAGAAGACAAAAAGCTTTTACGGAAATAATTCCTGTTTTGCAGAAATCTGTGATTGATCTCTTATCTTCAAGCTGAGTGAGCATTTTCAAACCATATTTTAAAATATTTTATACAAGATGCACATATTGCTCAGAAGTCAAGACCAAATGTACATAGAGATGCCTTAAGATTTTTCTGGTTTAAAGCCTGTATTTCACTGTGCAAACTGTGTAGATGCGCATTTGCTCATTCTACCAACACATTTGGCATTCCCTACATTGAGCTGCGGCATCTTTGCATAGAAGCATTCCTTGGTGTTCTGGCATTGTCAGTGTTTGAGGCTTGCATGAAACTGTGAAGTTGAGGAAAAAACCTTGCCACATTCACTTTAAAAAACCTAAGTATTTCAAAGAGTATATTTTTGAAAATACAGGTATGTCCGTCAGCCATGTTGTCATCACCAGTCTAACTCAGTTTCCAGCAGATGCAATAGTCTGTATCAATAATGGCTGTTTGAATAAACTAATCAGCAAGTAACTCTGAATCCATGTGATAAAACACGAGCTTGAAAGAACCAGTTTATATGGTGATGGAGAGAGGGATTCATTATAGCTCTGCCTGAATTACTGCCTAAGACATAGTTTTTGCTTCTTTTTCTCTTAGGAAGTCATACTGTTTCCTGCAATACCACATTGCATGTGTAATGCCAATATGCTTAATCCAGGCAGAACTTGAAAAAATTTTGTTTAAGGAAGATAAGTTAATCTTGGACAGAATAGAGCAGTGTATGTTTAATTGTGATTGGCTTCAAAACAAGTATCTGCCCAGGTAACAAGTATGATTTATTTCCCTTTTTATGGAAAGCAACTGTCCATATTTTATGGCTGTTTTAAGACTTTAAACATTAGACCTGAAGGTTACTAGTCATCTAATTTGTAATGTTCAAGCATGGTACATTTGAAATCCAGGTGTGGTGGGCTGTGATCCTGCTGACAGCTTTTTTAGGAAGCATTTGAGAGATATAGTGGTTTCTATAACAGCAGTAAGGGACTCCAGCTTCTTACCTTTATATCAAATGAGTTTCCCAATACATCACCTTTAAAACATATGCTAAAATCTTTGCTAGAGCTACAAATGCCCATAATTCCTAGTAAATTCAAGAATAGACTCTTCTTAGTTTCCACTGCCTGTCTATTTCAATCTGTGTATGAACTTTCAGCTGTCAGCTTATATTAGCATCTTAGATTTCAGAAAGAAATGTAGACTAAAGAAAGAAAATCATAAAATAAATCATATAGATTTTTTTTCCATTTAGTAGAAGGATAAACCAACAGAAAATCAATGTTTTTACTCTGATATACTTATCATTTTGAAAAATCAAATCAGGTTTTTATCCAGAAATAAAATCTTACACAGTAAGGTATTGATATAATTCTTTTCTATTATTGCTTTTTTTTTGGGGGGGTGGGGAAAGAAAGCAAAACAAAACAAACAAAACCCAGCAAAATAAACAAACAAAATCCCTCTCCCAACAACCAAAACTCAAACCCAATCAAACAAAAAATACTTTGAATTTAAGTTACAGATGTCAGAATTTTGGCATGGCAGAAGCCGTACATTTGCCTAACAATTGTTCTTTGCCATGCTTTCCTTTGTTACTTCTGAATATAATACAGGGGAGAAACTCCTTGTTGACACTCCAAGCTGTTAAATCTGGAACTGCTGAGCAAATAAAACTCTGTTGTTGATTTCTTCCCTTTCAATATAAATATCTTCATGGTGCAAGGTGACTAAATAATGATCTGCTTGTTAGTAGGCATCCTGAGTTCAGCAGTAGCTGTCATTTTTCTCTTCTTAGTAGCTGGTGCAGTGCTGTGTTTTTGACTTTCAGCCTGGGAACAGCGCTGATGGCACCGATGTGTTTAGTTGCTGCTCAGTAAGGTTTACTCTGACCAAGGACTTTGTGAGTCTCATGCTTTGCCAGGGAGGAGGGGAAGCCGGGAGGAGGCAGAGACAGGACACCTGACCCAAACTAACCAAAGGGGTATTCCATAACATAGCACATCATGCCTAGGATGTAGAACTGGGGGCAGTTACCCAGAAGGGTTAGATCACTGCTCGGGTCAGGCTGGGTATTGGTCGGCGGGTGGTGAGCGGTTGTATTCTCTTCCCTTATTTCCCTTATCATTATTATACTGGTGATAGCAGCAGTGATTTGTGTTATACCTTAGCTACTGGGCTGTTCTTATCTCAACCTGTGGGAGTTACATTCTTTTGATTCTCCTCCCCATCCCTCCGGAAGCAGGGGTGAGCGAGTGGCTACGTGGCTCTGAGTTACTGGCTGGGCTTAAACCGTGGCAGTAGGTGTCGTGGTTTAAACCCAGTCAGGTAATTCGTTCGCTCACTTCCCCCCCTTTTCTTGCCCTCCCCCTGCTCTCGGAGGGACGGAGAGGAGAATCGAAAAGAATGCAACTCCCACGGGTTGAGATAAGAACAGTTTAGTAACTAAGGTATAACAGAGATCACTACTGCTACCACCAATGATAATAATGATAAAGGAAATAACAAGGGAAGAGAATACATCATCTCACCACCAGCCGACCGATAACTCGCCCCCCCAGCCTGACCAAGCTCTGACCGATACCTCCTCCAACCCTGCAGTCTCCCAGCCCTTCCGGCTAACTCCCAGTTGCATCCTGGGCATGACGTGCTGTGGTATGGAATACCTCTTTGGTCAGTTTGGGTCAGGTGTCCTGTCTCTGCTTCCTCCTGGCTTCCCCTCCCCCCTGGCAGAGCATGAGGCTCACAAAGTCCTTGGCCAAACCAAAACATCCTTGTTATCAGCTCTGTTCCCGAGCTGAAAGTCAAAACACTGCACTGCACCAGCTACCAAGGAGGAGAAAAATGACTGCTACTGCTGAACCCAGGACATTATCCACCCCTTATTCCATACCATTCACGTCATGCTCAGATCCCACATTTTCAATATACCATCACTCTTATCTCGGTGCACTCTTATCTTAGTGCACGGACCAGTCCCTATAAAGCTGCTGTGTCCATCTGGTCCATGATGTCAGGCTCCATCTCTTGTAACAGAGCAGGAGAGACTGTGTGCAGTGTTCACACTCGTGAATAACCTGGGCAACAGTGTCCATTGCTAAGTCCACCCTTCAATCATGAGTCCACCTCTGTGTTGCATCTCTGCTCTGATGGCCTGAAGTGCCATGGGCCCACCAGGCTTAAAATAATTCACTGTCCCCTTAAGCAGTTTCTGCAGCTTGCTGCTGGGGACTCCATACAGCTGCCTTCCATCTCCGACGCTTCCAAAGCACTGGAGGGGCCCAGTGGACTAGATACTTGCCCATACTGTCCCACACACCCTGCCACTCATAACTGTCCAGCCTTGGGGAAAACCTCTTGGTCCCCTTATATCCTCGTCTAACCCCAGACAAGACCCAAACCTGACTCTGCTTAACTTTTGAGATCAGACAAAATGGCTGTGGGTAGAACACAGTCTGTGTGTGCGCCAACATGCTGATCCCCATCACAGTCAGCAGGCAGGTCCCAAGGATACCCAAAGGCCATTCAAAACCTTCAGAACTCTCACACGATGCTGCTGTCCCTGTCACTGGGGCTGGTGTAGCCGCTGTGCTTGCCGGCTCTCCCACCGCCAGCTCCTCTTTTCCTGAGTCCAGCTCTTCCTCCTCTGCCTTGCTGGGAAATGCCGCGCGGTCTCCTGCATCCTCCTGGGGCTCGGCGGGCGGCTTCCGGGAAACGCTCTCGGCCGTCGCGGGGCTCGGCTCTTCCGCGGGGCTCGGCTCCTCCGCGGGGCTCGGCTCCGCCGCGGGGCTCGGCTCGGCCGCGGGGCTCGGCTCCTCCGCCGCCTTCTCCCGCTGCTCTGCAGCCCCTTCCTTCTGCTCCTCGACCGTCCCGACCTCCTCCACCGGCAGCCGTCCCCTCGCGGCCTCCGGCCCCGCTCCCGCCGCCGCTTGGTCCCCGGGGCCGCTCTCCCGGGCCGCTTCGGCTGCCGCCGGCTCCCGGGGCCGCTCCCCCTCGGCTCCCCACAGCCTCACGAAGATGGAGAGTAGGGTGAGGGCCAGGACGGTGAAGAGCAGCCGGACGGCCAGGTACAAGTCCACGGCCACGTCCGTCCCGCCCTGCTGCTGGAGCCCGCCCGTATTACAAGCCATTGCCATAAAGCACAGTGAGACAAGAACCTTAGCCCAAGCCCCATACTTGATAAACACTAACACAGCAAATACCGGCTCTACGTAAGTTACAACATTCTGAAGCTGTGAGATCAAGAGAAACAACTCTGAGAGCCAATAAATCAGCATTGTGATGAGTGACTATTAATCTGGTCAGAACTGTCGTTATCTCAACCCTTCGTGCCCCAAGTATATCCAGGTCCCTGAGCAAAAGCAATTACCCAGACTGTCTTCCCCAGCAAATTCTTCGTATGCACCACGGGAACTTTGTCCCCCTCTACAATATGTAAAAGTTCTGACTGGGCTGGGCCGGCCCTGTTGGCAGATCCTCTGGTGTTGACCAACCAGGTGGCCTTTGGTAAGTGTGTATCCCAATGCTTGAAAGTTCCCCCACCCATTGCTCTCAGTGTAGTTTTTAACAGCCCATTGTACCGTTCGATTTTCCCAGAGGCTGGTGCATGGTAGGGGATGTGATATACCCACTCAATGCCATGCTCTTTGGCCCAAATATCTATAAGGTTATTCCGGAAATGAGTCCCATTGTCTGACTCAATTCTCTCTGGGGTGCCGTGTCGCCACAAAATCTGTTTCTCAAGGCCCAGGATGGTGTTCCGGGCAGTGGCATGGGGCACGGCGTATGTTTCCAGCCACCCAGTGGTTGCTTCCACCATGGTAAGCACATGGCGCTTGCCTTGGCGGGTTGGTGGCAGTGTGATATAGTCAATCTGCCAGGCTTCCCCATATTTATACTTCAACCATCGTCCTCCATACCAAAGAGGCTTTAACCGCTTGGCTTGTTTAATTGCAGCACATGTTTCACACTCATGAATAACCTGGGCAATAGTGTCCATTGTTAAGTCCACCCCTCGATCACGGGCCCATCTATATGTTGCACCTCTGCCCTGATGGCCTGAAGTGTCATGGGCCCACTGGGCCAAAAATAATTCACCTTTACGTTGCCAATCTAAGTCCATCTGAGCCACTTCAATCTTAGCCGCTTTATCCACTTGTTGGTTGTTCCGGTGCTCCTCAGTGGCCCGACTCTTGGGTACATGGGCATCTACATGACGTACCTTCACCACCAGGTTATCACAGAAATCAGCTGCACAGCACACATTTTGCAGAAATGTCAGTCTAGCAAGGTTCCTTTTACCAGTTTTAAAAGGAAGCAGGAGGTTCCAAGATATCCTGTACACTGACGTGCAAGATGTTTTGGTCAGCACTTGACATCTGCTTTCCTCCTAAACTGCTTTCCTCCTAAACCTGTAAAAAAATTCTGAGATCCTTATTCCATGCAATATAATACTTCAACTGGAATGTGAAATAACTCTTGGCATTCATGGTTGTTTAATTAAAGAATTATCATCTTTAAAGTGAGATCTTCATGAATTTTAAGTTTGCACTGAGATAAGAATATATTTTTAAATAACTGCAGGTTGCAATGGTGAGTAAACAAAAGCCTTCATAACAGAGAATGTTTATGTTTCAAAAAGAAAAAAAAGAATAAAGTATATGAGTTTGACATTAAGACTGCTACAGGATTGTATAACTGAGTGCCTTCACTCAGTCATACATTACACAAGATTTTCCTCTATGTTACCTCACAACTCAGTCAGAGAATATTGCTGTATTAGACCTTCAGGTGTTATTCCAAGGTTGAGAATCTTTCTATAGCAACTATACAGCAAAGTGTTACACCAACAAACACAGCAAAAATAATATAGACAGTTTTGACAAATATAGAAAATATCTCTCACATTCTTAAAGAAACAAAAAGTAGAAAACCTGCTGAATGTTCTCCCAGAAAGACTTCTGAATGTGGAATAACTGTCTTGTATTATTTTACCTATATATAGGTAATATATATATATATTTTTATATATATATAATATGCAGTGAGTGGTACTTAAAGAAAAACTGATTTTGCCATTAATAATGGCTACAAATAGTTTTATTTGATTTCTTGGTTTTGTTAGTTACTTTACCAATTTCAAGAGTGGCATTTGGGCAAGTACCGAGTTCCAAGCATCAAGTTAGCTCTACATCACTGATGAATGGGACCAACAGTAGTTAGATGCAAACTAAATTGTGTCCAGCCCTGCCGCATGCTTACTATCACTTGCTTATTTCTCTCTTACCTGTGGGAAATGTCAAAGGTTATACAAAGTATTGTTGGTCATTATTAATTATTTCATTTTAAATGAACTTGCATTAGTGTGATGCTCTTAAACACATTCAGGATGTTGCTAGCAAAATAGCTTGATGCTTTTAGGACTGTTGCGTTATGGTTTCTGACTGAACAGGTATTTAGGAACACCAGACAAAAGAAGATATCTGCAAAAATTAATGTATATAGATACAAACATACTGGGAAGAATTCAGCAGAAAATGTATGAATACTTTGAAAAGATTACTTAAAACTTGTAGAAAGCAAATGGTCTGTCATTCAAGGTAAAGTACGTTATGAATTACTTCCTTATTTTTTTTTGCAGGCCAGTCAGATTTATGTTCACTTTACTCTGTGTTAATTTTTCTTTAAAAGCAATCATTTTTCTTCCTTTCAAATTCAGATATTGAAACAGTTCTGTAAAATTTAATGTATCATCACTGTGTGTGCATGTGTGAGTGCGCACATATATATCAGCAAAATTATTGGTAAATATTCAGGACAACGAGTTAACACAAAGGTGGTTTTCTTTCTTTGTGAGTTCACGATGTTGGCTTACAGAATACATATAAATCACTTTTCATGGAGCTCAGCACAGTGTTATTAAAGTAACACTGTGTGCTGGTTTTGTCTGAGGTAGAGTTAATTTTCTCCATAGTAGCTTGTATGGAGCTATGTTTTGGATTTGTGCTGGAAACAGTGTTGATATTTCAGGGATGTTTTAGTTACTGCTGAGCAGGGCTTTACACAGAGCCAAGGCTTTTTCTGCTTCTTACACCACCCCACCAGAAAAGTTGGGAGGGGACACAGCTGGAACATCTGACCCCAACTGACCCAACAGATGTTCCATACCATTTGACATCATGCTTAGCATGTAAAGCTGAGGGAACAAGAAGGAAGGGGGGGACTTTTGGAGTGATGGCATTTGTCTTCTCAAGTCACTGTTATGCATGATGGAGCCCTGCTCTCTTGGAAATGGCTGAAGACCTGCCTGCCCATGGGAAGTGGTGAATTAATTCCTTGTTTTGCTTTGGTTGAAAGTGCAGCTTTTGCTTTACTTATAAAACTGTCTTTATCTCAGCTCATAAGTTTCCTCACTTTTACTCTTCCAGTCCTCTCCCCCATCCCACAGCAGGGAAGTTGGCAAGCAGCTGTGTGGGGCCTAGTTGCTGGCTGGGGTTAAACCATGACATTCAGTGAAACTAGATCATTAAAAAGTAAATTCAAATAAATTGTCAAAGCTTGTGAGTGAATTCAGTAAATTAAGTAAAGTGCTCCTAAAATAAAATATCTTAATAACTCATTCATTTAGAAATTTGTAGCAGTATTCTATTATTTTTGGAATTGTCATAAAATATGTTGGTCCAGAAAACAAAAGGAGTGTACATTAAGTATGGAGAAACTATTCATAACTCAAAAGCTCATATTCTTATTTCATGCTCTGGTATTTAAACTGAGGTACACACGATGTCACTTATAATACTATATTAACATGCTTCAGTATAATGTAGTTTTATTCAAACTCCTATTGAATACTGCTTGAGCATTTGCTTAATATAGATAACAGGGGTGTGCATAGCACTTTTTAAAAATACATTGTTTGACAATAACCTCATAAATTGTCTCTTTTTCTAAAAAGAAAAAAAAAAGTGCCTAGCAATTCTTATTAAGAACATAAATATTTATTTGCAAACCCATTCACTCAGGAAAATACTTTTCTTTCAAAAAATAGCAAGAAGAATATTTTAAATAATTTCTGCTTGGGTGTTTTTACTTCTCCACAGCTTTTCATTCCTGTTAACACTTACACACCATTTTTCACACAGCATGGAAAGTGATAGGACACTTTCCAGACTTTAGTGTTGGATGACCAAAGAAAGAAGAAGCCAATATTTAAATATCTCATATTTTCTTTTCCATGCTTTTGTTCTCTATAGGGATTTAAACAACTGAATAGAACTGGATGTCTAACATATAATAGCTTCCTCATTTCCTTGACAGTTGTTTTCCTAAGTATTCCCAAAGGTCAAACAACTGTTCTGTAGGAACTTCTTCGCTCCCACATATGCTGAAGAGGAAGACAATAGATCTTAAATGTAACTTGAAAACCTAGGGGAAATAAGTATATATTCCTCACCATAGGTGATGAGCATGAGTTCATTAAACAGGGAACCAGAGGCCAGAGAAAGAGAGAAAAGCAAGGTAAATGCTCCTTGGATAAATCCAAGATGGGCAATCATATCTATATAAACGATATTGACATCTCTCTCTGATTTAGCAATCTGAGTACAAAGTTGTTGATAGTGGTATCATTATGTATTCCTGGAAAGACATATTCATCTTAACTTGCAGATGCCCCTTCCCTTAGAAGAACTGAAAGGAAACAATATCTTAATTCACCTAAAGCACTGTTGGTTCTTATGGCCACCACAATAGTAATAGATGCCATAGGCTCAGGATTTAAGTCATGTACATGAGGAAGAAAAGAATGCTATCCCATACATGTAGATCTTTTTATGATTTATGTTAATACTCAAGTATACATATGGTATGGTACTTTCATCCCAGGTCTGAGAAGTATCTCCATGTCTTTATTGAGTAATATTCTTTCTTTAGAGCTGAATACTGCTGTGTACCAGATGTGTTTTTGTTGTCACCTTTTCCTGGCTAAGCTAGTCCACAGATCATTCTGCATTCATATAAGATGATCCAAGACCAAGTTTCAAGGTTTGATTTTGGTATTTACTCTTTATTTTCCAGTCACATAACTCAGTGACATATTTGGTAGGGCTGCTGTATTCCAATACAATGCCACCAGTACAGGTAATGTTATAAGATAAATTAATCTAACTGTGGCAAGCAGGCTCAGGCAAGTAATTCTTTAAAGAAGCAGGATAATCTTAGATGGCTTTCTTACAATGTAGCCTCATTACTCAACCCTGGAGCTACCTGTGAGGTAATCCCAAGAGCTCCTAAGGTGAAGAGCAGAAATATCCCTTGTAAGTAGAATTTATTGAGATCTGCTAAATTTAGGCTACTCTTATAAATGCAGCACAGGTCTAGGGTTGAATTAGTCTCAACCTATTTTATGTGCCTAAAATACAGTACTCCAGTGCTAGTCAGTTGTTCAGGCCTCTGTATAGTCAATGAAAAAGTTTCTTCCCAGAAGATACTTTATCCTACTTATTTTAGACATGTCTCTATAGAGGTATAATTCAGCCTTTGGAGATGTCTGTATCCTTCTGATGATTGTAGCGTAGGCTGGATATTTTAATTACGACAGTTAGGTTATTTCCAAATTCCTTAGTCAGGGCATTCTAAATTCCTATGCAAAAAACATGATCTGCCAGCTACGTGGCAAATAATTTACTTTCCACTGATGTAATACACATACCCCCCCCCCCAACCCTTTTTTTTTCCTTCACCATGGAATTATTCAGAGGACAATAGCCAATGCAGATGGTTGTTATAATCTGGTGAAATTATTACAGACTGGAAGAGGTAAGAGACAATTTCCCTTGTAAAAGGTGCTTAAAAACCAGAGAAATTTAGACTCTGTTGCACAGAGCATTACCTATGCACAGTTACCCTGAGAAATGTATAAATAGAAGCTTTTGAGAGCTTGCATGACAGTAATGCCAAAGTTGGGTTTGGGGAGCCAATTCAGACCCACAGTGGACAATGCAGTCACAATAGCTCTGTTGTTCTGGAGAATAAGAAAATTCCAGTATTCAGAGATAACATGAATATTATAATGTTGATTATCTGTATCATAAAATGGAAAGAGTATTGTAGTTTCCTTTGGCAGTGTGCTTAGCATAGGAGGAGTAATCTCAAAGGAACAGTGTTCTGTCTGACCATATGCATGAATAGGTGGCTGTCAAGTTTATACCTCATTGTCTTCAAGCTGGCATCATGCCAGCCTTCAGGCAGGCAGGAAGAAGATATATGTGAAAAGAGGTAGTCAAATTGCTTCCCTATGGCTGCTTTATAAACATACATATGTTAAACACATTTATTAGGGCAGTCATCAGCAGCAAGTGCAAGGGCCCTTCTTCTCCCTCCTGAGGGATAGTTGTTGCTTACATAGGAGTGAGAAGCTGGAAGCTGGCCCAGAAATCTGGAAAGCATATTATGTGAGATTCCCCATGGAGGATCATTTTGCTGCCAATATATCTCGCTCTGGGGTTTCAACACGCCATCAATCTGGAACCTGGCAGCCACCATTCCCCAGCTCACCTCGTCTCATGCAGCGAGCAGACACAGTGAAACTATTTGTCTCAGATTGCAGCCTGGCCACTCATGGAAGGGAAGGCGGGGGAGGGAAGCAATAAGTCTCTGGCAGAGCTGTGGTCTGAGTTGTGCAGCTCCAACGAGTTGCTCGTTGCAGCAACATAGAATGACAAACTCACTGTTTTTTGTCAGACAACAAGCCATGTTAAGTGGTGCTGTTTGCACAGCAATATGGCCCTGAGCAAGGAGGAAGAGGAGGAAGAGCCCAAATGAAGCTTTCAGAAAAGTGCTGTCGTTTACTTTTTAGTGTAAGCTGTGCTTATAGTTTGAAGACTCTAGAGAGTTTTACAATTCTCAGTTGAATCTCAAATAACTTCTACTTAGGAGTACAGCTGTTTTTCAGAGAGCATTGTACTCCTTATGGGAAGTAAATTACCAATTTCCTTTCCTGGAGCCCTTGGCAAATGCGGAGCGAATATCGTGGTCCACATTACATTGACCAGGGGCAGGAGATGCCGTCACCACTTTTCCTGCATGGTCAGCCCTGCGCACATTCATGAAGTGGTGGGAAGCTTACAGCCTTCGATGGAGGTCAGGCTGCATGTTTTGCCCTTGCTCCCCTCCTCCTTTCTGTACTTCATGACATATTTTGATGTACATAAAAAAAGACCCTGAGATAACAAAGAGAGTTAAAATTCTAGCTCTAAGCCAGTGATTCTTGATTTTCCTCCTCTTCCTCAGCAGCAGCTGATGATGCTCCTCATTTTAGTTGTTTACACTACTTTTGATTGACTCAGAATTCTGAGTCCAAAGCCCCTGTCACTATAATTATTAGTTCAGTGTAGAACTTCTGTCAAGTCATAAGTACAGTTGCAAATACTTGTTTTGGATGTACATCTAGCCACTTGAATATTAACATGCATTGAAATTTTCGTGTAGCTTAAGGCAAGTCATTACCATCGTCCTCTGCTTGCAATAAACCTGTTCTATCTCTCTGTTCATCCCACATACAGATTTAGAGAATTATGCACAAAACTAGGCACTGTCTGTGCAATGCAGTTGTGAGTCTTGCCAAAGAAGTTTGTACTTTCAATTAAACTAAAAAAAAGACTGGAAAACACTCCATTGGAGTGCAAGAGCTGTACCACCTAAGCAAAATCAAAATACTTTTATAGCTTTGTAGCCTGCTTAGGTTTTTACACCTCTAGTTTCACACTACAAATTGGAGTGTGAAGTTACAGGCAAACTTATGCTGGAGGTTTAAGGGAAGGCAACACACAGGCAAAGCACAGTCCTCTGCCTGTTTTTTTTTTTTGAGACAGATGGGTGTGAGTTAACACCAGTTTGAAGCTCATCCAGTTGCACTAGCTCATGCTGTGATTGAGCTAATTAGTTCTACTAAAAACTTGACTCTAACAGAGCTCAGCTGGGGAGGCATGGCCCGAGAAAGGTGAATCCAGCTCAAACCCCAGAGCTGTATATTAATTCAAATGGATGTTGTTTCTTTACTACAAAATACAAACCTGGGGGTCAGATCTGTAGTGGGCCACATTGATTTAAATCTGATGTCTGCTGTAATAAGCAGACTGCTCCCAGAGGAAAATCTGGCCTTATCTTTTCCTCTGCCTAAAAGAGAAAAAGGTAAATGAAAATAATAAATTCCTGATGTGTGACTGACTAAAGGCTTAAAAAGAAGGCTTTTTTCACCCATTTTGTTACTAGATATCACCAGGGAATATGGTCTGTATCCATAGGCTGTGGCTGACATTTCAAAATGGTTTCATTTTGTAGCATATGATCTGGACAGGAATCATCCCATGTAACGTATGGCTTACAGGAACACAGAAAAATAGTGGGTTTGCGTGGGAATTCTGTGTTAAAATCAGGACTTGCCGTCACCTCCCTCACTGCATCGAGTATATAATAACTTGTTACTTCTGTTTGTTAAGGCTAAAAATGTATGCAACACAAAAAAATAAAGTTGCCTCTACTTAGACAGTGGTCAGTATGTCTACATACTTGCTTTGCCTATTGTCATTTACAAATATGCAAAGGAACAGGAATTTTGATAAAGCGAATTATGCTGATCACTGAAGTCCCTTTGTTCCTGTCTTTTTCTCTACCTAAGTACACACACACACATATATTTATGGTTAGCGGAAATGGGGAAAGAGAGCTTTTAAGTAAAATCTGAGTTTGCTTTCTGTATTTTCATCTGGGATTCATGTATTAACTATAAAGTTATTTTTGCCTAATTCACAAGTTTCATGTTTTGGTTCTTGGTTTGTAGTTTGGAAAATTGATCTTATTTTTTAGGAAAATTCCATGATCTTTAAAGAAATCTAATGAAAGAGAAGATGCAAATAAGACCTTAGAAAGTAGTCTTGGGTACATTTGGAAGTTTTAAAAAGCAGGTCACTCTTTGGACTTGATAGAGACAACATTGAATTAGAAATGAAAGGGTTATAATGGAACTGACATCACTGCAAGTCTTATTAGTAATGGTTAATCTTAATTTATTTCTTGTTCAGAACAAAGTGTGTTTCTTGTAATGGCATATGTGGGAATTTTAGAGTCCAATTTAATTTAAACTTCTGTCAGATAAAAACTATAAAATTTGAAGTTTAAAATTACAGGATAAAATGCTTCTGTAGGGGCTGAATTTTAACTTTGAACTAGTATGCAAGGTTAGCCAAAAAAAGTCTTACATTTTGTATGTACCTAAGAATGTGCAAGAGTAATGAGTCTTCAGTTAAAGATAAAATTTATCTTCCCATACAATTCCAAAGGTAAAATTCACCCTTCTAAAAGAAACAGATGCTTGAAAAGAAGTGAAGGTCCTTGAAATGTTCAGAGCGACATCTCAAAGTAGAAGATTATTTTTCCTTTGAAAACTTGAAGGAAGTAAAGAAGGTATTGTAAAGGTGTAAGGCTAGGCCCTTCATTGATATGGCTCCTTGTAATTTCACTAAGTTCAGGTAATCGGTTCTAATTGAAAATGTAGGAAATGTTGTATTCTATGATGTTTCAAGTAATTTTTATGACACTGAACTTTAGAAGAGTCCATAAGTACTTTTGGTCCTCAAAATAGTTTGCCCTTAAACTTCAACTTTATTTTATGTTAGCAACATTTATAAAAATACTACTATTCATCTTTGGTGTAAGAATTTTTATGTCTTTTTTTTTTTTCTTTTCTTTTCTTTTCTTTTCTAAAGTACCCTTGATATAAAAGCTTAATTATAAATGACTTAGTGTTGGCATGTTTTATTTTACAGCTTATAAAAAACTTCTAAGGCAATGTTAATAAGAAACAGCTGTAGAGTTGATTTCTTTTTCATACTTTTCTTATGCCATCCAGAAACCTATTTTTCATCTTTTGGTAAATACACAGTTCACAGAACTGACAGAGAGTTGCTCTTGAGGGTGGTTCCCCAAGATTTTCAGAAATCTCAGCCTCTGACCAGGAGTTACTTCCAAACGCTAAATGAACATATAGGCTGTCCAGGCTGACTCACTTAAGGTATGGATGCTATGGTGTTCCACTGAGAGGCACACATAGAATCACAGAATAATTAGGGTTGGAAAGGACCTTAAGATCGTCAAGTTCCAACCCCCCTGCCATGGGCAGGGACACCTTACGCTAAATCATATCACCCAAGGCCTCGTCCAACCTGGTCTTGAACACTGCCAGGGATGGAACATTCACAACCACCCTGGGCAGCCTATTCCAGTGCCTCACCACCCTAACAGGAAAGAATTTTCTCCTTATATCCAATCCAAACTTCCTCTGTTTAAGTTTTAACCTGTTACCCCTTGTCCTGTCACTACATTCTCTAATGAAGAGTCCCTCTCCATCATCCTTATAGGCCCCCTTCAGATACTGGAAGGCTGCTATGAGGTCTCCATGTAGCCTTCTCTTCTCCAGGATGAACAGCCCCAACTTTCTCAGCCTGTCTTCATACGGGAGGTGCTCCAGTCCCCTGATCATCCTCGTGGACCTCCTCTGGACTTGTTCCAACAGTTCCATGTCATTTTTATGTTGAGGACACCAGAACTGCACGCAATACTCCAAGTGAGGTCTCGCAAGAGCAGAGTAAAGGGGCAGGATCACCTCCTTCCACCTGTTGGTCACGCTCCTTTTGATGCAGCCCAGGATACGGTTGGCGTTCTGGCCTGCAAGCACACACTGAAGCTGGCTCATGTTCATTTTCTCATCAACCAACACCCCCAAGTCCTTCTCCACAGGGCTGCTCTGAATCTCTTCTCTGTCCAACCTGTAGCTGTGCCTGGGATTGCTCCAACCCAGGTGTAGGGCCTTGCACTTGGCATGCTTAAACTTCATAAGGTTGACATCAGCCCACCTCACAAGCATGTCAAGGTCCCTCTGGATGGCATTCCTTCCCTCCAGCATATCAACTGAACCACACAGCTTGGTGTCATCTGCAAACTTGCTGAGGCCGCACTCAATCCCACTCTCCATGTCAGTGACGAAGATGTTAAACGAGACCGGTCCCAACACCGATCCCTGAGGGACACCACTTGTTACTGGTCTCCAGCCGGACATTGAGCCATTGACCACAGCTCTTTGTGTGTGGCCATCCTGCCAGTTCTTTATCCACTGAGTGGTCCATCCATCAAATTGATGTCTCTCCAATTTAGAGATAAGGATGTTGTGTGGGACGGTGTCGAACGTTTTAACAAGTCCAGGTAGATGACATCAACTGCTCTACCCCTGTCCATCAGTTCTGTAGCCCCCTCATAGAAGGCCACCAGATTGGTCAGGCAGGATTTCCCCTTAGTGAAGCCATGCTGGCTGTCACCAAGCACCTTGTTGATTTTCATGTGCCTTAGCATGCCATCCAGGAGATTCTGCTCCAAGATTTTGCCAGGCACAGAGGTGAGACTGACTGCTCTGTAATTCCCCGGGTCATCCATTTTCCCCTTCTTGAAAATGGGGGTTATATTTCCCTTTTTCCAGTCATCGGGAACTTTACCTGACTGCCATGATTTCTCAAATATGATGGCCAGCGGCTTCGCAACTTCATTTGCCAGCTCCTTCAGGACCTGCGGATGGATCTCATCAGGACCCATGGACTTGTGCACATTCAGATTTTTAAGATGGTCTCGAACCAGTTCCTCTCCTACAGTGGGCGTGTTTGTCACTTTCTATTTTCTCCCCAAACCTGTGGATCTTGCTTTGGCAACTTCTTTTTCAGAGACTGCTTTGGAGACGTCTTTGTTTCCTACTTACACTTTTAGTTTTTCTTCTCACAGACCTATCACAGAAAAAAAGCAGTATTTTTTCTTTTGTATGTTTTCTACACAGACATTAAAAAACTCCTTCTGTCTCAGTATCTGCCTCAGCACTAGTGACCAGCTCACTTCTTCATGCCTGAGGCAAGAGAAGAGAGTGGCTCCCTCCAATCCCCAGGGATACTCCCTTGCCTCTGTGACTTCAGTTTTACATTACAAATAAGCTCAGTAACTTTCCACCACCAAAAATCTTGCTGTCTCTCTTTCCTTCCTAGCTGTTTCTTCCTCCATCTCTTCCTGCCAGAGGAAATTAATAATAACCTAATTGCTGTTCAGCTGCAACATTTTTTCATAAACTGATCAAGTTTTCTTATCCAAACCTTACAACTGATAGTGAATTCACACTTTCTTTTAGACTTTGGTGACCTTGACGCTTTGGTGACCACTTCTTCCAAAAAGTCTTGTTGGATCATGATACACTTGATGTTGTCCTCCTCAGTGTCCCTATCTTCAAATGGTTCTCCCTATGTGAACCTTCAATGCCTTAATTCCTTTCTCCACCTTTCACAACACTGCCACACAGGACTCTGGTTATGAACTCTTTCTTCTCCTCCATACCTCCTTAGATTTTTTTACACGCAATTTCAACTTCCATGCCTGTGCTAACAATCTGTAGATACACATCTTACATCTCTCATTCAGACTGCCTCCTGTTCAGTGCAAAATGTCAGACTGTCTCCGATACCTCATCACAGGTATTTAACTATCAACTCAGGCAGAAAAAAATACTTCTCCAAGCCCTCACTCTGACTCATTTCTGCTTGATCATGCTAACCAGTGGTGAACTATCCTGCAGGTCACTGCAGTCTGGAAAACTTGAGTCAATTTTCCACTAGGTCCTTTACCAATGTATGCTTAATTCTCAAATATTTGTTTCTTCATAACTTTTCAAAAATGCAGTATTTCATGTCCTCTCTCACTATCAAAGTTTTCACCTAGGCTCTCACCTCTCACTATCTCATTTCTCAGTTACTCTAGTGTTTTCCCTCAGATATTCACATATAGGCTCTGCTTTGCATACCAACCTGGTATGATGCTGGCAAAGATGATTTTCCTGGTGTGCTGTGTTGATCCCACCACCCTTTCATTTTTCTATCTATCTACCAAGTTCCCGAGCTTGTCTTGCATTTTTTCTATCTACAAGTTCCCCAGCTTGTCTTGCATCAGCCCTGAGCCATTTGTCCTCAAGTCCTCACAAAATATCAGTATCCTGAAAATATTTTTCAAGCCTTAACCACAAAAGATATTGCTTTGGCTTTGCATCTTTGTACAAATTTCTTGAAACTTCTTCCAAATCATCTGGCACATCTAATCGTATTTATTGTTTAACGGTCTCATGACTTACATAGAGGTTTGGAAGCACCACTGAGGTTACAAGCTGGCAGATTTTTGTCTTCCTTCTGAAGCACCTATTTCTCACAAAAAGAGAGGTAAAACCCCTCCTATGTTGACTGGTGCAGTTTACATACATTCAGTTCTAAAACAAGAACACCAAACATCTTTTCAGGATAGATTTACTCAAGCAGACACAAATTTGTCAGCATACATTCAAACAAAGTAAACATTATAGTTGTATTATAGTTGTATACAATTACAATTTATTATTTAACATATGTAGCATTTCTTCTCAAATTCTGTATATGTAAAATGGCCTTCACAGTTTGCAGCTGTGGAAAAGCAACACTGGTACAAAACCACCCTGCATCTGATTCTTCCTATGCATGAAATTAGGTACATTTGACTTTTTCCTTGATGAAAGAAGAAAGGTAAGTGCCTGTACAGAAAGATTCAGTCACCTCCCATTGCACCATGGACACAGGGATTTTGGAAGTTCCCATTCCCGAATTTCCTGAATCTAAGTGCCTAAAATTAGGTGAATTAACTTGGATCTTGGTATCAAACATTATTTTCCTTTGCTTTTTTGGTGAAACAAATAAAATATTTTCTAAGCAACTTAAGCAATATCCAGATCTGTGTTTTTGTTTTTCCTAGACAGAAGTCACTGCATATAGGACTCTCAGTAGAGTGCTGCCTGAGTTTTAATCAGAGGTGGTTCAGTGTGTACCTGGTGCTGCTTTTCCATAATATTATGTTTACTCTGGGTTCTTGAATATCTGTATCTGTTAGCATTTTCTCTCTCTTTTTTGTTCTCTATAAAGCCATGAAATTACCATTTGCCTAGAGATTTTGGCTTTATCTAGTCAAATTTATATGACAGTCTAACCCTTGCAACATTCAGTTAATTGTATAATTTATTATTGTGACTTTGGAAAGACTTAAAAATAGACTTTCTTTCATAAATAAAAGTGTTCATACTTAGGAGTCTCCTGGCTTTGATAATCGATATAAATTCAGTTATCAGATTTTTAAACAGCAAAAGCACGGTTGAAAAAGACACTAAACCTATTTTCTCCTCTCTTCATCCCCAAATCTAAATTTACTTCTGTTTTACACACTACCCATGCCTGTATAAAGGTATTTTAAATGCTATTTTGGAAAATGGAAGTTGTAGACTTCTTTTAATTTTCCTCAAAACTTATGCTATTAGACTAGGAATAAATGAATTATTATAAAAGATACATCAGCAACCTTTATTTCAGAAGGAAAGATTTTTATTTTTTTTTCTTCCCATGTGTATGTATCCTTTTTGGTTTTTTAATTTTGTGTCTACATTTTCAGTCACAACTAAAAATGCTGGAAGAATAGACCTTACTTTGCAGTCATGACTAGAAGTGCTGAATTATCCCAGGAGAAGGAAGCTCACTTTTGTCAGCATTCCAGTCCAATTTTGCAGACACGAAAGGACATAATCACTCAAATGTGCATGTGCGCTTACTGGAACTGAGTCCAAACTCTGAACCTTTTGAGGTTTGCCCATCTGTATTACGGGCCTTATTAGTTAAAATTGCACATAGCAGATTGAGAAAGCATTTTTATGTCCTCTGGCTAGGAGCAGCTCAGTTAGCACACACTCCTATGACTAAATCTTTACTGAAGTTGCAGGACTTCTAATCTTAGTGATTTTTTTCATTAGGCATCCAGTTCTTCCATTAAACACTCCTTTTTTGTTCTTTTTTTTTAATTGTTCTCTGCCTCATATGGCCATAAATGTAAAACCAGGACTGTTGTTATTATAGGAGATGTGTGTTCCAAACAATATAAATCTCTTAAATTCTGTTTCTGAATTCTGCTTCTCTAATAATAGTCATGCCTACAGTTCAGTAAAGGGCACTTCAGCCAGCCAGTAAGACTACAACACTAACTTTCCTGGCATTGGGTGACTAGATAGTAAATCAGCATTAGAGTGAAATTTAGACCTGCACATAAGACCCATGGTAAGACTAAAATATTTTTAGTTTTGGAACTGTAAGAAATAAAATAAAAAATGTTTACTAGAATATGTTTTTTGAGCTGATAGCATTTTACAATGATAGTAGCCATTGTTTGAAAATAGCTTTCACTATCTAGGGAAGGGATGAATACAATTTTTTTTAATTTAGAATTTTATCTGAATTTGATAATTCACCTGCTAACATAGCAACAGAAGAAAGATTATCCTGACCTGGGCAGGGGAACACGAAGCTCTTTAAATTTTCTGACTCACAGAACTAGGAGTCCAGCTATAGAGAGTTTAAACCTTGTTTGGTTTACATTAATCTCTAAGGCTGTAAAAACACCTAAAAAGTTTGAGTTCCTGTCCTGATGGCAGACATTGTGTTATTCCTCTGCACTTCTAGGTATAGAAATCGAGATCCAAGAAGGCCTTGCTTTGAAAATATTACCTCTGAAAAATTTTCATCCAGTGGAAAATGATTCTGGCCCCATCTCTTAGGAGCAGAATATCCCATATGTTGATTAGGGCCTGCCAAATCATTGCCAACCTAAATATTATCTCTTAGAACTCTAAGATATTCACCCACAACTGCAGCCTCTGATTTTGACTCTTACGGCTGGTTAAGTAGGAAAGGCTGCTTTGGTTTTGTTTCTAACTAGAGAACCACAATTTGAAATCCAGTGTAAATAATTCTGACTTGAAGATTTAATTGCACATCCTGTGTTTTCCAGAAGATGGGTCTGTATGAAGCATTATAAAATTTCTGTTGGGTACAAAATAGGTAATTTAATGGGGTAGCAACTAAAGGCTCTTCTAGTGTCATATTCTGTGACATACAGGGTTTTTTGCCAAAATATTTGAGAAGATTTTGTCTTTGTATGTTTGGGATTATCTGTTAGCATAAAACTACTCACAGGTTAGTCTTCAGCTGACCACAGAAACATTACTGCAACACTTCAAATTGACCAAAGGTTTAGTCTTTGGTTTAGCCTGGGCTTCCAGAGATCCTCCCAGGTTGGACAGGTTTCTTTGAGTCTAGGAAAAAAAATGTCTAAAATATTTATACCAAACAAATAATTATATTTTTCTCTGACAATGGGAAGACTTGATATTCTGACAAAGAGAAGATAACAATAACCACTGACTATGGAGCAGGTCAAGGGTATTTGCCAAAACCAAGGAACAGCTGTAGTATTTCTGTGTTACAGGAAGACTAAAAATTTAATAGAAGTTTTCCAGTCGGACCAAAACAATCTTACAGGTGTGTTAGCCCAGGTTCAGCAATCATCTCTGACTTCAATTAAAAAAACAAAACACACACTAAAAACCCCACCCACATTGTACTATGTATTTTCAATGAAATGTGCTTTTTTTCTCCTCTTACACAGATACTTTGCCAATGAAAAGTTGATATTTATTTACTGATTTACACTGATGAGTTGTTTACGATAAGAAAGCAATTCTGCCTTTTGTAAGATTGCCGCACATTAAGAATTTGATTGTTCTGAATTATATTTCTACTTCACAATTCTGTCACTAGAAGCGAGTGATTTGTGTTGGCTTTGTGTCTGAGTTGTTGGTTTTTTTTTTGAGGGTGGGGTAGAGGAGAGTGATAGTGTGTGTTTTGGGACGGGTCAGTATTTCGGGGAGGGAGGGTATTGTCTTGAAAAAAAAAATTATATGTACTTCACCTATTTTACTGAAAATTATCTAGAGTTGATTTCGAAACTTAAAAATTGGTACTTGCTACTTTTTCTTTTTAATAAAGAACAATAATACTGAAAGAGTTGAAAACTAAGAATAAGACCCAATAAACTAAAAAAATAGGTTTTAATATATACTGGTTAAAATAATTGTGAATTATATTTCCTTGCTTTTTTTTGGTTGTGTTTTTTTCAGGCTTAGAGATAAATCTATTTTATATTCACAAGCAATTTACACTTGCATGATGTCTAAAGCATAATATATTTTTGTTTAAAAAAGTATCATGAAATCGCACAGTTCCAACAAGTGATTGCTTAAGAGAAACACTATAAACCCATGACAAAACCCGAAGAGATAGCAGCAATACATACTGATTCACTTAATACATCAGCTAAGCACCTCATTTCTTAAAACAGCAGAGAACTTCTGTCTTTTCCTTGCACATAACTCAGAAGACATAGAATAAATTAGAGCTGATTTTATGCACAACTTACCATAGAACACTGAAAGGCAACCACTAAGGTTTCTGTACAGAGTCAAAAATGTTCAGATGGGGAGGTTTTTGACCTTTTTACAAAGAAATGAAAAGTAAAACTATTCTTTTATAGTTGTAAAATTTTCAGTGGGAGACTTGAGTCTTCATTTGGTTTTCAATATTTAAACAGTAAATTTCAGTTCAAGAGGAACATTAATTTCTAGGGGAACTGTTAAAAGAGATAAGAATGTACCAAATCCTTGCTCTCAAGCCCGCTTTGAGATGCATGAGGGCATAGTTTCTGTTCCATGGTGAAGGAGTTTGGCAGATACTTTTTAATGTATGTAAATGCAAATGGGAGAGTCAATACAGTACTTGGCAATTTTCCAATGGACATGGAAATAACTGAGGCAGAGCCTTTCAAGATGAATTTCAGTATGAAACAGTAAAATCAAGCTGGTCTGTGGATTTACTGCTTATTTTTACTGCAGGGACAAACTTACACATCTTGTTCCTGTTGAGGAACTGAGCAGTGTCCAAGTTACTGTGCTCTCTTGTAAAAAGTGATGACAACGCAAGGCTTTCTTCTGATTGTGGTGATACATATACAACATAACTGAGACAGGTAATGCTACAAATATAGAACCTAAAGAATAGCCTTGTCCGTTAGTGCTGTTGGGATTTTTAATATGTCAGTAGTCACTGACTCCAGAAAAATCAGCCAAGGTGCATGTACAAACACCATTTTTGAGTGACTTCTCTATCTGTTGTAGTAGAGATTTCAATCTGTTACAATATACTTTAAGGTACTGCAGAAAAGTTTAAACCACAGTTCAGTTCAAGTTCTGTCATTGTTTTAACACGTCTCTTAAAGGAAGACCATGAGGCCTGTAAAGGCAATATGGTTGATTCCTCACAGTGCAAGTAGAATATTAGAGGTCTGGAAGAAACAAGACCAAGTGGAAAGTACTTGTCTCCCCAGATCCTTCTGCCACTGGGGCTGCTGTGGCCAGTGCAAATGGTTCAAGGGCCTATTTTAAGGCACAGCTGTGCCGAAGCAGGGAATGCAGGTCCACCTCTGCTTCCCAGCTGTGCAAAGCTTCATGCTGAAAACTGGATCTCCTCTTTACACTTAATTCTGACAGTTTGAGGGATGGAGGAAAAAAGACAAATGGAGAGTGGCTCAGGTGTCATTTTAAGGTACAACTTGATGCTGGCAGTGCAAGAAATATTTGGCCCAGTGAGTGAGAAAGAAGACAGAAATGAATCATCACAGAATGGTTTGGGTTGGAAGGGGCCTTAAGATCATCCAGTTCCAACCCCTTGCCGTGGGTGAGGACACCTTCCACTAGACCAGGTTGCTCAAAGCCCCGTCCAACCTGGCCTTGAACACTTCAGGGATGGGGCGTCTACAACTTCTCTGGGCAACCTGTGCCAGTGTCTCACCACTCTCACAGTGAAGAATTTCTTCCTGATATCTAACCTTATATCTAATCCTTATATCTCCCCTGTTTAATACATAAGTGATTTATCGGGGGGGGGGGGGGGGGGGGGGAATGTTGCTGTTTTCCTTAATCCTGGATTACAGACAAAGGACTGCTTCCACATCTGTCTGTTGGAATCTCCTTCACGAGCACCCCCTCCCGCCAGCCGCCCCCGAGCAGCGCCGGCGGCGCCTCTCCCTCTGCCTCCGCGCGGTGTCGCTGTCGAGCCGCAGCACCAACCGCAGCTCAGGTCCCGGCCTGAGACCCAGCACGGAAACCACCAGCGGTTCTAACCCGAGGGTTGGGAAGAATGTGGGACCTGAGTAGCACAACTCCCATTCTCATGTTTGTTTGATTGATGTTTCATAGGGATAACAGGGCATAATCAGGCTTTAAAACCACAAATAAATCAAATAAATAAGCATCCATAATAAAGCTCAGCTTATTTGGCAGAATTTGGTGGTCCAGCAAGTTAGGGCATTCTTCTGTAGCTGACAGAGAAGCAGAATGCAGACCTGACAGCATGTTGCAAGTTTGTCTGCCTTAGCTATAGCTCAGAATCTCCTGATCACTTTGAAAATCACACAAGGGGAAAAATAAAGGTTTGTTATGATAGAATGGCTTGGTGGAAAAGAAATCACACCCCTGAACATTTGTCCAGTACCAAAATGCCAGCTACAGGAGCCTAAGCTTTGGTTTGTTTGGGTTTTTTGTTTTTTTTTTGTTTTTATTTTTTTTAAAGTATTGGCAAGAACTATTCCTGCAGTGTCTTCTTATCTTTACCCTATGGCTATGGTACTATCACAAGAGTTATTTAAGCTAAGCCTCTTACTTAGCAGTTTGTGCAAACAATAAGAAAAGCTAGTCAGCTGCAGATCAAAATTTGTTCAGAGCAGTCAGGATTCTCCAGGACTTATCTCCAAGCACCGAAGCAGCTCTACTCTGCTCAGAGAGACATTTAGCTTGGAGCTGCTAGCCTGCTCTTCATCTAAACATCTAGTTTGTTGTCAGAGAATCCCTAAATATCAAGCACATGAGGAACAAATCTTGCAAAATTACTACGGATTGTATTAATTATTACTGATTGTATTGATTGTATTGATTAGTACTGATTGTATTAATACCGATTGTATTGATGGCTGATCAAGTATTGTGTGATTGAAGCCTTATGAATTTAATAAACATCATGCACCTTCAAGCAGCTCCAATGAAAATGGCATGCCATTCCAGCCACAGCTATTCAGGCAATTAAAGCTGGTCATGACAGTCCTTCTAGGTCCAGGTGATGTTTAAGGAGCTTTTCTGTGTAGATCAGCAAAGGAAGCTGCAACCTCCTAGTTTTTGATACAGCTGCTGTGATTTTCTCAGTATTTTCTAAAAGTCTTTTTGTAAGCCAAAAGCCCTGATGCTAGAAACAGTTCAAACTTAGACAAATAAAGTTCTTTTGTCCATACTAACATCCTCCCTTATAATGAAAATCCATTATAAGAAACTGTCCTTATTCTGAAGACTGGGATACATCCTGCATTGGAAAATGAGACTCAGATCATTCCTGATCTTTAGAAAAAGGGTCTTCCACACTAAGGTATCTAATATGGTCATAACAGTCAATCATACGATTTTGTCAGTATAATTACACCCTAGGTCTTACAAAGAGCATCCTTGTACGTTACACCTCAAAGTTTTTCAACTACAGTACATTTACGTTGGAAGTAGCTTCTTTGAATGCTACGAGAAATAATGAGTTGATTCTCCTGTGCTATGAAAAAAATTCGTGCTTTCATAGAAAGTTTTCTGAGAGGGTCTGTAGTACAAAAATGAAATAACTAAACACTTTGGTCCCTTCTTGTCTCTGCTGCTGACTCCGGATCTGTCCATGTTTATATTAAATCAAAGGTACTTAATGTTTCGGCCTCATCTAAGACTTCTTATTTCTTTCATGATGGTGCCATTTCACTTCCATTCTATACTTAAATTACTCTATCAGTTCAGATCGTTATATCTACTTTGGACGATTTTTTAAAAGTCCTTTATAAACCTATACTAAAGATTTTGCATTTTAGTTTCCTGTTGAAGTTCTCTTTCATTACCGAAACACCTACTGCATTACATCTAATATATTCACTTTACAGTAATTTCTGGCAGTACTCTCTTTAATGTCTGTGTGTTATACCAAGCATCAAACTCCAGACTGATCCAAACAAAAAAAAAAATAGTCAGAATTAGTCATATCTAGTATTTGTGTATCATTTGGTATCATTTGAAAAGCCATTCATTTCCCGCACCTCAGATCATTGAAACTCAGTGTGTTGTTCTCAACAGATTCGCAAACATCAACAAATCACAATGGCCTTCACTCAGTTTTTAAATTCTTATAAATTCAAACATCTGAAAACAGAAGAGTCATGGGTGTTTCTCTTTCATGACGAATAAGATTTACCAGAGGTGTATCACTCCTCGTGGTGACTCAGAGTCTGAAAAGTCACGTGACGGTTTCTGAATAGATAACATTGGACATCTTCATAAAGCTGCATGAGGTCATGTGTCTGCATAGATGCAGAACCACAACCGCATCATGGTCCCTGGACTTTTGCTTGCATGCATTTCTCACCAGTTCTGTGTGGCACAGGCAATGGGCAGAAGGTCCTCTACAGACCATCAGCCTGGATCCTCTCTCCACCTTTTTCTGAAATTTTACAGCAGGCTTACATTCTTGATTTGTGGACATAGGAATACCTACCCCCAAAACTGCAACATTGCATTTGAGAAACTGTCCATAGAAATAACACAGGAATCAATTGCTATTACTTCTGGAAAAGTAATTCAAATTATTGGACAGTGATGGCTTCAGGCTTTATGTTCAAACCATCTCATGAAGTGTTATGCTCCCAGTGACATTAGAGGAAAATCTTTACATAGAAAATGTGGATGCAATTGTTTAAAAGGAATATTTATTATTAGGGCAGGGGAAGGAGGAAAAAAAGAATCAAGGGCTCCTTTCTTAAGTGACAAGTGAATTCATAGCTAAGCATCTGCTCAGAGAGGAAAATACTGAGGTCAGATCTTGGCCTTGGTTTTAAAGTGGGCCCAGGGAGCTATATAACTACATTACAATCACAAAATATGTGTCTAGTGACAATATTTTCTGCCTTGTTTCGTTTATTTTTTTTTTTTTCTTCAGAGTAGATGGTTTTCAGCTGTTTGATACTAAAACCAGGATCAAGCTTAGGTCAGTAAGGAAAACCCCTGTGAGAATGATAGGGCGCTTGGCAGTCAAAGATCCCCAAATCTGCGTATGTGTCTCCAAACAAAAGGGAAAGAAGAAAAAAATAAACATAATTTTTCTACTAATACTGCTTTCTTGTTGCTTTCCTACCAAAGATAAGTATAAAACCAAAATGATTCCTTGGTCATACGAGTCATCTGGACTCTACAAAATGCTTCTGTATTTAGAAATAAATTGGAAGTCGTTATTTTAGTGTAAAATCAGACTACTTGCTTTGGAAAAATGAGAGAAAACACTCCAGGAATGGAAACATTCAACAAGCAATTGTACAACCAAATGACCTGACAGCAGACTTCTTTTCTATGTGGGAATATACATTTGGAAAGAGATACTGGAATCACTGGACAACTAGAGTTGTTTTGGCTAGCAGATGATACACATCAGGTTCTAAGATGCTGTAAATCAATGTTGCTCCACAACACCAATTTACATCAGCTGTGCAAACAACCCAATATCTCTCACATGAACGGTATGTTAGCTTGCCAATGAATGCATTGATTGCGGCAATGATATTCCTGGCAGGCTGACCAGGATATTGATAGACCTGTGGCCTGTAGAGAGAGGCATGTCTGTCATCCTATGAAAAGTAGACAAGCCTTAGTGGAAATGAAAACCAGAAATCAAGGCCTGGGATCAGAAGACAAAATTGTCTAGTAGAACTTCCCAAGACCTGCATTTGAAGCTAAATTTGGAATACAGTATTTTGCTAGAGGCAGGAAATTCTTGTCTGCTCACTGTTTTACTAGCATGCAAATGTGTTTCAATTACTTTAACGTAAATACAGCAAAAGCAATGAAAAGGTTGTAGATAGAATCCCAGTTGTCTGTGCTGGTTTTAGTAGCTTTGCTATTTAGCTGATTTGTTACTTTTGCTGGGTTTTCTTCTCTTTTTTTCACTATGAATATCAAAATGGTATTCTGGAGAAATAGTAGCTGCAACATTGTTTGCTACAAAGAGCATGGTTCTGAATTTTTTCCATTTTTTTACCTTCTCAGGTATTTCCAGCAGAAAACAAAACTGGGAAAAGACTTATTCATGTATGATGAAACTCTAATATCATAAAACCAGTTTTGCAACATGTATCATGCAGAAATGCATGACTTTCTTGGCAAAAAAAAAAAAAAAAGATCAAAAGCCTGATCAAACTTACCCTTTTTCAGGTTTCACTACAAGCTCAGCCAATCCTTCTCTGAAAGTCCCTAAACTTTAATGTTTTGGCAGACATTTGAGCAAAGCTGAGCTGGGCTCTGAGGGAAAAGAGGCTAATCGAGTTTTTTTACGCTTCATAGTGACTAGAGTTTTGGTTGTGGCAGTGAAAGAGAATGAGACATTTTCTCTGAATTTTGCTCTGCCGGTTTGAGTTTTCTTGGATAAAGAAGTTGAAGCTGAAGAAAATATCTTAAGTATTCTCTTTCAAGGGACTGTGTAGAGAAGACATCTGAGCAGAACCCTGACTGCCCATCCTGGGGCTTGAATGAGGGAGGGAAGCAAAAGAAGTGCTTTCCACTAGCTAGTCAGATGAAGTAGACCATGCGGAATCTACAGACAACTGTTTCCACGCCTAACTATATCTGTATCAGCCTTCCATGAGAACGTGTGTGTCACAAGCTCACAGACAGACATCTGTCCAGACTTGGCTAAAGGTGTTAAGCCTCCATGCTTTGGTTATTTCTCATGTGCGTGCTCCAAAATGACCCTGAAAGGCATACAAAAGTCACTTTCTGGCATAGACAACAGAATAGGATTGCACAAGACTGTACTACTGCCATTCTGGTAACATTTTTAATACAAAATTTGCCCTTATTATATTCAGACATGTGGGCAATTTTGTCTTTACTCCACTTGCCTTCTTGTATTTCAGACACTGCATAATAATAATAAACCAAAACCAGTACAGACTGTAAAATGCAGAGATAGTATCTCTTTGTGAGGAAAATTTCTAATTGGACTTATTAAACTTTCCTAAACCACACAAGGTGTCCAAGAACGCTATCATCCCTTAAAAGACCAAGTTCTGGGGAACTGCAAAGCAAAGTGATACTTCTAAAAAAAACTTTCATCTTGTGTTAAAATGAGCAGTGTGGCACTACCCCAGAAATTCTGACATACCATTAATTTATTTCTTTTGAAGGATCCTTAATCAATCTCCCTGTATAGTGGCAGTGTAGAACTATAGAACTTAACGTTTCTTAAAAGCATTTAGATCTCTGAAAATATTTGTTTGGTACCCAGGCTTATGTAACTTTATTGCCCATACTTAAGTACATTTTATAGTGATATTCTCTTGCTTCACATATTGACAAAAAAAAAAAAAAGGAATTAATAGCTTAAGTCCTGACCACAAACAAATTACCAAAGATGGATTTAAACAGGATTTTTAATGCCACATTGCTGTTAAAGTCTGATCCTACTACCAAATATAATAAAATGCATGTATTTTTTAGCTAGGTTTTAAAAACACTACTTTGTTTTCAAAACTATTTTTATATTAAGTATGAAAAATCTTCAGCTTTTCTTCATATTCTTAAAACAGGTCAGATAGATAGGTCAATAGGACACCAGTAGGAGAGAGAGGTGTTACATAAGATACATTGCAAAAGGTTGAAGCTGTCTGAGGCCTTGACAAGAAGTGGTTGATCCCACTTCTTTGCACATGTTATTTGCATCTAACAGGTAACCAAGTCTGCAAGTATGAGCAGTTAAACCTAGTAATAGAAAACATTTGAAAGTCAAAGCACACTTATCAGCAAAACCTGAAATGTGTTCACAACATTTTTTTGTCTTTTTGTTTGTTGGCCATACAGTATCAAATGTTGCTTCTCACAGATAAAATATTATGTCCAGTAGCTCTGTGTAAAAAATTCTTAAAAGCTGAAATATTTTTAACTGAAGAGTAAATAAGCACAGTAATAATTGATACTGATAGTAATTATATCTGAAGGGCCATTTTGCATACATCACTTTGACAAAAGTATGGTTGCAATAAACAATATTTCTACTGAATGAGAAGTATTTTACATAGATTGTTTAGTTTAATAATTTTCAAGTCTTAAGATAGAAAAGAAAAAGTCAATTAAAACCAGTTTAGCTTTAAAGGTTTTGGCTAATCTCTAGTATTTCTCTTTACAGCATCTGCATTTTCCACGTAAATTGCATGTGGCACAGAAAGTGAAATCTTTAGATCTGACACACTGTCAGTGTTGATGATGTCATGTTATACATTACCAAATATGACAGCTTTTTAAGCATCTTTCCTCGTGCTTAACTGAATATGACAAAATTCAATATATTCATCAATCAATTTTAAGCAAAGATAATACAATTTACATGTGAAAATAAAAAGATTCATGTGAAAAAAAAGCCTCACTGTCATTAAATCTAATGTGAATAATAATTTCCTTCCGGGCACTGCCATTCTCAAAAGGTTCACTGTTGTTTCTTAAGGTGACCTGAAAGTATTTGTTATGGCTTTTTCTATGTGACTTAAAACAATAACTTCAGAGACAGATCGAATGAGAGGCCTGGTCAAGAAAGCTGTCTTACTTGAAGAAGTTTCTTCTTTGTTTGAAGAAATTCAAAATTCCATCTCTGTGTAACATAAATGTTTCCAAATGGAAAGCCAAAATCTACATAAATTGTAAAAAAAAAAAAAAAAACAAACCCCAAAAAAACCAGCCAAAACCAAACAAACAAAAAAACAAAAAAACTTTGCCATGTTTATTTCACTATTGATATAAAGTATAAATTAAGGCCTCAGAAGAGGGAAAGTGCATCTTTCAATTTGGCAGCCTTGGCATCAGAAGAAAGTGCTATATTGTTCTCCACACAAACCATCCCCATTAGAGCTCAAGATGTTCTTTTCCTTTTAATCCTCATTTGTACCCCTTAGCCATTTGTCTAGAATTAAATTAACTGCAATTTGGAAAATGTGGATGAAAGGTAGTGCATTGAGTAGATATCACATGTTTCCTGAATAGTGCCTGTTCTGCCTCTTTCACAGCCATTCATTGTGCCTGAAAGGGTGTAGTGTGTGAATTGTTGGACTGTCACTCTGCAGTGAAGTCTAGTAGCCAGTATTACCATGGAAACAGCAGGAAAAAGACAATTAACAAAATGGTTCTGATTTTCCTTATTTCTTGGGGGAAGGGGTATTCATTAGTGATTTTTTTGTTTTCTTTTGTTATTTTCCAAGAAGAAACACAGGGGAAGGGGAGGAATCTTCTTGTTAAATTAGATATTGTCATCACTGCAGGACTAGTAATACAACAGAAATGTGTGTTTGTGTAATAAAATGTGAGTTTTTAAGTGTTGTCTAGTCTTATTCCACTCTTTCTCATCACAGAAAAGAAGTCTCAAAATATTCTAGGTAAGTGACTGTTAATGAGCAGAGCCTGTGAGTTTAACCCTCACATATTCATCAGGCCTTTAATTAGTCCAACTCAGAATCACTTCTATGACAGAAACACAATATAGGACTGAGAGGTGTTTAAACCAAAAGGGGGCTCTCTTTAGATTTTTAGCATAAGTTTAAAACCAAATAAGTTGAAGGAAAGTGCTGTGGGCTGCTGTAAAAGACAGTTTTGTGCCTGAAGGACATTCCAGCGCAGGGGTCTAACTATAATTTCAAGGCAGTCAAGTTCACAGCCTGCATTCAGAGGCATGCAAAACAAAGGGGAGAAACTCAGGCTCTTAAACACACCTCTCTTTTAAAATTGCTGTTTCTGCATAACAGTATTACTAACCTTCATACATTGTAATTAAAGGGAAAAAAAAAAAAAGTGAATTCTATACTAACTTTTATGTCAAACATTCCCAAAAGACTGAACTCCAGGTTGTGGTCATGTCACATTGATGTAAAGACCTCAGGAACAAAAAGAACTCTCCTCCAGCTTTATACAGATGCAGTCAAAATCAGTGCCAGACTCCTTTTCATTTCTTGATCCTTTCCATAGTAGGAGCAATACATGCAACAGAAAAACTGATGGAAAGTATTGCGATTAGACAAGCATATTACTGGTAGGTTTCATCACTTATACACTAAAGGAAGACACAGTTTTCTACAGTGTTTGCCAAAACCACCATGGTAAATGTATGTTGCAATATATCAAGCCTACTGTCAGAACAGAGCTGTCCTGTACTATTTATTTGAATAACACCTATGCCTTTGGGAATAAGGACTCTCCTGGATCTCTAGATTCCAATGAAGTAGCTTTTTGTTGTTGTTTATGGAAGAATTTGCTATGAAATCATACATTTGGTCTCTGAGTAGCAAAATGAAAAAGAGATTTTCCTGCTTTGCTGCCTAGCACACTGTCATGCCTCTCACATTCTCTTTATGACAGAAATAGTTATTTGATTTTGGATCCCAATTTATCTCTGTATTTCATTCTAGTGTACTTTTACTGTCAGATATTGGTTTAAATAGAAGTACTGATTCTTGAAAGAGTGATTGCTGCTGGTGAGTAGCCTACAGAGAATTATTTATAGGAGTATGTTGATTTTGAAGAAAGGCAAACAGCAAAGCAATAAAATGACAGAATACATAATGCAAACATATTGCAGAGATTTGGGATGGGTTAAAAGAGGAAATGAGAAGAACAAATGAAAAAAAAATTAGGTAGAAAGTCCTGATCACCGTTTGTCCTGAGAAAATAGATCAGTCCTTTGAAACAAAACACTAGAAAATTGGAGGTCAAGCCTAGGGATCATATGCTGAAGGCATTCCGTGGCTGAAAGAATATACTTCAGCCATATTCAATTTGATGGTCAATAGGGAAAAAAGAGAGAAAAAAACTCCAACAGTTTTAAAACCAAAAATTGATGCAATCATCATCAGGGTTATCTGATAATGAACCCAAATTGTCTCAGACAATAAATCTGTGAGGTAATAAGAGGAAGGGGAGACACGGACTTTCTTTGATCCACAGAACTGTAGTTGATGTCAAATTTTGCATTATTAGTTTACAGGAGCTGCACAATGCATGTAACTGTAAATGGAATTCAGCACTGAAGACAAACAAAATTAATTAAATATTGTATTATAGGCAAAACTCTTTTACGTCTTTATGGTTTAGACTCTGATTAAGAAATTTTCTGCAGTCCCTAAACTCTGATCAAAGAACTTTTCAGCCATGTAATTAATACTAGTTTCTTAAATATGCTCATTTACAGTCAATTACAGTCAATCTCACCTGTTTGCCTTTAGATTGCAACATGGATGTCACCAGAAACCCAAGAAATGCTAGGAACAAACTATTTACTTAGGGGTAAACCATCCTAAAATCTGCTTTTTTTCCACTTCACTGTTATTATAATTTCAACAATGCTTCACTCACTCCCACAAACTGTTTTACTTTTATTATTGGTTGAGGTAATTGGTGTTATCATTGGGCTCAGCATGTTCCCTTCCTTTACTTAGTCCTTAGCATTAACACTAATGCCCTTGGAATCCAACACTTTGTAGGTTTTCCATTGGTTTAACTTCTTCAGGAGTGAAGTGCAGGCTCTGACATCTTCCTCAAAGATCACATCAACTAGAGAAGACTTTTAATCCAGGTGATGAGAAAGGAAGGAACAAAGCACCAGGCAAAAATCTGAAGAGTTTGTTGTACGCTTACTTTTGCCCCAGTCAAATAAACAATGTTTATGTGTTTGACAAGTATGCAGGTTAATTAAAAGTAATTGATCAACTTCTTTGTGGCCAGTTACACCAAAGTATGTGCATATTTTGTGCTTTTTTGAACTGTGGACTTAAATATCTAAAACAGTCATAGAAGTCAAGTTATTTGGGTATATGTGGAACATCCCATTATTTAAACTGGTATGCACATATGCAGCCATTCGCATAATTAAATGTGGAAATTTATACAGGAAATTGCTTAAGGCTGCCTTTGTGAAAAGAGACTTGAGATTTTTTTTATTATTCTCTGGAATCTGCAAATCAGGCTAAGATTTTCCTAGAAGCAACTTTTCTGGTGAAATTTCTAATTTCTAAATGAGCTGGAGATGCTGAAAAAGACTTCTTATATTTGTGCATTTGATTTCCATTATGTGCACAGACAAAAAGGAGGTGTAGTGTAGCAAAAATGTTGTTGAGGTCTTGCTTTGCTAAATGGAAGTTAGCAGAACTTATACAAGCCTCCAGAACTTTTTGAGGCATGTTGGGCTTAACCCTTAATTGGCTGAGTTGTTTCATCCAATCCAGCTTCCTTATATGACTAAAACCAGAGTTTTTCAGATGTTTTGATTTCTAGGGACTCCGTTTGGAAACTGAAAGCTTACACACAATTCATACACTATGAAACTGGTAAATGTGAGCAGTTATTTGGCAAAAATGCACTTTTTTTTTCACAGTGTACAACACCCATTAGGCAAGGCAATAGGGCATTACTATTACATTGACCATAAAGGAAGTGTGGCATAAATCTTGTTCAGCTTGGTCTTCATATGCTGCTGACAGCAGTCATAGGAACTTTCCAGATAATAAAATGTAACATGGGGTCCTTACTGCTGAAATGAAAGAAGACTTCCAGTATGTATTTCATTAGTATGTCAGCTTACAATACCTGCATTTTTTTCTTGGCATTATTTCTGGACATTAGTTAAACATTGGCATTGATGAAAGATGGATATTAGCTTAACAACTTTCTGCACATTTGCTTTGACTCTAATCTCCTTTCAGAGCCTGAAATATTTGTAATTTCAGTTTGTCACAGAGGTTAGAGTAGCAGGAACAACAGCTGACAAAATGATGTTACATTTTAATCATCTGTTTCTCAACCTATTGTGAGAGTAATATGGTCAGCCACCAGCTGCCTGAGTCCACATGCATTAATCTGCCTTATCTATCGTATTTTTGTTCAAGGGAAATTATCAAGAAAATATGAATATTTCTAACTGTGTATACATTTAGGCTGGAGAACATAATTGATTTTATCCCTATCCGGAAAATGCCCATAGAGTGTTTAATTTTCAGTGTACAACAATCAGGATGCTAGACTTTTAAAACACATGTTCATTGTGTGTGGTTTGAATTTCAGCAAGCGGTTAAGGAGCAGGATTTTCTATGTGTGTACCAGAAATATCTCTGTGTGAGATCAGTATGAGAATTTTCTGAGTACGATTAACTTATACTTTCCTGCAAGTGTTATGCACAAAAACACTTGAGGTAGGTAAATATATAAATAGACAGATAAATATGCATTTATGAATCTGCAACAAGTGCTCATCTAAATTATTACTGAATTATCTCAGGTTTTGCACTCTAGCTTGATATTAGGCTTTATACATTTTTTTTTTTAGATCAAATTATGCATTTGTGTCTGAAATTGGTATCCTGGTGGTTTGCTGACTGACATGCTACCAGCATTTTTCAACTTGATTTGATAAAAGCCACAATCTCAAAGATATTTTACATGTTATCATGTATACAGTGGTTGAGTAGAGAAGAGAGACCTATTCATGCAGCCTGATCACTAACTTTATTAGAGGACAAGGACTCTGCAGAGGAAAGACATTGACTCTGTCAGCTCATCACAGGAAACAAAAACTTTGGTTAGAGCTTGCACCTTATTTGATGCTGCAGAACATTTCTGCAGGTCACAGAGAACAATAAAGCTTACTTCTAGTTAGTTCTACTCTTCACACAAAAAAAATAATTCTTATTACTCCTTGTGCCTTATTTTGCAAAGTTGAAATCAGCAGATCTAAATCCTAGGTTTTATATTTGCATAACTATGCTTTTCTGCCTGTCTCTTATGGTGTAAGGAGCAAAAGGATTAGTCAAGTATCATACTCCAATACCTCTTAAACCCAGGTTTTAGCCATCATAGAATGCCTGTCTAGTTACCAAGTTTTTTCTCTTTATGGGCCTGAGGAACACAAGCATCAGCAAGTGGTTGGTTTCACTAATCATGCATGTCTGAGCAGCTGGGTAGCCTTTCTTCCTATTTCATAGAATCTATTTCTCATCATGCTACACGAATTAAGTAGACTGTTGGAAGGAAGTATATATAAAATTTTGGGAATCTACTTTCTTGAAGAAACATGCATCTCCTTCAGAGAATGATTTCAAGTCATGCATACTTGGTTTTGCTTTAATAACTTCATGTCACACAAAACCACGTGCCTTTAGAGGAAAACGATACCTGCTGGCCTCTCATCAGCAACACTAAAGAAGAAATAATCTGTGAGAAAAATCTTTCTCTGCATCATGGTGTCTGATAACCTCAAATTTATTTATTTATTTTTTGCATTATTTTGGACTCCAGTGAACTTTCAACAGCCTCATGCTGCCTGCTATTAAGTAGTAATATCTTAAAATTATTATTGTCTGCAAAGCCCTGAGAACAAAAAAGATAGCTATATTAAAGGTGTAGCTTAAAATATTGTCAGGAACAATAAAACAGCAAAAATCTTCAGTCTGCTATCAGGAACTTTTATGTACTTGATGTAGGTAAAAATTGTGTCTGTTTTGACAAAATTTTCCTCAACACAAGTTTCATGAAACCCTTACCTTTTGGGTAAGTATCTGCTGTCGGGTGAAGGCCTCAAGCCAGTCAGCTGGTGCCCATCAATAGAAGATTAACTAGTGACAGATAGTCTCCAAAGGAAACTGTAAACTTAAATCCAACTTGAAATAATTGTTTTTTCCTTTCTTTTTCTTTTTTCTTTTCTCTTTTTTTTTTTAAGAAGGCTGCTGAGAAAAAACTTTTCATACTCTTTCTGTTGGAAAATAATCTTTCCATGAAAATCTGTGCAGTGATACCAGTCATGTAATAAATAATCCTTTACAACATTAATTTGATCATTTTTATTGTGAATGAAGTAGTCCACCTGCTTCCACTGGAGAGACGGTGTGATTGATACATCATTATCAACTTGGTTCATAAACATGAAAGAACATATTTCTTCCATTTTGCAGGTAGAGTAAACGTCTCCCAGGCCTAAATATGACTGTGTGGGAAAAGTTCTACCCTAGTATTTAAAATTTAATTCTTACTTGCACTAAGGCCATTTTTCACCATATAGATATAGGAAGGTGTCATAATGAGTGATATTTTAACAGTCCCTCATAATTCTGCAATGGTGTAAAGTAGCCTTAATGTGAATGAATGGTAATCCCCAAGGGTATGGATGAAACATCAAACACTTAAAGAAATCTGGCAGGGGTCTAGGAGAGGACTGTAGAATGATCACAAAGATAGTTCTTGTGTATCAGTACCATATATGTAGGATTCCATGCCAGCAGAATTCCAAAGACTTGCTGTCACAAATCTATACATAGGAAAATAAAAAAAAAAAAAAAGTGAAATAAATGGAATTTTTCTAAGAAAAGACTGTATTGTTCATTTTTGCAGAGGTTCTGTGTTAACATTACCTTAAGGATTACCTTTTAGATGTACTTCCACCATCCTGCAGATTTTAATTCTTTTCTCAAACAGCACTGCCACTCCAAAGCAACATTCCTATGTAATTATATATTCAACTGAAATAAATCTGCCTTAACAACAGCTGAATTCTCTGTAATTGTTTGATGTCCTGAAAAACAGACAAGTACCCAAAGAATAATGAATCAACATCTGTTCTTTCTCCATTTTCCCTTCCTGGTTCTCCTAGTAGCTGGGAGAATCTTTATTTGGGGTTGCTCAAACAATGCTGTGCCAACTTTATCCTGGGCGTAATTTCAGTGGAGTGAGTGCCGTTGCACAAGACATTAATCTGGTCTAATTATTTTAAAGTAAACTATAAATGTGTCAGAAAGTGTAATGTTAGAACCAATGCCTGTAAAACTTTTATGAATCTGGTTTTTAGTCTCTATCTACTCAGAATCAAGCTTTAAATAACCGTGATAGAATACAGCAGAAATTTAGACCTTATATAATATTGCATTTAAATAATTTGTCTTCATTCAATGCTGCATTTATAGGGATGAAAAAAATTCTCATCCAAGTACACATACTTCATGAAATTAGCTTTTTAGAGTAGTATCAACATTTAAATCTTAAGTTAATGTCTGACTGGGTCTAACGTAGGCAGGTTACGAGTGATTTGATTAAAGAACAGAAGACTTAGGTGTTACCCAAAATTCAAACAACTTAATAGGGAAATGTATTTCTATTTTAAGGGCTTGCTAGTTGTTCAAGGAAAATAATAAAACAAAAAAATAATCTTTGTACACCCATGTTCCATCATGAAATCAAAACCAGAGTTGTTACAGGCATCTTTTTTTCACTCCATCTGGACATGTACAAGAAAGCTTGCAAGTGACATGCAAAAATGTGTTTCCAGTCCAGTTTTATAGACTCCAGTGTTGGAGACTTTACAGCTCTCTGCATATCCTTTCCAGTCTTTTCAGGTTTTTTACCATTTGGATATTTTTCTGACACCTACTATATCTGACACCTACTATATTCTTGATTCTTTTTAAGCACATTTCTTCCTGTCACAGCCATCATGTGCTTGAGAAAAGGGTATTGTTTTCCCTCCTACAACAGTTCTGAAGACAATTGTTCTTCTTTTTTTCTTCATGCTGTAACCATTTTTCCATGAATCTTATATTCAGTTCATGATTTAATCTTCCATTTCCTCTCTTGAAGAAGTAAATCAGCCCCTGATTCTTCATTCCATCCTACAATGTGCAGTCAATGATTCCTAAATTGGGCACTTCCCACTGGGCTTCATTCCATTTCATTCTATTTTTCTCCAGTCTGCTATTGCCATTTTGATTTTGTCTTGTTTCACAGTGTATATTAAAGTCCCTCTCATCTTCATGCCACTTGTGGGCTTAACAAACACAGGTTTTTCTCCACCCAGGTCATTGGTAAAGGCCTAAGTAGAAATAGATTTTAACAGACCCTAGCAGAATTGTGTTTTCACTTGACAATGAATCACTGATATATATTCTCTGAGCTAAAATACTGACTTCCTTCTCTCAGTTGTGTGTATCTGAACACTTATGGTTCAGAATTGCTGACAATATGCAGAATGTTTAATGACCAAAATGCTTTTCATCTTTTAAACTCAGATCTTATGTCTTCATTCTGGTAGTTACTGCATCTTTTCGTATTCTGTATTAATTACTACACATAGGCTGTCAGGCATAAAAGTTCATATTATTTATTCATTGCTTTTGTTGAGTACAATGTTACATTTCTTTACACAATTAAGCTGTACATCATAGCCTTTAAAGAAGAGAAATGTGTTTGCGAAGATTTTTTCCTTTTGTTTTCCAGGGTTCCTATAGCCCAGTAGAAGAATTTGACTAAAAACTGTAACGTTACTTATGCTTGCATTTTGAAATTATTTATGCAGAAACTGTGTAATGTCCTCTCTAGGTAAATTAACATACAGTGAACATTTATCAGCATGGATTACTTGTGCAATGGATGATTTTTCCAACATACACCCAGAGCTCCGCAAGGGACGAGAGTTAAACAAAAAAAGAGGCAGCAACAATGTGATTATGTAAGCAATGATAATTTGTAAATTGAAAAATTTCAATATTTTTAATTCTTTTTTCTTTTTTTTTCTTCATTTTTTTCCCCTGAAGCATGATGCCCATGGGCATTTCTAAGTAGATCTGGGCAAGCTTGCAGATAAATCAAAACTCAGACAAGCCAAGGACCTGCCTATTCTCCACAATCAAAAATATAAGCCAAGCTGTTAAAGATGTCTGCCCATTTAAAAAAAAAAACAAACAAAAAAACAAACAAACAATGACAAACCATTACTCCCCCCTCAAAAAAAAACAACTTCCAATAAAAAAAAACCACAACTAACCAAAACAAAACATTCTCTGTAACGATATACAAATTCAATGTGTCTATGAGGAAAATGTACCAAAGATTATCTTTATTCATGATGTTAAGCCCAGGCAAAGCCTGTAACTCAATAGGATCTCGAATTAAACTTCCTTTAAACCAAGTCTAAGTTCTCTAAATTTATATAATTAAGGTACGATAACAGGAACTTTAATGTCAATATAATCAAGTCCCAGTAACAAGTAAAACAGCTCTTTATTAGAATAAACAGTTCTTACACAGCATAGAATTACACCTTTTACAGAAAAGGAAGTTAGAGAGGCAGTGAAGGATGAAAGAGGAGCCTGTTAGAGACCTGATAATTAAAAGGGTTTTTTTTCAAACACAAGCAGATTATGACTTGAGTCAAAGAAATAACAATGCTTATATATGCACTTATTAACAACAAAGATCCTTATATTTAAGTAAAACAATGTTTATGAAGAAAAATAGTATGAGCTATAAGCAGAAATGTTTTCAAAGCAGAATATTGTTCATGGATTTCCATGAAGCATAGTGACTCTTTAAAAGTGTCCTTTTTAAATTATCATGGACTGAATCACAGAGTAGACCTAAAATGTAGCCACTCTCTGAAAAATAATGGTAGTGAAGTCTGCTGTTCTTTATGCATGTTGGGCACATTTATTCTGTAAACATATAGTTCAGCTTAATTAGCATGCGATTGAAAAGTGTTGACGTCTTGTGTTCTGTGCTGCTAAATGGATTTCCTCATGCTAGGGAATATGTAAATTCCTTGAAGAATTGTTTATGCTACCAGGGCGGCTTTTAAGTAATTTTGATGACAAGAATTAAAGTAGACAGTCAACATATTTTGAGGATTTAATATAGTTGTGAAGACAAGAGTGTAAATAACTTTTTCAAGGAGCTGAAGCAGTCTGTAAAAACAGCTGTGTAGTTTGGTTGGCTTTTGGGTTTTTTTTTTGTGTTTTTTTTTTATTTCATGAAACAGTAGAGTTCAATTGCAGCTTTTGTCCCTTCTCATTTCTGGCAGGCAAAAATAAGATGAGTAAATGGGAAAAAAAAATACAATCCTCTCCTTTGAAACACTGAATATCATTTAGAAAAGAAAAGATATATGTATTTCCAAATGATTTTTCTCTCAGCTATAAAAAACATTAAATAGCCATATATTCATTTATTTCACAAAGTATATTTCTGATTTACTGTTGTTGTATAAAAGAAAAATATGAATTAAAGTATTATTTGAAAACTTTTTAATCGACAAAACTGCAGAGGCAAAAGCCAAAGTGCTGTCAAAGGATTGTATAGTTCAGAAAAATTTAGTTACATGGACATTGAAATTTCCACTCTGCAGAAAGATTTACAGCTTTAAAATTAGTTTTATTCTGAACCAGATTAAAAAACTAAAGAGCTTTCCAAGAAGCATAATTTCAAGGAATAAAAAAAAAAAAAGCCAACCAAACAAAAAAAAACAGATTTTTTTTTTTTTTAAGAAATATTTTAAATGTTAGACTGCCATGTTTTTCAGACTTTTTGAGTATTTTGAAAAACACTTTGATAGGGAAAGTTATTTCAAAATGAAAAAGCTGAAAAATATTCCGGATTTAAAAATGTTAAATATCTTTACTATTTGTTTTCAATTTTTAAATGTTATAAATGAAATCAACAAGGATTGGAGAGATCTCTGGTTCTGTTCCTAATGTAAGGACATTGTTAATAATGAGCTGTATTGGAAGCATGCAAGAGCAACTAACATCAGCAACAGCTATCAATATAAAATCACAGAATTTGGGGAGGTTATTGGCAACCCTTATTCATTTTTAAGGGTATCTTCTTTCTTTGTCCTCAACATTGACCCTCCAAAGTCCTAAAAATATAGATGCTTGTGCCTTTATAGGCAGAAAATTATGCTGTTAGAAGAATTAACCTAAACTGAAACATTTACCTAACTGGAACCTTTTAAAGTTTCTAGTCATGAAGTTGAAGATATCTTCCTAATCTCCCTTAAGGTAACACAGAGATCAGTGTGATTCTAGAGAATCATTCACTTCTTGTAGCCAGATGCTTTTAGTAGAAAGGATATATTTATTTTTTTCCATTAGGTCTGTCTGTAGAGGGATTTGAACCAAGGAATGTTGAACTCTTACGTGCCTAAAATTAGGTGATGGTGATCTCTCTTTAAATGTCAGAATAAACCATGTGAAAGACAAAAACCCTTTTTGGTGCATTAGTCAGGTAATACTCTTTTGAATCTATTGTGTTCATTGGGTCACACCACATTAATTGATGATGGTGTTGAACAAAAATTATTTTTGCTCAAATACAATGTTGATCTACCTCAACAAAAAGCACCATTTACTAGGAAAGTATTATGTTTTCCAGGCCCTGTTCTTTTCTCCAGAAACTCTGTCAATATCCTTAAATTTTTGAGATTGAATCATAGAATCATAGAATAATTAGGGTTGGAAAGGACCTTAAGATCATCAAGTTCCAACCCCCCTGCCATGGGCAGGGACACCTCACACTAAACCATATCACCCAAGGCTTCATCCAACCTGGCCTTGAACACTGCCAGGGATGGAGCATTCACAACTTCCCTGGGCAGACCATTCCAGTGCCTCACCATTCTAACAGGAAAGAATTTCCTCCTTATATCCAATCTAAACTTCCCCTGTTTAAGTTTTAACCCGTTACCCCTTGTCCTATCACTACAGTCCCTAATGAAGAGTCCCTCCCCAGCATCTCTATAGCTATTAAGGTACAGTGAAGTGCAGGAGATTAAAGTTGTATTCCTAGCTTTGTCACCTATTCTCATCATCAGAGAGAGTCATTGATGTTCTTCAGTCTTCTCATCATTCACATAGATTTAAATAAAACTTCAGTGTAATCATAACTAGCACTATTCTCTCTGAATAAAGGACAGTTCAAAAAGGAGTGGAAAAAAGAAAATAACACCATGATGTCTTATTATGAGACCATAAATCTGATTGTGATAAAAGAGAGGGAGAAAGATAAGGGAAGATATGGGAAACAGAAAGGATGACATAATGGATCAGCTCTCTCAACTGCCTCTAGAAAATGAAACCCAGAAAACTAAGGTGATCCAGCCCATCAAAATCAATAAAAAGGCTATTGACTTAAGTGGTGCCCCATCACAGGCTCCTTTTATTCTCAAACCTTAGAGAGATACAAGGATTAAACAACTGTCTAACCACATGAAAGAAACCTCTGCTCTGCTAAATCACAGGTTAACTTAAAATTTAGGAATTTCTGCAAATAGTTAAGTTATCCTGTATCACTTACCAGGCAGATATGTAATGAATAGCTTAAAAGGTGATAAGAAGTAGAACAAAGGATGCAAATTTATACAAGTGCAGACAGCATATAATTTTCATTTTATCAATACCTCAGAAGCAGGATAGACACAGCTAGTCACAATACTACAATAAGAAACAAAAATAATACTCTTTGTGCTTGCAGTGATTTTTTTCTGTTCACATAAAAAATCCTACAGTTTATGGATTGCAACATCCTTCTTAGAAGTAATAAAATCCTGTCAGACCATTTATGGACATTAGTTTGGCTTCAAAAACCTTACTTAAAACTGCAACCTTTGTATATAGGGTTTCTGAGGTTAAGTGAATTATATAAATTATACAGAATAATTCCTGATCTTTTCAATACATTTTGAATTCATGAGGTTTGAAAAGTGAGGAAGGATAGAAATTCTACTATCAATCTTCTAGTGTTGATCATTCAGATATGTCAGGTTTTAAATTTGGTAGAAGAAAATCCAGAGATGATTTAAAAAGCAGGTTGACTTTTACTAATATTTTGAAGAAAGTTAATTTTTCAGCTTCAGCTGTGGTCAGCATAATCAGCTGATTTTGATTTCCTTCAACTATTTTAAGACATAAACTATGTCTGCTAGGTAAGGTAGACACCCAGACAATGGTTCCTGAAAACAAGGCAGAAGACATGGAAAACCAAAGAGTGTTCCGGAGTGTGCTATGGGGATTTGCTTGATCTTGGCTACTTTTATGACTCAAGCAGGACTCATATTTGATGAACAAATAACAATTTTTTCCACTACATAAGTATTCAAACAAAGTACTGGTTTCCACTGAATAGAAGTAAATAAAATTTAATTTTAGAGTCTTGTCTTTTCATAATATCAGCTGTTATACCTGTACTATGAGAACAGATGGAGTATGGGAAAATTTGAAGTGTTAATTGATTTTGTTTGAATCCTGTTACCCTCTGTTTGGTGTGAATTGTTAAGTTGTCAAAACAGTAAGTTTATAAGGAATGGAGCAGAGAATAAACAAAAAGATAATTCTATTGATATCAGAGGTGTATCTTCCACTAACGTACTATGTTCACACTGTTTATTCCTTCACAGACTACTAAAAAATACAGGGAATAACAAAAGATCAACAAAAATTAAAGAAAAAGCCTGCTCTCAGAAAATAAAAACTAGGCTTGCTATCCTTAGAAAAGAGATTAAAATGCAGAATTTCTGTTATGAGAAATTTGTTGACTTCAAGAATTTAAGTACAGTGAAATAGACTGAAAAAACACAAACATGTACAGGAGTATCAAAAATATCTTGGGTTATGATAATTATCCCCAAAAATGCTAAAAGAAGCATTTATCTTTGTGCTTCACAAGTGTAACTATTGAAATTAAAAGCTAATGCGGAGGAACAGACTACTTGCTTCTTCTGCGAAGTCATCTTCCTCAGAAGCATAAGGTATAGGCAGTTGATATGGACATGGTTTTGGACTGATGAAGATCCAGTATGGCAGTTCCTGTATTTACATGTGCCTAGGAAAATACTGACAGAACAAAATCAGACACACAGAAACCTCCCAAAAGCTCTGACTACATCCTATGGATTAGTTTTTTGATCATCTGTAACTCAGATTAGGGTGTGAAGTAAAAAATAACGTCTCCACAAGGTTACATGGAGTTTCCTCTTAACAAGCATTAATGCATTGAAGGCAGGAAGAATAAAAGAAAGTGATAATTAACCAGGTCAAGATTAATTCCTCTTCAACTGTCATGTTGGGTTTAGCTTCAATGCAATGCATCATTCTCATATCAAAATACTAGAAAGCAGGTTTTAGGCAACAACTTAGATCAAGTTTATTTCTGTCAGAAAAAATCAGGTTTGCCTTCAGGAAGTTTGAAACAGGTTCTGTCCTGAGCTTCTGTCCAAAGTTATTTCACCTTAATAAATACTTTTGACTCGTAAGAAAAGATTAGCATTTTTTACACAGAAAGCAAATTAGGAGGTACAGAAGGTAGAAATTAATAATGATACTTGAGAAAAAATACACCTTGTCTTTGGGAAACAAGAACATATTACATGAATAAGGAGTAGTATGTCAATATTTAGAAATAATTAGCTAGTTACACTGCTAGCAATGAATGTAGACAAATATGTGGATTAAAAAATCATAGTTACAACCAACTCAAAATTAACTGAATGATACAAAGGAGAACACTTTGCAAAATCGTCAGATGACTTCTACCTTAGCAAAATTGATCTAAGAGACAAACAAAAGCAACTAATTCAACATATAAATTCTTAAGTGTTTGATTATCACAACTTCAGGAATTTTTTTTTTCTTTCTTTTTTTTTTTTTTTTCAATATTTCTTATTGTTTGCAGGCATCTAAATGTAGGAAGTTTCCGGAATTTTGTAATACTTCTTGAGTGCTTTCTTGCCATTGTGGGACCTTTCAATATTATTCCTTTTAACTTTCATAAACAAAGAATGGGACATATGCTGGCAATTTCTTGCTACCATGGCTGTGACTATATATTGTAACTAAGTTGTGTCTTGTTTATTTTAACTTTCTTATCTGTGGATGAAAAATAATTAACCTGTAGAACACAATTCTATGGAAAATTCCAGCTTCAGGGACATTAGCTGTTTCGTAGACATTTGCTGAAGAAAAAGGCGCTATTACAAATAAACCAATCTTTGACTGTCAATTTATGTAATTTTTAATCCCAGTTCTGCATCAGGAAAAAAAAGAAAAAAAAAGCATTAGTTCACGTGTATGAACTGTTGATTTTCTCACTGTTTCTTTATACCTTTTATTCTTGAATCTCTTTTTTTGCAACTTATCTGTTCATTGCTTGCAATCCATAAGGATATCCAGAGCATGAATCAGCTGATGAAGAGTGATGCACATGGATGAAATAATCCTTGAATCTGCTAGAATTGTTTAGGGCATTTCATAATTAATTTCGTAATAAAAATACAAAAGGTTTGAATTACAGTGGCATTCTGAATGAGAAGAAGGTGGAGAATCCAGAGACGCAGTTCATCATATAACAAAGCAGATGTCAGAAAGATGCGTTTGCTAATCTGCTGTTTATTAGCTTCTGTTTTGCTGCCTCTCTTCCAAAAGAACACAGGTATTTTATGCCTCACTTACCTTCTCTAGAAACAGATCTCCTTTTCACAGGAAAGCAAGCTACATTGGCCATACAACGCAAATATCATGAATCAGAAATACAGATAAGGGACAAATATAATTATTTTTATATTCCTTTTTTTTATTAAAATACAACATATTTCTGCAGAAGGATAAAACTACAGACTTCTGTAAGAGTATCATGATCACCTACCATTGTGATAAGATAAAATAGTTAAAAAAGTTACGGTTTTCATTTGCAATTGCATCATAAAATCACCTGGTTTAAAATTTTCCATTTACATGGTGACATTTTATAAACAGAAATAACAGTTTAGTATATGGAATCTATTGCTGGATAAGAAAGACAATAATTACATTTTTCAATTTTAATGATATATGGGTTTGGCTTTTATGTTAATTCTGACAACCTTGTAATATAAAAATATATGTTTCATCACAGTTCTGATTCCTTAAGTTGACACTGGTAAAAACTACCCATTTAAGAAAATGCTGAGCCTTCTTAAAACTGAATTTTACTTGGCAATTATAGCTTTTAAAATAAGCTGTTCTGGCTGCAAACAGATAAATGAGTTAAATTCATCTCTATTGATAAAGAGTAGCTGATTTGAGTGCATTGACCACAAAGATGAAGTTGGCCAAGACTGCTGGAGAACAGTCACTTGCTTTCTTCTTGCCAAAAGAATTTCAGTCCAAAAGAAAATATTCCCCATTTATGGCCTAGTCTGGAAATCTCCATAGAGTTAGAGAAGTACTCAAGTATCTATCCTTTGCAGTATCCCTTTTCTCCTGCCCTGTGAGAAACTTGAAATGTGTCTAAGCAGAACAACTGTCAAATTACCAGTAGCTAAATGAAAATTGTTTCCTGTCCTTAGCTCTATAAAGAGTCTTTACTTCTGGTAGGGTTTTTGGGTTTGGTTTGGTTTTTTTTTTTTCAGATCTGGAATGGTGAAAGGAAGGATGGAAGTGTGCAGAATGAATCACTGTGTAAAATCATTTGGTAATCTGGTTTTATATCTGCAAGTTGACTGAGAGCATGTTTTCTCAGTCTGGGAAGATGGGTCAACTACTATACTTCATTTGGCTTCCTTCCCACTCTTACCTCTGAATGTGTAGAAGAGACTGATTCTTATCCCAGTCATTATATAAGGATCCCTGCACTCTTACCTAAATAGTCCTTACATTGTTAAGCACTGTAAGAAAACTGTAACGAACAGGACATTGTAAAGACTACAAGCATGTCTAAGTGCTCATATAGTGTATTTCTTCATATTCTCTCCTGAACATTCAGACTGTACCGGACCAAATTTGATTACTGGCAATCAGTAACTCTATTATAACAAATCTTCATTTCAAGGTTTATAGGTTTTTTTTGTTTGGTTGTTTTTTGGGGTTTTTTTTTGTTGTTGTTGTTTTTGAAAGCAAAAGACAAAACCTTAGTACTCATTTTGTACAACTACTTGTTTTATAATTACTGGTAGTTCCCATGTGTGCTTCATCAGCTCTGATTTCTTAAAGGTAGCTTTAAACATAGTGAAACAGAAGGCAAAAGCAGGTTTTGGTCAGCCTGTTGACTTGCCAGAAAACAACACACTTGCTGGATTACAGTGCAAAGCGACAAGTGGAAAAACAATTCTCTAACAGAGAGTAATTGAGAAAAGCTTCTGCATGTATCTGAAAGAAATTAAGAACCTCAAATTATCTAATCCTGTAAAAAAATCAGATTTCATGTGTTTGGTATTAGCTCATTTGAGAGAAGACATTAAAAAGAAATAAATAATGGAAACAAAATCTGTAGTTCTGAAGCTGAAAGGGGAGGTTATATTGTTTAGTAAAATGCCCGACAGGTATTTTTCCCCACTTCCCAGCTGTGGTTGTCATCCAAAACATAATAAACCAATCAAATGAAAATGGGGAGGTTGCCATTTCATAAGGATCTCTAAATCATATCATGAGAGAGAATGCCAATCCTGCTGAATCAGCCACAGCAAAATATACCTCTTATAGCAAAACCTGGAAACTTTCTTGTCATTGTCCAAATGGCTTCTTTTAGACTAGCTTCTGAATGTTCTTATATTTTCATATTACAGTAGCTGGAAAAAAGGACTTGGAGAAGACTTCCCTAAGGGGTTTTACAGCAGACCTGTCTCTCATGCACGAAGCAGGTATTTAATGACACACATCTTTGCTTATATCTGCACTGCATTCAGGTGTCATTTAAATCTCAGTAGCTTAGCTATTGAGAGGAATAACAGCATGGGAAGTGGATTTCAGCATAAACTACAAAAAGTTCACTTGAGATCCTACGTATATATTTGGCAGCTAAACCCCATGGTGTTTAAATCTCTTGATTAATTATAATTAATATATATATAAAATAAAATAAAATAAAATATATATGATTATACTATAAAAAGTTTAATCAATAGTAATGCCTTGGGGTAAAAATACATTGCATTCACAAACTGGAATCCACAGCAAAATGACTGCTAAGATGTCTTTTCTATACTGAAAGGACAGTCTACTATGGGAGCAAACTGGGAAGCTCCTCTCACCTAATTCTAAGTGTCTATCTGATTCCCTTAAACTCCCCGTACAGCCCAGGCACCTCCAGAGATGTGTTCACTCCTTTGTCTCACCTGCATTGCAATGAACTGAAGCACATATTGCAGATTTCCAACACCTCCCATCCCCAATCAAGAAAGAAATCCTGGGAGTCTTATTTCAGCCTTGACTATCTAAGTTAAGACAAAGCAACCCCACACAATACAACAGCATAAAGCTTAGATAATAGGAGTGTTCAGTAACAGTTGAACAACTGGAAATTGGTGAAAGGGTATTTGGTTTTGGACTTCATAAGGCTCAGGAATTTTTATGAAAGAGATCAAATTATATTGTCACAAAAAATTAATCTATTTAGTTGCACGTTTCATTTAGTATGATGTATATGCAACTGGAATCCTATTTCTTTTCCTAAAGCAAATACTTCCTCTGCTGGCGGTTAACTATCCTATAATCATAGTATAAATTATCTAAGTAAAATGGTGACATGCGCTGCTTTACCAACTTTCTGACAAAGTTCCTGGGATGTAATCAACACAATGCCGGTGCAGCCTAGTGGATTATATCACTGGTGGATTTGACTCCTAACTGAAATCACAGAAAAAGGTTTTTTTTTGTGAATAAACTGTGATCTATTCAGATCAGATCTTTAGGTGTTAAAAAAAAAATAAAAGGCATATAAAAACACCCAATATATCTTACCAGGTAGGGTAACAACAAACAGGCAGTTGTGAATGCTGGCTTTTACTTCCCAAAGCTGGTGAGTTTCAAGTTCAAAATCCATATATAAAGAGCAGGAGGTTGTCTCACAAGCATACGCAAAGGGATACAGATCAGTCTGAGGGCTCATATTCAAACATGAAGACTTCAGAGCCAATAATTGTTTTTTTTTTCCCAGCTAAAAGAATGATCTAATAAAAAGATGTCTCCTTAACCTGCAAATTTTGCCTGCCCTCTAAAAGTGTGTATATATATATTTTAAGCTGTTAGCTGTTGTATTCGTTGAGGGGAGTTATTCACTTCACCTAAGATTAGACAGCAAAGAGTTAGATATCTGCTCTAAACTGGTGTTTGTCTTAAAACATGACAAAGTGGGTAAAAAAAAAAACAAAACAAAACATGATGACTAACTATTTTTGGAAAGCAAAATCCTAACTTCCTCTAGTAAAAGCAGTATATCTTCTCACTGATTTACACAGGGAGCAGTCTATTCCACTGTTTGCATGAGAATATAGAGCAATCAGAAAGGAAAGTTTGGAAAAAAAACTTTTGGCTTTTAATCTTAGTCTTATATGCCCAGATATATTTATGAAAAAATTCAGTCTGTAGTTTTAGATAGTAGCATGCATGTCCTAGTCTACAATAAGTACAAGATGTATAAAAACATACAATTATAGTTACAACTACAATAACAGACAAGTAACAAAGAGATGTCTACATAACAGCATCATGAAGGAAAGAGAGAAAAGATACCCATCTTATTTCATTACAAAAACCCTCCAGCTGGTTTTCTTGGCAAGAAGCAGCAGAAGAAAAGCTACGTGGAAGATGCAGCTTAAACTGACAATCTTGAAAATGAAACTCTGCTTGCAAAAAAAATGCATAAACTCTACAGAAAAACTGGATTCTGCTGAGTGATTCATTATTTTAATGACTTCCTGCTTTAATGTACATCCTCTCTCTTCCTTCATGCAAGCTGCTTCCATCCCTGTTAAGGGTTTAGCCTTACAATGAAACTTTTGTAACTTTCTGGATCTTTGTCCTGTTGGCATATGGGTCACTCCTTTTATGTAAGGACAAGAAGAAGGCGGAGAACAGTTGTCCTGTGGGATAAGGAAAAATTCAAACCTGAGCCAGCCAAGTATTGCTCTGAAATACAGAGTGAGTTGCATTTTCTCTTGGAGGCTAAATGCTGGCAGGTAGCAAATGTGGGGAAAACCTGAACGTGTTTCAATGCTATTTGTTCCAGCAGAGGTCACTAAGAGGCAATGGTGTTTATAGGATGGCCAAATTGAGGACAAACAGGTATTTTAAATCACAAAAATATGGAAAAGATTTTCCTAGCCACCAAAGTAATATTTCACCACTGAAACATTTGTTTAGCTCCCAAGTAGGACTTTACTTTGGATCCAGGTCTGGAAATAAACTCCCATTTTCCAATATATTTTAAAGGTTGGGGTAATATATGCTTTTTATTGGCAACTGCATGGAGATCAGCAGACAAGCTGAGTGCCCTTGTTAAGGAAACAGTGAAGGTTTAAATAAATAAAGGTGCACTCATCTCAATAAAATGTGCATTTGTAAAGAAGGAGACTACAAAAATTTTTGAATGCTGCAAAGACTTAAACCCCTTAGAGGCAGATATGTTATTATTTTTATTAACTGTTTTCTGATTATTAACCTGGGGAAAAAAAAAAAACAAAACAAAGCAAAACAACCAAACACTTGGAGCATAGAACAATAAAGAAAATTATGGATTCCCAGGTGAATATCATGCTCCCATAAGCTCTCTGAGACAAGGAACACCTCTCTGCTGTCTGGTTGTGCAACATCAAGCATATTGAAGCCTCAGTTCATGGCAGTTACCTGGGTGTTGCTGTGATACCCATTAAGAGAGGCAAATGCACCCAAAACCTGTATTATATGAGGTCACTGATTAACTCCCAAATGGTTTTAATAAGAAGAAAGCATAAGGTACATTTACATTTTCTGTTCCTCGATCTACTCTCTTCAGCAAACATGCTATTTGCACGAATTGTTCTTGTGTTTTAGGTAAAGGGCAGAGTTTGAGGTCAGAGATGGGAGCGAGGTATATAAGATGAAAGGGAAGAGAGCAAAAAATTTCCACTGCAAAACTAACAGTTTCCCCTCCAAATGAGGGGTGCAGCCTGCAACCCAGCAGTACAGCCAGATGTTCAAAGGTCTGCAGTAAAAACACCCAGCTAATGGTGCAAAAGCAGCATGAACAGATGGTGTTATAACACTCCCATATTCCCTATTTCTCCACCCACCAGCACCTGCTATTTAATCCCCTTTCATTATATAGCTTCCTAGTAACAAATTATTATTTTCACCTTTTATTTATTTTGATATCACATCAAGGCCATCTCTGCTCACAGTCTGGGTTTATACTACCAAACTTTGTGTCATTTTAGGAATCCTGATTTCTACAGTTGTAGGTCAGAGGAGAAGCAGACCCTCAGCTACCTTCAAAATATATAACTCAATGTGCAAGAATTCTGTCATTTAAAAAAATATACAAGCAAACACATATCACTAATTAGGAGAAGGAAAATAGCAAAAACCTGTAAGTATGCTACACAAGGTTAATACACCTACTCTCTCCTTTGTGCTGTCTGTAGCCTCACACATTCATCAGCACTAGAAATGAACAAGAAATCAGAACTAGAAATGCCCCAAGCCCTGAAGAAGCATTGAAGAACACAAATTCAGTTCCTTAGAGCTCTTTTAACACGGGTATGATCCTGACAAGCATCTGTATCTCATCAAGAATTTCACTTCATAAGGAAATCCTTAGTAAGCCCCTAATTGCAGGTTATGACTGTCCAAATTTTGAAGATTGTGAATGTCAGCAGTTTGTAAAAACATCACAGCCTCTCAATTTTAGAAAGGTCAGTAGGACCCTGTTACAGTCAAATGCTCTCTGCAGGCTTCATAACTCAAACATCTATTATTCCTTTCTCTCTATTCTTCTTTCTTAGTCATTTTCCAAATACCATGTATGAATAAAAGGATCACCATTTCAGTGCAATGGAGCTACCCCTTGGATGGAAGAAATCAGTTCTGGGCCGGTAGCACTACAGTACACAACCATTTCCAGCAGCCAAAATCTGCCCTTGGACATGAGTCAGTGGAAACATGCACATTCAGTGGTAGACTCTCATCCCAGAAGGAGAAGCAAAGAGTAACTAGAGCAGCTGAAACTGCCAAAGGGATTAGGTTGGCAGAATGTATTTAACCTAATTTGGCATCTGGTCAGGACATGAGAAGCTAATACCTCATTGCCTTAAAAAGCTGGTTCTTTGTTTAATACAGATGTTCATGGTATTGGCATCATATCTTTTCTTTCAGCTTCAAAATAAAAAGAATTCCATGTGTGAACGTTTTCTGCTTTGACTTGTTGCAAATCATGACATCAGGGAAACCACCAGCACACAGGTTCTTCTTAAAAGTTCCCTGCTTACTGGCCTGGCCTTCAGACCCACTCTTCCCTGTGGAAGTGTTGGTACAATACAAGTTATATGGAAGAGCAACCTTGTAGGAGCAAAGTGGTGCCTCTGATTCTGCCAGGGCCCTGGCTGCCTACTTCATCAAACCTAAACATCAGATTGCACAGTGTCAGAAGAGGACTGGAAATGTATATATTATCAAAATAGCTTTTAGAATATAACATACAGTACCAAAACCTTGTTAAATAAAATAAACCAGGCTTTTTTCTTAACAAGTTCATTTTTATATAATAATCAAGCCATATATTAATTCTTATTTCCATCATTTTACTTTTCCTCTCTTCAAAGCAGTCATTATTTCAAGTTTCTACCAGGACTATATGTTTATGAGCATCCCTGCTTACCTCTGTGCATAGTCCCACTGATTTCAAAGAGAAATTTTCAAAGTAGTAAACATGGAAAAGGTTGACTAGGATATTCTGACAACATGTAATATTCGGCTTCTGAAATATTTGCAAATGGTTATAACTTCATAAGAAGGTTTGACTTCTGAACTGAGCAAACTTTTCCTGGTGCATAAATGCATGTTTTTTCATTTTTGTTTGAAGCAGATCTTTAATTTGGAGAGTACTGCAGCTCTCTTAGACTGTATGTTTTCAATCTGAAGAATTACAGAGTCACTTCTAACAAAATTTTTAAAAGTAGTTATAGAAAGCACACTTCTTGCCTGTAAATTTAAAGTCTTTCTGCAGGAGTCTCTATTTTTAGTGGCAAATGATCTCTAACAATCTTCAAATTTAAAAGTGGTGAGCCTAGATTAAGCTGCTAAGGCTGACTCTTAGAGGCAACTCATCTGTGTTAACCCCATGAAGGTAGCCCAGTAATAGAAGCCTGACACTTTGCAGGTTGCTGTGTGCAAATTTTTCCACTTTTTTTCTCCAGCTGGTACCAGTAACACCTCTGTGGATCCCATTTAGAAGTGTTTTATTCTCCCTACATATACAATACAAAATTTAGATAATTAGCTCAGACTTTGATTTACGCAAAATGTCAGCATGCCTGTAACCTACCTGTAGCACATAGGTTTCCCTGGTAACAGGAAACAAAATTTAGCTTTTTCATTTTTAGTTTGAAAGACTCAGTTCATGATTTTATTTTTAATTTGGTTTATATGAGGAGATATTCATCCAACTTACCTTTAGTTGTGCTGGAAAGTTCTCCAGATGAAAATTCTGATGGCAAAAATCTTTACTGCCCAATTTAGAACAGAGGCCAGTGTAGATGTTTTAAGAATCATAACAGTGTGATATTAATACTCAATACAGATATAGTAAAACAACTGATATTTGAATACACAGATGGATAATTCTAAAGATGTACACTTTTAACTTCATAGATAAATTCCTCGATCCTACAAATGCTATAAGAAGTTGAAATTTCACCTCTGCTTTTTAAGTTACAGCATTTCAAGACCAAATCCATGCTAGAAGCCAATTCTAAATCTCACATTTTTTCTTATCAAGCACATATCCTGACCTCATTGTTCCTTGCCAAGTCTTGGCCTTGATATGTGCTATTTAAAAAGCAAACAAAGAACATGAATTTGTTCAGACTCTGGGAGTATTTCAGCCTACAGCTCAGCAAACAAAAAACCTTATCTGAAACCAATGAACTTCTCAGGACCATTGAGAATTGACCAGAGGGGCCAATTAGCTGTTGCACAGTTTCACTGATTCTGTGTCAATAATTTATAAATGTAGAGAGCAGGCAGGTTTTTGTTACTAGTTTAAAATTAAAGTGCTAGTTCTCAGGAAGTCTGTACTACCCAACTGAATTCAGTGGACCAACACAGATCTAAATACATTGAAGGTCTAACAAGAATAAGTACATCATATTTGCAAACATATTACTTCCTTCAGAAAATAAAATTTAGTTCACCATTGAAAAAAATATTAATTAGATATCCATATTCTTTATACAGTGAAATAGCTACTTTGTTTTTCCTTTCCTTCCAGGTAGTATGGGAAGGTGGCAGCTAGCTGTCATTCGAAAGAACACAGATCAGATTTTCAGCAAAGGCAGGCACCTAAAGAATTTGTTTTCTGCCTCACGACAGCAACAACCAACATCTTAAGACATTTTTGGTCCCCTTCTGGTTGCACCCTGTGGTTTTTCTGACTGCCTTAGAAATAAGTTTATTTTGGATGCAGCAGACTGCATTTGTGTTGGATGAATATTACTTGATCACAAATGTCTTACTACCCATATAACACATTGAATAAATGGATATGGTAAGTGACTTTGTCCATATAGGCAGGCATCACAGGTACCAGAGCCATCATGGCCCCACTTACATCACTTATTTCCACACCCTGCTGAGCAAAATGTTAAAACTTCTTTGCAAAATTGGGGCAGATTACAGTGTATTCTGGATTCAAAAGGTTGCTATTACTTAGCTGGACTGAGTTTACTCACTCATTTGGCATATGTAAGTAAGGATATCTAAACCAAAGGGTTTTAGACTTTGCTGCACAGAGAATTTTTCTTTTTGGCTCCAGAGCTGTCTGGGCACACACTGCTGCTCTTTTCAGCTGCTGCTGAAACCTCCAGACTTTTTTTTGCCAGCGTATTTGTAAAAGCCCATCACACATTCATGATGATCACTTGAAAACCAATTAAAGTGTGTTAATGCATTCCAAACATTAATTTTACATACAGAAAATAACTTTTTTTTTTTTTTTTGCCAGTGTTGAAGATTCTTTACAGTGGCAAATATGATAGCGGTTTACCCTTGCGCATATGGAGAAAAAAGAAGGAATTATCCAGAAGCCCCTAAACCCCTAATCTAAGAATTAAGGTAAATACATTCTCAGACTATCATTTATTAGTATTACAGATCTGTGGAATCTTAAAAAGACAATGCAAGCAACAGTTTTCAGGAGGCCTGAGGAAGAGCATGACCAGATTTGGACATATGGTTGATGGGATCCTATATAATTGTTTTCTGATAGAGCTTCCATTTAATATAAGTCAAAAAATCCTGGGTTTCTTTAAATATATGACCCAGGAGAAACTGATTCACTTTGAAGACACAGTAATCTTTTCCTGAGCTACTGTATCTGGATATCTTTGGCAAACTGTGTCCTGTTATTATGTTGAAGCCTAGGATGAGACCTGACTAAACTCATTTTCATGAGGGGTAAAAATAAGCTTATTGATGAAATCCCGGCATTGCTGATTCCAAAGATTCTATTCATATTTAACATGAGATAAATATGCTTTTAAAAAAAAGTATTTGGCTTTTTGGAGAGCTTGATGTGTTTAAGGCTACGTCTTTTTCCATCAAAATCAAAAGTTAACTTGGAACTATATAAAAGACTGTAAATTAAATTTAGTGAATAGAATTTTATGATCCATCCTGATGCATGTAATTGCCATAGGTAGAAAATACATCTGTGGTGAAGAAGTGGAAAATTGGAACATTATGGAGTTTCCACCAGGCTCTGTTGTTAGTGAATCTAAACTAATCTTTATTGAATTCCTGAGACAGCACAAGGAGGTTTCTTCTCCTAAAAAAAAAGTGCTGAGCAAGTAAAAGTGGAGCCAGAACAGACACTGCCACTTTGTTTTAGGGATTTAGATACATTATTTAACTTGAGTTCTGCAGGACAAAATGAAACAGTGATGGCAGCTGATTCTCCCTGGAGTATCTTGTAGTCTGAACTAAGTAAACTTAATATAGAACGTAAAACAAAAGCCTTTGATTGAAAAGTTGCTCCATACTGGTGATCAAGTTGAATTATCTGGAGATTCACAACACATAATACTCTAGTTAAACCATAGCTAAGTTTACCCTCCTGTTGCAGCAGTATAGTGTATTCATGCATGATATGATTTTAAATTAACCAGCCAATAACTGCAGCCAATCATCTGTGGCAGCATGGAGCTCAGTGAGGTCTAATTGACCTAGGTGTTTACCCAGATTTTTGGACAGATTTTTCAGGTTGCTTAATGTCATTCTACTAACTTCTTTTAACCCTTCTTTGGTTAAACTATACCATTGAGTCTCCTGCGTGGGTCTTATTGGTATATACTGATATCAGTCTATACTGATATATACTGATATAACCTGAGAAAGAGCTTCAGGAGGGCACAAATTGGATCAAGTCCTCCCACCACAGCAGATGGAAAGGAGGACAGAGACCTTTTTTGTTTCACCCCAGCCCCTCTCCAGCAGCACAGTGGGACACAGGGATGACACACAGATGACCTGCCCCACGCGGGCAGGGTGATCCTCTCTGTTACGAAACCAACAGGATCTAGACAGGGTCAAATATCACAAAAGTATTGTGACCCTAATGGGTTACTAAATGTACCATATATGAAGGATAACCAGAGGCTTTAAACACTGCAGTCAGCAAAACAACCTATACCTAATTAGAGTGCCAAGAGCTTGATGTTTCTAACCCTGTTTTCATGTGAAAATCTCTCATGGATTCACAGGGCTCTGTAGTGAATGTATGTCTGTACCACAAAATTGTTGGACAGATAACTGTTTCAGCATATTTGTCCAAAGACATGAGACCTATAATTTTATACCAAATTGGCTCTAATTGCCAGCAAAAGCACTGACTGTGCTGAGGCATTTTCTAAGGGTTTGCCTTCGCTGCACAGAATGACAGACCCTCCAACAGTCCACAAAGTAAAGCCCTCTGACCTAGGGCTTTAAATATAGACTAATTTATCTGGCTAGGATTACCTGCTGAGAAAACCATTGAGAACTAATGATCTGTCCTTTCCTCTTCCCAACACTGAAAGACAGACTGGGGCCAGATTCCAGCTAGGGGACTGGAGCACCTCCCATATGAAGATAGGCTGAGAAAGTTGGGGCTGTTCATCCTGAAGAAGAGAAGGCTGCGTGGAGACCTCATAGCAGCCTTCCAGTATCTGAAGGGGGCCTATAAGGTTGCTGGGGATGGACTCTTCATTAGAAACCATGGTGATAGGACAAGGGGCAATGAGTTCAAACTTAAACAGGGGAAGTTCATGTTAGATATAAGGAAGAAGTTCTTTACCATGAGGGTAGTGAGGCACTGGAACAGGCTGACCAAAGAAGTGGTAAAAGCTCCATCCCTGGAAGTGTTTAAGGCCAGGCTGGATGGGACTCTGGACAACCTGATCTAGTAGATGTCCCTGCCCATGGGATTCTAGAATCCTAAGATTCTTTCTAACCCTAACCATTCTGTGATTTGATGATTCCAGGATTCGATGATTCTATGATTCTGTGCCTATGAAAATGCCACTCACTAGTGTAACTTATGCAGGATAATTTATTAATTACTTTTTCCTTCTTCTAGATGGTCTTATGCTCAAATTACTATCATTATCTTCTAAATGTCTACAAGAAGCAGGGGAATAAATGAAAAAGATGTTTTTCACTTGTATTTCACCCCCTTAACTATAGATGAGACAAGGAAGCAGAAGAAGTCTGATTAAGTTTGTGTCATTTTTCAAAAAACCCTCAACTGATTTCCAGTCAAAAATTAACTACTGTATTGCTAAAAAGGCAGGAGACTTAACCCCAGTCTTATGCACATGACCATTTGTAGAATAAATTACCTTCCTGATTCTGCGTTTCTCATTCTGCACATCTTGACATTGAACTGGCAAGAAAACACCACGACACTTTTAGACCACGATCTATCCATGATGCAGCACAAAGCCAAACATCAGACTCTAGGAATTGGACCATATGCTATCAGGTGTGTTGAAATTTGTCTAAATTCATCATGTGTAAATATAAAATGTGCTTCATCTAATTAAGCAAGATAGAGTCATATAAAGTCTCTATATGGTCTGAGTATTTTTTATTGGAGTAGAAAAGTAAAATAACTAATCATTTCAAAACATCTCAGATTACTTTTAGCTTTACCATGCTACAGATATCACTTTTTTTAACAATCTGCTGTTTACTATTGATCACTCAGACATTGACTTTTAAAGGCTGAGTGTACATGGAATAAATTCTGAGGATTTTTTCTACAACAAACCCAAGGAACTTGAAATAAACAAAAAAAAAATCCTTATCATGAGCATTTTCCTTTTCCATTTTCCCCTGCTTCACCCCCTGGACTGTAGAGGAGCTCACCCCTTAACAGAGAGAAAAAGTATATGTCAACTTGCCTCACCTACAGAGCCTTCAGGCAAAATGCATCACTTTTTCAGGTCTGTCAAGGACTGAATAAATCACAGATAAGTGGGTTAAAATGTCAGCACCCACTGGGACTGAAATAAATCTACCACATCTTTTCATCCAAGTGAACTACTAACCGCAGTACCAACAGCACTTCATTCATTCATTAGGGAAAACAACGTAAAACTCTTAATGATCAATTTTACTTTTTTTACAAAATGAAGAAAACACAAGTTGTTGGCTTTCTCTCCCCAGCCCATTGTAAAAAGTCTGTGGAAGTCATCTTGTGCAAAAGGTCAGACAAGTGTGATGTGAAAGATGGTGTTAAAAGGCTTTCAAACTTTGTTTATTAATAGATATAACCCTTTCACCTCTGCTGCATCTGTCACCACTAGGTTAAATATCTTCTACCTTACTGGTCACCTGACTTCATGTTATTAATACAGGAAAATGCCACAAAAACCATTGAGCAGTCACAAACCCCTTACATAAAAATGCAAGAGCAGAATTGCCTGAGTCTTCCTAATAAAATGTAACCTAACATGGAGCAACTAAAGTCAGTAAGGGTAGCCTCTGGCTTTAAAAGCATTCACTAGGCCATTGATCATTGAAGACAACAAGTGGTGACCTCACACAAACACAATGTAAACTCCCAGACTCACTGATGGCATTCCTAGCGCTCTGTCCAAATTTGTATTGCCTCTCTGTAAACTGTTTGACATAAGCAGTGAAAGATGGAAACAGAAAAGGGTCTCCTCAGTATGATGAGCATACCACCAAATGCAGCTGGATGCAATTGAATTATCTTGTACTTTACTTTGAAGTTTAAAAAAATCTCAGGACAAGATGCGTGTGAAGAGAATTTTTGTAAGTTTCTTGGAAGTGTATTTTCCCTTCTGGATATCCAAAACAGACGGCAGAGTATAAAATTCCCTGTTTTTCCTGTGGTTTGTTTTTGGTAGGTTTTTTTTTGTTTGGTTGTGGTTTTTTGTTTGTTTGTTTTTTGGTTTTGTTTGTTTGTCTGATTTTTCTTTTAAAGGAGGTTAAGAAAATAAATGGAAAAAATTGCTGTTTAATATGCATTTATCAGGCAGAAAGGCATACGGGTGTACGTCTGTGGGTTTATATACGTGTTCCTCTTTTCCTCCCTCCCTCCGTCCCTTCCCCTATAAACACCAGGAATGCACAAGTGTAAAACCCTCAGTATAGCAGCAGAATGCTTTAGGTACTTTAACTATCCTTCACTGGACTCTCTCCAGTATGCTTATGCTTCTCCAGTGATGTGGAGTCCAGAACTGGACACCACCAATGCTCCAGGTGTGGCTTCACCAGTGCTGAGTAGAAGAGAAAAACCACTTCCTTCCACCTGCCAACAGTGCAGGTCTTTGTCTCATGGAGCCTATAACACCCTTAGCTTTCTTTGCTGCAACGGCATGCTGCCGGCTCCTTTTCGACTTGATGTCCACCACGACCCCCAAACCAACCCGCTTTCCAGCCAGGTGCCCCCCTGCATAAAGGGCTGCTCCTCCCCAGGCGCAGACTTTGAGCTTCTCGTTACACGTCACGAGGTTCCCTTTGACCGGTTTCTCGAGCCTGCCGACGTGCCTCTGGGTGGCGGCACCTCCAGCTAGCGTACCAGCACCGTCCCGGGAAAACGTGTCAAAACGGAAACTGCGTTGGCCGGGAATCGAACCCGGGTCAACTGCTTGGAAGGCAGCTATGCTCACCACTATACCACCAACGCTGCGGTGTTAACCCGTCTGTGGTTGTACTCCTCCTTCCTTGCTAGTTGCCGGCTGCTCCTAGTCTAACCGCAGGATTTGCTAGCTGCACAAGTACAAAAAAGAACTACTGAAGGAAACATTCAAATATATTCCATCGCTGCCAAGGCTGCTAGAAAAATTTTCTTTTTTAACAATAGAAAAAAAAAACCCAAGGTGTCATTCAGTGAAATATTTCCAGTGCCCTGGTTTGCTTAACAGAAATCTAAGTAACAGGACTAAACCCTTCAGAAATTCCACTACGGATAATGGCACAAGTGGGGAAAAAAAAAAAAAAAAGCCAACACCTGACAGCTGGAGTCTGATGAAATGGGCATCCTCATTTCACCATTTTTTTGTCAAAGGAATACTCTTGCTAGCATTAACACAGCACTGCACCAGCTACCACAAAGGAGAAACATGACTGCTGCTGCTGAACCCAGGACAATGAGCTTTTAATTTCATGTTTGAAAGGTTAGGTATGTTGTCTTTTCTCTAAACTACTGCTTCTCTATTCTCAGTATCATCCAGAGAAACACTAGATCACACAGAAAATACAGCTGAAAATAAACTCAGTAGATTTACAAAAGGTTGATATTTGAAAGACGATTATCTGAAATACAACTTTGAAATTTTGAGTCTCAAACTTCAGTATATTTTTATCAAAGTGTGATGAAAGGTTTTCTATTAGAGTGGATAGAGCCAAGAAACTAATTTAGAGATACAAATTTTCAAAACTTACATGATTTGAGGATATCCCATGCAGAATCCAGAGGCTTCTAGTACATCTGTGATTTCTCATCTGAGAATATCCTGTTTACACACAGATCTGGTTCTTAACATGCAGGAATGCATTGCTATTCTCAGCAAGCTTATAGGTGAAAACACTGTGCATTGGTTCTCAGTTTCTTAATAAAGAGACTTGCAGGTCTCTTTCAACCTGAAGTCTTCACCCTTAAGCTTACTGCAGTGGTTGTCAGAAAAGTTGTAAGACCTAATACTGGCGAGACATCCACCAGTATCCTGATTCCTGACCCTTTCTGTCACTTTGTCTGCATTTGAGGAATGACTAGGTCCATAGCAGGTCCCAGTCCTGTGCATACCCTGGCCATTTCACCAAAAATTATCTAGTGTTTGTGCTGGTGAAATTTTATGAAAACTTAGAGAAAAGTCTAAAGAATACAGCGGCACCATAGTAAGACTATAAAGTCTTGTCCCATTTTCTCCTCATAATTTTCTTAAAAAGGCAGTAAAATTAGCCAAGATCCTATTTGTAAGGCTCTGCAAATGGGTTGTGAGTGCATACTCTTAAATGTATTTATAACTAAGACTTAATAGAACAAGCTAAGAGGGCTCTGCTGAACAACGTAGAGTCTATTGTCACTTTACGTGACATAGAATCATAGGCTCGGGATGTTTTGGGTTAGAACTGATCTTAAAGGTCATTTAGTTCCAGCCCCTTGCCAAGGGCAGGGACACCTTCCACAAGACCAGGTTGCCCAAAGCCTCATCCAACCTGGCCTTGGACACTGTCAGGGATGGGGCAGCCACAGCTTCTCTGGGCAACCTGTTCCAGTGTCTCACCACCATCATAGTAAAGAATTTCTTCCTAATATCTAATCTAAATCTACCCTCTTTCCATTAAAATCTATTCCCCCTTGTTTCATCACTGCATGACCTTGCAAAAAGTCCCCCTCCAGCTTTCTTTACATATTGGAAGGCTGCAATAAGGTCTCCCCAGAGCCCTTTATTCTCTGGTATTGCTTTGCAAATACACACTTCAGTTATGTGGTGCATGCACAGCAAACCATTCCTTTTGGCATCAGATTTTCTATGTAGTTATGGTGGAACCTTTTACATGGGGCCTTGGCCCTGAGCTAGTAGCTAATTATTTAAGATGACACCATGGGGCACATCAAACTCACCAACCATAATAAATTCTGAAAAATACATACCTTATTCTAATGTTTTTCGCTCTTTTTTTCTACACTGTAGACACAATAAATATTTTTTAGGAAAACTGCAAAGGCGTGGATAATAAATTTAAGCCTAGCGAAAACTGTTTCCAACGTTACTGGAGAGTATGGTTTAACAATCATCACAAAAGGCTATTCTTTATATCTTCGCAGAAATATTCCTTGGAACCTGAAAGTTTGTGGACTACCGTTTGAAAACCATTACCTTACTGGTTAGGAAATATAAATAACTTCAGTAAAGAAGTCAGTCTGGAGGAATTGTGGATGTATTTCTTACTAAGGATGATAATTCTCTGTCTTCATGTTGTAACCTTAACTGTGTCTTCCTTGTGATCTCACCAGCCCATATTTTAAGGCAATACAGAGTGAAAAGGATGATTTTAAAACTGTGTGGTGGAACTGAAAAGAATGGTTGGGCAGAATGGGACAGGTAAGAGGGATGAGCTAAGGGGAGCTTTGTGAAAGGCAGCCACCTGGGTCTCAGTTCATAAAGCTGCTTAATTCCTAATGAACTTAAGCACTCAAAGTAGCAGATAAACTCAGAAGGCTGCATTCCCAAAGTCAAAGTAATCTTATCCTGCTGAAGGAATTCTAGAAACACTTCTGAACATTCTGTAAGCACCTGGAAATCTGTTGAAATCTGACTCCAATGTTCCAGTCCCAAATGCAAAGCCTCTTCACTAACTCTTGCATGTCCAGGCAATACACACACACCGCCAAATCAGGGGCTCTGCTAGAAATTTGTCCTGATTGTTTGTTGTTTTTCTTCTCTCTCTCATACACTCATATGAACACAGATTCCAGTAGCACTTGATGAACAAGCAGATCAAATTAACCTTTATTAAGTCTTATAAGAATAAGATGTGTGTGCAATGGTAGCCTTTCCCAATCTGGGTTTAATTCACTAGGCAACAAATCTGTTGACTGTGAGTCTACTGTATATAGCAGGGAGGCAGTACTTTACTGTGGCATAATTAAAAGGATTCCTACCACACACATAACAACACACTCTCTGCTTTTTTATTAAAGGTTTCCTTTGTTTGGGTTTATACTAAATTAGTTGCATATGTGACTGCTTTTGCTGCAATAGCATCTTCAACTGCTTAGTGCACCATCATGCTAACCTCTCAGTTAACCCTTGTTTCAAAGGCTACTCAGTACAGGTGCAGCAACATTGCTTTTCTGGCAAAGACATGACTTACTCACTGCTAGTGACCTCTGTTATTGCTAAGGATCTGGGCATGCTATATATGCCTTTTGTTTACAATGCAAGGCCTCAGCTAACTGTGTAATTGAGGTGCTACAAATCCACAGCCTATAGAAACCTAGAACCTATTCAAACAAAAAATAAAACCTAGGTCCCAACACTTAATTTGCTCAGTTTGCTGGCAGAAGGTTTCTCCACAGGGTATGGATCTTGGTTTAGTTGTTCTGGAAGGATAATATGCTTATACTGAAAGTCCAGTGGATTTTTTAGTCTGTATCAGAGCAAAAGGTTAAAAATAAGAACATAACAGAACATATTAGTGCTACCATCTGAACAGAAGCTATTACCCGTCACAAGTTTTATGATCTTCTTCAGTAAAGTAACAGCATTGGAACTTCTTGGAACTTCATTGAAACACTTCAAAATGAAAGACATCTAAGGTTCAGAAAAGAAAACTGCCTAAAATATGGTAGGCAAATAGTGGTATAATAATGTTACAGACATATGATCGTTCAGAGGTTATTTGAAAGCTTTTTGTACTTAGACTTCATAGACAAAAAAAAAAGTTTTTAAAGTAATTTTCTTCAAACAAGCCAAATAAAAAAATTAATAAGCACCCTTTATGAGGTTCCTGCTTGAATATCTTACATATTTTTCTTATTATTACTATTTGCTTTTATATAACCTGATTGTCTTAGATGCTGACTTCACTTGGCCAAATGCTGTTCTCCAATCGAATTTTTCACATAGTTATATACTTGTTATATAGTTATATACTTAGTTGTATTAAGGTCAGCCTCCTTGAGTGGTCAGTCCTTGACATACACACAGGCACATATTCATCTTTATCAAAGAAGATAGCAACTCAGATCTAGGAATACTTTAAAATGGACTATAAAGATGGAATTTAAAAAATCTTGAGTTGTTGCTGTCTATCCAGAAGCCTTGCAAAAGTTTTTCACATTTGTAACAGTTGTTAGCTTGGTTGTTTTTTTTTCATTTCTAATTGTCATAAATTACACTCTAGTTAAAAAAAAATGACGTGATTCTAGATTTCACAGATAATATTAGTAATTCTAGAATTTTTGATTATGATTACTGAATATTTTTTTATCAACATCTAGAAAACTGACTTTCCAAAAAAAGTATTCTTTAATCAATAATTATGAGAAATATAAGATCCTTTCTCTGGTGTATGTGAGTTCATAATACAATAAGAAAGAATAAGCTGTTAAATTAATTTAAAAAAATCAACTTTCTTGAAAAATAGGATTCTTAGTGTTAAGGAGAGCCCACTGTCCTGGATGCAGTGGAGCAGCAGCAAGACTGGTATAGTATGTCTAAAACGAAGGTTAGCTTCTTTCTGGGCATCCCAGTGCCAAAATCAACTAAAAAGCCAGGCAGCTGTCCCCAGAATAATAAACAATTGTTTAAAAAGTCTTAAATAATTCCTAAACCATTACTGGTTTTCTTCTTTAGGTTTTTTTTGAATTATCAAGGGATAGGAAGTTAAGTGAAAATGTGAACTGAGATTTTTTTTCATGCATTCACTTGTCTTCAAAAACTAGGATGCTATGTAGAAATGTGCATGAACACTTTCAGAGGATGATTCATCTCAGCCTGGGATCAGGTCTAAAATAAGCTGGAGAATCACCTTCTGGAGGGACGTTTTTCATTCTACTGATGTTAAAAATATGAAGTGGTTAGTGCAAACTTAAAAGTTTTACACAAGGTGGTATTCATGTAACCAGAACATTTTTAAATTCACGATAAACAATGACAGTTTTCATTCTCTCTCAGATCAGCTTGTTCTTTTTGCAGTTACATTTTTTTGAGAATAGGAATATTATCTTGGAAGATGAAGTTTGAGGTTCATCAGCCTATGGATACTGGTGTTTTTTTATGCGGACAAGATGCAAGACATTCAGTAGTGATTTAGATGTTTCCAGGTTGTACACAGTACATGTCTCAGAAATTATTTAACATTTAGAAATTATCTACCCAACTACCAAGAACCTTACAGTGTCCCTATGATGCCCCAAGGAAATAGAAGTCACTGAATTAGCTCCATTTGGCAAGAACATCACCAAACATTTTAAAAAATACAACCCCAAAGAGGATTATTGGAAAACAAGGTTGGTTTTGTTTGGTTTTTTTTTTCTTTGAATTCATGTAGCTGATTCAAGAAAGCAGCTATACACCCTTATGTCACTGTTCCAGATTTATTAGCCAGATCTGAAGTCCTTAAATAGCTGGGCTTCAAACACTTTCACATTTACACTTTTACCCCTTTCCATAATGATGTCTGTTTTAGGTGATTAGATTTATAGATACAATAACAGAGGAGAGTAGTAAAAGCACCTTTTTATTTCTACAGATTGAAAATGTAGAAGTGATGGATTATATATGATTAAGGAAGCCCAAAGATTCTGTACTTCTTCTTTTTTTTTGAGCCTCCAGTACACTCTTATTCTTCATTTCCATTCTTCCTTTCTTCTGGCTGCTTTCTGGGTATATTTTTAAAAAAGTCAAGGCACACCCACCAGTCTCCATCTAACATCAGAAGGCATTACTGGGAGATTTGACCATGAAAGCTGAATACAAATATATGATTGAGAATGTGTATTTATTTTTTTAGTAGCATAAGGATTCAGAATCCATAGACAAAGATTCAGATTTATTTTGTCAATTTATTTTATCCCTTACCTCTATCTCTTTTAGGAGAATTTTCGGCTCTTGCTTTAGACTATGTTATCCTGATTGATTTTGGCCACAGAAATAATTTATCTTTTAATTTATCCTTACTGTATAGTTTGCTATATCATTTTGGACATGTGTATAGTAATCTGGAGTCTAAGATTCTGCTTTACTGCATCTCTATCTTTCTGGGAGTTGAAAGGAAACAGTAGGGAATAACTGAAAAAGTTCTGCCTCTTTAGGGAAATAGACACATGGAAATATGTATAACATGGTACTTGCGTTTAGTTGTGTAGGGATTTCTTTTTTCTCATCACCTTCTGAAAAGGTTGGCGTATTTAATTTTTTGCGGGCAGTCCAAAAGATTACGCTTTCCAGATCCCTGTCAAATGACTATGATTGATGCACCAGTGGAAAATAAATATGAGGGAAATTACCCTGGAGTATTTATGCATTAAATAAACTAACATTCTCTACCCCAGAGGCTAACAGGCAAGTGAGAAATTAAGCCACTTGATTCTTTCACTTCAGTGTAGAAATAGATTCTATGGAAATGGGGTGCATTATTTAAGGTGGTTGTGGGTATTTTCTATGTGCATGGCCTTTTTATTGACTTTTGTTCTGAGGTTTAACATGTGCATTGAATCATGTAAATCATACCTGGTCAGGACTGTCAGGGAAAGCTTTCTAGAAAAATATTTTATTTCAAAATACATATTTGTTTTGGAGGGAAAATAATTATTGTTTCAAATTCTTGCTGTAATTCAGGAAAGCTTCCCTTACAGTCCTGTCTTAACATTGTCAGGTAGCACAGACTAAGACTAAATTTATAAACATAAGTGCACAATAATATTACCATTCACAGTTCATGACTTCTATAATCTCAGTGTCAACTTCTCTAATTTGGAATTAAAGTTTTTCAGCAGTCAATACACTGTATCTGAAGGATGGCAGAGCTGCTCTGAGATTTGTTTAAAGTACTGTAATTTCATATACCAATAATGACATTATTTTAACTAAAACTTTCTGTATAGAATCTTGCATAGCTCTTAAATTGGAATTTTATTGTCTAAAAAGTAAATTCCATTACAAATCGTATCAACATTCCATTGGATTAACTGCAAATGTTTTTAGAACAGATTTAGACACATTAGATACCTTTTCTTACCTTTCTTTCACTACAATGTGGTCTAGAATTTGGTTATTTTGATACCTAATCCTCTGAATACTGAGATTCACCAAGTTATCAGACATCAGCTGAGCTGTAGAATAGTTTTTTGTTATTATAAGCACAAATAAAACAAGTCAGGAAATAGACATCTGGTCGTTAGAAAGAGGTTACTCCTTAACAAGGAGGAAAAACATTCTAAACAGGCTAAGACAAGTTCATACAAGGTCTGACAAGTAATCATACCAGATTTTCCCTTTCCTTAATTGCTCTCTTATATCCATCTTTGTGTCTCTAAAAACTTCAAATTTCTATCTTTATGTCTGCACACAATGAAATATGAAGAAAGCATGTGGGTCTCATGACTGTGTTAGCTGAAGATGTGCAATACATTCTTGCACTGATGCTTTTATTGGCCTCTTGACTTTCAAACATACCAAGTCTCACAAATGGCCAAGAGGAAAGGATTATTTTCTATGCGGTTCTGCTAGTGGTGAAGTAGAGATTTTAATCAGATAGCACATCACATGACTAATAATGCTAAGGACAGTATTCTGAAAGTCTTTGTGATTTGAATGTCAAGGTAATTACTATAAAAATAAAACAGATGCTTTAGCCACTTCTCTCTGAAGACTTCCCTCTTGTCATTCCTGGTTTGGTACAGAGTACTGTATGTGAGCCATCTAGACTTTTCTTTCTTTTCCTTGCTGTTTGACGTTCAGCTTGTGTTATGCAGCTCTGTTAATGAATGCCAAGCCAACAAATTCTCCTCTCTTTTTATGCTATAGTAAGTTTCTTTGCCTAAAGTTTCCATTTAAAGGACTGGTATGTCTCATAATCATACAGGATTATGTCTTACAGGAATTCAGAAGCACTGCCTTATTCCTTTGTAAGCTGTTAATGGAAAGTAAAACATCTTTATAGTGCTTTGTTTTTCTGACACATATTGCATAGATTTGGTTCTAATCAATGTTATGTAGTATTACCTCCTTCCATACATTTATTTTTTTTTCACTCTGTCTTCATTTCATATCATCTACTGTAGTTTTGCCAAAAAAGCCATGGCCAGCAATCTGATCATGTGGAAGAAACAGTTAATACAGGATCAGATGAACTATCAAGCAGGGGATCATGCTATGCTAACACAGACATTCCCTTTTTTTTTCTCCCTGAAACCATATGTGCACCTGTTTCAGGATAAATACCTTTACTCTCATTGGATTCCTGTTGCATTTGGCACAGACTGGAGAAGTGCAATGGAAGGGCACTGTGCTAAGTTTTCAGAGGTGCCAAGTGTGCACGTATTTCTTTGAAGATAGTGAGAACTGTGATCAGCACATTCTGAAAAATCATACTTCAGTAGGGAATCTTATCCTCTCTTCTAGAAAGGCCATTAGTTTTAAAAATCATATAGAGACCTTCTGTCTCATCTGACCTTTGCTTCAATTAATTCCTTCATCCTTCTGGAAACAAAAAGTCTATTGAAACAAACATTGTTTATTGAATATCTTAGACATAAACCACCCCAAAAAAAGGATTTAAGGGAAAGAAATGCCTACGACTCAAACCCTGGATGAAAGTGAAACTTCTACAAAACAGACAATTCTGAAGAAAATTTGAGTGAAGCAGCTTTGTTACAATAATTACTCTGACACACCTGAATTGCTCTTCCAACATATTCAAGTTTTGCTGCTAAAATGTGAAGAAATATAAAAGAAAACATGTCAAACAGTAAGAATGACAGAATAAAATTAAAAGGAAATGTATGAAATGCAATAAAATTAAATGCAATAATCAAAAAGCAGACTGCAGAAGAGAAAACAATGGAACAAATTCATTCTCACTAGTGCTACAGCTAACTAAATAGGTTTAAACCAGTGTTTTATCCAAGGTAGCTGGGGCTGGAGCATTTACCTTATGCAAAGCAGCTGAGGGAGCTGGGACTGATCTGCCTAGAGAAGGGATGTTTGTCAGAGAAGGGACTGCAGGCCTAGAAGCAATTTTCCCCCAGTATCTGGGGGATATATATGAGAAAGTGGAGTTGGCCTACATTGCTGTATGGTGGGAGCTGAAGAGACAGTAGGCAAAAATTGAAAGAAGGAAGCTCAGTCTGCATACAGGGAAACCCTTTTCCCAAAGATTGTTGAACAGAGAAACAGGCCACCCAGTGAGGTTCTGTGATCTCCATCCTTGGCGGTTTTCAATATCTGACTGGTTAAAAATTTGAGTAACTTTCTCTGATGTCATGGCTAATCTTACTTTGAGTAGGAATTAGGACAAAAGACCAATTTTTTTTTTTTAGGACAAAAGATCAATTTTTTTTTTTTTTTTTTGTCAAAACATTTCAATATCTGGACAAAAAAAAAAAAATTATTAATAATAAAAATTATTTGTGAAATTTTCATTTTTTTTAATGGAAGCCACATAATTTTTTACATTGTCTTAACAAAGCTAAGAAACTTTACTTCAGAGGCATGTTAAGAAGCCTTAGTGCTTTTTATTTAACACTTTGAAATCATTGAGTGGAAAACCCCTCCTTCCAGAGTTGTGAAGGACTGTTAAGATCATGATTCTGAACTTTGATCTGCTTCCTAGGCAGTGGACATGATTTTATTTATTTTAAACAGTCTTGGTAGAAATTACTAAAAAAATAATGTGAGAAATTTATAAATGTGAAAATTCTAACTCTCTCAGCTGAAACTTTGCCTGCTAGACATCTGGCTGAGTTTTGAGAGGAATACTTTTGAAGGGATTGTTTCAGCAAAGCACTTTCACTCTTTTCCAAGAACAAGTTGTATATTTATACCTACTGTTAGGTACAAAATGCTATGACATTGTGAGCTGCTTTACCATTCTACTGGTATGAGACTGCCTTTGTCAGGGATGATCCTTTTGCTCTTCAAAAGAAATGAAACCCAAGTGAGAAAATTAGAAGTAGGAGCAGGAAAGAAGGCATGAATCTGAACAGGGAAAGAAAAGAAACACAGCAGAGGGATTTATAATACAAGTACAAATTTCATATTCCTGCTGATGCCTATGATCTTGCTGAAACTAGTACAGATGGTAATATCATCTGTTACTCAGTATAATCAAAACATTTTTCAGTATCAAAGTGTCAAAAGTCTTTTGATGGCTGTATCAGGTTTGATCATAACAGTCACTAGCTAAATGAATTGTCCTTTACCTCACAGCCGCTAATTTCTGTAGTCAATTTTATGCTGCAAATACAATTGTACTTTTGGGTTTTGGAAAAATGTGAATTATTTCACACAACTTCTACAACTATAATGGATAGGACAGCTTCTTATAGGTGTAATCACAGGTACTGATAAACATTTTTTGCCTTCACTTTTTAAAATCAATACTTTTCCTAGAGTCTTAATTTTCTGGCTTTTATTCCCCCTTACTTACAGGTGATATTTGTTTCCAGAGAAAATTGCTGTACTACAGTGACTAAATATGCAGCTTATTATTGAATACTTAAGAACAGTTTTAATAAGAGGACATTAAATATGACGGATATCGCCTCTATAAACAATGTCATCTGTCACTCTAAGCTCAGTGAATGGAAGTAGAACAGCTGGTTTCAGTTCTCATGAGCTTCATGTTTTTCTTATTTCTGGATCACATGGGGTAAATTCCTACATTTCTAAGCTGATTTGTTTAGTCACAGCTGAAACACGATGGAGAAGTTATAGCCAACCTGATATGTTTTGTCTAGTTGTGACTTGAGAACATAAAAAGTTATGAAGCTTGAGCATGTATTTCTCAGAATTCATGTATCAGCACATTTCATTGTAATTAGGTAGATGTTTGCCAACATTGCTGAATTATACAGTCAAACCTTACTAAGTATCAAAAAGGCCTCCAATGTATTTACTTTCACATGATTGCAAGCGTATTTATATTATGATTCTAGCTGGGGGGGATTGGGGGGTGGTGGGAGGGTGGGCGTGTAAGGGGGAGGGAGAAACAAAGAAGAAAGAAAAAAGTATTATAGATCAGCTTTTAGAAAAGATATTCTCTGCCAGATATAAGGTGCTTCATCTACCACATTAGTGAAAGCCTACCTAGATAATTACTGACTCATTGCTGCTTATTCCTGTGAGAACAACCACAGTGTCAACGATGTATCATTACTCTGTAGACCCTGAAATAAGGGTTAACTTGTAATTCTTTGAAATAAGTCAAATGCAAAAATACATGTCAAGCAAGAAAAAATCCAGACATCTTTGCCATAATTAGTCTAAAGAAATCTACATAATGAAATACCAAAAAAGTATAAGATGTTATCAGAAAACTAGCAGCACAACAAGAGATTGAAATAAAATATAGGCTATAGTATTTTTTAGTGATTTGACCTAATGCACATACTCCTCTACTGATCAGGTTTGCTTCCTCCATCCCATCTTCCCTAAAATACCATCCTTATAAAATGTGAATATAACAGAACATTTTAGAACCTATATTTGATTTTTAATATCTATAAATCTTATTACCTTGACCTACAAAGTGTAACTAACTATACCTAAGAACAAAGAAAGTTGCAGTGAGTGGAATTTCATATTATCCATTCAATTGTAAATCAGTATTAGACCTTTAAGTCTGAAGAAGAAAAGGCTCAGATTGCTGTCTACAACTACCTGAAAGGAGGTTGTAGTGAGCTGGGTATCAGTCTCTTCTCCCAAGTAACAAGTGATAGGACCAGAGGAAATGGCCTCAAGTTGTGTCAGGGGAGGCTTAGACTGACATTAGGGAAAAATTCTTCACCAAAGCAGTGGTCAGGCACTGGAACAGGCTGCCCAGGAAAGTGGTGGAATCACCATCCCCGAAGTGTTCAGAAAAGTAAAGGCCCTTAGTGACATGGTTCAGCAGTGGACTCAGCAGTCCTGCAGTAATGGTTGGACTTGATGATCTTAAAGGTCTTTTCCAACCTATCTGATTCTATGATCCTATGATCGTTATTTAAAATAAACAGAGATTTCAGAGTCTAAATGGAGAATAAAGTTATTTTTGAGGATAAGGCTGATTGTGCTGTATTACTATGTTTGGAAAATGTACAGAAAATTACAATCTATCAATATTTAATATTTTTACATTATTCAAATGGTGGTCATATTAGCCATTAGAACTATACAGAAAACCATTATGTTCTCATTTCATAGACATTTATGTGTCTAACACTGAACAAGTCAAAATTGCTTACTTGCTTTGCTGAAGAGTAATTTGCCCAAAGTATCCTAGGTAGCACTGAAGTTTGACAACGCGTAAAAAGGTGTAAAAGCACAAATCAAAACAGCTTCTATATAACTTTTCAAAACTTTCTTCTTCTTTGTCTTATGTCTTATTAAAAAGAAGACCACAACAACAAACACAAAACCAAACAACAATAAAAAAAAAAAAAACAACACCAAAACAAACCAACAAAGTTTAGCCAGTCTCCCACCAAAATCACACTTTCCAGGGTTTATCCCATGACCATGTCACGCTGATCAGTCTGGTCTCTGGAACAATGATGATGGAGTCAGTGAAGGAACTGTAGAAGTGATCCCACACAAGACTTCTTTCTGACTCAGAGAGCATATGTGCCTATAAAGTAGACTTACAAAGTGGACTGCAGATATGTCTTGCTATGCCACATATCACACCACAGATTGCAGGATGCAGCAGTAATTTAATGACCTTTCTCATCTCCTTCCATTTCCACATTCCTAAATTGTGACATCAGCTGACCTTGCCTACAAACACAAAATCTGTTCTCCAACTGCACAATTTCAAAGTATATCAAAACATTAATAGGGATGTTGTGTTTCAGAATTTTTGAAAATTAAGATAATCTGAGGTTAGAGTGTTGGATGTTTTTTCCATGCTAGCAGTTACCCTATCACATCTGCTACCTATTGTGGTTACATTTGCTTCCACTTCTAAATCTAACATGTATCTTTTATGTGGAAAGAAAAGGTATAAACCTCACAAATTCTTTGTACACCAGTTTGACTTCTTCCTCTGATACTAAACATAACATCTTATATTCAGGCAAAGCATTGAAGAATTCTTTATATTATTCACCCTCTCTCCTGACAAGCTCTGACACTGGAATTTACCCTTTGCCCTTCACTAACTTGTATCCGAGTCTTTCCAGTAAGGGAGAAATCAGTGACTGAAAACATACAATCTTGTTTTATCTGCCAGTGTACAAATAAGGCTCACCTCCCATGAAGAAAACCGGAAGTATGTGACCACATAAACGTGGTGTACTCGTGCTTTAAGAAATGGTAACTAAGTCTTTCTGAACAACCTATTTCTAACATTGCTGGTAATTTGGATCCAAGCTTTGCAACACTGATGATCTTTTTTGCAATGCTTGATATGCAGCTTCCTAGATTTCTCTGCAGAAACCAAGAAATCTTCTTTTGAAGAATCCCACTAATATGCTCACAGCTTACACAGAACTTTGGGATCTTATTACGGCACTCCAGCAAAGATTTGCCTGGTTGTCTGCTGGGAATGAGAGATACCATCTCACAGCAGTTTCACAGCTGTCAACTCACTGTAGGAAAGGGATATGAGGGATGTTAGGATTTAGGAATCCTGATTCTATTTCAGTTAGAGACAACCTGTCATTTTCTCCACAAACCCAAACTCCTGCCTGCATCTTTGTCTTCATCCATATCCAAGGCCTTCTCCAGTCCTTCCAATAACATTTCTATTTGGCTCCAAGCATTTGACAGTGGCTTGAGAACAGTAAGTGTTTAGTCTCACACACAAACCTGGATGTGGCTATGCTCTCATCAGGATTGCCAGAGCTGGGCAACTACATGACTGCTCTTCCATGGTGTGAATAAGGTCTTTACCACAACAGAGCGTGCTAGCAGGGAGAAAGGTTTGCAGCCTCTTTTACTGGACCTCCCTCCTACTTTCTACTTATTTTTCATTCTGTTCTTAGGTGCTTTGTATGATCTCCGATAGGAATCAGAGACCAAAAGGAGTGGTTAACAGCTACAACATAACATTGCACTCATCTGTTTGGTTCTGCAAGATTGAATGCAAAATTTTGCATTTAATTTATATATGGTTGCCATGCCTGTGTACAACTAGAAATATAAGTAGCAAAGACAGGATAAAAGGAATGCAATTTAAACAACCTAAAACTGTTTTAAAGAAGACATCTGGCAACTATCTGAGAATAAGCCATCAGGGTAAAACTTCTTTAAAACAGCATCAAGGAACAGCCTTCCCACTGAAGAAGTTAGGAACTCTAATTGCAGCAGGTAAAGACCCAAGTCAAGTTAACAAACACATTTATGAACTGAAAATCTGACTAAGATTCCAGATCAAAGCAAAGACTAGCAAACACATAAATTTGTATGGATAATGGATATGATTATGAGAACTACAAAGAGTAAGTAAGGAACTGCGTAAAATCTGTGAAAGATAAGAATCAAATCAGCTCAAAGCTAATAGAAAACAATGGGAAGACAGAGACTGAAGAGGACACAGTTTAAAAACTCAGGTAAAAAGGAGCAGGCAGCAAGTTTAAAAAGACAAGAATTGGCTCATCATGATCTCATCCAAGAAAAAAGGTACCTCTGAGGACAGCAACTGCAAAAGGCTTGGGTCTCTAATAGATCCAGGAGGTGGACAGAGCATGATACAAAAGTAATTCAAACAATTTGTTTTAAATTAGTACAAAGTGAAGAGAAGCAAATTATTTCTGTATCCTGATATTAAACCAGAACAATATTACTTCTTATAGGTCAAGGATAGTTTGAAATGACCCGCTACAATGGAAGCTATATATGGAAATGTAGCATTTGCTTTTAACTGGCAGCTGAATAGAAAGCAGATCTACCTGTCTGCCAAATGTAGAATCATGGAATCATGAAATGTTCAGGTTAGAAAAGACTTTTAAGATTATTGAGTCCAACCATTAACCCAGCACTGCCAAGTCAATCACTACCCCATGTCCCTAAGCACCATATCTACATGTCTTTTAAATACCTCCACCAGGGATGGTGACTCAACCACTTCCTTGGGCAGCTTGTTCCAATGCTTGACCACCCTTTCAGTAAAGAATTTTTCCCTAATATACAATGAAAACCTCCCCTGACACAACTTGTGTCCATTTCCTCTGCTCCTATCACTTTTTATTTGGGAGAAGAGACTGACACCAACTCTCTACAACCTCCTGCATAATGGTCAGTATAAATAAAAAAGCAGGTGCAGTTGTCACACTTGTGTAGCTAGTTTATTTTAATTAGATATTTGAAAGTAAGTCAAGAATAACACCTAGGAGAAAACGGTATGATAAATAGCTGATCTATAATTACAACCTTTTGATAATGGTAGAAAGCCGTATGAAAGAAAGCTGGTAATTAAGAACATCCAAGAACAACTTTAGGATACGTAGCATTTGAAATGGACTTACAGACAACTTGTGTTACTTTGTGACTTTCTGTCGCTACTACACAGTACTATATTTCAATTGTGTCATATTACAGTTGTACAGGAACAACCCCAGTAATGAATCCTATTTGTAGTGAAATCTGTGATTGTCAGATTTGGAGTGACTCTGTCAAGGCTTCTCCATCCAATCTGGATTCACTCCAAATGACAGTCTAACAACACTGGAAATCAGCAAATATCTGACCCTGGTGACTTACAAAATGTGACTGAACTGCTGAAGTCATTGCTAGCGGGAAAAGAAAAACAAACAAAAACCCATGTTTGGAAAGACACATCAGACTATTACAGTCTTCTACACAATTGTTCTGAAGATATAAATTTCAGGAACCTCTAAATGAATTATTATTCACTTATTTTGTTTAAATAAATTATTTTGTTTTGTTAGCAATCTCCTTAAGAATCTAAAAACCTAAGAGAACGCCACAATAGCTGTTTAAGTTAGTTTGTCCTAAGCAGATGGGGCTTTTTCCCATCAAAACTCTGTTTTTTAACTTTCTTGCATGAAGATATTCCATTGAAAGTCCCAGACATTCAATTTCCTATTGAGTTCCTCTTGCCTTAATAATGTTGTAATAATTATTTACACTTAGGGACTGTTTAAAAGTTTTCTGACAAAGACTTAGTGCCTACTAAAGACTTTACTACATGAAATTTGGTTTCTTTTAGACAACCATTTGAAATAACCAGTAGTCAAATGCAATTTTACAGAACAATTTTGATTATTCACACAAATGGGGGAGATGGCAAACAATTTCAGAGTCTGTATTTAATAAAATTTGATTCAGAAATATCAAAGGGAACTGGTTTCTTTTTTCTTATTTTTTTTAGTCTGAACAATTAGATGACAAGATAGTTTAATTCATGCTAGAGTTTATGTACGTGATTTATTTCTGTTTTACCATGTGCTGCTCTCTGACGTCAGCTTCTGAACTGATCTCTCCTACCCACTTTGATATTGAATTTATCTAAACATAATCTGCACCAGGGAAAAAATAATTTCTCATTGGTTTACGAGGCAATCACTGATATGAAAACTCCCTTGTCATTACTACATGGCCTCAGTCACAATTACAAATATATTATTCATCTAAGTTGTGAGAGAAACTAACGATTGCAAACATGTTTTTAGCTGGATAGAGACACAGAGGAGAGTTATTTTGGCTTTAGTTTCAGATTTAGAAAGATATAAACCATTCAGTAACATGCCTGTATTTTGGCTATACTTGTTTTCATTACAGTCATTTGTATATTTTCCTGCTGAAAGAAATATTCCAAACAGCAAGCTGAATTGTGCTTGACACAGTGGGAGGACACTAATTCACCCCGACTGATATTCTGACATGATACCACAAGTGGTGCAGATGTGACCACCAGGCCACTGAGTACCAGTAAGATCATACACAAACAATTGTATTTTCTCTGACTATGTGGTGTAGAGAGTGATTGCCTACTTGCTGTAAATCTTTCCCTGTCCCACTAATCCTGCTGGGTGTTCACAAGGACTGAATCAATTGTTTATTCATCATAAAGATTAATTTCAGCTGGTGCTGCTTTGCTGTCTGCAAATTAAAAAAAAGCAAAACAAAACAAAATACAACAATCTTTAACTGAAAGAGTGGTCTCAGCTCTCATTCCATGCAGATGGTGCTGTTTGCCAGTTATCTCTCAGTGCAGAGAGCCTATGTGAATTACAGCTGGTTCAAACTAATCCAGGCAAAAGCTGAAGTTAATGAGGAGAAGAAAAGTAATTTGCTGAATTCTGTGATTACCATGATCTCACAGCTAGACAAACTATAGCCCCACTGATAGTCTACCCAGTATGCAAAAATTTCATCTTTGATACCCATATTACAGTGTTGCCAACAAAGTTTTCTGCAAGAAATATTTACAGACTAACCCCTCTCTAATTTCTGATTGAAAACAAGACTGCATTTTTCTTCAGGAGAATGCGAATCTCTTTTGGGTAGGATGACACAGCTGATGGGGTTGATCCACTGCCTGGACTGGAAAGGTATGTCATGCAGGAACTGAAGGTAACCCATTTTATGAAAGGGAAGCTGCTGAGAAAAGAGACAGGGAAGTTACTACAATCCAGGTACTCCATAACTCTTGTTGTAACAGGTTGTCCCTCACCTCATCCAGACAGGTCCATTCTCTGCTCTGTGTCAGGAAGGTACCAAAGCTTGGTGGCTTGGTGTGAGAGCTATAGGAGCTGACACTTCTTGGTACACCTGCAGATGAATACAAATAGGAGGCAAGATGAAAAACATCAACTGTATGAGAAAGTGTCTAAATAGCTCTATGAAATGCAAGGTACATGCTTCTTCATGGCACAGTAGCTTGAATGAAGAATATGTTAGTGCTATGACCAAATAGAAAATACCTTGATATAGATAAATTAGGAGAAAATGAGAAAAAAGATAATGAAGGACAGGCCTATTTATCAGTTGCACACATATCTGTGGTTTCTGCATGTAAGTGAGATCTCTTGGTGAGTTTCCACAGGTATATTTTGACTGCCAGCAGAGCTGTGCTGCAACCTGGAGCCACATATGTGTGAATAAGGCCTTCTGCTTTTCAGATGTGGCATTTCTAATGGTTAGCAGGCATATCTCCCCCTTCTGTATTGTATAATTCAGCTGAGTGTATGTATATAAATTGCACTGTTGTTCTTGGCAAAATAAATTACTAATATATTGTCTTAGCTATCAAAGTGAGTCTAAATGCTGGTTTTGCAAGAAAAGAAAAAAGATACATGAATTCTCATACACTTAATTTGCTTTAGGGACTCAGGTGTTATTTATCAGAGTATGCTGACCTCAAATCATAACCTTCTACTCATTTGAATATGCTTTTTTTCTATAGCCAGAAAGTTTACAGAGTCCTTAGCACCTACAAGAACATTTTTGTTTGCTGATTAATGTTGTGAAAACTCATTATAATTCTTAGACTTAAATGCCATCACTGAAAAAAAGGCAAAATCTGATTCACACTAAAGAAATACATGAGAGATCACACAGTGATAAAAGAAAGGGAGCTCAGGCAAGACACATGAATAGTCACCTTGTTGACTTCCAGGCAATTGCAAGAGTTAAGAACTGACAGAGATAAAAAGTCCTTCTAGTACCTATTTCAGGGAGACTAGGTCAGGCAAACATCTGTCAGAAATCATTGATCCTGCCTTCGGGCAAAGCAGTGGACAAGATGACCTCCAATATGTCTGTTTCCAGCCCTGTTTTCCTGTTTTCCTGTGATAGTGTGATAAGACCTAAATTTCTTTGGGAGGATCAAGTGACAGAGCAGCAGCCTTCCTGCAAGGCTAGCCATCAAGCTTAGAAATGTTATTTTCATGGATGCCAGTGTAAACAATTTTTATTAAGCAGAATTGTTATTGCTTTGATTATATTTTTTTCCCACTATGCCTTTTTGCAAGCCTATGCTGAATACCTTCAGGCAAGGTAAGTCCTCAAGGATAATATTAGAAATCTGACTGGATTAATACATAATTTCACTGATATTTTCGCTGCTGGTAGATGAGAGTAAATTTTTTAACTCCAGTCATACTGAGTCTGAAGTGCAACTTTATGACACTGAAAGTGATAGGGCTCAAGGACCTAATTGCCCTTTCTTGTATTCGTATTATATCATAGGATTGCCTGATTTGAATTTCCTGTTTCAATAAAAACAAAAGATCTAATTACATACAGCTCTTCATTTATCCAAAATGATGTTGTTAGGGGGAATTAAAAAACAAAACAACCCTAAAAAAGCATACACACAAAGCAATCATAACAACATACAAAAGACCTGAGTTTCTGGAAAAATGTATTTTTACATCCTTGAGTTGTGTTCCTTTGTAAAGAATTAAAATGTTGGCATTTCTTGACAGGCAGAGTGATTACTTGATAAGATTACACAGATAAAGTGACATTCATCATTTTTCACACATAATTAAATACAACAAAAGTAATATTTTAAATAGAGAAGCAAGCACACAATGGGTAATTATGTGCATGGAGCTTTCTGTTTTACAGTGTATAGTGCTTAATTAGACCTTAAGGGACAGTGCAAATTTGCTAATCATATGTGCAAGTCACAGCCAATATTTCCTACCAAAGTTCCAGACTCTTGTCTACATCTGCACATAATTTGCTTATTAGTTTAAATGCACAATTTCAACTCTTTAACATTTAGTTTTGATTGGTTTTGCTATATTAATGGGATAATAACATCATTCATAATCAGTGTTCTCCAAATGTAAATTATTTTAATTGTTCACACATAATAGTGTTCTCTATTAAAAACACATACTGATGCCTAGTTGAGAAAATTAATTTGCTGTGTTTGTTACTATAATGAAATAAAAGTTGGTCCAATTTAATGAATTCAGCAGTAAATTTCATAACTTCATTATGAACACAAACTCAATTTTCTGGGGGTAACTTACCATTAGTTCAAATGAAAAGATTCATTCTCTGGAAAATTCAGGAGTCACTGGTTCTATTTCTTGGGGTCATTCCAATTAATAAAATAAAAAATATTTAACAATACCATAAAGTGAGTATTGCCACATGCAATTGAAATAATTCTTCTCGTGTCTTGAATTTCAGAGTTTCCCTAGCTGAATTGTTATTTTTTATAAAGTTTCCCAAGAGAGGAATCAGAAAAAAAATAGTGACAACATAATTCAACTATTTTCATACTAAATTATGTAAGGTCCTTTTGTATCTTCTGTCATGAACTTGAAACCAATGACCCTGGTTTTGTTCAGCATATCAACAGACTTGCAGAGCTTATCACCATTTAGCATGAAAAAAATGGATTACCACATTGTAAAACTATATATTTTTAAGGCATAGATGTGGGAAAAATAAACTCTGAGGACAGCTTAATCAGTAACACAGTTACTTCACCGCTGCTGGATGTAAAACTGTGGATATTAGTATTTAGCCCTTTCTCAATAATAATGCAAAAGAACATGGTAAACTAAACAATAATAAGTTTAATCTGATAACTGGCATCTGATATATAGCTTTGGGACCTTCTTTTGCTAGGTCTTAAAACTAAGTTATGTATATTTGGAGCATTGAGAATGGATCTTTAGGGCCACTAGGAAGTAGTGAGTTTGCATGGCTAAATGAGGAATCTTTTCTTGAACTGTTTTATAATCATAAACAAAATGATTTATATGTGTTTTGTATGCATCATAGCATTTCTGCTAAAATTCTCTACTCCATGCCTTTCTGGAATATAGAGTTTAGTTAAATATTATATTCAAAGTACAGATATGAAACAGTTTCTGTAGCAGGTCAGAATTAACCACATAGTGCTGTCTTCAGGCCATCACACAGAACTATGACTTCCACAACTTTTTCTTTTTTTTTTTTCTTTTTGTGAGGGGTGATTTTTTTTGTTTGTTTTTGTCTTTTGTTTTTGTGGATTTTTCAGTTTGAAAACTTTAGTTCATATCTAACTGTAGGCATATGGGTCATTCTTATTGAAACAGAGGAATACTAAATTCCACTGCATTATATTACATTGCCAAACTTGAAACTGAAGGCAATTTACTTACTGTTATTCCTGTAATTCAACAAAGGCTTAAACTCAGTTGGGTTTAGTGGACAACACTTAATACCAAACTTAGAGACCTGAGCTATGTATATGTTGAACAACCGGATAGATGGATTCAAGGAAAGAAAAATAAGGCACTGTGGTCAGCTCTGAACATGATATTGGGTAGTTCACAAGGTGCCTCATTCTCATTTGTCTTCCTGAAATCTGTGACAAGGTTTGTAAATTCAGTTAATTAGGGTAGTTCACAAAATTATCCCGACTTTCTAACATTTAGCCAGAGTGAATGCAAGCTTCAGACTTTTTTTCTTTTATAATATTTAGGAAAAGTGACACACTCTTGGAGAGCTTCCAATTCTTGTGTAGAGTGATAGAATTTTTCTGTTTATAGGAAAATGATACCACTTCTGTAGATTACCATAAATGTATGTGGTATTTTCAGATTATTGCATTGAGAGGTCATCTTCAAGTATCTGACAGTTTTTCATAAAACACCAGTAATCCAATTTACTAGCTCCATAGTTAAATGAAAACCGATCCTCTCCTGAGCATAGTCCAAAGGCATAACATTTAAAGTTATATTAGCATTGATAACTATTCAAGCATTAATGTATAAGTACATAAAATAAATAAGCAAACTTTGCGTGCTCCTACAATGAGTTTTTAGTTTGTTCTCATTTCTTTCCCTAAGGCATAAAGAAAATGCATTTCAACTTATTATATTACTACTCTTTTCACCCCTCTCCAGATCCATCCGTGAATGGCCTTTTCTCTTTTCTGCCAATCATTACAATTCCATAAACATCTGTTTGCCTCTCTCTTTATCCCATAACAAGAATTCAGCATATGAAAAATATTTAAAGGAATGGGGTTTATTAATTTTAATTGGAGAACTGTGAGAAGGGAAATGACTGCATAACCAAACCGCCTGTGTTACAAATTGCATGTTAGATTAGATGATGATTTCTGGAATGATTTTTATGTTTTCCCCAAAACCACCCAGATTTCTAATTCTTAAAAATAACAAAAAGAATCTTGGTGATGAAAGAAAAATAAAGTTGCTTATAAAAGTTTCCTGTTAGTGTTACTTGTATACAGTTAACAGACAGGGGTGAGGGTAAGATCAAAAATGGTGATATAAATAAACAAAGAATGAAATGTCAATTCTATAATGAGAACTTTAATGAAACCACTGGAGTTTCAGATGAGAGTGGAAATATATTTCTTTCTTCCTTATAGTAGGATTAGAAACTAATCTTTTGCATAAGCAAAAGTCACTCTCTAACACCAGCCACCCTTTGTAATGCTGCACTTACTGAGCTTCATTTAAACACAGAAGTAGAAGGAAATTAAGATTTTGTACTTTGTGCTTCTTTGTGATTTTTATTTTGAGGAGGGGAATCAAGATTCAGGCTCCAGTGGATTTCCAGCAAAACCCTACAAAACTTTGTGGTACATATTAAGTTTTGTGTAGTATCTATGAGAAGGCATTTCAGGTCAATCCATTAATCAGTTCTCTTAGGAGTGCTTTAATTACAGTGTTCTGAAACCAGAGGGAAAAATGGTAAATACTGTAGAACCAACAGACCAATATTGCTAATTAATATGAATTGCAGGAGAAAGTGTTGACTAAAAAGCCTTGAATGAATTCTCAGAGGGATAATGATTTATGATCAAGGGAGATTTATTAAAAATAGACCTGTTAATAATACTAAAATTCTGTACACTTTCTAACACTTTAAACTCACAAACTTTTTACAAACATGAATTAATTTTCCAAAGATTTTAATAGCTTAAGTAACAACTATTACCCCAACTAGGCTGACAGTTTTTGAAATTGAGAGGCTGCCCAAAAGGCAATACTATACCCATGGCAGACTTGGGAACAGATATTGCCTATTTTGATGGATTTTTTTCTTAGTCTTAGTATGCCAGGCCACTTTCCCTTAGGGCCTGATCCAAACCTACCAAAATCAGCAAAAACCATTCAGCTGACCTCATGGGGCTTTGACTTGCCCACAGAAAGACATATCAGATTGTTAATCAGGGCTACTGCCAGTAAAAATATTACATTGCAATGATACAGAAAAGCAGTGGTTTTGTGGGTAAGGACCAATTGTCCTTTCTCCTACTTTAGGGTAGTATTTGGATGGCAAAAGAAAATATCAGGGGGAAAGTACAGTTTATAGTGGTTTCCCCTCCCCAGTACTAGACCAGTAACTCAGTGTGGTATGACAACATGCCATACTCCTTTTGATTACTTTTGTATGAAATAAAAAAGTAATTTGTTATTACTAAATGACAATTTTGGCAAAAGTATTGGTGACAGCTCCAACTATCCAGATAAATTCTAGCTATTTTTAGCTCTTTAGATTACCTCACAATTTTTAAACTATTAACTCATTAATTTGATCACTCTTTTTATGCAGATACCTATTTATATGATACAAAATACTTGCTTTGCTGACTTGTTTCGACTGTTTCTGCATACTGTTTGAAATGTGCAATGATTGACTTCCAAATGCGGTTACATATTGGTTCTAGTGAGGCCTCCAATCATAAGACATAGTAGCAAAAGATTTTCATATATAAGAGAGCCATTGACTGTCAAATTTTTGTATTTAAAAATTATATTGAACAGGACATATTTAATAATCAACTATTATAGAAATTATCTTACTTTTTGTAATATAAGATGTTCTGTTGTTATGGTATAATTTTTACATATTGATAAAAATCCTTTTGCCTTGAGAGGTAGTTCAGGCACATCAAAAAGCTCTCTTAAAGACTCTTTCCCAGTTTTACCTCATGTGATCAATTCTAGATGCTTTGATTATAGGATCAAAATAGAATTTGGAAATCCAGCACGACTCAGCTGAAAATGTGTCTAATACAAATTATATCTAGTGTACAAAAGAGTGATAACCTGCTGGCCCTGCTTTTCTTTTTTCCTTTTTCATTAATAAATTATTATTTTAGCCCAACCTATAATCTGAAAATCTTATTACTAGTCCTAGTAGTCCTGATATCAACAATGCTGCTGATGATCTTTCAAAATGGAGCTCTAAATGGTCACCAGAGGGCACAAAATGCCTTTGGATAAATGTAAGTGGAAGATGTACACCAACAGCCTCATATTTGGTCCCTGAAATTAAGTATGCAAACCCACATTTTTATATGTTTAAATAGCACTTTGTTGTGTTCAGAAGTAAATAGCGCAACCTAATATCAGGTCTCAGCTGTCATTTGAAACTAGACAGCCATATTTGCCTTGGTAAAGAAATCCAAACTAACATACACAGAAATTTTTGATCTGTTCCTTTGTTTAAGAACTAACCCTCAACTTATAAAGATATATCTGAAGCTCTAAGGTATCCATGAAACAATTCATTCTATATAATTTCAGCCTTTGAAGCCTATGAAGGCCCCACTCATATCAAAGGTTCACTCATTGTTGATTCTCTACTTCTGGGGCACAAAATAAAGAAAAGGAATAACTAGTGGTGTTAGTTCCCTTCCTGTGAGGTGCAAAGATGCTTTGTCACAGGCTACTTCCAATGAAAGTTCACAAGTGTCATTGGCTGCAGTCTGCAGCGGTGCTGATCTTTCATCTTACTTTGTAGCACCAAGAAACTAAGATCAGCAACATGATGGGCTCTGACAAGTATTAAGTTACTTGTTGAAATTCTTTCAACAAATTTTCTCTATGCTCCCTTTGGCTAGCCTGTGCTATTCAAGCTTAAGTAAAGCACTGGGTCCATGAGTGGCAAAATTTGTTCACCAGCAAGGTCTGTGATTAAGACATGGCAAACTGTTTGATTTTTAGAATATTGCTTATCACCCTTCTTCTGCTACTGTGGCTTTGACTATCTAATCAGACAGAAATCCAGCATGGATAATGCATAAATTTCCCCTTGTCCATCTAAAAATGAAGTAGAATAAAATATTGTGAGGTCATGGGGTAAAGATTTGAACTATTGTACTCATGACAAGATCTGGCAAAAACTTGTAGTGGGTATAAATAAATCCACTGTTGAGTTCAGATGGAAGCCTGTCCAGCAAACTGTCAAGTTAGAAAAATATACTGAGCCCTTACTTTACGAATAAAATCCAGTTGTGAAAACAATATGAGTAGAATCATATTTGTAGAATGTGGATAGGTAATACATTGCCTTACGGCTAATGATTTTTTTACTGTCTGTAGTTGACATCGATGACATGAACAGGCTATTAGTTCAAAAAGTTTCTCCTCAATGTAGTTGAGGCCTTTGTTTATGATGCTGAAGGCCCAAAGTTCAATCAGCCTATGGCTATTGCAGACACAACCTGGACTCCAAGGTGTGTGCTAATATCATTGCTATCAGATAAAAGAAAGGAGATTCTGATGACATCTTTTTATAGATTCAGTATCAAACACTGTGATGAACTAAAAGACAATTCCCTAAGGTGACCAGGAAAGTCTTCCAAATTAAGCATGCTGTTAAACTAGATTAAAGTGACAAAAAACAGATAAAGTCTGATCCTCCTCCAACCTTAATTCACACTGCTGTAAAATTATATCGTTACAGTATGCAGAACAGTGAATTAAAGATCAAGTGCCAGCTTTAAATTTAATTTCCTCATATTTGCCAGTTTCAGATTATCTAGTACTAACAGGATGACTGACACTTCACAGGCATGCCTGAAAATAAATTCCTCTAATCCAAGACCTCTCCTGCAAACATCTCTGTTGTCTCATGGGGTCCACTACGTGGGTAGGTTTTGGGTCACAGTAGAATAGAAGGAAGTTGGAATATAACACCAAAATTAAGGGTCATTAAGGGAAACATGGATTAGGTATGGGAAATTAGAGTGATTCAGATTATATGTGGTGTGAGGAACTAAAATGTCCATTTGTCCCTACTTAAAGAACCACTTCAGGAAATGCTGCCTGAGAGAGAAGCCTCCAAATTAGCGCAAAAAATCTGCTCTTATATTTCTATGAGTTGAAAACCGCGGTATGGTGTTTCAACACACATGAAAGGATATCAAGTAGTGTCTTTCTCTCACTGTAAATACAGTCATATTCACACACAGAAAAAGAAGAGGAAGTTTAGCTACTGCCAAGTACATTAATTTGAAGCACTGAATATATTCCTCTGCTTCACAGATGTGTTGTGATATGTTATTTTTCTTTCTAGAACTCCTATAGCCTTCCTGAGTCACTCCTTCGGTCAAACTATGTTGGAAAGACCCCAGTTCCACATTCAGACCTGACACAACACATAGCCTATTGTGGAGGGTGTTAAAACTTCATTCAAACCTTCTATGTAGCTGAGTTTTTCACTGAGATCCTCACTTTAAAAGTTATAAAATAGTTTTCCTTGTACACGATGACTGCATCTATATGGCTAAGGACTTGTATGCATTAAAAAGGAAACAGGAAAGTACCATCTCCCCACCTTTTCTTCTACTAAAACCCCTGTTTCTTTGAAAGGTGGGGGCTTGTTTTTGGAAGTGGGTGGGGTAGGGGAGAAGGATTTGCAAAGTCACTGCAACCTTGTCCAAGATGAATGGCTGTCTTGCTACCACACTATGAACAACGGTGTCCTTATTCATCCATTTCCTGAACAGAGAATAAGAAATGCCAGAAGTGTTCAAGTAAAATTATAATTGGATCCTACAGTCATTCCAAAAACAATGGGAGCTACAAGGGGAACATGATTCCTTTTGGCTACTCTGTCATATCATTTGTTTTTCCTATACACTGGTACATAACAATTTTTTAGGAATATAGGAAAGTTAGAAACAGAAACCAGATGCTCAGAAGTCATAACACCTTTCCCATATTTCCTCTGAGTTAGAACTAAAACATCATCAGCATTTGTGAATGTAACCTTCAAATATTAAAATGAAATTGTGTATTCTAGTAGTTGATTGTGACAGTAACTCCTCATTTCCCCCTTTCTGTTCTCAAGTGGCAAATTGATATGACACAATGCAGAAACATTTTCAAACACACAGCCTGAAAAGGTTAAGGTGTATCTGTACAACATTAGCTTCTGAAAACTTAGATGTCCATATAATGTGTCCATATCTGAAAATTTCTGAAAAAAAACTTATCCAAGAAGATTTGAGCTAACATCTGTCTACAATATCAGCTACTTAAGTACCTGATTGTATTGGTCAGTGCTGTATCTAGGGAATAAATTGAAAAAGACGTGAAACCAAAATTAATATCTGTAAATCAAATAGAAATTGATTTGTTTTTTTAAAGTTTACTAAAGCTTTTGCTTCTACTACTTCATTCTGTAATAACCTAGAACAAAAAAGTTGAACTGTTTTGTTTTGTAGAGACACTCTAAATGTTCAATCTTTTCTTTGTGAATATATTTTATAAATACAGTTTAGACTAAAAATTTAACAAATAACTATCCTGGTCAGCTTTATGGGAAATAGTATCTGGAGAATTTTTATTTTTACTGGATTAGATCCACAATGCAATATACATTTTCAGATACCACACCACAATGCATCCTACCAGCAATTCCTAAGAAACATTAAGCTTCACAGAAAAATAAAAATAAAATTAAGTATTGGCTTAATATAGATGGATGAAACTGATTTGGCTTCTTTACCTTACAAATCAACACTGTCATATTTGTCTAGATGTTAATAAGTTCAATTTCTACGTAGCTCTGACACATAGAGAATGTGTCAATTGCCCAAGGATGAAATAAAGAGAAAATATTCCATTTGTATATACTAACATTTGCTGCCAGGAGCTGTAATGACTTCTACTGTGGCAAGCAAAACCAAACTCAGATATTCACAGCTTATAGAAATTACCTTTATTTCAGTAGAATGAGATCTATATGTATCAAAAACCAAATACAGAGACAGATACAATCCAATTTTCACTAAAGGATCTGTGATTACAGAGGTCCATAACATCAAAACGCTACAGCACCATTATACCACACTAAAGACTTGTCTCTGCTTAATCAGTAAGGTTAAGCCCAAAACATCTCTCTTCCTTCCTGTCTCTACTTGAAACATCATTTTATTCTAAGGGTCTTCACCTGATAACCAGAGCATCAATAAGTCTCTTTAAAAAATTAAATGAAAATTTGATTTTTAGTGGACTTACCCCCTTTAAAACATGATTTAATTACTCCAGTATATTTTCACCTCTTTAAAAAAAAAAAAAAAATCTGAAGGCATAAATTAACTGCATTTTTGGCTGGGAAAATAATATTTGAGCAGCAGAAATAGATCTTTGTAAGCATTTCTTTCTGGAAATTTCAAAATGCTTCATTTTGCTACAGTCTAAACAAACCATCAAATGTTTGTAGTCAAATTTTACTTCACATTCCTCCGTTATGTTCAACCTATGCTGCTTCATGTTCTTTTCCAAGTGTTTTATACTAGCTGATCTCTCCTCCTGATACTCAGAGGTGGGATAGATATTGATCTGACACAAGAAGAAAAATATCACTCTTATTCTCCTACTGGAAACTTTGAGTTCCTCTGAAAAGATTTCAATATTCATACCTGTGGGAAAATGGCCAGCCTTTTCTCTCTCCCAGGAGTGGGAAAGCCATTTTCATGGTGATTAAACCACCCAGAATCTTTCATTCATCTCTGAAAATCACATAGGAGCAACTTCCCCAGTTGCATACTCCTGAATAGATCAAGTACAGTCAAGCTTGGGAAAAAATTTGGTTCCCTTATCCCCTGGTATTTTGTGAAAACGACTTTCTTAGATGTTATTTTATTTCCGGTTTACTCCAGTAGCTTCCATCATCACTCAAGCTCCTGCGACTTCAGGAGAAGCTTCTATGAATAACCATTTTTGAAACAGGAGACATTTGGAGATTGTAAGTAAGTAAGAAGGAATGGAGAGTGTGAAAGAGAAAAAGGTTGGATCAAAGAAGGATAAACATAGTTTAGAAAGGATTACCTTAGGTTGCACCCTTATTAGCATTTTATAAATAATTACGCAGATCATGTTTCAGATCAATTAAAGATGAAACAATATCACAAATTATTTTAAGCTCCTTTATGAAATAACCACTATAGAGTCTAGCTCCATTATGTGTCCCTTGAAGTTTTCCACTGTAGATGCGAAACACTACTGATGCACTGTGGTATGTTTTGAATTAATTTTACAATGTTACACAGTGGTATTATGCAACATTCAAATTAAGTCAGAATCAGGATATCTGTGTAACAAAGACGGAACTTATATGAAAAAATAAAGTTCTATGTATATCTTCAAGATTTTTTAATTAAATTAAAGTTATATTATTTTTTTTTCCTTTTTTTCTTAAGGAAAAAGAAGAATTTCCAGTAATTGCAAGCAGACATTCTTGTCATGTTCAAACTTGAGGCCCCTGAAGCAACAAGCTCTTTCAGTGTGTAATTCAGGAGCTATTATATTATAGATGTGGACTATTGACACAGCAGACCGCATTGTCTCTTACAGAGCCATTATGGTCTTCCTTGTCAGTGAGAGGTTGCTTATTTAAAAAATAATATGCTTTGGAGGGGATATGATCCAGTGGGTGAGCAAAATAAAGACAGATGGCAAAGGATTAACTCTGATATATTTCAATCCAATGCAGATTTTACAGTTAGAAAAATATGTACTTCATACACTGACCAGAATTTGCCAAGTTTTATGAAATATAATATTGTCTACATTATATGTAATTGTCAGGTTCTAAAAGTAAATGGATATAAACTCGTATCTCTGTCAACTTCAGTACCGTGCTGATCCGTATCAAGAGGATGGGAGCATTACATATATACACTACAGACTCATATAAATATTGTTACTTCACTTTGATTTTGATTTATCAAAAGTATATATAATTAAGCTCATTAAAAATATTAAAATTTCATTTATTTGTGAGATTGACTGTATCTTCTTTGTTGTAACTAAAGCGAGAAGGGACTCCCCATTATTCTGTCAAAAAAAAAGTACAGCGATAGTTTTCCTGTAGACTTAAAGATATGGCATGGCAAGCAGTTCTCTTTCAATGAGAGATCCTAAAGGTATCCTCCAAAATTCAAAGCACTGGAGAAAATTAATGGGAAGGGGTACTCTTTTCAGACGTAGCAGACAGTTTCTGTTAGTTTATTTTTAATGATAAATCTCATAGGTATTAGAAGAGAAAGTTAGTGTTAAATAGCACTTAAGGCAATTCCTAAATATATTTCTCTTAAAAACAATGACAGACAGAATTATAGAATAGTTAAGGTTGGAAAGGACCTTGAGATCATCAAGTTCAAACCCCTCTGGCACGGGAAGGGACACCTCTTACTAAAGCATGTCACCCAAGGCTCTGTTCAATCCAGGCTTGAACACTGCTAGGTGATCCCATTTAGAAAAAAAAGGCTGCTTCAGGAATTCTATTGGCTGATTAGTGGTCTCTGATTAATTACACAGGACTTTTCAGTAATGTCAGTGTCCAGGGGAGGACAGAAGTCAAGTACACTTGTATATCTGATATTTTGTCTCAGCATTCAGAGGTGTGACACACTGTCATCTAGCCTGTATACTCCATTAAGTTATGAAACCTCATAGAGAGATTTATATCAGTTGCAACTTTATAATTATTTGACATTGGTAGGTTCCTGTGGGAGTTAAGTATTTTCCAGTTTAAGAAATAGCAGTGAGGAAAATATCACATGTGGAAATGAATAGTGTTGTTACACCTACGCTGATGTATTGGTTCTATCTCAGATCAGCCAGTGCTTAAAAATAGAAGCTGCCTATCCTATGATTAAATGCAAAACATGCTGTCAGTATAGGAAAGAATATCAACAGTTTTCAAATTCTCTATCTCATTTAACAGGTGTGATGCTAGTTTGGTCCGCATGGCATTTCCCTGACTTTCACAACCCAAGGGATGAAAACTGTGAAAAGCAAAAATGTTGGTAGCTGTATTTAACAGATAAAAATTATTTGATGCCACAGAACAAAATACATAAATAAAAAAAGAGTTTATCTATCTTCTGATTCACTTCAGTGAATCAAATGTATCTATGCTTTTACACAGCAAGTATGAATCCTACCTTTACTTTCTGTCACCTATACTGAGGCACTATCATTTATGCTTCCTTATCTTCATATACATTTGCATATATTGAGGCTACTGAATGACATAATTTACCAGAGAAAAAAGATATTAGACACTAAAATCCAGAAGAAATAAACTAGATATTTTTAGAGGAAAACCAATAATATGATGCATTATGCCTTTACTGGACTATCAAACAATAATTATTAATGAAAATAAACACAATAAAATGTAATATGATTCACTTTAGCAATAATATTTAGACGAGCACCAGAAAGAAAAAAAAATGTATTGTGCAGGACAGTTTATCTGCGAAATTAGCTAGGGATTTTAATTTAAGAGAAATGCTCAGATTTAGTGGCTGCAGTCCTTGAATCGAGACTGCATGAGACAAAATCAAGTTAGTCATTAGAGACAGTGGAAAACAGCAGTAATTTTTCATGAGGCTTTTCATTGAATGGAAGTGGAGACAAAGAAATGGAGAGCCTTACATCTGGTACAAAAGTAGAAGTACGTATGCCATGAGTGAAATGGTTGATACCATATGCTAATATGCAAGTATTCAAAGATGAGAATACTGACTTGACTTTAAATGAGGCTTTTACATGGTAGTACTGTTTATTCATTTATGTTCTATCTGATCATTGGAAACCAAAATTAGATGAGACAATTTTTATATTTAAGACCAAACTACTATGAATATGTTAAACTGTGTTTTACCACCTTAAATTTGTGGCAGCAACACCTCTTCCACAAGTACCAGTTTGTCTTATTTGTCTAAGTATGTCATTCAAGTAATAAAGTAGTTTTCTTTTCCTACCTAAGTAATAAACTATATGTGCACCTATGAGAAAAATGCTAGCTCTTTTTCCTCTTTTGTAAAATCCAGAATATCTACCTTCTCTGTCCATATTAATAAATGAAAACCATTAAATCTTAAGAAGAAATATACAAATGTTAAAAGAAAAAACCACAGTTACATCCTAGATCCTGTGCATAATGTTTTTGCTTTTGCATATCTTTTCCCTGCACTGACGTACTAGCTTATGAATACAAAGCAGACAGAAGACATACAAGTTCAAGATCTTGATGGGTTGGAATAACCTTTCCAGTATAAGTTAAACATTCACGCCAGCCCAGCTAAGCAAAACTGAGCAGTTAACTTTCAAGGCAGACCTTAACAGGGAATATAAAAATACCACTGCAGCCATTCAGTCTCTCAAAATATCATTGCTGTAATTGCCAGAATTATAGCTTGTGGTTACCTGCCACATTCTTTGGTGCTCAACTCATGGTTATTGTGCTGCCACAGTTTAAAACATTGGCTCAGAACTGTTTTGCAATCCACATAATATTATATCTACTGCCTACAGTACTTTATCAAAAAACAAACACAGGCCTTGAGACAAAGTACATTGAAATATACCCACATAACAAATGACATTTTAGATGAGTAGAAAACACTACATAGTGTGTGTCATTCCAAAGGATGTTACTTAACCTTTGTCTTTTAACCAGTGTAATAATAATAAAAATTAATTGTATTTCACATCTTTCAGCTTCTGTGATTAAAAAAAAAAAGAGACAAGAGAATTTAAATACATGGCTTGTTTCTCATAACCTCTTTCTCACATCTTCCTGCCACAGACAATGAAGGCAGCTTAAGAAAATTCATGATAGGGAACATATTCATTCTTAGGCCAAATTTGTCACACTGTTAACCCCATAAGAAATAGACTTTGGATTAATTTTGTAAATTTTCTTTTTCCTGACAAATAGTCAAAGCAGGGAAAACACTAATCAAGGTGTTCTAGCTTTTTTTTTTCCAAAGAATTATAGAATCATAGAATAGTTAGGGTTGGAAAGGACCTTATTTTTATTATTAATAAAATCCATCTTAATTTTAACAACACATAATTAGTACTACAAAGTGGTTTCTAGATGATATTCAGAAATTCCTTTATATACCTTTGTTGCTTTAGGTGTGTATATATATTCCTATATTTTTTGCAAAAAGTTGCCACCATCTTCCTGGAGGGTGCTTTCTGAGTAATACATTGTGGATGGAGTTGATGTGTGCTGGTGGCCTTGCTATCCTGAGTTTATCAGTTCTTCCAGATTTAACAAGACCAGCTGTCTCCAGAGCTTTTCAGTTCTTGGAAGAGTTTCACATGCTCTCTCTCACACTATTGCTTTCCTCACCTGCAGTTTTCTGGTGACTATTTGTCCATCCATACACATAAGTACTTATAGAATCCATCCACACCAACTCACACAGAAGTGTGTGAAAAGTGAAAGCCACACTGTTGTGGTTTAAGCCCAGCCAGCAATACAGAACCACTCAGCAGCTGCCTCACTCCCCTCTCTACCTCCCCCTGCTCCCAGGGGGATGAGGAACAGAATCAAAAGAATGTAACTCCCACAGGTTGAGATAAGAAGAGTCCAGCAACTAAGGTATAACACAAACTCCTACTGCTACCACCAGTAATAATAATGATAAGGGAAATAACAAGGGAAGAGAATACAACCGCTCACCACCCGCTGACTGATACCCAGCCTGACCCGAGCAGTGATCTAGCCCTTCCAGTTAACTCCCCCCAGTTCTACATCCTGAGCATGACATGCTATGTGATGGAATACCCCTTTGGCTAGTTTGGGTCAGGTGTCCTGCCTCTGCTTCCTCCCAGCTTCTTGTGCCTCTCCTCCCTGGCAGAGCATGAGACTGAAAAGTCCTTGATTGGAGCAAGCATTACTCAGCAACAACTAAAAACATCGGTGTTATCAGCATTGTTCCCAGGCTGCAAGTCAAAACCACAGTACTGCACCAGCTGCTAAGAAGGAGAAAAATGACTGCTACTGCTGAACCCAGGACATACACCCAGAATTTTTACTTTGAGTCAGGATAACACGCCGGAAATTGAGAGTTTTTCTAGAAACAGAAATAATATTCAGCTTAATCTAGCACAAGAACTTTTTGTTTTTTTTTCAGAATATCGTATGGCAAATACAGTGAACTTGAGCCATTAATCCTCACAATGAGTAATACATGTCTCTGAGCATGCATCCCCATTGCAGAGCTAACCTCCCAGTTGGTCCAATCATCTACCTTAGGTTTGAACGGTTGCAGCATCTGCTCAAGGTAGGTATGGTGTGTGTTACACTCTTTATTTAATGGTTTTGCAGAGATCTCAGTCTTTCTGCCTGATCTTTACTCCTAGTATATATATGGTACAGAAACAAGCTCAGTAACAGCTTCATGATTACACTGCTTAACTGACAGCACGCTCCCTGGCACAATGATTGACCTTTCCAGGCAGTGTCTTAGCATAGCTCAGGTGTTGGCACAAGCTAGGGGATGCTCCCAGTAGACAGCATGGACAAAGGTAAATTCTCTTGAAGGAACAAGGACTTTGTATAAGTGCAGGCTATGCAGCATCATGTGAAGTCTGGACAAAAACACTTGTTCATCCTTTTTGTTTACTGCTCCTTGAAGAGACAAATCCTCATAAATTAAAACATTTTTCTGTCTATTTGCATGTGAAGGAAGTTCTTGAAAAGTAACATTGTTTTTATTCCAAAAGGTGCTTAAACTTTCCATAAGTATAACATTGCTCTCACAGCGTCTGCTTAACTGAAGATGCATTCTCTTGGTTCCAGCATAATTTTTATAACACATTTCTACTTTTGCTTATTCCTCTAAGTATTTTGCATTTGACCAGACTCAGTACCATAGTATTTTAAGGCCATTCAGAAAACAGAAATTAGTTTTTCCTTTACCTATCTCATAGCATATTTTGGAGAAACCTACCCAAAACAAAAGATTGTTTTCCTTTATCAAACATCTCCCCAGAGAGTCCTGCTTTGGCTGCTCCCCAGAAAGTCCAGCTTTGGTTCCTCCCCAGAAAGTTCCACTTTAGAACTCCCTGGAAAAGTCTTGACCCTTGGAGACCTCTCTGGGTATTGCTGGCCACTTCTTCCAATGCAGGCTGGCCTCCTGCATTGGAATGAGGGTGCATTTTTGTTAGTATAAAAGCCTGAGCCTCATGCGATGCAGGAAGGCAGAACCTCATACCAACCAGGTCAATGTTGCCTCCACAGGGATACCTGCTAAGGTTGAGCCTGCCACCTCGCACTGTGATGATGTTTCTTGGAGCTGGTTTCCTAATTGTCATTAAATGGTCTTTGGGGTTAGCAATATAACCAAACATCACAAGTATCCTTTACTGTATGTTTTGTTCCGACTATATTATTCCTAGTTATGATTCCTTACTGAATTGCGTTTCTCTCAACCCGGAATCCTCAAACTCTGGAACATATAGCCAAAGACATAATTATTTTAATTAGACAGTTGAAACTGTTTTCTATAATACTATGCAAAAATAACATGGAAAAAAAAGAAATTTTGAGTGTATTCAGAAAGTAACATCTACTGTCATGGTAGTTCCCACAAGAAATACAGCCTTTGATTCATGTTTTTAAAAGTTGACTTTCTAAATGATATGGTATGGCTTATAATCAGTTCACCTTTCATAGGGCCCACAAGTGACTTTTCTTAGCAAGGTCATGATCATTCTGCTGTTTTGTACCTCAGTATTTCCATCCCAATATCTTCACTCATACCTACCAGATCTGAGAAGGTTATTGTGAAGATACCTGAGGTAAATTAATCAGTCAAGTCAATATATAAATCATACTAGGTGAACACAACTGGCAAAGGTAAAGTATAAGCATATTTATACTTACAGGCCATCTGTTTTGTTCTTTAAGTAGAGAAAAAAAAAAAAGAAACTAAAAAATAGAGGAAGGAAAAAAACCTACTAATCCAAGAAAGACACATTTAAGGCCATACTCGAGTGAATGAGAGTGCTCAAGTACAGGATGTAACAACTGAAATAAGCGCTATAAGCTTGTGCAAATCAGTTCTGAAGTGGAATTTGAAAGACTTCCAAATATGTTAAGATAGAAAAATACACAATCAGAACAACATAAGCGCCACTGTTTTACAAGGTAATGACACCATGAAATAACTATACAACCATGAATGACGGATATTAATATTTGAAATCCCAGATTCAGTTGACCTACTTTTTTTTAATCCTGTTTGATTTATTTCTTCTTTTTTCACACAGGTATTTTACCAAAGTAGAATTTTGAACTCAGAAATTAATCTTCTGTTCCACTGCACAATTTGGTTATTTAGGCTTCAACCCTAATGACAGATACATATACCTCGAGATTTCTATCAATCCAGCCATTCTTGCATGTGTTCTGGGGATTTGTATTTAAAGATAAAGGTTTTCCAAAATGAAACAATAGGTAGAAATGTCAGAAAGAAGAATAGCTAAAAAATCTCAAGATATTAATGAGATTCATTCATTGCTCAAGTCTAGATGCTTAAAATATTTAGATCCATTTGTTTCTCTATACAATGCTAAAATTAAGCAAGAGTTTCAATTTTCTTTCAAGACAATGGTATCTCACTGCACCCTCTTAATACCAACATAAAGATAAGAATTGCACAATAACTGAGTTCTATTTTAAATCTGTTACACTAGGATTTTGCTTCTTAAATTAAAACCTAACGTGAAGGAGTTTCTCCCTGCCCCCAGCCTTGATGAGAAATGTAATTTAAGAAGTTTGCATACTTAAGATTCCAGTTTATACTGCATAGATGGTGGGAGAATCTAATCAAAACACTGCCTCTGCTGAAACTCCACCCACTGCTGCAAATATTGGGTAACTGGTCTTGTCATTCAGTCTTAGCTAAATGCCCTTTTCTCCATAGTACAGAAAATTCCAGCCTTCTCCATTATTCTCTAAATGAAGTCTGCCTCTTGAAAAAGCAGCCATCTCTAACAACTGATTTTGTTTTCTCCATTTATTCTACAATGCAAGTTCTTTCACAATTAAAATCTTTCCTGTTACTGGTACAAGCTTCACTCATTGAAAGCAATTAGCACAATTAAAGAATACTGTGAGAAAATGAGCATGAGCCAGCAGTGTGTGCTCGCAGCCCAGAAAGGCAACTGTATCCTGGGCTGTATCAAAAGGAGCGTGACCAGCAGGTTGAAGGAGGTGATCCTGCCCCTCTACTCTGCTCTCGTGAGAGCTCTCTTGGAGTATTGTGTGCAGTTCTGTTGTCCTCAACATAAAAAAGACATGGAACTGTTGGAACAAGTCCAGAGAAGGGCCACGAGGATGATCAGGGGACTGGAGCACCTCCCATATGAAGATAGGCAGAGAAAGTTGGGGCTGTTCAGCCTGGAGAAGAGAAGGCTGCTTGGAGACCTCATAGCAGCCTTCCAGTATCTGAAGGGGGCCTATGAGGATGCTGGCGAAGGACTCTTCATTAGGGACTGTAGTGACAGGACATGGAGTAACGGGTTAAAACTTAAACAGGGGAAGTTTAGATTGGATATAAGGAAGAAGTTCTTGACTGTAAGGGTGGTGAGGCACTGGAATGGGTTGCCCAGGGAGATTGTGGGTGTTCAAGGCCAGGTTGGACAAAGCCTTGGGTGGCATGGTTTAGTCAGAGGTTTCCCTGCCCATGGCAAGGGGGTTGGAACTAGATGATCTTAAGGTCCTTTACAACCCCAACTATTCTATGATTCTAGGAATACAGTGAAATTGTTACAGGACAAAACACATTGCTGGAAGCACTATGTTTTTTCTTTTACATAAAGCATGAGTCACCAAGTACTTAACCAACATAGGTATGCTAGTAAGACTTAGAATGTTCCACTAATATACAGCAAAAGGCTATTTACAAATAACAACTTAAGCCAAATATATATGTAGACAAATATATTTAGACTGATCTGTGCTCCAGCTCCAAATAATGGATGTCTTTCTGACAATGGAGAGTGATTCATTCTGTCAAGAAGGAAAACTTTGGTTTTGCAAAGGTACTACAATATTGAAATTTTCTTCCATTAAGAGAGGATTCATGCTCTTTTTTACTTGAAAACTAATTCTGTTGAAGGATTAACATAAATAGCTGAATTAGTCACTCTGTCTGTCATTTATTTCCATAAACTAACATCAGAAATTTACCACCTAAGAAGACACTAAAACCTAGGAGTGGGGAAATAGTTCAGTTTACCATCTGATAAGTGGAAAAATTAATCATCTAACCATTCATTAAGATTCACCCAAGCTGGAAATGTAATTATTTGTCAGAGAATTTCTGGGAGAATCCCAAAGAAAATTTGTAACCTACAGTGATTCTGATATCACCAATGAGTTTCATATATTCCTCATATACGGAAAAAGCCTTAGCTCCATTCCAAAGCCGATTCTGGTAAACGTTACTGAAAAGCCTTTTCACACACAACAGCTAGCTACCAAACAAAGAATACCTCATGGAATCAACAAGTCTTTCAGTTTTCTTGAAAAAAAAGACAAGTTTTGTATTAGACAGCCGCCAGAGACAGCGATAGCTCTGGGATATGACAGAGAAAGCATCAACATTTAATAAAACTTACTATTTGAAACAGGCACTAACAGTGTGTTTGTTAAAGGAAGGGTGCAGGCAGTCATTTAGCCAAAATGACTAGTGCTATGAATGTGAGTGAAAACACCACATCTGAATTGTGAGTCCTCCATGTAACTCAGAGTGCCTCAGAAGACAAAGAAAAATGGAAGATCTATGTCCCCAAATGCTGGGGGACATAGATCACACTGGCTTTGTGATAATGCCTAAAGCATCCTAGCAAGAGGATTTTCAGAAGAGTGCATCTTCCCTACCATCCCACACAACTGAAGAGAAGAACATATCAAGTTCTTTAAACGCCTATAAAGATAAAGGGTCTCTCTTGCAATCTAAAAATCATAATAGTTTCTTTCAGAATTAATGGGGTGAAATTAAGGTTTTGTGGACACAAGGAAGACTAAAAATTGTTTTCTTTGTAACAGCAGTAATAAATAGGTAAAGTTGATACACCTGTAAAACTGGTTGCAATGTAAATTTTTATGGTCACAATAAAAATAGTCTTAAAAATCTTTAAAGAAAATATTTTCAAAGGTATTTAAAGCTCTTTCTGTCTCCTGTTAATATACTTGACTTTTTCTTAGCTTGAGGAGTTGGCAAAATTTATTTTTTTGTGGAGTGCTTAAACAATCCCATGCACAGGAAAAACATATGGAAATTGCCCACAGGAAGCAGATATCAGATAAACATAGGAAGTAATTATTCAGCAGGCAAGTTTGGAGGAAATGGGTTGTTTTTTCTGTCAGTTCTGGTGTTTTGTGGATTTCAGGACATCAGCAGTAATGAAGGAAATAGATTAGCAATTGCAGGGCAGCCATTCTTTATATAGAGTTGACACCAAATGTCATTCTCCTAGAATTTACCTTGTAAAAATAATATAAGATTTTGCAAGAACAAAGTAGCCTTTCTTTCTCACAATATCACAGCAGTTAATCTTAACATCCTTAACATCTTCTCTGCAATAAGAAGGATTGAAGAGGAAATAATTCACCTGGTAAAGTAGTAAAATAAAAGAAAAATATATTAGAACACTACCAAATATTTATTAACAATGTCTTGGTGTTCTGTTTTTAAGATTATACACCTTTATTTCCATAGTCATAAAATAGAATCATAGAAGAGTTAGGGTTGGAAAGAACCTTAGGATCATCTAGTCCCCCCCCCAAATGGGCAGGGAGACCTCTGACTAAACCATGCCACCCAAGGTTTTGTCCAACCTGGCCTTGAACACCGCCCGGGATGAAGCACTCATAATGACCTTGGGCAACCCATTCCAGTCCTCACCATCCTTACAGTAAAGAACTTCTTCCTTATATCCAATCTAAACTTCCCCTGTTTAAGTTTGAACCTGTTACCCCTTCTCCTGTCACTACAGTCCCTAATGAATAGTCCATTCCCAGCATCCCTATAGGCCCCCTTCAGATACTGGAAGGCTGCTGTGAGGTCTCCACGCAGCCTTCTCTTCTCCAGGCTGAACAGCCCCAACTTTCTCAGCCTGTCTTCATATGGGAGGTGCTCCAGTCCCCTGATCATCCTCGTGACCCTCCTCTGGACTTGCTTCTACAGATCCATGTCCTTTTTATGTTGAGGACAACAGAACTCCACACAATACTTCAAGTGAGGTCTCAAAAGTGAGGTCTCTTCAGTTTGGAAAGAACCAGTACTATAGTCGCACCACAATTCCAACGTAAGAAAATAAGAGGTTTCAAGTTGCTTTAATTTAATTCAATTCTTCACTGAAATTAAGAAAAAAAAAACACAACCAAAACCAAAACCAAACCCCAACAAATAAGCCTCACTGATGTAGGTCTTCTCTGGAAGTTGTTAGAGGACTTTCATTAGTGAATCAGCTTATTTTGCATTAGGTGAAGATATGAACCAACTTTCACTTTAAACCAGTTCAACTGAACATCAAGCTCTAGATAACCGCATTTGCTCTTCTGAAAATTTCCTAACAAAACTTTCACTGAATAAATATTCATCAGTACGAAAGCCTTCAGCTTTGACAAATCAATATTTACTTGTGAAAACATGTCATGCGAAAAACGTTTCCAGCCTACTGTATTTCTGACTTCCCCCAAAGTGGAGAAAAGTTACCATGTGGAAACCAAATCCAGCTGTGAAAGTTGCTGTGCTCTGAGCAGGTGACAGAGAAAAAGAAGTAGCCCTCTTTATCTGCTGTCAATATAATAGAGTCGATATCAAGCTGCATGGAAAAAAGGGTAGGACAAGAAGCAGGACAAAGATCCAGAATGAAGAACATTAAAGGGTCATACTCCCCTTCTTGTATACACAAATGTTGCTCAGGAAAGTAGAATTGCAGCAATGGCTCTCCTCCAGAATTTATCGGCAACCCTGCTATGCTACAGACAGAACTGAGCCAGCTGCTCTTCAGTAGCTCTTCTGGTGCTAAGAGAAGACAGAAACAGAGAAACCCCATATGGGTCCTGTGACACATGCTTGTTCTAGCTGTCATCAGTCCTGTGGGAATCTGTATTTTACTGTTTACTGTTTACTGTGGTTTTAATTTGCTGTTCTTCCCTCCCTTTTATCTTAGTCAATGATTTGGGTAACTATTTCACTTAATGGCTGAATACATTCTTAAGAATATATTTCAGTTCAAATTGCTTAGAATATTTTTCTCTAAGGATTTTAATGTTTTATTTTTATTTTGTCCATGCATAATCATAATACTACATTATAAGGATCTTATCTGGAAATGTAACACACTATTTCTTTCAGCAAAATATCATTAAAAAATCTTCAAAACCTTTAAATATCTCTTCAAATTTTATCAGTCTACAAATTAGCCATAGCTGACCCATTTTTGCAAAGACAGTTATAATAAAAGCATTTTTTGCACATAAAAAAATGAAACAGCAATGAAAGCTGTGTAGTAAAAAAATCTTGACTGGTTCTGATTCATTTTATTTATGAAAGTTGAAATACATTCTTCAGTACAATATTCCATCAGATATCCAAATAAAAAATTTCTTATTACTCATTTGGATTGCTTCTTTTGTGTACTTAATGTCACAAAAACTTACTTTTGAGGCAAAAATTGTATTTAGCTGCTTTCAATATTACATATCCACGCTCATTTGTGATCCAAACATCATGTAGCTTCTGATCTTCAAATATCACATTTGTTGAATAGATTAGTTCCTTGCATTACAGACACAGATGTTTGGACTTACAAAGATAGAAGGTTTCAAAGTGACTTTAAAAAAAAACAGGTCAGAAAATACAACCTTGCCATTCTTATTCACAATATTTACTGCAGCAGTTCAATCAAATTCAGCAAGTGAACGAAAATAAACTCCGGCTAGTGTCATAATGGCCTTCTAAATTAGTCTGAATCCAAAGTGAAAGCTATCTTCCACTGGGAGAGCTTGCAAGAATGAGACAAATCCTTGCCTATTGGACTAGAGCAGAACTATGCCAGCTCTGAGCCCCATGAAAGGCAGGCAACAGGAAGATAGTCTGTATAGGAAGATTCTTGGGAAACTTTCACAGAGGGAAATGGGAAAGCAAGATATGGACCAGGAAGAGTTACCACAATTGTTTTACCAGTTTTGCTTCCAAACGTATGACTGTCAGCCTTTTCCTGAGTATTTCTAGCAGAAAGACTGATTCAATGACCATTCCATCAGGCATCACATGCTAGCCAGATGTTCAATCCTATTTCCCTTTCTCCCTATGACTTCCCTAGTGAGATGTTTCCCAGATCACTCTTTCTAAATCCTGTCTCATAAGCATGACCATTAAGGCATTTTGACCACAAATGAAACTATTAATTTTTGTAGGTTAGGAAATTATTTCATTTTCAAGCAAATTACCTTTGTAATTTTATTTAGCTCATGCCCAGCAGCCTGTAGTTGGCATATGCTGGAGATATGATCTAGCCCAAATCCCCTGCTTAAGTAGGGTCATCCAAAAGATATATAAAACTAAAAGAGGGAGATGTGGAGACAGTGTTCTCACGGGAGAATGGATAATTGGTATATGAACTCTGAATAATCCCGAAAGATATAGCAAGGTCATGAGAGGCGAGAGGAAGCTTAAGCAAGCAAGATAAGAAGAAGCTGGAATTCACCGAGTTATGAGAACTGGGGACTGTTGGCAAGCTTTCGAGGTCAAGTTCTCACACGTGTGCTTAACCAATTATGTATTAGTCACTAAGGGTCTTCAAGACACGTATCCAATCATAATATGCCAAATCACTGTAAGTGCATGTAAGCAATAGTATATAAGGAGTCAAGGCTTTGCAATAAATGGCTTTTGTCTGATCACATTGATCTCTGACTGAGTCCATATTTTTTCTGTGGCACACATGGAAAGAAGAATCTAAATGGAAATTGAAAAGGTAGCGCCATTTAAAGAAAACATTGAAAAGACAGGGATGGTCCAGCTCACTGGTATAACAACTGTGCCTGCAGTGTTTTTCTAGCAGAGTGAGACTCACTTTTGAAATGTGACATTCTTTCAAACACCCACCATGAAGTGCAAAAACCAGTATGTCTTTTCAGGCTAAAAAAACTTTTCTCCAATGCTTTTATTTAACATTTGAGTCTTTGGAGCAATCATGTTACAGGAAATATTAAGAACAATATACAATAATTTTTTTTTTTTTTTTCAGCCTTAAGTTTGTATTGTGGAGTACATGTCTATCCCCTAAACATTTCTTAGTCAAACTGGACCTTTCAGTTGTCAGATTCCAGGGCTTTAGCTCTAGCCTGCAGCCACCTTTAAAGAGTCTAAAGACGTCTTGCCCTGGGTGTTCTATGCTTGTTTCACACTTTAAGAAAGGTTTTTTGAGATGATCTGTTTGGTCTTATTGAAAATCAAAATGCTAGCTTAATAAGTAAGAGGGCTGAATAAGCAACTCAAATCTCATTTTAAATTAGTAAAAGAAAGAAATTGAAAACAAACAGTGTGACCCAAAATTATCCTTTTTCTTCAGCATCTGATTTTCTCTCAATAGGATTTTTATGTAACAAACAATATAGTTTAATCAGTTCTTTGCTTTAGCTTGTGATCCCTTGGAAAATTAATTATATTTATGATCATGTGCTGGGAAATTACTCTAAGAAGCAACATTTTCGGGGTAAAAAGCATTTGTTTCACTTCTTTTTGTTCAAAATATAGGGCATAAAGTCCCCTGGTGGAGTTTCTTTTCAGGAAGCAGCTTCCATTTATAGCGTTTATTGAAGTGGGTAGTATCACTACAAGTATTATAGATGTGGAGGATGCGTGCATTGCATGAAGAATATCCAGAACATTTAACTCAAAATGTAAACAAGACAGAATGATTTTACAGTAGCAGATCCATGAAGATCAGAATTGTGTGTCTCCACAGTCCCCCTCAAAAGTCTGGATCACATGGCTTTTCCAGCCCTTTCCTTCACATTAAATGCTGTGAATTAACGACAGCAGTACCTATACCTATGGCTATCTGTTATAAATTCTGGGTGTCCCTGAAGATAGTCACTTCAGACTCACTGGAACATTTTGTGTGGCTTGTGTTGACATGAAGATGTAGGGAAAAAAATACACAAGAAGAGGTAGATGAGATCAGCAGCACCTCTGCTGCAAGCCATAAATGACTGACACAGTCCTAAAGCTGACTGAGACCTGGTTTCATGGCTTAATCCCACTCTAATTGTAGATTATGACTATCACTTTTGTACTAAGAAGGAAAGTTGGATCAGCATAAAGTTAATTCCAGTTTCAGCAAATCTGAGAATCTCAGTAAAGCAAGACAAGTTTGGGCAACAGAGAAGAGTCAATGATATGAAATGCGCTTTAGTTCCCTTTATCTTTCTTCTCTCAATATCATGTTTTTTCTTGATAATCTATTGAGCTAATTATAAAACCATACATATGTGACATTTTTTTATTAGACAGAACAAAAGAGATCAGTGAAGCCAAACTGCCAAAGTTTTCTAGTCTTTAGCTGCAGCTTTTTATGGTGTAGAATGAAGTCTCTCACAGTTTGTAAGGTATCTCATAACCACCTCTAGTTCTTTGCTCCACGAAGCTACATTTACATGTAGTTGCTGTGTGGACAATCTGGACATGGGCATATGATGTTAAACTTCCATTCAGTTTTCAGGAACTCAGGATTATAGGAGCAGAACTAAGCTTTCCACTTTATAGTTTCAAGTCTAAAATCCATCCGTGCTTTTGGTGATTAATTAAAACAGAAAAGTAGTCCATAGTAATTATTTTCAAGAATTAAAGTATCCCCATGTTATTTTATTGTTCACAGTCTGTTTCACAGATTACATCTGTATAATGTTGTTACTAACTTTAAAATTAATTAAAACTCATAATAATGCTTATTTTCAAAGCACTGAACCAGAATTAGAGATTTCTAGAGTCAACTGTTTTTAGTTTAATGTCTTTTGAAAATACATTTTTCTGTATAAAATTTTTGAATTTTCTTTTGTTTTTCTAAAGTGCTCTGATTTTCCTTCCGACTCATAAGCAGTACTTCTGGGGGTTTAAATATGTATCAGACTTGATATCTTGATGTGTTAACAACAATCTTAAAACTATTGTTTGGGCCTTAGAGTTATATCCAGTGTCCTTATAGGATGACTTTTTCATTTTGGCTAGGAGAAGAATAATCCTTCTCAAACCCTGGCACTGTAAAGAAACCAAAGACTTTGAAAGCAGAACCATCACATTACAGGCTCTGGTATTTCAGTCGCTCTGTTTGAATATTTGGGACAATTCTTCTTGGGAGGAAACAGTTTCATGAAAGGAAACAAACTAATGCATTTCCATCCAGGAATAAGTAAGTTTGTTGTTGTTATCATCATCATTATCATTATTGTTAGGAAGAAGAACCAAACTCTTCAAATGTTTCTTTATTTTGATGATTTGGACATGTTGCTGGAGTGAAAATGCACAACTGTGTCGAAAACAAGTCTAGGCTTTGTGATCTGTGTGGTTGCACTGGCACTAGTTGAACAAGCTGTAGTCAGAAAGAAGAAATACATTCATATAGGTCATATACCAAAGTCACATCTTCTATTTCTAGAAATAACCAGATGTCATCCACCTTCAAAAGAGAGAAAGCATCAAAGGGTGAAAAAAAAAACCAAACAAACCAACAACTGTAGATAAAATCAAGTCATTAATGAGAATAATTAATAAATTAAAAAAAAAAAAACAACAGAAAAAGGTGCAAAAGCAAGAGACCAGAGGGGTCCCCTACTCTCAAGTAGGGCACAGCCATCAATGAACATGTCACCAACAGCACTCGGAACTCCTTAAAGATGTCTGAGAAATTGATAAATGCTGGTCAGTTATGGAGGTATGATAGAATCAGGGTGCCAAAACCAAAGAAACATTATTCCCATAATTGCCAGAATACCTTCATACATTCTTTTTTTTTTTGTCCAGCTTTTTCTACAAGGTACTTCTTGTCTATTGGTACCACATCACTAACATCTACAGATGGAGTTTCCTGTCAGCTCAGGGAAAACTCAGTCCCTGTGTGCCAGGCACCAATATCAGCCTCACACACCCGTGGGCACCTCTTAACTGCATTTATTCCTGCTTTAACTCTCCCTTCTACTGACCAGTATCAGAGACTGGAATCATGGGTGGAAGTGATCTTTAATTTGACTAATACAGTCATTGTTATATTCATATGAATGAGTGTGATCAACCACTCAAGAGATTTGCAATTCTCAACTGTAAGAAGTCTGGGCAGATTGGATTTACATAGCTGCCCTTTAACTGCTGTTAAAAAATTTTACATTTTCTTGGCACATTAGCTTGTTATGTTTTGATTACGCATGGAAAAAGATGAATGACTATAAAATATATCCAGGACCTTTTTTATGCATTTTAATTTTCTGTGTTCTTTGCTTTCTAATTTGATTAAAACAGTGTGCTTTCCCATTAATCAATAAAGCTGCTTCACAGGGTAGTATGTTAATCAATAGGATTAAAAATCTGTATTCCTGCATACTAGACATTTTATTTATTTACTATAATAATATTACAAAAATGTCTTCTGAATGCTGTCAGAAAATATGCTGCCTGTTTTCCTACAAAATATTCTTCAAGAAAGTTTTTAATTAGGCCAGAGAAGAGAAAATAATTTAGTTATAACTACCTACATATAAATTTCATTGATAGGAAGCCCAAGAAAGTTGAAAGCTTTTCACTGGATGCCAGGATTATATAATAACTGAGTTTATCATCCTGTGCTGAGGCCTCACAATTGATGAGCCTACCCTGTGAATCCTGAGGCTATCAAAATCAAACTGATCATGCCTAGAGCATGCTCCAGTTGCCAGTGTGATCAGGTTTTGTTAAGGGGATATACATGTAAAAGTATATTCTGTTATTAGGTGCTCTATTTTCCATCATTTTTTTTTTTTCTAATTCAGAGTTATTTGTAAAAGACACTGAGTGCAAGGCCTACCACAGCTCTAGAAAAATACCCATTAAGGCCTACCATACCTGTGAAGGAATACTCCACATATTAAATGGTGAGCTTTACTGGTTTGTTTCTTTCTTTTTTTCTGATTGAGCATGTGCAACCAAAGTAGAGCCAATGAATCAGATGATTAAGTGTGCAAAGCAGTAACTGTCAAGATTTGTTCAAATCAAAAATAATCCTGGTGATTCACTCAATAGAGCTTTGATTCATTTTAGCAGCGACAAGATTAGGCATCCAAAATTACAAGCCATAGCCTAAGAAGTCATAATTTCTCAAATCACAGGTAATGATTATACAAACATGGTGGAACAGTGAGGAGCAAAGGTGTTCCTCTAATAGAGGACATTTCTCATCAGCAGTAAAAGAGACTGGTAAAAAATGTTTAATTCAAAGGATGATCACTACCAGCCACTAGAAAACTTTAAGGGAATGTGTCAAAAAACAGGTAGGAGGTCTCCTATGAAATCAAATGTATGATTTGGCTCAGTAGGAAGGAAAAGCTGGCTTTCCATATTAATATTTTCCATATTAACCAATATCCCTTTCCCAGAAATTTCAGGAAATGTGTTCATTTAGACCCAAAGAAAAAACAGAGCTCTGTATTAGCTGTGCAGTCTGAACACTTGAATAATTGATTTTGTCGTGGTTGCAAGCTTCTTGGAATATTGTTTTTACATGTTTGGTGGTCCCTTGGTTGCTACTTGTCTGAATGCTCTTGTGCTGATGTATCTGCTCAACTGTGAATTCTTGATATAATAATGATGATTTATATTGCTGGTGCTCTTCTTAGCATCTGGGAGCCCAGAATTTCTAACTGTCCTGTCACAATTAATAATAACAATAATAACTTATTTAAGTATGTGAAGTAAATAGAGTAAAAAAATATATTGATATTAAATAACTTGACTGCATTAAACAGTGCTGATGTGGAGATCAGGTTCTTAGCTCTTCTGATACTTGCTTAAATACAGCTAGTTCTGATGTAAACCAGTTCTAATTCCTAAACAATGCCTTTTGGAGCTCATAACAAGCGGCATGCAGTGCAGTGCATTGCCTGAAAGGAAAACTTTTAAGATCAAATAGAGTTTTTAGCAATGAGGGAAAAGTTGTGGGGTCCATAATAATCTGATTTGCTGAACCAGCTGTGTAAAAAATGAGCAAAGAAGAAACTGGAGGCCTGGACAGGGAAATGAACAAAACTAGACTGGACAGAAACAAGTCCATGAGGAGTTGGACCATGCCATTATAGCAATTATCTTCAAAAGATCATGGTGTTCTCAGATTCCTGAGCACTGTAAGAAAACAATGTCACTTTTCAACAAGGGCAAGAAGGAGGATCTGGAGAACTGCAAGCTGGTTAGCTTCACCTCTATCCCAGGGAATGTGATGGAGCATATAGATCTGGAAACCATGTCCAAATTTATTAAGGACAATAAAGTGATTTGGAACAGTCAGCATGGATTTAGAGAGTGGAAATCATTCCTGAAAAACATCATAGCTTTCTGTGACAAAATGACTAGCTTGGTGGATGAACGTAGAGAAGTGGATGTTGCTTGACTTGACTTTAGCCAGTAGGGTTTCACTTTTCACACCGTCTACCATAACATCTTTATTGACAAACTGATGAAGTATGGGCTGAACTATCAAGCTTAAAGGGTTGTGATCAGTTGCACAAAGTTCACCTGGAAGCCAATCAATAGTCAAATAACCTGTCAGATAAACACACAAGTTCTGCTGGAATGAGTTAAATAATCAGTAGAAATTGTTCAAGGTTTGATAGGAAAATTCAATTTCTTCACAACATATGCTGTCAACATTACAAATCTTTACTGATATTGTTCCATTGATCTTTCTAGTTTTTGCAAAAAATCTGAATGTTCACAAGCTTACAAACTAGAAATCATTAATTGTATCACTGTCAAAACTGGAGACATGATCATGTTTAGGCTGTAGAGATTTAGAGAACAAAAAAAAGGAAAGAAATCTGAAGAATTAAATAAGGAATGAAAAGCAGTAGAACAATCAAGCGCTCCCTAAATAGCTATATCTGGGAAGAGCACTTTTGCATAGGAGCATAAGCTTAAGATTACTAAGATTCAAAACTCCTTCTTTGTATGTTTCTTTGCAAGTAAAATCTGCAAAACTGTATCCAACAAAAAGCATTAAAAAAAAGTGCTGCATAGGACACTAATAGTAAAAAATTTTGCACATAGAACCATTTGAAATGAACATCCTCAACATTCTGTATTTTAAGCATACATTCGTCTGACAACTCTTGCTCAAAATACAGTTACTTAATGCACTTCACTGAGACAAAGAAATAATACAAACTGCCTGGGGACCAGCACGTATGGGAAATATCAAATTTCCATCAAAACGTGGCTTTTTATTTCTGCTAAGCTTAATTTATATGCCATGAGTTTTTACACTTGAAAATGTTGGCATGAGATCTCACAGGTACAAATAAAGCAAGATTAATGCTTCCTTGTTTTCTAGTGAATAGTAAAGCATGCACTACTGACTTGCATTTCAAATGAATTGCCAATGAGGTAGATGGGGAATTGCAATTAGTTACTTAATGTGAGTAGGTAGTTAAAATATCTTTAGGAGAATTGAAGTGCAAATGAAGCTGTGTGTCATTCTGTTAACCTGTGCTTTCATTCATTCCATTAGCTTGCCATTTCAATATCCATATAGAACCAGGTGATTTAAAAACTCACCACCATCATCCAATATATGCAATATCATGGCTCTTCCCATTTATGTAAGGAGTATGGTCATTTTGTCTTCAAAATCCAGTTGTGCTTAAGATTCAGTCAGTAGCTTTAATACCTTTCAATAAATTAACAGCATGGTTTTTATACAATAGACAGGCAAGTTCAAGTGTGGGCCAGTATAGGTCTGTGTTTCAGGGTGATCTAAATAACTCTACCAGCCCAGTGACTGTATTGACTAGAGCTCCACTGATAATAACAGATTAGATACCTTGTTGAGACACAGTTGCTTGAATTTTGATGTCTCCAAATCCCACCCTCAATTTCTCTCTTTGTTAGATAGCAAAATGCTTAGAAACCTGTTGAGTACAAGGTTCCAAGAAGAAGTAAGAAGTAATTCTGATCAGGCTTCGGCTTAGTCCTGATGTGATTTGAAGTATGTTGAAGAGCTATATTACAGGATACGGCAGCATGCACAATTTTCATTAGAATTGATGGAAAGTAGAGACCTTTCAGCCTTTTAGCTTCTCTCTTTTCTTGTAGCAATTCTTTGATTATGAGTGTTAAAGATGTAGGTGAGATTATACCAAAATAGTATTTGAGAGAGGATTTGGTCTCAGTGTCCAAAACATACCCATTATTAGATTCTTGAAAAAGCATATAAAATCAATAAAGAGCATGAACATCTATCTAACCAGTATTCTCCACTCATGGTGGAGCTTTTGCACTGCTGTGCAAACATACTTCTCTGCGTTACCTGCATAAGGGAAATGGCACTTGCACAGGGATTGAAGAAACTGTTGAGGTTCTTCAGAGTAACTTGACAACATTGGCAGTGTGTTGTCCAGATTTCTATGTATGACCAAAATGCTGCAGCATGATGCTTGCATCTTATAGAATGTTGAATCCTGTGTGTCTGAATTTTTAACAGGGCCATATAACAGATGAATGGAGAGTTTATAAGCTTCTAATAGATACTACATGCTCTTTCATTGCAGCTTGAATTATCTGACCTTGATGTGACACATTGCAGCTCACAGAGGCTTATTTCTTCCCCAGAAATGAAAGGTGATTGGATAACAAAGACCTCTGCATTATAGATTTTTAACATAAGAAGAAACCTACTCTTTAAATATGACAGATAACAGATAACATGATATATTTGTGGGACAGTTTTATAAACAATAGCATAACAAGAGAATCTCAACACTCAGTTATAACCAACATGGAACAAGTATATGCAGGAAAGGGACACATTATTTGGCCACAGAGGTGTGAACACAATGAAACCTCTCCAATAGACTTCAGAAATGGATATGTGGTTATATCGGTGGTCCTAGAGACCAAGTAAATCCATATATTTATGAGATACAGCTTATTCCTTTTGAACATCTGAAGAAAACATTAAATAAACATTAAATAAAGTAAAAAAGATTAAACAGGCATCTTAAGAGAACAAAAAGGTATCTAGTAGTGCTCCTGCCTCTTTAAACCTGATAAATAGGAGATCAGGTTTTCATCAGATCTTTGTGTACCTGTGATTAACATCTGATTGAAAAGAAAAGCTCTTCTCACACTATTTTAATCCCTGCACTTACTTGGATTCCTAGCAATTTGTTTGTGTCTACATTTGAATAAGGAAAGGTAATCCTAGATTTGGCCATGACTGTCATTTACAAATGACTGCACATTACTCATACAAAAGAAGTTATTTATAACTTGGTCACTATTAGAGTACAGAGAATTACAACCTCTTAATTTTAGGCTTGGTAAAATGGTTGATGAGCTGATAATTACATGTCTTTTTCTTCAACTGATGGCTCAGGGGACAGTCATATTAGTTATTTGCTTTAACAATTAGGAAATTGTTCAATTTGTGCTCTAATTGACTAAATTACACCTGTGGAGGTCTAAAGAATTTTCATTATCACCTGTGTGAAAGCAACACATTTCCTATTACCTACATCTATGGGGTTTTTCTTCTATTTTAACCCAATCATTACCCGTTCTGTGCGTATCACTACAATGAAATTGCAATAATTTCCAAGCTTTAAGCACATTTTATATTTGAATGTATGCCAGCAACTACAGCACTCAATCAGTCCCACTTTACACTGTTTTGATTATTTTTCTTTCTAAATTACTGTTCCAAAAAATTCACAAACATAATTCAGTGCTTAAAGCAAAATCCTGGAAGTAACACCAAAAGAAAAATATTTTCTTAGAGAAAAAATGTGAAAAGCCACTTCTCTAAACAAAATGTAAAACTTCTATTTTATAGGACAAACATAATATCAAGTGTGTTGTACTTCAGAAAGAAATAGATTTCTTAAAGTTACATCAATATATATATACACATAATGGCTATTTCTCTCAGATCTATTTATATAATAAATTCTTCGAGGCAGACATCTTGTACACAGGAATAACAGACTATCTTCTGGATTTTCCCTTGAGTGTTAAAATAATAATAATAAAAAATAATAATAAAAATAAAATAGCAGTACTTATTGGTCTAAAACAATAGGGATTCATAAGCCTACACAACTTCATGTTCCAATGTATGCATTGTATATTCTGTCTCTCCCTGCTACTGTTATGAGTGGGTGTTTTTAGGTGTGAACACTGAGAAAGAAGACTGATAGTCAGTAAAAAGTATCTGAACAACATAAAAGATCTACCAAGTGTCTCTGTTGCCATTTGAAGCCACTTCTACGAGGGGACTAAAGGGAACATATTACTTCTTCCTGTCTCACGGTCAATTAAAATTATATTTTGCTTTTTCTTGTCTGAATTATGTGAGCTCCTCAAGTTTATATTTTCAGCAGCTATGGATAAATGGTAGCTGTAGCTATTTTTCTGGTTATTTTCTGGTACAATACCACTGATTTTCATAGGAAATCTGCTTGAGGACCTGCAGACTAACTGCTTAAATATAGTAAGCATGACTTAAATTTCAGTGAAATATAAAATAAAGTAAATTAAATCTGCAAGTAATTTTTAAAGTTACATAAAGTATGTATCAGCAGAAAGTCTTTTAGTAGATTTAGCTATTAGAAAGTAAAGATGATAATTTAGAACTAGTAACAACAGTGTGTTTATTGGTACTACTTTCTACCACGGTGAAATGTTCCTTTCAATTGTGTCCTAATCTTCCATTGTAGTTTGTATTTGCATATGCTAAAAGATGCTGAGCAGTATGTCCCTTTCACAATGCTCTTTTCTGCAATGATCTTTTGGTTCCTAGTCAGGTTCTTTAAGCATTGCAGCAATGATCATGACTTGACACAGAGGTGCACTGTTCAGAAAACTATCAAGAAAACAAATCATTCCAAAGATTGTGTTGAATTAAGTCGATTTTCTTAGTAACTCTGCCACCTGCAGCACTAAAGAACAAATGCCTTCATGATGGACAGGTCAAACGTAGTTTTTCATAAGTGGCCCACAGCTGTTCTTTATTTTCCTAGTGAATTAACCACTTCATTGCTGTTCATTCATGCATGTGTCATTGCAGTTTTAAGGAGAATGTGTATTCATTGAATGGAAAATGTAGCTTGAAGGTCTAGGTCTTACTGAATCAGCCTCATTATCCTGAACCTACTGATATGTCTTTTAGTACTGAAGGAACTACTTATGCCTTTCACTATATGTATATGCAAGAACACTATGTTACTTAGGAAAAAAAAATCTGAATTTTGAATAATCAGTGTTGGCAAGATCATCAAGAAAGGTAGCAATGTTGGGGTTTTTTTGTAACTAAGCCATATGTCCTATAAGATTGAATACACAAAGGAAGTTAAAGAAAGTGTTAGGTGATGAAAATAAGACTTGGAGTATAAGAATTTTTTTTTCCCTAATGTCAATAGTGAAGAAAACTGAGAACATGTATTAAGGTTATGAGGTAACCTAAAACTAAGTATAATCTGCATGCCAGAAAATGTAACTTAATGGGTATTTGCAGTAGAGAGTGCTGTGTGGGTTATAAAATACAGTTCTATGAATCACTTGGAGCAGATGTTGGTTGAGTTTTCATCCATAATTCAAGTTCATTGTAGTCATACTAATATAAAAAATGATCATTTACATTATAGAATGTTTGCACATCATCTGAGAAGGTTAGTTGTACAGTTTCAGACAACATATGGCAAATAAAAAAAAAATTGAGCGATGAGAGACTTGAGCAATGAGAAACTACTAATTCAGTGTTCCAAGATATTATTTTGCTCTGCCTTGAAGATTTTGTTCATTCTGGGATGCATGTCATGAATAGTAGAGTCAGAGCAAATGCTTAAGATATTTTTTATTATTTGTTTGAAGTCTTTACAATTCATTTTATTTGTTCAATTTTAAATTCACTTGCAAAATAATTAAGTTTCAAAATATTTTTTAAACTTCAGTGAAGTTTTAGGAGGTTCATTTTTTTAAAAGTATACCCATTTGTAAATACTGATTTTTTTCCCATTACCAATAATTCCAAGAAGTAGTCAAAATTTCACAAGATTATAAACATTGCAAGGCAGGAAAGTAATGAACATTCAGAAATTCCTGAATTTAATGTATATGAGGAGATGTAAAACCTTTCTTACGCCAAAATATTTGGTTGCAATATGGTGTCTAATTTTCGTCAAAAGTAAGTCATCCATTGAACTTCAAAAGTTAAGGGAACCAGGCTTGGGAATTCTTCATTTCTTGTTCTGTCTACAAGAGAGAACAAGAAGTTGTCACTAATGTGGGGTGTTTTTTATTTGAAAACCTTCCTACTCTACAAACTGTAATTTTTCCATGGAATTTGCATGAAATGCCTCGATTACGGAAGAAAATAGGTATCTACTAACTTGACACGTCTAAGTGAACATATTGGATTAAATATTAATCTCTTCCTCTTACACTGGGCTTCTTGGTTTCACTGCAGTTGTCCTGATGTCTCACTCTTTAACGTATCCTGCCAAAGGTCTGTTGGTCGTTCCTCATCTTCTTTGCAATATCTACTCTCAACCAGTCATAAGTTCAACTTCCAGCAAGAGCCTGGTAGTAACTGATTGAACATCTCCTCAAATTGTGTACCTGAGCTCCTTTTCACAGATATAGGCAAATATTTATTCCACCTAAAGTAGAACAGGCAGTCATCTTCAAACTTGAAAACTCTTAGTGCTGTATAATGGTTGCTTTTCCATTAGAAGCACAAGAGATGTATTATTGCTAGCAGTAGTTAATGGGCAGGAGCAAAACCATCCACTTCACTCTTGCTGAGGAGCTGCTACCCTGCAGTGTAGAAATGCTGAAAAGAGACTGTGAAAGAATATCTGGTTGAGATCTGCTTTATCAATCAGCTTCTTGCAGGATTTACCTCACATTTTGAGAGTCACTTTCCATATATTATCCTTTAACCAAAGCAGAATGCTTTGGCTGCATTTATGAATGCACTTCTCCTGAAGGAGAACAGAAGACAGTAATTTTAGTTCAGATATTATTGTCCATTCAAATTTCAGAGTCCTTGCCTACCAACATATAGGTGACTCTTCCAAAAACTCTCAGAAATAAAACAAAATTAGAAGGTTTTCAATGCTCATTTTAAAATTTTACCATTATATTTTGGAGACTGCTCAATTAAAACATTACATGTTTGCTCTAAAACTTTATTCTAATATATTTGACTAAAATTTCAGAAAACAGCAGACCTTTCCGCCTCCCTTTTATTATTTACAATGGAAATGCTCATAACTATGACATTACCATAATGGTATTTCTATAGGAGGATGCAATGTTTTGTGATTGAAGTCACTGTGAAATTAGCAGACAATTTAACAAGACATAACAGGTTATAAATAACAGAGCAAATTAAAACCAAACACCCCCAAATAGTACTTCTATTATGACAAAGAACAGCACAGGAAAAAGATTTCTTATGGCATTAGCTGAATTACTAGGGTATTGCTTCAATACCCAAACTGATGGATTTACAAAGAAAATAATGTGCATTGTCTATCACTGTATTTTAGGCATAAAGAGAAGATCTCTTAAGGTCATTCACAAATTTTAAATTCACACTTAAGCAGTGAATTTTTTGCAGTGTACCTCAAAGAAGAAATATCTTGAGTCCAAGCTGCAATTAAAATGTTTCTTTATCATCTTTAACATGGCCCACAGTGAACCTGAAGCAACAGCAAGCCTGTTAAAAGAGATAAAATACAGTAACATATACTTTTTCTCACAAGCAGTTTACTAGTTTTCATAATCTCGTATAAATAAACCCAGAAATTTGAGCCAAGTTTGTGGACCCTAATGGAACGTAAAATCTTCCAACAGGAGTAAGCAAGCATGATAAGGCAATTAATGCTATCATTGTCTTTGTTGACAATTGCCAAGTGAGATATAAAGAACAAATTATTCCAGGTAACTCATTTGTAGAAAGATCAAGGATTGTTGTGTTTCTATTTAGCCTAGCTGAATATGATCATCTGTATTTAGAAAAAGTCCATGCAACTGAAGTAAACAACTTCTTTCAATAGGCTCCATTCCAGCAAAAACTCAGTAATGGATATTTTAGATTGATAAATTTAATCAAAAGAGGAACAAAATTATATTGCATATATTTTATTTACTGAGAAGATAAGTGATTGTTTTATACTTCCGTATGCACACAAACATAAGAAGTTGAGTAGTTCTTGGCAAATGTTGGGTCACAGCCAGCCCCACTTAAAACATTTTTTAATTCATGTCAGGGGGATTTTATCTATGGCCTTGAAAACCTTTTATGGACTAAGAAAATTTATGTTTACTACAGTATATTGAACTAGCTTCTCTGATGTGAATTTGCTTATACTGTCTAATTCTTGATTGCTCCCTCAGAGGATATGAAACCTGTCCACTTTAGGACTGACCACAAAGAGGTCACTGGAACACAACCCACGATTATTTGTCTGTACAAAGTCCTACTTGCAACCATTGTAGTCAGAAATACACTAACTGACTTAAAGCACAATTGCTTTTGGCTTTTTTGCTTGTTTATTCTAACATTCACTAGCTCTGAGTAAATACTGATACTTTTTAAAAATTGCACACTGCCCAACACAGTGAGAATGGTTAGTTTAGTGCAGTGTTTCCATTACTGCTCTCACTAATATTTTTCTCTATAGTAAGTATGTAATCCAGCCCCTTTTAAAGTATCTAATCCAACTAATTCAGTCTGATGGTGAGTTGAACTGAGTTTCTTTACAGGAAGATCTTGTTTGCGTGGAATAAGGGTTTACAGTATTTTGTTCACTTGTATTCACATATATGGACAGCTCTTCAGAGATTATGGTTCAGTGAACAAGAGATAAAACAGATTAGGGTTAAAATGATTTTTGGATTGATTATTTTATTTCCCATCTAATAAATGGACAGTAGTCTCAATTACAATAGAAGATAAATATATTCAATGTATGGCAATATAATTGCTACTATTATTTATGAATTAAGTCTTCCAACACATCTAAATAGAATTAATTGCCATTCATTCATTTTTAAGAGCAAAGCTACTTAAAAGATTTTCAGGTCAAGTTGAAAAATATTTTAATTTGTTTCAACTTTTCTTTTTTAATTTAGTTTGTGCTATATATACCCTTTATGAAACAAATAGATTGATTACTCTGAAAATAATCCATTACTTTTCATTTTGCTTAAAAATGAGGTCATAAAATCATAAAATTTAAAGACGTGTTTTCTTAAATTTCCAGATGTCTGAGTACCTGTCTGTCCTGGACGTTGTATTGCCTAAGGGATCTTTGTGGGTTTGGCTCTTCCACTTATATATTTCACAACACTTGGCAGATAGTTTTACTGTGGCTCTGTTTTGTTTTGTAATTGGGCAGGGTGGCTAGAGCAAACCTTGTAACCAATACGTTGAAAGGTTAACAAAATACACAAAGCTTGCTCTTGCTGTCAGAAGAGCTTCTCAGCATCCTGTCTTTCTCAAAGTTCTTGTGACTTGAGTTTTCTCTAATTTGCAACAGTCTTTGTAAGAAAGTGTCTTGCTTTAAAGGACATTTGTCAAAACAACATTTTGGGTCTCCATGCAGATCTCATAGGTTAAAACACAAGAACAGACTCAGGATAAAACTTTCAAGTTAGCTCTTTCAACATCTGGTCAGAGAAGCGGAAGAATGTGAGATATTGAAGGCTTACACCTTGGGAAGGCACCAGTGAATACAGGAAATCCACAAGGAGGTCTTTTATCTATCCTCACACTTTATGTCCTGCTTTCACAAAAAAGGTCTCACACCGATCCCACAGATCAGACAGCTGTTAGCTAAAAAATTAATAAGATGCTTTTGGCTGGGTGAAAGTGTGAGTTTGTCCATCAGTTCTGCTGTGTATGAGATTCACTGTGTGACAGATCCAGCAAAGTTGTCCCTGGTTTTAAGGAAATCATAATCATGTTTTGTGTTAATGCAAGCATCTTTAAAAACTTTTAATTTTAAAAAAGTTCTTTAATATTTTAAAACAACTGTTTTTATTCTTGTTGGCAAATTCTGCATATCTTTTGACAGCTATTCCATTCCCATGGAGCCAATATGAATACATAAACATTCTCACAGAAGGGCACGGAAGCACACCAAACTCCATCACACCATTTTTTCTCCCTGTTATTTCCCATTGTCCTACAATGAGATTAACTTCACTAAATACAAATTTCTGCCTAGCTCAATCTTGGATAGAGTAAATGTGTAATGCTTTCTGCAGTTTAGTCTGTGTAAAAATTCAAATAACTGCCAATATTTAACAGGATTCATAGCACTTAACATTACCAATACCCCAAGCTACTGGCTAATCTTAAATTCTGTACTAGACTGATTTTTATAAGAGGCCAGGACTTGATCAGCCATTCCATCTCTGATCTTGTTATTTTATTCAATAATAGTTACCTTAAATACATTCAATGTATTTTTTCAACCTTACATCTTGTGTTTATCTGATGATTTCATAACGAAAATAGATATGATATACATTTGATACAAAATGTGCAATAAGCCATGGCTCTCTAAAATCTGTTTCTAATTAATGTCAGTACTTTGATGGATTTGGCACAGCTACTGCATGCCGATTCTGGCAATATTTATTCACAAAAATGGGTTTATAAACTGTAATCATTTCAGTCCTAACTTTTCTTTGTATTATTTATTTACATTATGGTAGTATCTAGAAATTCTAATCAAGACCAGACATTTATTAATGGAGAGATTTATACAAAATACTTCAGCTAAATTAGTCTGTGTCCTGAGTCAACAGCTAAATGTAGGAAGGAAAGGAGAGGGCAAAGACAAGCTTTGGGAAGTGAATTCACTGTTTCCATCACACAGAATACCCATGGACAAGAAAAGAGAGATCTCAGTCTGAAATTTCAGTGTAGTGTTTTATCAACAGGGCTATGCTCTTAAACCAGTAAATTATCAGTAATTGTTATGTGCAACTTGGCAATCAAGACAACATGCCTTAATTTTATCACCATGGACATCAGTAAGAACCTTATTAATGACTTTCGGTAAGGAACAGATCAGTTCCATGAGGCTAAGAACTGGTGAGATGGGTACCTGTCCCAAGAAGAATTATGCATTATTTGTCAAGACTTCACTCAAACCTTATAAAGCTTGTAGTGTACATAATGTAATATACATACTGCATTGTGCTGGAGCATAAAAAAAATATGATTTTGCAGTAAAAATATTGCTGCAGTGGTGAGTACACAACTGTAAAACAAGCAGCTAAGAAAGGAGAGGTTTTTACTTCAGTTACAAGCAAACTGAGTTTGATGATAAGATTTTTTGCTCCCTGACTATGAAGCTTGTAAATTCTGCAGCTTCCACTGACATTATTCTTCTTGCCTAGCTCTTTGTTGTTGCACTTATACTGTAGCTGATGCCGTTAACTCCCGGAGGTCTTCACAAGATGAAGAAAGCTTACTGGGTATGTACAGTAAGTACACTTGTTTTGCACAGGAAGTCCAGACATCTATTGCATTTGCACAAATAACCTGCACAATACACACACACAGGAGGTCTTATATCTATCTTTCCTGTAAATAGCAGGAAAAATGTTGTGGTAAATAATACTCAGTCACAGGTGAGGTGCAGATCTAGAAATGCCAAAGACAGGCGGTGCCTATCCCCATGGAGTTACTGTAAACACTTAGGCTTGGAGACCCAAATCATAAACCCCTCAGATTTGCATTTGAAGAGAACTGGATAAACAAGAAATTGTAATTTACAGGGGACAGGACGGGGACGGGATGGGATGGGATGAATAAATGGAATTAGAAGCATTTCTGCAGAAATCATTTTCTCCTAAAATATTTTTAACATTTTGCACTTAATATTTTAAACAATTTATTCTTAGGATGCACAAGTTCTGTTTCACAGACAGATGCAGCAAGGTGTAAATCAGCAAAGAACTAAAACTTGAGCTCCACAAGCCTCCATATTCCCACGTGTAACTTTGAGGAGCATAAAGGCAGTATAGCTGTATTTTCACAAAGCTACGCCTAAGCCAGAAAACCTAATAAGCTACTGAATGAGCACCTGGCTACTCACATGACTGCACTTATTTCTGACAAGGTTTTACCTATTATGGCTGTGCAACATGTAATTGTTTCTGTTACAACAGCAGACTCAGGAGTGGCTTACCTTTTGATATTATTGTTCAATATGAGAAGTATTCTTCATCTGTGACTTTGGATCACTTTATTTTTGAGGTGATGCATGCAGAACAAATAAAAGAGTGGTTAACAGTGTAAGACATTCAGAACATGTTTCCAGAGGAGAGAAGCAATGTATCACAATTAACAGCCCACATTGAGCCTTTCACTGTCCCCAGACCTTGAAAGATTGTGCCTCATGGCTTTGTTCTCCCTGAAGAAAGGGCTGGTATACATCACCTCAGCTGAATCAAGCTTCTGACATATCTTATATGGTTATGTGTCAAACAGGAAATGTTGAAAAATAGCCTAAATTACTGTCCTAAAGTACCTGTAGTTTGCATTAACTCTTTAAACAGATGTGTTGCTGCTGGTGTTACTTTTATTTTTGTCACATTTCTGTTTACACGAACTGATACTTAACTGGGATTCATGCTGGGCATCCATTAATGTCTTTCCATATAATCCAAACTGTAACAGATGTTGTTAGTCTTCAAAAAGGATTAGGGATTTTTTTTTCTCTAGAGACAAAAATACACTAGTCTGGGCAACAAAACCCATTAGGAAGCTAAACTGATCCATATAGCCATGACAAACTGAGAGTGAAAATGCAGTTATTGATGGTTGTATGTGGCCATATATTATGTATGCACATATATAAGATACATACTATAAAGATGACCTACAAATTTTATAGAAAAGTATTTTGTTCTGGTTTTACTATTCTCCTGATGTGAAATAATGATCTAGCATCTGCTGTGCAGTCAGAGAAAGCTTTCTGTCTGTCACCTGTTCACTATAGAACTTCCCACAGTGTGTAGCTACTAGGAATAGGTGGAAGAAATCACACCCCTTAGCTTTAGGAGCCTGACCTCAGTGATTAGGCTCCCTGTACTTTGAAAAAAGGTGAAAATTTTCAAGGGGCTATTCAGAATGCCTTCATTAGCCAGCAATAAAGATTCCCACTTAAATTATTTGATTCACCTCTAAATATAACTTTCTCTGTTAAATGCATAGGGAGCCTAAAAATCCACCTTCTGCTGTTGCATACTCTTTCAGTGGGCCTGAAGGGAATAAACTGTGAATTAATCTTTTTAATCTCATGCATGGAGTTATAGACACCACATAACTCAGTTACAGCTTTAGCAACTGTTGATAAATCTAAAGTTTTTTCCTGAGTGGCTATTTTTAGAAGATATAACTGTAATCATTATAACTTGAGGTTCAATTTCTCTGATTTAGCATACATGACTTTCATAGGCTTATCTATGTAATAGAAACTCATGGATCTGTACTGAATTCACAAATTCATTTTGTTGAGGCCACTACTGTATATGAGAATTGGTGCACCTTTTTGAGCCAATGTTAAGATGTTGTTTGTGCTCTTATCAGAAGAAAGCATTAAATGTTTATCTGTTCATTTATATATACTCCTACAAATATCACCATGAAAATATTCATTTTCATATATGCTCATAACAAAAAAATATATTTTTTGACAAAAAATGAATGAAGAATTTTAATGTCTAAATTTAAAAAATTACACTAAAATCTCATTTTAAAAGTCTGTGCAAATCCAACAAGTACTGTCAAGCTATAGGCTAAAAGTATGTGTCAAATCAGAATAAATACTTTTCAGTTCTGGATATTGAAGTATCTGCAAAAACTTCCCAAGTATCTGATAGATGAATTCTGGAAAATAAAACAAAATAAAATTCTATGATTTAACAAAATTTAAAGAAATTAGGTATGTATGTTAAATTACTCATAACTTCATATACATTTGCTAAATGGTATTTCACAAGCAAGAGAGAGAACTACAGATGGCACTGAGGTACATGAACATACTAAATTTACTGAACAAGATGATGCAACTGAACTTTGTAATTAAAAATGCTTAGTCAGAGAAAAAATATATTACTCCTGCTGAACACAATGGGATTAGGTGCAAACCCAGAGGCCCCAGTAAGTATAGTACTGTAGTGTTACAAAAACATGAACCAGTTCAGAAAGGCTGTAAAATATTCAGTACTAAAACTTATGGCATTACCATAGTAAAAATGTTTTATCTATTTTGGGACTTGAATTAAGATGTACAAGAATTTTCCCCCTTCCATGCCAGTAAACCAGCACCATCTAACACCAAATGTAATTAGTTACAAATTGCCTGTTACAACTTAATTAAACTTCCTTGCCTTTCTGCTGCTTAAGCAACATGTAGATTCTTTTATGTACTTGCCAATTAGAGCATGGGGATTCTGCTTTCTAATTGGATAAAAAAGTAATAAACTGAGGAGTGTGCTGTTGATATCCAAAATTGACTTTGTTAAAAAAATAGTGGAGACAGGTTTAATGCTTCAAATATTTATCTCAATTGAAATTGATTAAAACAATTTGAGGTTCCATTAGATATAGATACAATCCTTTTGTTAACAAAGTCCATCTGGTCTGACAAAGAAAATTAAGATTCACTAATTGAAATTTGGAAGCTTTTTTCCAAACATGCATAATTCATACTAACAGAAAACAGAAGCTGCTATTCACCACAAACTGTCAAGTAGATGGATGTTTCATTTAGATGGAATTTAATATTTCACCCAGCAAGAATCTACAAATGCTTATAGTAAATCACAGTCTGAGAAAAGACAATCTGTTCTCTTTTCACTGGCGCAGTATTAAAATCCTCTCTTTTTTACTCTGAAGCCATCTTAACCTTAAATGGCACCACATTTGACCTTTCTCATTGCCCATAGTGGAAGGACCTTTATAGACCATAAGCATTATTCATCTGTGCAATCCTGCAACTTCATTAGGCAGTGATACTCCTTTTTATAACTTGTCATATATTTACAGAATGCTGCTTTTGTGTCAGGATGTAATTCCATGTTATAGGAGAACTACATTTAAGTATTCCTCTCCTTGGTTACTTTTCTTTCCTCCTGTCCTGTACACTGTCCTTCAAAAAAAACAACAATCTTAGATCAGACCATTTATTCATTCTACACAGTGGTACCACAGACAGTTGCATTAAAGCAGCTGAGTAGATTAAAAACTGAGATGAAGACTGGGAATGAGTAGCTGTAGAGAAGATGGTCCAGGAAAGTTTAGGTAACTTTTGCCTCCATATACTTCACATCATCGGACTATGGCAAGAAGGACATTAGCTTAAATCATCTGTTTGAGCTCTCCAGCCAATCCTGGCACAGCCACACTTGACCTTCTTCCAGGTATGATATTTTCCTTTATTCATCATTTCTGAGATCCTTCTTTATTGTCTTGACATTTTTGAAACATGAATGAAACTACAGCCTTTTCCTGAAGAAGTGCTGAAATCATCTTGTATCAACCATATTGTTCAACTCAAAGCATATTCAGCTTTCAATCAATCTTTGCCTGCCTAAATATCCACAAAATAATGAAAGTTTGGTCTTCATGGAAGAAGCTGGCAATTCTATCACTGATATTACTGCTGTTATACTTTCTTACCTATACTCATCCACTGCTCTTAAAAAAAATAAAAAAACAACAAAATTTCAGCTCTGAAACATGGTGATTATTAAGCGGTAATGAGGGGAAGAAACTCATGAAAAAGATAATGCAATTGAAATTTTTCCTTCTGCTTTACAGTACATTATGGTTGTATTTTGTATCAAGAGAGAGCTTTGCTGACCTGAGATTAATAATCGCTCAAGTCAGTGAACTCAGGCAAGAAAAAAATCAAAGCCATAGCACTCTGAAGAAAGCACAGGTGCTTTCTGTTCTCAGTGAACCACCTGCTTATGAATACATAGAGTAAAGGCAGCAGAAGTGAGGTCTGATTTGATGATAATTCAAAGATGAGAAAAATTATTATGAAGATAGATATAAATAAGTGCTGTGTAGATGCATCAAAATCATAGAATAGAAAACAATTCTCCTTCAGTCCACATATATACAGCAAGGCACAAATAATCAAAATGCATGCAATGACACCACAGGTGCTGAAGAATAAGATTTCAGCAAGTGGTGATGTGGAAGGTGCCTGACCTAATTCAGGTAGCTGTGGCAGCTACCCAGCCACATCCACAAAGAATTCCATAGTGGCTAATTTGTACTGCTCCCCAGGTACCTCGTTCCATATGCTTCTGCGATATGAGACATTAAGTTATTTTTTTTCCTCTCCCTTCTGCTGGACCCAGAGGATGGATCTTATATGATCAACAAGCCAGGAAATTTCTTTTTCTCAGTGGCTATATATCCAGCCTGGCAACCATAATTTTTTTTATTTCAGAAACAATAAAACTAAATTAATAATAGTGACTATTAAAAAAAATTATATCTTACTTATGAAGACTTTCTGATTATTAACAATTTTGGAGTAAATAGGTTAAAATTAATTTCCAATAAATATCCTGTTCACCTTGTAACACTTTCTTCAAAACTGAGGTGCATTTATAGAGCCCTGAAGAGACAGCTGAAAGATGGCTCAATGCATAGGTTGCCCCAGAAATGCAAGGGGTTTTCTGCCTTTTTCTTTTTGTAATTTTCTCTAGAAAGTGTTATAAACTTTTTTTTTCCTTATATAAAGAGCCAAATTCAGAAATGCGTCATCTGAGATATATTTTAGATTTCTCTATTATGACTATTTAAACTATATACTGCTGGCAAGAAAAAGAACATATCTGGTACAAGCCGCAGATCAGAGGAACAGAGAGAGCTTCTCAGCTTGTGTTAATCTGAACCCCCACATATCCAAATGAGAGATAAAGGGCCCTACCTCAAAACAGCCTTTATGTTCTAATTTTGTGTGACATACAGCACCAAGTAGTGGGGGCAGAATAAACCTGCATCTTATGATGCAAGACATTAGGATTTAAAGGTAGACCTTGTTTTGGGGGGTTTGGGGCGGGGAAGGGGGGGGGGTGTTTAGGTGATACTGATTATTTCATGGTTTTCAGCTATATTTTTGTACTGGTGGAAAGATGCTCTGCATGACCTAAGAGCTAGTTAACTTTTCTACTTCTCCAAATAAAAGGATGTTTCCAAGGGAACCACTTGCAGTCCTGTCATCTGGGCTGTAGCCATTTAGCCACTGCTACCTTGAATATATTTGAATATATATTCTCACTCCTTGCAAATTCTCTGAAAGGTTTCTTTCCTTTGTGTCTTCAATCTCACTTGCTACCTGCCCACCCTCCTGCTCTTTTTTCAACTATTTCTTGTCAATATGAACTCTACAGCAAAAGGCAAGTATAGGTCTATTCTAACACAAGCATGTTTTAATTGCCATACTGCTGACAGATTATGGAAAACCATAGTGAGATTCCTACTGCAGCCTTAGTGAAGTGACAAGTAGCTTAGTATAAAACTAACATCATGGTTAACACCAAGTGATATTATTAATGGAGTATACAGTATTTCCACTTTAACTCCTATCAGTCTAAGGTTAATCATCCATTTTTCTCATTTATGTCTTCATTCACTGACCTATTTCTAATTAGTAACTAGAACCTCATCCCTTATGCTTTGCAATAAAAACAAAATAAATCAAATATTAAAAAATTTAACAGCTAAAACAAGTTTCTTGGATAGATATATTCCACTCATGACATGATTTGAGGTCCCAATTTCAATGTTTGATTAAATATACATTTTTTACTAGGTGCATAAAGACCTGGTAAATGGCCAGGAAGGACGATTTATGATGGATATGTCTTTCACAAAATATGTCTTCTCTCTGCTGTTTACCCCAGCAGCTGTCAGCAGGGACAGATTTCTTTAGCACACTACAGTCCAAAGTACGTGGAGAAGAACAGTCAAATTATTTTATACACCTAATACTAATGCTGCATCTGCTTAAAGCACAGTTGTAGCCCCTCAAAGCCAATTTAAGTTCTCCCATTCACCTCAGAGCTTCCTATCAGATCACAGACGTGAACCTGGAAATGTGTAAGCATTTTCACTAAATGTTAAGAATGATCAAATTTCAAGATGTGACTTCTGCTGGATCAGGGTTGTCATGTGTTCCTAGAGAGCGAATGTGCATTGATATGTCCTACAAGAGTCTTTAGTTATTTTCAGACATTATTGGTTGGTTGCACAATGGTTTTAAGAAATAGGCCAAAGTGTTTCTCAGTTCCCTCAGAAACCATTCAATAGTATCAACTGGAGATCTGATAGGACAACACCACAGCAAAAATGTCTCTGCTACACTTAGAGCTGATCTGCATCCTAAACCAAAATACAAAGCACAAAGAGCATTCTGATTGCAATTATTCCCTTAAAAGTGAGAAAGGCAGTCAGATGTTCAACACCAATTGCAAGCCACTCATGCAGCTGGGCTAGTCTTACAATGAATAAGATTACACTGAAAGAGTAAACCCTTCATATTGCATTTAAAAAAAGCTTGCTTTAATACTCACAGAACCACCCAATGTTGATCAGATTCTTTAGCAAAGTTTACAGAAAATACCTCAGCAATAAAAACATATTACTAATCATCATCATCTTTTTTTTTTACATTTAAATCTTAAGCCTTTAAGACCAATTTCAAATTACACTAACATTAGTTAATTTATACTTATATTTGGGAGATGAATTTAATTGGAATAGAGTGAATAATTTGTAAATAATTTATTGGATGGGAGAATAACTAAAGCACATGGGAAAATTAGAAACCTGAGTCCCTATGAAAAACAATAGGACTTCTATTCCTAAATCTATTCACAGCTTCAGGACATCCCCTCTCCCTTCAGTGATATCATTTTCATAAATTGTGTTATATTATATCTGTGGCTTATTACCTGATTCTCAAATATAGCTCTCATATTCAATTTCTTTAGGATATTTTGTTTGGTTGTTTTTTGTGGGACTTTTTTTTTCTACATTTGCTATGATATATTGAACTGACTTAATCAGATATGGTACAAGACAGAAAGTAGATTTTAGTCAAAAGTTAAACACTTGAGAGCTATGAAGAATACAAAATTGAAGAAATGAAGTTCATGAATCAATGCCTAAGTGTTATCCACAATATATCATCAAGACCTGAATTCAAAAGACTAAAGAGGAACTCAACAGGTCTATTGTCGTTCTTTATTTCCATGGACTTGCATGTGGTGTCCCAAAAAAGGGCCCATAATTGTCACAGTTCCCATTTCACCTAAATCAGCTGCAGATGATAACTAAATAGATGAATAAAATCATATCCAGTTTATAAATATAATCTATTAAAACGGCAAAGCATGGTGGAAATAGGAAAATCCCAAAAGTCACTGTATCAATTATCTGCATTACAAAGTAGTAAATAGTACAACATTGCACATTAATCTCCAACCAGATTTAGTGACCAGATAATACTGACTGGAACAGAAATCTGAAAACTTGTAGACAGATTCAAAGGGCCTGTGATCATGTAATTTTTGGGTTCCTTCATGTACTTCATATTTTTGGCCTGTGAGCTGGAACACTATCTTATATGACTCTGCCTTTACCTTAAATGTTACATGTGCAAATATTTGTATGTGAGCTTCAGTAAAGCCAAATTCCAGGTCAGAGCATATTGGATATTACTGCTGTACTTCATATATTGAGGAATCTGTGGAGATGATTGTATACACTTCATTAAGGTGCTGTGGTTATACAAATTACATAAATTCTTTTAAGATGCTGTGATCCTCATTATGGTTTTTCAAAACAAAATAAATAAAGATTAGCACTGCAGACTCTTTAGTGTACAGTAGAAAGCTGTCATGGTTCAACACCTGATGTGTCTAAACCTCATTAAAGCAAAACAATGTTAAGACTGCTTCCCATCTTGGAAAGACCAGGTTTTGCAGAAGGCACTGTATAAATGGATTATTAACCCTAAATAGTTAACTATATTAATACCTGTTCCCACTCTTTTGTCAGGTATCAGGCTGTCAACAGATTAAGTCTTAATACTTAGCAGGGGACCTGTGAGTCAGTTGTCAAGTGTTTTAGTATTTACCAAGCTGGAGTGAACTGACATCAAGCAACCAGAGACCCTTGATGAGGCCAACCTCAAATTATTGCTGTGGCTTTAAGATGGGAAGAATTAGGAGATCAGTATTAGGAGAAGAGTAGCAGATGCAGCTGATTGCAATGCTCTTGTTTATATAAAGATTCTAAAAGAACCATTAAGGTAGAAGAAAGGATAACACTCCCTGTGCTGGTGTGAGTGACATCCATTGGAATCTGTGAAATTATTTAAGTGTAGGTCATAATGTGCAAGAGTGCCAATCTAGTGGAGCCACATATTGCTGCTAATTGGGATCATTCAGCTCTGAAGTCTGTTCGTCTCAGCAAATAAAGAGCAGGAACAGAAAAAAACATTCTCCTAGACTAGATCAAGTTAACAGACATTGTCCTTGGAAGTAATTGCATATATAACTGCAAAGCTGCTCGGCCCTCTTCAGTTTAAGCTCTGACAAACTATGCTAAATTATCACTAAATTTAGTATAAATTCAGTTCAAATACTTTCAAAAACCTCCAGTGACAGTCAGTCCAGGCACTTGTTTTTCACCTTCAAATACTGTCAGTTCAACAATGTTAGACAAACTGGTTTCATCAAAGGAATATAAAGATCACAAATAGTTTCTTTCTATTTGGGAACAAAGTAAAGTCGGTAAATGAACCAGGCATTGCTTACTTGTTAGTGAATAAATAGGATGATTACCTCATATGTTCCAGACTATATCATTAAGACAAATAAAATAAAATAAAATAAATAAAAACAAAAGCAGTGTCCATGTTTACTTTCAGAAAATTTCAGTTTTATTCTATTTCTATTTTACAGAACATATCTTATATCCCAGGTAAAACTTGGGGAATGAATTGTTGCATTTTCAGCTGCTTATTTTGCTTATGTTTATAAATAAAAATGGAGCTTCACATAGATAAATTAATAAAGTCCTAAGCCCTGATCCAATTTCCTCAAGGCTTCATTACTGAAAAGTAGCTGGGCATATTACAAGATAGAACACTGATGAAGAGTACACAGCACTATTAGCTAGTCTGAAAATATCATGTAGATTAATAATATTTCTTTCTTTAGCTTGAGCCAAGTACAGAAGTACAAGACTATTTCTGTAATGTGGACAGTTTTAATCAGCCTAATGAAAGGATGAGGCTTAACTCCATTTTGATTTCAGTCTTGCTTCGATGTGGTATATGAAGTAATGGCCTTGGGTTCTGCTGCCTTGCAGACAGATGGAGAGATGACGTTGTAGTGTCCTATGTCTCTCAACTTCTGTAAAACCAGCTCATCTCCAAGCAGATTACTTAGCCTTTTTGCTGAACACTGTAGAACCAACAGACATTTCACTGGCTACCCAGGCATGAATATCTGAGAGTGTATGAATAGCTGGCACTATGCTACTAGCCCCATACACCCTGGCAACATTCCTGATTTAAGAGCCAAAACTGGTCAGTGCAAGGCTGAGCAAACATGAATTTGCCTTCTTGACATAATGACATGTTTTCTTACTTAAAAAACAAAAATAAAACCTGTTCATTTTTCCCAATAAGAGAGGCATTTGTGTTCAGTAAAGACAGAAAGATTTTTTGTCATAGCCATTGCAGTGCTGTGAAACGTTTATTCAGCTGCCGATGCTCTACCATCGCTTCATAAAATTCCTCTATTTAGTCACTAACCAGTAACTGCAGTAACAATTAAGCATGTTCCTTTCAGCTGGATAATTAAATACCAAAAAACCTCACCACTCAATATGTAATTCACTCAACATCTCGTTGTTTGAAGGGACTAGTGTTCACAGATAGGATGGATTGAATTCCTAACAACATCTGGCATGAGCTATGGACTTGGCTGTCTCAGTAATAGCATTACATTCATGGTAGGAATGACAGCTAAATGTAGAGAGATGGATGGGCCTTTTCTCTGAAGTGGCAGATTCGTGGCTGTAGCTTAATGAATCAGTATGCTGTAACCTCTGGCCATGCACATACTGGCCTGTTGGTAGTGACAAGCTGCATCAGGAGATCCAGAGTAAATTGTAGTTGTCAGATCTAATGGAGAAAGATGCTGGTTTATAAGTTACTGGGAAAGCTGAGTGTAGTTTCCATCCCAATAATCTGGATCAAAACACTTCCTGATCGCCTTTGTCAATTTATTCTGTCACTTAATTAAACAAAAAGCATTACAAGTCTCCACAGTAAAAGTAAAGACAAAAGGAGACACTTTAACCTTGGAAAAAAACAAATCTAGACGTTAGGTCTCAAGTAAAGTTTCTTTTTTCATAGGATCTGAGTTTATAGAAAGACTTCAAGCACCTATGTGTTTTAATGTTCCTTGATATCCTAATTTTTTAATGTTTTTCTACATTGAAACCACTGAGAATGAGGAATGCTCAGTGGAAGCCAGGCTTTCAATAGCATCCTACAATCAGACACTCAAAATCTCACTTAAAATATTAATTCTTCTAACATCTAAATGGATTAGATGATGACCCAACTTCTGAAGAAATAGCATGGCAATTAATAGATTAAAAAGAGTATGTCCTCATTCTCTATATGTTTCTGATTGATAGATTGAGAGTGGGGGAAGGGAATACAGATAAAATAGCTACAAAAGAGAAGAGAAGGGGTTTTAGGGTTTTGTTTTGTTTTTTTTAATTGTCTTCTGCTTAGCAATTAACTAAGTGATTGCTGGATGGGTTTTTTTTTTCAGGCCTCCTAGGGCACAGAAGAGAAATAATAGATGTTTTAAATGTACACTATTGACACTTATCAATATGATCCCTTCCACCTTTTCTTAAATTGCACTACATTAATTAGCTGAAGTCTAGAAGGAATGATGCCTGAGTAGTTTGGGCTGAGCAGACTTGTCCCTTGAGAAATTAATTTGGTGTGTGTCCATTATTAGCCTGCCTCACTGAAATATATTGTGCTGAACTGTGAAATACCTAAAGCAGAAGCCATTATGCTGCAGACCATAATATATTCTGCAAAGCTCCAAAGACTGCTTTTAACCAGCCCTGTGTTTGCACAAATTTTCTGTGTGTCTTTTGTTAATGTGTGATGGTTCAACTCTGCCCCTTCGTTTCTCTGCCTCTAAGCACTCTCAAAAACAAGATGATTTGTCTCAGGAGAAAAGTAGTTTCCTGATAATGTATCTTTATTTATTAAGGAAATGTACATAAGCTCTTGAGGAATACAGAAGCTGTTTCCAGGAGATCCCTCAAATCAAGATAAATTAAAAAGAATTGCCACAGAAACTATATCATGAGCACAGCGTTTTCAAAAAAGACAGGATAGTGTTCCCATAGGGAAGTTTTGTTCTTATAACCTGAAACTGAACATTGCAACTCTTGTATAGCTGTCAGAGGTATTAATTACACACACATACTGTGTGTGTAATTACAGTTTGTACTGGTAGCATTTTTTTTATCACCATTAGTTAGATTGTACTTCATAGTTATTTCTTTCAGCAATACTAAATGGTCCAAGCAATGGATTCTTTTATTTTGGCACTGTAGTCTGAGAGACACAAAGTGGCAAGGAGGGAAACTGGTTTTATTTTTTTATAAAATGGGCCTTTAGATTGCAAGATTTCTGTACAACATCTTAGAAACACTTGTCTTTGCACAGTGCCTGAAACAAGAAGTCTGTTAATTGTTGAGGAAAATCTAAAGTCAATAACAAATACTAATTAATAATCTATCCAATAATGGTAAAACTTATATAAACATCAAATTTGAGGTCATAACAGCTGGCCTAAGAATGGGTTTTCCTTGTATTGGGAAAAAAAAATAAAAGAAGATTTAAGATACATTTGAACAAAAAATAACATTTTTTAAGAACCAGTGCATATGTTCACCATCACCTTATCAGACAAAAATGGTTTATTCTGAAAACATTTTAAAAATAAAGCAGATTTCTGGAGGAAAACATTTTCCAAGTATAAACAAAAACTCTTTCTTTCTGCTTGGGCAAAAAAAAACGTTTTATTTCTTCTCTCTTTCTTAAAACTGATGAAAATATTCTTTTTCCAAATCCAAGAACATTTGGTTAAACAATTTTTTCATCTTAAAGCTTTTGACAAACATATGCTGTGTGTTTCCACCTATTACAAGCATAATAATGAGCGAATTCACTTGGTTGTCACTGAGTTTCTAATGGAAAAGAAATGAAGCAAAGGCACACCTGGCAGAGTACATGAAATGGTAAGGATCCTCCTGATTTTATAAGGAGTATTTTTTCTCTCTCTTGCTTTGACATTTATAGAGTTGATGTTTCTTATCTTTACCCAGGTCTGGAGAGAAATGGAAACAGTTTTGTCACAGGACATTGTCAACATGGAATCAAATGGTTGTAGGATATGTAGCTGGCCAGGGTTCAGATTAAAAACATACTTAAAACACACTTTAAAAACATACTTTCTGATATATCTGTTCTCACAGATCTTTATGAGGAGCAGGATGGAGGTAAGACATTGAAGCATAGAATGGAGTCATGAGCTGTTCCTACTGAAAGAAATGGTGGAGTTGCAAGATTATTTGCAGGTTCAGGCTGGAACTTTTACGGTTGCCTGCAGAGTTAATTTTCTAAATTCTGTATTTTACAAAGCATCGCTAGAAATATCATGTCTGTTAATTTTAGATTTGATGCTCATCATTTAGAGGCAAGTTGTGAAAAAAAAACAACAAAACCAACAAACAAAATGATGGTGTTAATATGAAAAGTGGTGAAAGAGATGACCATCATTTGCAAACTACAAAGAAAATACTGATTGAACTTTTTGTAAAAAAAAAAGTTTTTCTGAGTTCAGCAGTACATTTTCTTTTCCTAATCCTTAAATTGGGTTGTTGAAATATACTGTGGAATGGCATCTTGGATTATGTTAATTGAGATTTTTTAGTTTATTGAAAATGTCACTTCATAGAAATCAAGCAGATTAGAGCCCAGGAGCACAGTAAACTTCTGAAGAGTTTACACCAGGTCGCAAGAGGGAAATAATATCTGAAACAGAGTGACTGTGAAGGAAAGGCTGAGTTTCAGGTGGAAAGCTTAGACTGAATTTTGTTGTACAACTACTAAATTTAGCAGCTAAGTGAGTTCCAGGAGCAGGAAACATCCTGAGATGATACATCCAAATCATTTTCCATCCATAGCAAAATGGGACTTGTTTGGGTTGTTTTTTTTCTTACATCTAAATAGCTTTTCTTTTGCAATTTTTTATTTGTACCCTTTTGTATTGTAAATTAACTCTCTTGCATGTTTTAAGAAATCATGAAACTTTTCATGACAGAGTAATGTTGTTCTGATTTTGATCAGACTCTCAGGAAATTTGGAAGTCAGTTTCTGAGCTCGTGTGAGAAACAAAATATTGTCTGATGCTTTGAAAACTCTAATGAAAGAAGATCCATATTTATCTTCTCTCCAGACTACACTTTATATATACTTTTGAGACACCTCCTAATCTAAGGGCAGCTTCTGCCCAGCTACGGTTTTCAGGAGGAGGGTAATTTCTCTTATTTGTGTGAAGGAACATATCTTCTGAAAAACAAAAGTTTTTCAAAAAAAGTCACTCATTATATTGATTTCTTATGAAATCTAGGTCATTCCGCCAAAGCTGAATATAGCCAAGAATATTTAAATCTGCTTAAATGTAAGGTCAAACAAATTGACTTTTTAACTAAAGGTAACTAAAATTGAAGCTATTTCAGAAAATGTGTTCTTGGAACTCTATTTGATATGAAGAAGAATTTTTCCATATAGTTGTTGCTCATGCTTGTGTCTTCTGATTATAAGCATTTGTCACCCAAAAATGTTTCAGGACCTGTATTAGCATCACCACTTTCCCATGCAGAATTATAACAGGATCTAATTTAATTAGGAGTGGCATCTCTTATTGCAGTGCCACCAACAGTTTTAAACAAATACCATCTCCTGCAGTCTTTTGTGTGCAATTAACTGAAAGCTACAGAGGGAGACCTCATATCCCATGGGGTTCTGAGAGGAAACACGGTCCCATTAAAGGCTGCATTCAATTGTTTCTTCTGTCACCGAGAAAGGGTTGTTCTAACTGAAAAACAGTTAGTACAAATTTCTATACTAATAATAGGTGGAGTTGTAATTGCAATATATTTTTAACAGAATGCCACAAGGGAAGACTATATGTGAGCAACAGAACACTTTAAATCCTCTTTACACTACAAAAAGTGTCAAAGAAAGAAAATGCCAAGTACCTCATTGAATTAACTTTTTTAACATCCCATTGCTTGTCACAGTCTTTTAGGCTCTTCATCACAACATGGTTTACTTCTTAATATTCATGCCTTCTTAGTCTCCTTTTGTTTTCTTTTTTTGTTTCCCTCCCCACCCTTCAGGAAACAACAGTATCACTGGGTTTCACTTTTCCCTTTGGGTATCACCATTGTCAAGATGTCAGTCTATTTCTGGGAATTGTTTTGCTCTACCTACTTCATTTTGTTCAGGATTTGCAGCAGCATTTGCCACACTTTGGGGTATTTAGTGCAGGTCTCATTTTTTAAAATAACTACTGCCAAGGTGTGGACTTTATATTATATGCTGAACCTCAAGTACCCTGAACATCTCCTCTTAAAAAATATTGGTCAGAGCTGTTAGTCAATAGCATTGGGTGTTCATTTAGGACAAAATTCTATTTTTAGGGTGAGCTAGTCCTGGAAAATCAATAAAAGGACTTGTGTCACTATCAACACAGGTATGTTGAGGAAAAAAAAAAAAAAATAACCCAGAAAGTGACTGAAGAAACTTTAGCATACTACACATATATTGCTCTTTCAAAAGAGAATACTTTTATGGAGGCAAACATAGTATAGGAGAAAAAGAAGTTTTCTTATAAACTCTCTTTTGTGGGGAGAAAATGTTTTTAAAATATCTTGTACAAATTAACAACAATGAAGTGAGAGAGAACCTTCTACTCCAGGTTGACATATACTCCAGGGAAAGTACAAACATTCAGTTGACATCATAACTAACCCACAGACTTGAGTTATTTATGTAAGCACCAGATTGGAGAGGCAGAGAATGCTCAGGTGTACTCCTGTGACCATAGTTTTGTGTTTGTTTCATCACAGTATCACAGTATGCTAGAGATTGGAAGGGACCTCAAAAGATCAACTAGTCCAATCCCCCTGCCGGAGCAGGAACACCTAGATAATGTTACACAGGAATGTGTCCAGGCGGGTTTTGAATGTCTCCAGGGAAGGAGACTCCACAACCTCCCTGGGCAGCCTGTTCCAGTGTTCCGTCACCCTCACTGAGAAGAAGTTTCTTCTCAAGTTTAAGTGGAACCTCTTGTGTTTCAGTTTGTACCCATTACCCCTTGTCCTATCATTGTTTGCCACTGAGTAGAGCCTGGCTCCATCCTCGTGACACTCCCCCTTTATATATTTATATACACTAATAAGGTCACCCCTCAGTCTCCTCTTCTCCAAACTATAGAGACCCAGCTCCCTCAGTCTTTCCTCATAAGGGAGATGCTCCACTCCCTTAATCATCTTGGTTGCCCTGCGCTGGACTCTCTCCAGCAGCTCCCTGTCCTTCTTGAACTGAGGGGCCCAGAACTGGACACAATATTCCAGATGGGGTCTCACCAGGGCAGAGTAGAGGGGAAGGAGGACCTCTCTCGACTGTCTAACCACCCCCCTTCTAATACACCCCAGGATGCCATTGGCCTTCTTGGCCACAAGGGCACAGTGTTGGCTCATGGTCATCCTGTCGTCCACTAGGACCCCCAGGTCCCTCTCCCCTACACTGCTCTCTAACAGGTCGTTCCCCAGCCTATACTGGAACCTGGGGTTGTTCCTGCCCAGATGCAGGATTCTACACTCTCCCTTGTTATATTTCATCAAGTTATTCCCTGCCCAACTCTCCAGCCTGTCCAGGTCTCGCTGGATGGCAGCACAGCCTTCTGGCGTGTCAGCCACTCCTCCCAGCTTAGTGTCATCAGCAAACTTGCTGATAGTACACTCAATTCCCCCATCTAAATCATTGATGAATATATTAAATAATACTGGTCCCAGTACTGACCCTTGAGGCACTCCACTAGTTACAGGCCTCCAACTAGACTCCGCCCCATAGACTACAACTCTCTGGCTTCTCTCCTTCAGCCAGTTCACAGTCCACCTCACTACCTGATCATCAGACCACACTTCCTCAATTTAGCTGCGAGGATGCTGTGGGAGACTGTGTCAAATGCTTTGCTGAAGTCAAGGTAGACCACATCCACCGCTCTGCCATCATCAATCCACCGTGTTATTTCCTCATAAAAGGCTAAGAGATTGGTCAAGGATGATTTCCCCTTGGTGAAGCCATGTTGACTGCCCTTCATAACCCTCTTATCCTTGATATGCCTTAAGATGGCACCAAGGATAAGGTGTTCCATCACTTTCCCAGGGATGGAGGTGAGGCTGACCGGTCTATAGTTACCCAGGTCCTCCTTCTTGCCCTTTTTGAAGACTGGAGTGACATTTGCTTTCCTCCAGTCCTCAGGCACCTCTCCCGTTTCCCAAGACTTGGTAAAGATGATGGAGAGTGGTCTAGCAATGACTTCCGCCAGTTCCCTCAGCACCCGCGGGTGCATCCCATCTGGACCCATGGATTTATGGATGTCCAGATTGCTCAACTGGTCTCTAACCCATTCCTCATTGACTAAGGCAGACCGCTCCGCTGACCTGACTTCATCTAAGGTCTCACGGGTACAGGGCTCTTCAGGACTGCCTGCAGCAGAGTAGACAGAGACAAAGAAGGCATTCAGTAACTCTGCCATCTCTGTATCTTCTGTCACCAGGGCACCCATCCCGTTCATCAGTGGGCCTACATTGCCTCTGGTGTTAATTTTATCTGCCATGTATTTGAAAAAGCTCTTTTTGCTGTCCTTGACCCTTCTCGCCAGGTTTAATTCTAAGCAGGCCTTAGTCATCCTAGCTGCTTTGCTACATCCTCTAGCAGCAGCCTTATATTCCTCCCAAGTGGCCAGCCCCTCCTTCCAGGACCTGTAAACTCTCCTCTTCCACTTGAGCATACCCAGCAATTCCCTATTTAGCCACGCAGGTCTCCTGGCCCTCTTCCTTGACTTCCTACATGTCGGGATGCTCCAATCTTGAGCTCGGAAAAAGCAATCCCTGAATGTCAACCAACTATCTTGGGCCCCTTTACCTTCAAGCAGCCTTGCCCATGGGATTTGGGCTTGAAAAGTCCAAAGTTTGACCTGCTAAAGTCCAGGGTTGCAATTCTACTTGCTATTCTATTAGTCCTACCGCACAAGATCCTGAACTCCACCATCTTGTGGTTGCTGCAACCAAGGCAGCCCTCAACCCTTACTGCTTCAACCAGACCCTCCTTGTTAGTGAGGATGAGATCCAGCAGCGCTCCTCTCCTGGTTGGCTCATCCACCATTTGCATGAGGAAGTTATCATCCATACACTGTAGGAACCTCCTGGACTGTGGCTGGGTTGCTGAGTGGTCCTTCCAGCAAACATCAGGGAAGTTAAAATCCCCCACGACGACCACGGCCTGTGACTGTGAGGCCGCTCTCAGCTGCCTGTAGAAGGCCTCGTCAACTTCCTCACCCTGATCTGGTGGTCTGTAACAGACACCCACAACAGTATCTCCCCTGCCAGCCTGCCCCTTGATTCTCACCCAGAGACTCTCAACTCGTTCGTCATCTGCCCCTGGACAGAACTCGGTGCATTGTAGTTGCTCCTGTACATAAGGAGCAACCCCACCACCCCGCCTGGCTGGCCTGTCTTTCCTGAAAAGGACATAGCCCTCCATGACTATATTTCAGTCATGTGAGCTGTTCCACCACGTCTCTGTAATTGCCACCAGATCATAGTCTCCTGACTTAACACAGGTTTCCAACTCCTCCTGCTTATTTCCCATGCTGCGCGCATTGGTGTACAGACATTCCAGGGAGCGAGCTGAGCACACCGATTTCATCCGAGGATTATAGGAGGCCTCCCAGTCTTCATCAGTTCTGGAGCCCTGCCCCACTGGGGCAAGCCCAGCTACAACCCCATCCCCCTTCGAATCTAGTTTAAAGCTCTCCAAATGAGCCCTGCTAATTCGTGCCCCGCATCCTTTTGCCTCTGTGAGATAAACCTTTTCCACTTGTCATTGTCCAGAATGGTGCCCTATAAAACCAGCTGTTATCAAAGAATCCAAAGCCCTGCCTGTAGCACCAGTCTCGAAGCCAGTCATTTATGGACTGAATCTTCCCATTCCGTCCCACATCATCAGTGGAAGATGGAAGGAGTGAGGAGAAGATCACTTGAGCCCCAGACTCTTTCACCATCCGCCCCAAGGCCCTGTAGTCTTACTTCATCCCCCTCAGACTGCGGGAAGCAGCTTCCTCCTCACCTGTCTGGAAGACCAGCAGTGGGTAGCAGTCTGTCGGGTGCACCAGGTTGGGGAGCGCCCTAGTGATATCCCTGATCCGGGCTCCAGGCAGACTACACACTTCCCTGTGATGAGGGTCAACTCTGCATATCGGGCCCTCTGTTCCTCTCAGAAGGGAATCCCCTACTACAATGACCCTTCTTTCTTTCTTAACAGAGGCAGTCTTGAGGTGCAAAGTCGACCCCCTTTTCCTATGTGGCCTTGTGGGCTGGCCTTGCCCCACATTCGCACCTACCTCTCCTTCAAGATCCAGGGCCTCGAACCTATTACGGAGGGACTCCTGGGTAAGCAGGGCAGGAAGGGGGGAGGGTTTCCCACAATGCCAAACCGGAACTCGCTTCCAACCCTCGTCGTCTTTTTGGTCCCCTACCTCTGCGCAACAGCTGCAGGGCAGGGGCTGTCTCGGGCCATCCCCCTCTGTGTGAGAAGGCAGGGGGTCCTTCCCCTTTTGGGGGGTATCTCCCTGGAACCGTTCCGACTGGCACGCCAGGGAGTTACTCCACCAGTCGATCTCCCTTTCACACTCCCTGATGGTCCTCAGCGTCTCAACCTCCTCCTTAAGTCTTGCCACCAGGCTAAGCAGATCTTCTACCTGCTCACACCTCACGCAGGTGGAATGCTGTCCTCCCTCCCCCGGCAGCAGCAGGCTCGGCCACCCAGAGACCTGAACAGCCACGGTTTGGGACGGGGTCTCTGTCTGAGTTGCTGTAGTCACCTTACTGCAAGCTCTCTTTCTGGAGGCGACCATATTGGTCCGCAGTCTGGGACACCAGCAACAGGGTCAGCAACACGACCTACTTGTTCCTCCCTGCGCCCGGTGGGCAGCGTCGCTGCCCTCTCCGAGGCTCTTTCAAGGCAAGGGGCAGGGGGGTGGTCACCGTCACCGTGGGAACGCCCCCCGCCACGTGAGCCTCTGTCTCACAAGGGCTGCTGGGGCTTCGGGGATCGGGAGATGTCGGGAATCGCGATGTCTCTGCGCTATCCCCTCTGATTTTCCTGATCTCCGTTGACCCTCGCGGTCGCTGGAGCGTGCCGGCTGCAGCTCTAGCTAGGCTAGCTCCGATCAGCTGACTCATGGAGGAATCCATCTCTGGTTTTTCATACTTGAATAGGGACATCAGGCAGCTCACCACAGCAGTATCTAAATCACCTTAGAGACAATGGTACCTAAATCGTGTGTCTACTTTAGACTGAGCTGCAATATCCTTATTGCTATTCCAGGTTAATTTGTGGTTGTCAGCTCCAGACACGCAGCTCTGTTTGAGATGTCTGGGGTGTCACGGCACCAACCCAGGGCTGACAGATACGATGTAAGATCTGGGGGTGGACAGGCATCATGCTGGACCAAGATCTGGAGTCTGGCTTCACAAGTGGTGAACTCGAGTGAGCCAAAAATTTTACTGAAGCTGAGGAGAAGGTTGTTTTCTTTCCTTCTTTCATACAGTTTCATCACAGTAAATGTGGGGTTTGCTGCCATGTTACCATAGTTCATAATGAAAAAGGTAGAATAGCGGGTACACACATACACTTACCCTGTGTTAGCATACTCAGTCATAGCACACAAGGATATATACAAGATCAATATAAACATGCATATATACATGTCAAAGCCTTCATATATAAATATCAAGTGATTTAATCCATCATAAGAAATCATTAAACTTTTTTTCTTCTACAAAGCCCTGCTATTCCATCTTCTAAAACGTCTTCATCTGATCTAAATTATTCATTAGCAACTTTTTCTCATAACTTCCCCCCAAGTGAGAGGTGCTGTCCACCTTACCTAACTGTTGCTCACAGACAAGAACACTCTCTCTTTCCATGGCAGATCACTAATTACAAGTACTTTGTACACTTGCTTGATTGTACATATCCTATGAAGTTAAGGGTTAAACTTTCGGTGAAATCTACAGAAAGTTTCATTAAAGTACTGAGAGCCTGATCTTACCAAATTCAGCAGTCCATTTCAGAAGCCCACACTGGAGGTTCTTCTGGTCTTTTACTCATACTTTGATAAAGTTGCAAGAAAGTGTAAGAATCTCCTAAGCAACATGTTTTGCAGAAAGAGCATATCACAGTCAATGTTCATAGGATTCTTTATTCACTTACGGACCAAATTCTCTGTCTTTATTTGCAAAGCAAACACTGTCAGAGGGCAGTGTCCCCATTCTGTCACTAATTTCAAGTGCCTCCTATCTGAGCAGAATCTAGTTATCAGCTTTGACTTCAGTGAGTGGATGCAATAGCAACTTAGCACCTTTTCAGGTATTGCTTGATATTTTCTGGCTTTGTACATTTTTCTTTAGCCAGGAATTTCTATTCACTGTTTAAAAGCTAGCCATAATAAAGTTTTAATCAAGTCTGAACCTCATTAGTCAAAAGAAAACAAAAGTTTCCTCTCAAAAATACCTCTTTTTCTCAACTAATTCTGATCCAAGTAAATTAATTTTCCAGTCTTAATTTTAATCCATTCTGGAATCTTAAAATTAATTTTCTCTTTAATATAACTTTAAATTGGCTTTTCCTTTCTAGCTCCCCAGACATCTAATATGTCAGCCAACTTGGTCATACATAATAACTTCTTATATTATTCTTGGTAATGGGGGACTCCTTCAGCACCCCTCTTCCTTACAGCAGCATAAATTATACATAATTATTCCAAAAGACAGACTGTGCTGCAGAGGTGCTGACAACTATAAACATAAATGGAAGAATGGTAAAAAAATAGAAGTGAAGTGAGCAAAGTGGCTTTGGGGAAACTGGGTGTGTCAGCTTAATTTAACAAATGTTTCAAATGATAAAATGATAAAAATACAAAGGGGAAAGTAAACCAGAGAAAGGTATTGTGGAAATAAAGGTGTGAAACAAAGAATTATCTGGAGATTTTTAACCTCTGCAGTAATTTAGAAAACTAGAGGCTGTTTTCCTTCTGTATTGTTCTGGTTTTGCAAATATGTACAGGTAAGGTCACGTGGCTGTAATACAACATGTCCTTGTCCTACTGTTACTACTCCAGCTAAGCAAACACAGCCTCATTTGGCAGTTGAGGGGGAAATATAGACATGGGAGTTGGTTTCAATCTGACAGATGATCTACGCCAGAAATCTGGGCTGTTGAGAGAATAGGACGCTGCAGGAATGGACAGCTGGGAGCTGAAACAAGAATTAAAGAAACCTCAACTAGATACAGCTGGGGAAGGCAAAGGGTATTATCAGGTTTTCCTACTATTATTGTGATCATGTTTAAGATTATGAGTGACAAAACAGGTGCAAAGACAGCTTCAGTTCTGAAAAGCAATTGGGCTGTATGACAAGAGAAAAATCTCAATACAGGTTAATCCTAATATCTTTATCATTGTTAACATGAATTTCATCTCCCTGGGGTAAACTAGAACTACTTAGTTCTTCACTGCATCACAATATACCACGTAGGCACTCTTTAATAAAAGGATGACAAAAGACAAAAATACAAAACAATGACTAAAAATTACCACTATAATGGACTGATTTAAAAGTAGGAAACAGAAGTTGGGAATGAGCGGATAATTCCTATCCTTGAGGGGAAGTGCCACAAGCACTTTACTCCAAATAATCTTCCAACAACCACTCTTTATAACTAAGTGTATTGTGGTGACTGGTTCACCAACAGCCCTGCATGTCATTTGAAGCACAACATTTAAAGCAAGATGTGTATTTCTGGCAATTCATTCTAAATTGTAATTTTTAGGTGTGATTTTTAAGGGCGGGCAAGGTAGACTACTAGGAAGAAATTCAATAAATGACAGTGAAAAAAAAATTTAATATCAGAGTACTGTGGGTTGGAAGGCTCATTTAAAGGTCATCTAGTCCAACCATCCTGCAACGAGCAGGGACATCTTCAAATAGATCAGGTTGCTCAGAGCCTTGTCCAAACTGACCTTGAATGTTTCCTAGTATGGGACATCTACCATCTCTCCGAGCAACTTATTCCAGTGTTTCACCAAATATAAAAATAAAATTTGCTGAAGTTATAGTTCACAGGTAAGAAATATTTCATGGTTAAAACTGTCAACAGTATTAAGTCTAATTTTCTTTGTATTTTATTGGAAAGTAATGGAGACTAGGAGCAGAAAAAATCGCTCTAATCCTAAAAATGACACAGGAATGAAAGTCAATTTGTATTTTATATACAAAGCCAAAAGTAGGACAAAGCACAAAACTCTGCATAAACTTCTGCAACTTGTGAAAGGAAGGCTTTTTTGTTTCAAAATTAATGTACTTTTTCCCTAACCTTTTCTTCAAAACTACAGTAATGCCACTAAATTAATTTTCCATTTCAGCATTCTTCATCACGTTCTAATCTTCTCTGGCATCTGAAATGGGATTTCCTAGCAGCAAAACTGATTTCTCTTTCTCTCTCTAGTCCTGTGAAAATATTTAAGGATCTCAATCTATGCGACCTAGTGCCTGAATTATGCTGGACAATGTTCAATATATTAAAACAAGGAAGAGGGAGTAGGAAGCAAAATAGTCTAATGAAGTGGCAGAACTCGCTATTCTCAGTTCAGAGCACACTGGTTAGCAGCTTGAGGAATCCAGGCAGAGAATTTACTTCAGATTGCCACTGCACACTGTTCAGTTTGTAGACAAAATATATTTACCATCCTTCCTGATAAACTCAAAGTTTAAAATGTTTCTCAAAGAAACCCTCAGATTCATGAAAATGTCTGAACACATTCTTTAATTGGGTTAAAAAGCTCTTGAACAAATAAATTATTGTAATCTGGCTGCCTTCTAGCCTCTGCTTATTCTGGATTTGTCACTGAAAAATAAAGTTTCATTAATAAAAGAGGCAATTATTGCAATTTTCTACATAGTAGAGGGGATGTTACTTTATTGAGTGAAATGTGTACATGTATGAAACACAGTCAGTGTGTAATATATTGCCAGTTTGCCTAAGATTTGACATGAAATATAACTCTATGCAAATGTTTATGTTTTAAAAGTGTGTGTGTGCTAAAATCAAGTACAAATGCTCAAATTTTATTATATTGAAAGCAAAACATCATTCAGAAATTAAAATCAGTACAATTCAGCAGAAATTCTAAGGAACAGGGAGAATCACTTCCGTGCTGACGCCCTAAACGTGCAGGTAATATTTCTCTTTTCTCTGTGAACTAGAATAGGTCAAACTGTGTAACCTTTAACAATTTTACATTTTTTTCTTCCCTTTTAAGTGCCAGGAAAGCAAACTGAAATGTAACTCTCTGCACTCAGTGCTTTTGGGTAAGAGAATCCAAAGAGTACCTGTGCAAGAATAAAGTAATTTAAATGCACTATGGTAGCACATATTTATTTTTTAGTTTGTTATTTACATCAGGTAGCATCAGGTAGCATCTGAGAAGCACAGATTTACTAGGAGGACTGAGAATGGACAAAAAAAAAACCCTGAAATTTGATGAAAAATGGAGCTATCTTGAAATAAAACTTTCAATATTTTTTCTTTTAATTTAGTGCTTCATTCCTAATTTTTAGAAAAGCCACCAGTGATTATCTAGCCATTTGATTACTTTTCCAAAGTCACACTGCATCATTTCCTTTGGCTTTTCTTCACAACTTCACATCCATGGAATTTCATAACAAAAGAAGCTTTAATTCTCAGGCAGACATACGAAAATCCACTTCGCTTCTACACCTAAAAAAGATAAATTGTTGCTGGATTAAAATTTAGAACTCTGTGACATCAATGTATTATAGCAATACAAGTAATACACATTAACTATTACACCAATTTAATTCTTTAGTCTCATCAGGATCTCTTTATTATTTACTGCAGCTATAAGCTAGTTAACATATTAACAGTTTGCATTATATGTTTGATTTTAACAGCATCAAAATACCTGGGCTAGTAAAATAGAAAAAATACAAGCCATACGAGTAACAAGTAGTATCTTGTGAAGTATGCTGATTAAACCTCTGTGCCTGGCAAAATCTTGGAGCAGATTCTCCTGGAAGGCGTGTTAAGGCACATGAAAAACAGCAAGGTGCTTGGTGACAGCCAGCATGGCTTCCCTAAGGGGAAATCCTGCCTGACCAATTTGGTGGCCTTCTATGGTAGGGCTACAGAACTGATGGACGGGGTAGAGCAGTTTATGTCATCTACCTGGACTTGTGTAAAGCGTTTGACACTGTCCCACATGACATCCTTGTCTCTAAATTGGAGAGACATCAATCTGATAGGTGAACCACTCGGCGGAAAAAGAACTGGCTGGATGGCCGCACACAAAGAGTTGTGGTCAATGGCTCCATGTCCAGCTAGAGACCAGTGACGAGTGGTGTCCCTCAGGGATCAGTGTTGGGACCAGTCTTGTTCAACGTCTTTGTTGGTGACATGGACAGTGGGATTGAGTGTGCCCTCAGCAAGTTTGCCGATGACACCAAGCTGTGTGATTCAGTTGATACACTGGAGGGAAGGAATGCCATCCAGAGGGACCTCGACACTCTTGTGAGGTGGGCTGATGCCAAACTTATGAATTTCCACCAAGCCAAGTGCAAGGTCCTACACCTGGGTCAGAGCAATCCCAGGCACAGCTACAGGTTGGGCAGAGAAGATTCAGAGCAGCCCTGCAGAGAAGGACTTGGGGGTGCTGGTCAATGAGAAACTGAGTATGAGCCAGCTTCAATGTGCACTCGCAGCCCAGAAAGCCAACTGTATCCTGGGCTGCATCAAAAGGACCATGACCAGCAGGTCAAAGGAGGTGATCCTGCCCCTCTGCTCTGCTCTTGTGAGACCTTACTTGGAGTATTGTGTGCAGTTCTGTGTTCTTAACATAAAAAGGACATGGAACTGTTGGAACAAATCCAGAGAAGGGCCACAAGGATGATCAGGGGACTGGAGCACCTCCCGTATGAAGACAGGCTGAGAAAGTTGGGGCTGTTCAGCCTGGAGAAGGCTGCTTGCAGACCTCATAGCAGCCTTCCAGTATTTAAGGGGGGCCTATGAGGATGCTGGGGAGGGACTCTTCATTAGGGGCTGTAGTGAATAATTGTCCTTCCCTATCTGTTTGTCTATCCATATGGTTGATTATCTTTTTTTTTAGTACACTTTCCCACCATTTACCACTTGTAAAATAATTACACAGTTCATTTCTACATTCCAAAGCTACAGGTCACTATAATGTCTGAGTTTTTATCATACGACCTCAAAAACTCAGACATGCATAATATTTTCTACGGCTACCACAATCGAATATTTTTCCAGATTCTGGTTTTGAGTATCAAAAATTAATAAATTATTAATACAACTTTACTTTTCAATGCATATTGAAATGCTGCCAATAATTACATTGCTTTGGGAGAGCACTCAGAATGAAAATCACTATTACAGATTTGTTTTAAAAATAGACCCGGTGCCAAAAGCTGCAGACTTCATTACATAAGTGTATGAAATTGTGTGATTTTTTTTCCTCCTAGGAGTTCTCACTATGCAGATATTCAGCACATTTTTAACACAGTATTTTATTAATACATTTTTTCTCATTTCTCCATGACAAAAGTAACCTGTGTTACAGAGACACAACACTGCAACCTAGCACACAAGGTACTCAGAAAGTAAGATGGTAACATACATGAAGCAAATAAACCAGCTGCTAACTTAGCAAAATTCTAATGTCTTGTCATATGTGGTTTTGCAGCAAAATAAAACTGCATGCATTTTTCACATATTTCATTTTATCTTTTGTACTCCAGCCATCTACAAACTTCAAGGCTATAAGCAAATTCTAAGAGGTGGAAAGAGACACAGTGCAACCTATTCAAGAATAATGGGGCAAAAGCCAAGTAGGCAGTCTTGCAAAAAAACATATTTGAGTGAAGAGCTAAAGAATCCTAAATCCCACTCCATAAGTTTTTATATATTAATTTTCCAAAAATTATTTAGTATAGAAAAAAGCATAATAATCTGGAATAATCCCAAGAGTACCCCCCAGTCAACAGACAGGAGTGTTACTTTCACCTGCTCTCCTCTAGCCCCTGAATTTTGAGTTTCGGCTTCCTTGATGTATGGATTCTTCTGGAAAAAAAAAAAAAAATCAAGACCATATTTATTCAAAATCCTCCCCTTTGTGATTTGGGTAGTCTCCTGGAAGCAGGAAGACTGTGATTTGGGTAGTCTCCTGGAAGCAGGAGACTACACTCAAACCCTCTTCGACTGCAATGGCCCTAAAATGTCTCCTGAATATATCCCCACCTACCAGGCTGCTATTTATGAAACAGTGAGAGCTGCTGCCATCAGTGAGTGACTCACACTCAATTTGGACCTTTCAGTCAGCACTCCCTCTCAGTCACTAGGTTTGTTGGCAAAGAAAGTGTGTCACTGCCTGTGACAGAGCCCAGAAAAAGATGATTTCATTGTTTTATCCTCAGGGAATGCTGTCCCCTTATTATTATCCAGGCATTATCTGGGATAGTGCTAATAACGTTAGCCAAAACCATGCCAACAAAATATGCATCATTAAACACTATGGAGCATGAAAGTGCTTGGTTCCTTGCCCTGGACTCATTTAGATCATTAACACATGCATACAGGGATGGAGAAACATCATATTTTCAGACATCTCAGTCTTCAAAGAAGATGATTTGAATCTTCATTAATTTATAGCATGGAGTTTTTTTCTTTTGTTGAACTTACTTATTCCTAATTGTCTTTTCTAAAATTAATTATTTTTTTTTTTCAGTTTCAGAGGTGGCAAAAAATTAAAATGTTTGGTTTCCATGGACTGTTGAGCTCCTGGAACATCAAATCATAAATTTAACTTTGGCAAGTAGAGCTATGGTAAGGGCACAGTGAAGAGAAGCACTAGAAGAGGTAGCCTTCTAAAACGAGCAAAACACCTTAGAATGATAACATGGAGTACTAACAAAAAGGCATAAGACCAGTACAATAAAGTTAACCTTGGAGCAGCTTGAGGTAAAGTTTTTACAATTTTTTACCACGTGAGAAAATGCTAATCTTTTTTACTACCATTTTCTAAATTAAAATTTTGTAAAAAAAAGGAACATCAATAAAAAAAAATACACAATAAAATAGACAGATAATGCTTCTGCTGAAATCAGTGCAAGTTTTGTCAATTTCAGCAATTCATCATTTCATCTTATTCTGCTACAACTTCAATGTCAACTAGATCTCAGTCTGATCTTTGGCTCTGATAGAAGCTTCAAGCACGTATATACTGCTAGTGTCAGTAGGCGCGGTACAACTGTACTTACATAAGTACAGTCCTCATTCAGTGGCTATCAAATGTACATTGAGCCATATGAAGGCTTCTGTAATTTATTCATATTATCTCATTTGTAGAGACAAATGCATAAAATATACATATCTGTACAGAAAAAAATACAACCTTCTATGATTTTAAAATCTACCTATAACTCCACTTACTGTTGTCAAGCAAGACAAGAATTTACCATTTTAAAACCCTTCAAACTACCTGTATCATCACCTTTGAGAAAGTCTTTCAAGAAACTCAGCCTGTATACTGCAGAGGTGGAATTTATAGGAGGAATGAAACTTTGAAACAGTGATCTTGTTTCTTTTCTTTTGGCAGGTCCTGTATAGCTTATTTAGCAGTATTTCTGTTCCTGCCTTTTTCAGGAACACACTCCTATTAGATTTTCAGTAGAGTCCTACAGACAAACCATGGTCAGTTTATGAGCATTGAGAGGATTCACAAAAGCCCCTGTAGGTCCAGATAGCCTGCAGTAGTTGTCATCTAAAGATGATGGAATCTCAAAACCTTTATTCTATGCCTCTGGACTAATAATTGTTCCTCTAAGTAAAAATGAATGAGTATTATTCTACTTATGTAGAACACGTTCTTTTTTACCAGTTAGCTAAAAGGAGTCATTACTAAGGCAAAGTAAAACTCTTCCCCTGGTTTATATCTAATTATTCTTTTTTATTGCCCTGACAAATAAGCACTTTCCTAAATAAGTTACAATATTCAGATGGCTTTTAAAAGAAAATTAAAAATAACTGTGTTTTGACCACTATTTTGTTCCTTAATGCCATGGGAAGAAGACCTGGGGAAATGTGCCATATCCTATTTTGCATTTTTTTTTACTATAAATTAATTATTATTTTCCATTCTTTTTCTTAAAATGTTCTACATTAGGTTCCAAAGAACTGTAATGTTTACTTATGGCAGCCATTTCTTAGCCTTAGATTTTACCACTTCTGTTGGTTACACTCTGCAATTTCCGTATCTTAAAAACAATTGAGAATGGGAAGAAGTTGGTATATAAGGTGATGCCAACAAAATCAAACTAGAAGAGAACCATAACAGAGTCAGATGGGATGATAATTTACAAAGCTATTCTTAGGGTGTCAGGTACCTTGAGGACTTCTTGCTTTTAGTACTAGGTGAATCAATCATGTTGAATGCCTTGATATAAATTCCCCAGGGGATGCCTGAGACAGCTCAGCTTCTCAGTCACTAATGAGTCATAACGCTTTGTCAAAAAACTGCTCCCCAGCACTTCAGGTTCAAGTAGAGGGAATTCTTAACTCACACTGGTGCTCCATAGGAGGCCTCTAACAAAGCAAAATAAGGTCTGTAGGCAGACACAGTACCTTTTATTCTACCACCTGGTGTGGCTGGAGAAATTAGACATTCTTTCAGGCACACAGGCCATTTTTAAGGTCTAAAATAACTAAAACCTAATACTAGTGGATCCCAATGGATCAGAGTTTAGTTAAATATGTATCAATTAGACCATCTTTGAAAGAAGAGATAGTTGATGACTGTGGAGTAGAGGAGATGCAGTTAGAGAGAAAGAGAGGCAGAGAGATGGAAAGGTACTTTCAGCAAAGGGAAAAGAGAAAGAAAAGTATCCTGTAGTACATGGAGGTGTTGAGAGGGAGAGGTATGGAGATTCTACTCTGCTGTAAAATCAGCACCTCTCTATAGAGCCCATGATTATCAGTAGAATGATATATGTTAGTTCTCAGCATCTCTCAAAGATTTTTTGTAGGTTCTTCTTTTTTCACCAACTATAACTGTGCTTTAACAAGTGATACCATCTCCACTTACTGCTTCCTTACTACTGTCTCCTTTGTTTTCCTGTCACCTTTGGAATAACAAAGCAAGGAAGAAAAGACAATAATGATCTAATAACTGAAGAGAATAATTGTCTGTAATTGATCAAAGAAAAAAAGGTTGCTAAACTACAGGCAATTTTGTTTTGTCACATATTGACCCAAACTGTCATAATTCAGTTCTATTTCTTTGTAAGGTAATGTGGTCTGGATTACAGGACAGTAGAAAATGTGTCAATACTACCCGTACACAGATGTGGCAGCAGAGCTTTCCTCTTGTGGACCTGTGCATGCACACAGTTGAAAGAGGTTACAACTATATGTTTTCCTGCATCTTCCTTTCCTGCATTACTTTTCAGCTAACTTAGTCGCATTTCCATTTCAATTCTGCAAACTTTATTTCTAGTCATTATCTACTATGTTCAAGGCATCCCCGATATTCTTGTTAGGTGTACATAAGTATAGTTAATGAAACAATTTGCTTTTCTGCTCAATAGCCATACATGTAATTTATTGTTGTGGTTTAAGCCCAGCTGGTAACTCAGAACCACGCAGCCGCTTGCTCACTCCCTCACCTTCTTCCTCCCCCTTCTCCTGGAGGGACTGGGAGGAGAATCAGAAGAATGTTAACTCCCACAGGTTGAGATAAGAACAGCCCTGTAACTAAGGTACAACACAAAACCACTACTGCTGCCACCAATAATAATAATGATAAGGGAAATAACAAGGGGAGATAATACAACCGCTCACCACCCACTGACCGATACCCAGCCTGACCCGAGCAGTGATATAGCCCTTCTGGGTAACTGCCCCCAGTTTATATACTGGGCATGATGTGCTGTGGTATGGAGTCAAAAACACAACACAGCACCAGCTACTAAGAAGGAGAAAAAATGACTGCTACTGCTGAACCCAGGACATTTATAATGAAACATGAAAATACTAACAGTAAACCTTAATGAACACTATAGTATGAGTAGAAAGTGATGAACTTATTCATGTTATTGGTAGGCTTCTGATAAGCACATTATAGATGGATACACAAGTGTTGTAGATCTCAGCTAGTTAAGTGGACTTTAGTTCCTTGTGGATGTAGAAGACATTTATTCAACAAAACCAAGCAGCTTAGCACAAAGTAAATACCTCCAGGGCCCTAGCACAGGGTCAGAGCTTCCACACATCCTGAACAATGTGACAGTGATTATTTCAGTTTCTAAACAGTAGATGTTTTCCTGCATTTATTTCAAACACTCACGCCAACATGCATAACACACACGAATGCATATTTACACATATATGTGTGCATGACTGTTCACAAGTATGATGTCTAGCAGTCAGAAGGCTGCTTTTTTTTCCTTCTTTCTTTTTTCCTTCTTTCCTTCTTGCCTTCCTGCCTTCCTGCCTTCTTGCCTGCTTGCCTGCATTTTCCTTATTTTTCTTTTCTTTTTCTCTCTTTCCTCTCTCTTTCTCTCTCTCCCTCACACACCTTCTCTTTCCTGCCTTTCTTCCTTTCTTGATTACTAGATAGAAAGGAAATAAAACCAGGAATTTGGCTAATGTAATTCTTCAGAGTGTGATTAATTTCTCTTAATTTTAGACAGCTAAAATGAAGTCATCTAAGTTCCCTCTACATGAACTGCCATGTGGATCAACTCTCTCCATTACACCTAAAAGAAATTTAGGAGGTAAGGCTCTGCTTGCAGCTGAAGACAGATGAATATAAGTGCCTACACAGAGGTGTCTGCTGAGCTATTCAGAACACAATGTGGATGCCAACATCGATCAGCTGAGTAGTTTTCCAGGTTCTATCTTCTGAGCAGACTAGGTGTCAAATGGAAGCTAGGCATGAGACACTACAAAACTTGAATAAGATGCCCAAGATGCCTAAGTTCAGGAAACTCATGCTCTGACTTATTCAACTAAGAGTAGATTTAGTTATAGCATCAGGATTTATTAGAAATTATAAATATCTATAGATTGAAAATTATCTTCTATTTTTAATATAATTAGGACTGTATTTTGTATAGGATGAAGTGGTTTCAATGGAAAAATTTGCACTTATTTAAACATTTCTATATGAAGATCCCAAGTCATTCTACAGGTATGAATACATTTAAGCTAAAAGAATTTTGCATTCCAGATTCTTTTTTTTAAATGATACATCATAACAAAATGAAATGTTCTGTAGTGTATGAATGATGTGCTATGTAAAATACAAATCTCATACATGAATGCTATAGTATAATGCATTTCCTGATCACAGAAACTTGATTGATTAATTTATTATGTGTTAGCTGAACAGGTTCTCTAAAGAGTTTTGTTCACCATAGATTCAAATCCAGAGACAATAAATTTTGATAAGCTCTCCTGAACCCTAGTCTCTGAGTGAATCTATATTGTGACTCTAAAGAAAAGAATATCTTCCACTTCCTGGTAATCTCTCTAACTATGAAAGTTTTTCTTGGATTTTTTTTTTTTTACAAGATTATAAAGTTCACAAAATTTGCCTTCTTTCTTGCTTAAAAATCTATATTCATGATCTCTCCATTATGCTCTTCTCTTAATCGGATTCCATACTCTAAGCTTTCTGTCTCTTTAGCAAAGATATAGTAGTGATCCTAAGCAAACTTCTTTTATTTCAGCAGGTACACTGACATCTTTCCTATCAAGCAATCTAAAAAACACCCCAAAGAAGCCAAAACCAATGTCATTGGTCTAGAAGAGTCTTAGAGATAAACTCAGATCATTTCTTACAGTACTTACAACCAACAGTATTTACACTGCTAAAATAGGTTATTAAGGATACTTGTTTTGCAATGTTTCTAGGCTTTGGAAATCCAGAAATTTGGTCTTGCTACCATGTTTTCAACTCTGAAGATATCTACGTCCCTAATGATAATTCCATCTGCAGTCCCCTCTAAATACCCCAACAGCTGGCAGAATCAACAAGGAAGAACCAAGGCATGAGAGCCCTTCTGTGTGTAGTCAGAGCACTCCTCACACTTGTCACTTGCATTCAGTCAAGCTGAAAACGCAATACAGACAGCATTATATTGCCTGTAGTGATTCTGCATAACAGCCTAGTGCTTACTGCTGCAGTCCATAAAGTGCAAAACTTAGGCCTCCCCAACCATCAAGCAGGATTGAACCCATTGGCATTAATCCTATACCAGTGAACTAACTGCAAATATGAAGCTTGGATTAAAGGCTGCTTTTCATGCCAGCCATCAATACCAAATCATTTTTCTTTTTATGACCAAAAGGTCTTGCAACTGCTACCTTCTATTGTAATGATAAAGCTGTGTCCTAAAAAATGTATGAGCAGAGGAGATGGAAAATTCAAAAGCACTGGGCTTATGCAATGGAACTCACTTTTCTACCAGAGATAAATAAACCACAGACATCTCTGTCAGAGTATGTGAAAAATTTATTTCTTCAGTTTACTTTTTCTTCACACAAGGTACTATACATATAAAACCACATTAATGAATTAAATTATTTCTCCTACTTATTTTTAAATAATATTATTGACACTCCTGTACATTTAGCTATGCAAGCTCTGGGATTTGAGTATAGAAACAAATTTCAGGTTCTCTTAACACATCCATTTAAAAGTAATTCTTAATTATGTGTACTATTTGCTTTAAATATTGTAAATATACATAAATTAATATAATCTTTTATCATTTAAAGAAAAAGTTAACAGTGCTAAATCATAATCTGTTCTAGAAACCGGAATCCCCCTCAGATACAAAAAAACCCACAAACCTACCTTTTAAGTATGTGTTGCTTTGAGTTGGTTTCTTCATTTTATAGATCCTCATAATTTTCTATTACTTTGTAACAGGAACATATAGAAGTTAAAACTCCTTTCAAAGGGAAAGCTGAAGTATTGGGTCGGAAAAAGTCAATCTGCAACATTTTCTCGTCTCTAAATTACTGTTGCCCATATCCACAAATTTCTATGCATGTCTGGTTAAGGCATTGTTATAAACCATCGCTAGCACTTGCATATCATGTCTGTAGCTTTTGTACTTCAACCTCCTGAGAGAAAGGTTGGAGCAGGGAATGTTTGGAATAAACTCCAGCAGGTGGAGATAAAGAGCAGTAACAAACGATGTGCCTTCAAATAGCACAGTCTGGTTTTCATCATCTGAGAGTTTGGGTGGTTTAAGTGACACCACTTGACAGAGAAGGATGACTGATTCAGTGCTACAACCACTGCCACCCTTAGTCTGCAAAACCAGTAGACTGCCTGGTGCCTCTGTGCTGGCAGTGCCTTTGGTTAATCACACGATGGCAGCTGGCCGGCAGGATGCTCCAGCTCAGAGCCAGCTACCCTGATTCACTGCCTTGACCTGAAGTGTCTGAAGTGACTAACAATGCAGGAGAATAAGATCAAGCAGTAATGAAGCTTGCTGAAAACTCCTAAGGTCACCTATGTGTGTTTAGCATTTGTTTGTTCTTCCCAGCTGACCAACAAGAAAGGCTGGTTGCGCAGACAACATATGGCATTTTCCTGGAGGCAGCAGAAATTTAAAAAAGAGAGAACAGGAATCTTATCTAGGAATATGGTAAATGACAGAAAGGATTTTTAAGTTATATTTGTAGCTTGTAGTAATTCAGACAGAAGCACAAATCTCACTTTTCCTTGCTGCTCACAGTAATTCAGTGCAGAAGGAGCCAAAATGAAAAATTAACTCTCCCTCACAGGCATCGAGTCAGGACAGTCAATAGATTGTGTAACAAAAGAAGCCTCCTCAATTTTGATAACTACATATTGTGTAATAACACAATTTGTTGACTGACTGTGAGAACATCATCATGAAAATATTGCCCCACAGCAAAACCATAGGTTCTGAGATCCTGACATGTTCATTTTTTATTTCTTTATCCTAAAACCATTTTCCGGGTTATGAGCACAACCTGGAGTCTTGCATAATAGGATCTGGAAGACACATTACCCGCAGCAGCAGCATGACTAACAGGGTATTTGTCTTCCCTCTGTCTCCCAACAAGCTGGTTATTACCCTCTTTTTCATCGCTAGGAACAGGTAATCTGATGAAGCACACATGCCAGGCATTTTTGACTCTTAGAAAATTGCATGCAAAATATTGGAGATAATTGTGAGAGTTACAGTGTGGCCTTTAAAGTGAAACTGACCATGGTTGAAAGGCATGGATTTCCAACAACAATTTGTTTTCAAAATGGAAATGGTCTTCTAGATTAGGCATTTAGTACTGTTTCTGTGCTATAGATCTCTCATGTGCTCTAGCAAAGTCTCTAGGCACTGCCATTCACTGGATCACACAATAATTATGGGTTTAGTTGTACAGACTAACACCAGCTCCTATATTGAAGCCTGTTTGTGAGAGGTGGCTGGAGCTGCATCTTTCCAGAGGGAGCACTGCCACTTTTATGATGCAGGAGTAGAATTTGGACATTCTCCTGTCTCACCGATCTATTCCAGGGAGTGGATTTGGCACTACCAGGAAAGCTTGGAATTAAGAGGTCTTGTGATCTTTTAAGTGATAGGAGCAGAATTCAGCATAGTTATCATATGACCTATCCAAGAGAGAGAGAAAGTTGCCCTGGGATGCTGTTACATTGAAAGAGTTTTAGTTTTAAAACTTGTGTTTTCTCAGCATGTAAATTAGTATCCAACTCTTATATTCTGAGAGTGGATAAACATTAAAAAGTGTTAGAGTTGTTATTCTTTACTCACTATACTTGAATTTTAGGGGGAGTTTTTAGCATTAAGGAAAATCTCAGTCCAATGGGAAATTACTATGATAGACATTTTGATGGAGCAAAGAAAATGTGAATTATACTAGTTTCTTTCTCAAACTTATTTACATTAATCTATGATTGGTCTTCAGGTACAAGGATCAAAAAGACCACATAAATAATGTAAATAATGTTATTCTGAATAGCTTGCTGAGGCCATTCAACTTTATATTTCAAAGTTTAGTGTTTTGCTTACATCAGTTAACAAATATCTGATTTTCATTTAATTCAGCATTTTAGGTTATATCCCTAACAAAGCAATAATAGGAACCTGAATTATCTACCCCTCAAATAGAAAGATTTCAATCTGCTGATTGCCTTATTCTAGCAGCTTGACAAGAATTTAGGACTTTATCCAAAGAGATAACTGTAACTTCTTAATTGTCATTTTCTATCCTTGAAGAAGAATTTACCTATAGTATTCAGATAAAGCACTACATCACAGCAGTTACCATTATGTTCTGAAATTCTCAGGCTGATTCCTCTAATAGCACATTGTCAATACTACCCTATAAATCAGTAGGGTCTATAAAACAGGTTTTCTTGGTTTTCTTTTCCAAAGCATTTGACAATCTTATGCAATGATAATTAGCAACAAATGTAGTTTCTGCTGTCTCAAGAGTGTCTGTTTTTCTAAATATTTTAAATGTAGAAAGACAAATTCCTGTGATTCTAATTTGTGTTGTCTTCATAATTTTTTGAGATAGTTAAGCCCAGCTTTTTAAAATAGACAACTTAATCCTCTTTGTGCCTGCTTTTATTGTCCATCTTTACTGAAATTAGGTACTAGATAGCATCTGAGGTATGATACATGACAGTCAGTACTGAAATCTATCTTCAGAATACTAATAATTTTGTCATGGAATTTTCAACAAGCTTGAAAAGCAGACAATTTTCAAACTATTTTTGTTTCTGATTTGAATGATGAAAAGAACTGTATAATTCTTGTAGTAGTATAAAATTCATATAATCATCTACATAAACACAGCAAACCACAGATCACATCTAATGAAATAAAGCTGAAAATAGGTACGTGGTTTATTTAAAATGTTACAAACGCCCATAAAGTCTTCAAATCCTGAAGGCTCTTCTGTAATATTTTCTTTCTTACCAGAATACAGTTTTGTGTGTGGTCCTTAGCACTGCAGGAGCGGAGAGAGCAATGAAGGTTTGTATTGAGCCAATGCTGTACTTGCATGCAGTAGTCTAATGCTTTTTAAATAAAAACTCCCAATACATATGTAGACAAGCAGATACTATACACTTTGCTTATTCTACAAGTCTGCCTGTGATCATAAACTCTTGGTAAATATTTGCTCTTTGGAGATTAGATTTAACATAGCTGTATTTACTTGCAATTGAAATGTTGTTTTCTTGATGACTGTTGCATGGGCTGCTGTATTTCATCAGTGACATAACATAATGCAAAGATAAGAATTAAATGGAAAGAAGTCTGTTGTGAATATGGCCCTGGTCTGCTCCTGAAATCAACAGTTTATGGTAGTTATATGAGGAAAATTTTTCACATCTTTAACCTCATTGCAGTTTGACACTATGAGATCCCAAATCTGTAATTAGTTTTCTGGTGTTTGTTTTTGGGGGGCTTTTTTTTTTTTGGGGGGGTGGGGGTTCCGTGGTTTTTGTTTGTTTGTTTGCTTTAATAAATGCTGTCATTTTACAGCCTCTACCACATTTGTAAAGAACAAAAATGCCTTTTTTCTTTCCTTATATGATTTATTGACTATTATGCACCCAACACTTCCAAATTACTTCCAAAGGCAATAAAGTAGGAGGATAAATTCTAAGAAACAAATGTATGACTTAAATTACAGAATCCACTTGTTGACTCTAAAAAACAGAATATTCAACATTAATGCTGTATTTTTTTCATGGTATTTAAGGTTTTGAGACTAAATGCAAAAGGGTTCTTTTATTCTGCCATACTGCAACAGTCCAAAGGGATTAGCTTAGTACATGGGAGATATTTATGATGCAAGGAATATAACAGTCCTTCAGTAGTTCCAAGCCTGCAATGGTGATACACTTTTGCTTTTACTTTCATAGATTTGTTTACTGAGGTAAAATGAGCCTAAAGCACACTATGTTATTACAGACATAATTGAACAATGTATATATGGACCACGTTCTCAGCTGTTCTGAACCAGGCTAGCTCTGCTAATTGCAGTACAGTAAAACTGATGCAGTCAATATGGCAATGTGTTATCCATGCACACACATACAAAACGTTCATCCCACACAAATCCAATTACATACATGTAGTTATAGCAAGCAGCTCCAAAAAAAGCTTCTATCATCTAATTTTCCCTCTCCTTCCACTTGTGAATTCAAAATTTCTACTTCACCATCTCCACTTTTTTCTCACTTACCTTTCATTTTTCAGAATTATGTAATTGAAATGCATTATTTTTTCACTTTTCAAATAGCTAGTGTACATCTTCATCTGAATTAATTTCTTATGCTTTTTACAGCAAAAATTCTAACTCTTGTCATCTATGTATATGATTTTGTCCTACTTCTGATATAACAACTGTATTAATTTCTTTCCAGATTTCTCTTCCAATTTTATCATAGACATACATTTTTATGGGAACTTAAATAAATTTTCTGTATTTTGTAAATTATTTCTGAAATACTTCCTGAAAAACTACCTTGACACTCTGGGTACACAAACTGGGTGCAATTAACTGGCATGAACTGAAGAATATTTTTGTGCTGTGCCATAAAGTAGGCATCGCTTTTTCATTGTGATTTTAATATGAAAAATGTATTTACAATTAAGTACTATAAAAGTATATGGAAAATCTGTATATGATGGTTTCAAATCTATTCGTGTTTTGAAACTGTTGAGCTGTCAGCAGGTAGGGACAGTAGCAAACATAAAACAATACATAACTGCTCCCTTTCTCTTCCACCTCTGAACAATACAAGTACCATTTCAACTGCAGAATTTTTGCTTCATACAGATCTGCTGAATTATATAGGAGAGGGAAATTTATATTCCTTAATTCTGCCTGCTTATAACAGTGAATGCAAAAATTTATAACTTTCCTATTCTGTGATAATTAGTCTATTCATAATGTTTCTACGAAGATCATATTTCAGCTCTGCTACCCACTCCCAGCATACTGGAGTTGAACACTTACAGACTGACTCTTGGAATAAGCAAAACAAAGATCATGGTAGAAAGCAGGTAGTGGAGCAGAGTCTAAGCATGCTGCAGAACATATTTCTTTGATTAAAAAGATGCTATCCTCCAGCTTGTAACATTATGCAGAATTTCCTTTGGAAAACAAGGAATTCATGAAGTCATGTCTTCAGCCAAGCGACTGCTCCTTCATTGACATTGAGAAATATATGGGCTAACTCACAAAGGATAGAATTCTCACAAATGGGAAGACAAATATCTGTAATCCAATAGGATGCATTGATACAGTGCTCTAGAAATGGGTAGGAATCTTGGAAGCTGCTGTCGTGGCAGAAAGCAGCAACCACTCCATATTTTTATTTTAAATTTGAGACAACCCCCATCCATCATTAGGATCAAATTCAGAATTTAAGAAAATATTTGCTACTGCTCATGTCTCTGCTCTTAACTTAACCAATGAAAGATTTTTTTTCCAATTTTGAACTTTAGAACTTTAGTTCTGACCATTCAAATGATAAAAAAAAAAACTTAAATTTCAAAAAAAAAGAGTCTTTTCAACAGGACCAGGCCTTTTCAAAATATTTTTTCCAGCAGAGAAATGAGTGGAAATATCAAGCAGCTCTTGTGACAAACACACAATCCAAGGTGCTTTTCCTTTTAGGTGAATAGAAGTATACCCTTCTAACGTTTTATCTCCCTCCTCTATCCCCACCACACAAGGTTAGCTAAAGTATTAATTTTCATAAACTACCTCTATATTTTAGCTGTATTTCTTGATCTGCCTGACACTGTCTTTAATGCAGTCCAAATCTCCTGATCTTTAGATCATTTTGTAAGGCCAAATTTTCTGTTATATCGCACAAGGAGATAATTAAGTACTATACTAAGGACTTCATTACTAGTCCCCCTGAACTCTCCAGCTGTATTTAGCCCAATTATTTAAAATGAGGGATGTGATTTAATTACCTTGTGGCATATTTGCACATATGGTAAATAACATTTCAGAAGTATATCTTATAAATCATATTTTAAAATGTTACTAATAGCTACTAATAGGTAAGCAAATATAAGGAAAAAGCAACCCAGTTCTTACAAGCATTCAAAGCCTTTCCTCCATTCTTGTTTTTTTGCTCCTTACCCTGCCTAACACTGAGCTTTGAAAGACATAAACCCTACATTTACAGGGTGTCTTTATATTTTGCTAAGCTGTGTAAGATTTGTTCAAGTTTCCTCTTATGTCCCCTAAAATATTTTGGCTAATGAAAGAAAACTTTGAGAAGCACATTGATGTAAAAAGAAAAATAAAAAAAAGAAAATATTTTCATTAAAATTTGTAGAACTGCAATTGCACAAGCCAAATTTTATCTGATAGCAGGTTGCAAGTTCTTTTTAATTAACTACATTAAATAAATTGATTGCACCTTTCTTATTTCTGTTAATTAATATGTGCTAAGAATCACTGTAAGAAGAAGTAGGATGAACAGCACTGATATTATCAATGTTACAGCCGCCTGTCACATCTGCCAACAAGTAGACTGAAAGTTTCTAAAAAATAGTGAGATACATTATAATGAAGACTTAGGGGAGAGAAAAAGATGAAAATTTGCATTTTAAACTTCTGTACCAGCCCTTGCAGAATGATGACGGCAAGTGGGTGTAGCTGTCAACCAATATTCTCTGAATAACTTTATTACCTAGGGAAATCACAGACTCCAGTGAGTTTATATTTTTACCCTCCTGAAACTAATATACACACATACTGTGTCAAAGAGATACTGGATTGTTTGCTATATGGTCTACATATATAATCCACTATATCATGTATCTCTGGGTCACAAATCAGAAAAATACATACCCTTTGAGGAGGTGCATTTCTTCTTTAATTTCAACAAAAATCACAGCCCAGCTCTCTTCCAGGCCCGGGCATGCATAGTTCAACCTTTTTGATAAGAGAAATCTCCCTGATTCCAGTAGAGCACATATCCCTATGATCTCACCACTTTCCCTCTCATTGTTTTAGAGGTGCCACAGTCACAGTGGGGTCCTATTACTCCTTCCTGCATTGCCTGCCAATCAGTTAGCCTTTGGGGAACATAAATTATTTCCATTTTTAGTTGGGCAGCTGCTAGTTTGGGAGAGGAAAAAACTGGTGGGATATTATGCAGCTGTCATATATCAAACCATGATACTTAGGGCTTATGGCAGAGATTTCCACCCATATACAATCTCTTCCTTTAAAATCCAGGGCCGCCATCTCTTCCCAGTCAGTCTCTCCGAAGCATTTTCTCTGTCAATGACAGGCACAAATAGGCAGGGTTTACTCTGGAATCTGTCATGATCTCAATAATGGGATACAATGTGGGAGATAGTGTGGATTTAAGAGGTTGATGAAGGATTCATGAAGACTTGATGAATCTTCTTGGATGACAAACATTGCACATCATAGTAGGAACAGTGTCAAAAATTCAGCAGGTTATGTGCAATATAGAAGAAAGGATACCCGTTGAAATTTTTCTGTGTTTTATGTATTTAACATTGTCTTTTTCCTTTGTTCCTCAGTGCAGTCCTTCAGAAACATAACTGCCTTTTAAACTTAATTAATCACCTCTCTTGGTGCCATTCTTTGATTCATCTTCTGTGAAATCAACTACATTCACTTCCATCTCCCTGTTCTCTGTCCTCAGGAAAAATTGATTCTTAATTTGGAGGGGAGGGTTTTTTCTCTGTAAGGAGAGAAACAAACATCAGTTTAAAATGCCGCTATCAGTCTTCATTTGGCAATCTTGATGCAACACCTTGTAAAAAGAAATTAGCTATCTAGTTCAAGGGGCCCCTGTTAATCTTTTGCACTCATACTTTTATTCATTATTCTGTCACTTAGGAGGATGGGTATTTATTTTACTTGGATTAATTTGATTGCAGCCTTCTTAACTGCATCTAAAGTATTTCCCATGCATTACTGAATCCCAGCCAAATCACTTTAACTCATTTCAAATTCATTCAAGTAGCTATTGATGAAGTAAAAATAATACTGCAGTGCATAAAAAGTTTGAATAACTTCCTTTTTGATTAGTGTAGCAGTTAAAAACTCAGGCTAACATCACAGGCAGCTCTGTGCTTCTGCATTTAGAAAAAGAATTAGATCTGATTCTTTTACCAAACATAGACTTAATTCCTAAAAATTTACAATTTTTCTAAGTTTTATAGCTTCAGTTGTACAAATCATTCAAGGACTTCTGATTCAATCTTTTATCTACTTGCCAAATTAATTTTTGTCAATAACAGTGCTATGTAACATCATTTTCGCCATACTTCCATTTGGAAGATTTCACATTCTAAATGACACCTTTAGTCAGTCTGAATGAATATGCCTGTATCGAAGGTATATGTCAAACAACAATTCAATAACGAAGCTAACTGTCTAAATAGCAGTCTTTGAGAAGCATGACCTACTTGCAAGGGCGTCATCCTGTATTCACTTCACATAGAGCTTATGGATTCATATTCATATGGATTATGGGTATAATCAACCTAGCTGTGTAGATGTGCTTTCAATCTTTCTAGTCACAAGCTTATGTTTCTGCATGCATATTCTTGTGAAATATTTATGTTTGTTTTCAGAAAAAGAAAACAATATCTTAAAATATCTGTTATGGAATTAATCCAAACTAAAGCAAAGATTTCCATCTAGGAGAAAAACACTGAACTACTGACCTATGGTGCAAATATTGTGGTATGATGAGAAAAATAATTCCAATTGGAAATTGTAGATTTCTCTTACCGTATGAGATCTTCAGTCAAGGTGTCCAGGACCCAGTGTTCTCAGGCAATTCTTCTAAAGAACAGGCTGTCAGATTTGGAAACAAGTTCTTTGACCTTTGGCTAGTAAGTGGTACATTGTATTTTGTCTGAGCCTTAAGTAATTTTCTGTACCAAGACAATTCTATGTATCTAATTACAGCATTAGTGCAAAAATTTTTCCAGCTGTCCAGAATGTTTTGCTATTTGATGATATAAAAACCTGGGTGTTCTTAACTCTCACAGCAGCTGGAGACTTGAATCCAGTCAAGAGAGAATCTTATAGAGACGGATTTCCTGCATGTCCTTCAGTAAAAAAAAAAAAAAAAAAAAAGGTAACAAAGATTTTTAAAGAATTCATAATGTCAGCAGAATTTTTAAAAATAAATGTGCATCATCATTTGAAACTATTTCCAAATTTGTATGAAGGTAAAAGGAAGGTAAAAGTTCTTGAGAACATTTCTTTTTAAGTTTAGAAACTTTTGGGTATTAAATCAAATTCACACAATAAATACATGTATATAAATAATAAATGCATGCACAATAAAGAGATGGAATTTTCTTCCAATTCATGTTTCCAAAATAGAAATAACTTGGAAAACATGGTATCAGCATACTGCTAAGAAGATATTTCTTATAAAGTACTTCTCCAACTTTATTCTGAAAACCACTCCTTTTGTTAGGAATACAAAATGTATCCTTTCAATAAAATAAAAAGGTAACACACAAAGAAGATTTAAATCTTAAATTGTATTTAGAACCACATGGAAGAGCCTAAGGCCTTGCAGATATTTCTGTACATGTTATATTCAAGTCAAGTCAAAGTACAGTCCCGCTGGACAAAGAAACATGCAAGTGGCCATCCACTGCAATTTTTGTCATCTTTTTGTATCACTTCATGAGACATGGTGGATTTCTTAAATGTCAGTGCCAGTAATGGTGTTATTTAAAAAAAAAATAAATAAATAAATAAAATAAAATAAAATAAAATAAAATAAAATAAAATAAAATAAAATAAAAATACCCAAAACAACCTTTTTAAAGGAACCGATTACCAAATAGTAGATTGAACACTACAATACTGTAGGAAGCCATATCACCCAGGGAAAAAAACATTTCCAAAGCATTCAGCTAGTGAAAATGGGGTCTATTAATTCTGTCTATCTTCATTTTTTAGAACTTAACAAAGATATTCAGATCTTCAGTTTTCCTTTAAGGAAATAGAATACAGGTGGGTGCCTCCAGGAATTACAACAAAGGCGTTTAAATTAGGCATCAGTCAAATTTAAGTATCTGTGTGCACTGAATTGCCTCTTACTGTTTTCCACTGCTGTCTGTCCTAGGTTCAGCAGTAGCAGTCATTTTGCTTCTTCTTAGTAGCTGGTGCAGTGTTGTGTTTTTCACTTTCAGCCTGGGAACAGCACTGCTAACACTGATGTTTTTAGTTGCTTCTCAGTAAGGTTTACTCTGACCAAGGACTTTGTGAGTCTCATGCTCTGCCAGGGAGGAGGGGAAGCTGGAAGGAGGCAGAGGCAGGACACCTGACCCAAACTGACCAAAGAGGTATTCCATACCACAGCACGTCATGCCCAGGATGTAGAACTGGGGGCAGTTACCTGGAAAGGCAAGATCACTGCTTGGGTCAGGCTGGGTATCGGTCTGCGGGTGTTGAGCAGTTGTATTCTCTTCCCTTGTTATTTCCCTTATCATTATTATTACTGGTGGTACCAGCAGTGATTTGTGTTATACCTTAGTTACTGGACTGTTCTTATCTCAACCCGTGGGAGTTACATTCTTTCAGTTCTCCTCCCCATCCCTCCAAGAGTGGGGAGGGGAAGGAAGGGGGAGGGAGGGAGAGAGCAAGCTGCATGGCTGGGCTTAAACCACGACACTGTCACAGGGAATGAGGTTGCCTACACATGTGACTTATCAGCTAAGTTCTTAAAGAACTGCTATGACTACCTTCCTCTTCTTCATATACTCAGTTTAAATCAGATCGTGGGTGCCTACAACTAAGATCTGTAAAACTCTCCGGCCTGAACACCTGTAGCTGAAGCTACCTGAGATAGCTGACATCCACTTTACTACTCTGATGCTGGAATAAGACCCTTAGGCATTAGGAGATGGGTACTTATGCAAGGCAGGAAAACATTGCATACACTAAAGAAGTACAGGTAGGACCACAGGCTCTTGATTTGTCTGTGAATTAGACTACATACTCAACCTATTCAATAACATTAATTAATGAATTATATAGTCCACATACTTTTATGCTGATATGTATACTCATTTCCAATCTTTGTTCTTGATCTGGTTTTAGCATAACATTAAATTTCTGCAAGAAGTTTTACTTTTCTTATCCTATTCCCAGACTCCTATCCATAGATCTTTTCTCTATATTCACAGAGGGAAGCTTAAAGTAAAAATAGACAGAGGACAGAAAAATAAAGTTAGGGAGAAATAGGAAAGATGATTTTGCCAAATTTAGACCCTATGGAAAGCCCTTGCTTTCTGTATTGCAAAACAGATCTGGAGACTTTTGAATACTGGCCTGGCCTCCTGTTTGCTAGTATTTTTATTTTTATTTTCATTTTTTCTTTCCTATTCCCTTGGTAACCCTAGAAAAAGAGCAAGGCTTGCTTTCAGGCAGGAATACTGCTTGCTAGAACAAGTTAACATTTAACAAAGAATACATACTTAAAGCTGGAAAATTGAGGCAAGTAAAATGATTTCTTTGTTTGGAAAACTCAGGGGTTCTAACTGGCCTTTTCTGTGCTGAGATAAATTTCAGTCCTTAAAAGTCTTTTATTCAAGAAGCAGCCATTACTTCGCAGTCCAACTGTGAACTGAAGATAGAAAATACGCACATTCAGGAGTAGATCCTACAGACAGTCCTTATTCAAACAGATAGCTTCATCTACTTCACAGAGAAAAGACTGATCAACATTTTACAAGACTAAGACTTTACATTTTTTTTATTTTTCTACATGCACTTTGGAGGCGCGATATGTCAAAGAAAAAAATCTATAAAAACGTATTTCTTCTGTGAAAAAATGCAACAGAATAGCAAATTATGTTCTATCAGGACTACCTCCCTTTCCTGATAGCTTAAATTCAGAAGAAAAGGATTTAAAGCCAGAAGATTTTTGAAAATGCTAGTTAGCCTAGGGAAAAGAATATATGTGTGGAACAATTTTTAAGCTCCCTCTGGGATAACATGTAGCCATAGACCCCTGGGTAAACCCTGATCAGGAGTCATAAGCAGTAACAGGTTCACTTTTCCTTCCATGCCACAGCTGGAGGGCAGTTGATTGCAGCATCAGAAGATTTTTCCACTGTCCAGCTGAAGATCCTGTGCTGGCACACATCTCCCTTGAATAGCACAATTTGGCTCTTTGCAAGAGCTTCTGAAAGGAAATTGTGTAGACCTTTTCCCTTCATTGAAAAGCTAACTCTGCTTCATCAAAAGAATTCTAGCTATTTAATGAAGAACATTTGAAGATCTAACTTTGAGAAGTTTTACCATCATGGTAGAATGGAACCTACCATGCCAATATAAGCACAAATTTTCCCTATATGACAGATGAGGACAGTTAGATATCTAAGCAGATGTGCATGTGAATACATGCAAATAAAAAAAAAGCCAGCCTCTTCCTACATTGAGGAGGGACAGCATGGTAGTTGTGCCCCTTATTTCTGCCTTTCTGAAAAAAAAAACTTGCCTCTAAGGCAGATGTTCAGATCCTGTACTAGAGCTGACAATTATCTGGTCACACTGGGATGTGAGAAAAGCAGCTTTTTTGTACCTATCTGGCCATGCAGATTTGCCCTGAATAATCTGGTTCACAAAAACTGATTTAAAAAACAATAGTAATCTTAGATTCCTTCTAAGAACAAAGTGATCTTTGGAAAAGATGAGTTATTTTTTGGTTTTGAAGGAATGATTTCAACTTCACCTAGATTCACCAAAAGATAGTATAGATGGACAGTGCTCTCTCATGAAAACTGAGAAGGTCAATTCCCATCTGTTATTTCTCTAGGTCAGTGGCTAATATACTTGTTTAAACAATGAAACTGAAATAATTTCAATTTTGCATGAGAGAATTTGAACCAGCATCTCTAATGTAAATGATCTAGTAATCAAACGAGTGAATTTTGTCTCAGGACTGTGGTTAAAAAGAGTTTTCTTACAGGGGAGCTGAAGAAATGAGCCTGTGTGTTAATTTCATGTCAAAAGAGCCCAGTTTCTTCAGTCTTTCTCCTATTTTGTTACAGACTGAAAAGTTCTAGCTTATTAGGGAGTTCAAGGGAAAAAAAAAAATAGTAGGTGGTAAATTCAAGGACTTCTAAAGCCAGAAAAGATCATTATACCAAGACTGCTGTACAACAGTACCCTGTACTAGACCCAGTTCTCTCTCTTTGATTAAAGGCCATGTCAAGGAAGCATCCAAAATTGATTTTTTTAATTTTTTTTTTTACATGAAAATAGGATGGCAAAGTATTTCCTTTTTTAGTTTGGAAAAAAAAAAGTTAATTAATAGTAAAGAAAGAATTAAAAAGAAATCTTCTGTATTTTCCATGTTTATTTTATTGCAATATAATCCACTGTGTATGACTATAGAAGTAGCTTCACCATTGTTAACTCTTATTTTTTCACTAGAAAAACTAGCATAGACATAAATTGTTTTGATTATTTCCACTCTGCATATCTAAATTTGTCAAACTATTTGAGCAGATGTGCTTGGCTACCATCTTCGGCTCTCTGCTTTTTTTTGGCATCTATCTATACAAGTATATACATATCTATGTCTTTATATAAAATATTATTGATCTTATACAGTACTGGCATTGCATGTTACAATGTATCTTTAAGTATAACATGCTCATACTATACTACATTAGAAAATATAGAACACAATCAGTTAACCTAGAATCAAATCTACAGTCCTCCTCAAAAGGAGTTTATCAAAACTCTTACTTTAAGATGTAACCACCTAACATTTGAGATGTGGTCCATAGGCACCCACTTTAACATCATATTTCTCTTTTGCTTAGAAGTCTCTTTCTGAACATGTTCACCACTAAATCTAATGCTCTTGAACACTAGGAACCTCTCTAGTCTTGTCAACTCACAAACTAGAACCTACCGAGATGGCTGGAGATGTGTTCTCAAGTGCAGATATGGTCCTCTCTTCCCCAGCTTTTCCCACCCACTAGCTCGGTAATTAGAGTACCCACTTTTGAGGTAGGTAACAGGAGTCAAATGTTCATTTCTGGTCAAGGTGTGGAAGCTCTAACCAGGAGGCAATAATAACCATGAGGACTTGAGTGTGTTGGTTGATGAGAAACTTAACATGAGTCAGCAGTGTGAGCTCGCAGCCCAGAAAGCCAACCGTATTCTGGGCTGCATCAAAAGGAGCGTGACCAGCAGGTCGAGGGAGGTGATCCTGCCCCTCTACTCTGCTCTCGTGAGACTTCACTTGGAGTATTGTGTGCAGTTCTGGTGTCTCCAACATAAAAAGGACATGGAACTGTTGGAACAAATTCTGAGGAGGGCCATGAGCATGATCAGGGGACTGGAGCACCTCCCGTATGAAGACAGGCTGAGAAAGTTGGGGCTGTTCATCCTGGAGAAGGCTGCTTGGAGACCTCACAGCAGCCTTCCAGTATCTGAAGGGGGGCCTATGAGGATGCTGGGGAGGTACTCTTCATTAGGGACTGTAGTGATAGGACATGGGGTAATGGGTTAAAACTTGAACAGGGGAAGTTTAGATTGGATATAAGGAGAAAGTTCTTGACTGCGAGGGTGCTGAGGCAGTGAAATGGGTTGCCCAGGGAAGTTGTGAATGCTCCATCCCTGGTGGTGTTCAAGGCCAGACTGGACGGAGCCTTGGATGACATGGTTTAGTGGGAGGTGTCCCATGGCAGAGGGGTTGGAACTTGATGATCTTAAGGTCATTTCCAACCCTGTTCTGTGATTCTATAATACTTTTGGTGATGGGGTGTTCTCAGGCATTCTCTAGAATGTAATTACTGTACATAGTCACCCTTCCTTTTACATAGGATCTGCATAAACCCCTGATACAGTTTGTGGGCCACGTCATCCAACAAAGGAACATGATTTCTTTAGTAGTCAAGGGAAGTATTTTCTTTTGAAGCAGCAGGTATGAATCTGGTTTCAGACTTCCTTCATTTCAGCACAAAAAACCTTGCTTATGCAATGTACTGTCTGTGTCTTAAATCCTCTTTGCCATAGCATTGAGCAACTAACGGTATTTGTAATCTAATGCCTTTAATTGCCTTGCAAGGTGGACAGGTAACAGGGTCTCCAGTGTCCATGGGGTAACCTGAGGGAGAAGGAGTCAAGGTGAGATTTTTGCTTTTATAAAGGAAGTCTGCTACTGCAGAAAGAACTGGTCTTTGGTTTGAATGGGAGATTATTTTACTCTAGAATATCTGTCCAACCATTCTTCTGTCCCATGCAGCTTTTCCAAATGTCTGTCAGTGGTTCAGATCCTGGTTCTAAGACTGAAAACCAAAATATAAACAACACAAAATATACTTAAGTGAGGATTCCAGCAAAGTGTTGTCTGGATTCATTGGACCATGCCTGTGTGAAAACCAATTGCCTTTTTCACTTCTTGCGTTTAATCAAACTCCAACATCAGCATTACATTGACACAATTGCACTGGGACTTCTCCTGTTTCACCACAGGTTTAATCTTTTTTTTCACCTTAAAATGTGAACATTTGGGTCTGTAGATCTATTACATCAATTCTTATGTTTTGCTTAATAACTTGGAGGAATATGTTACTTCCTAGAATTACAATCAGATGGGTAATTTTGATATTCTATTTACATTGCAAAAGGTCTGATTCACCCTGTTTGCTCTTTGCTATTTAAATTATATGTCTTATATACTAGACCCATTGAACTTGGTAAAGCCAAACCACTTACCTCTTCGTAGTGAACACAATAATCTTTTACTCTGCTCTGTCCACTGGCCTTTCCCAATGTTTGGAGTGATTTAAAAGTTAACTATTGATTTACATTTTTTTGACTTCTATACAATATTTAGCATCTTTTTACCAATAGAAAAACTAACCTTCTTTTACTGTATTCTAGTGAATTTTGAACTCTAAGACTTTTGGCTACAGGCACTTCTAGATACACAGCAGCACCACTTGGTGCAGGAATCTTATCATTCCTGACACACCTCCAGCTAAATCATTTACTGCCCCTTGACTCAGCACTCAGGGTCTACATTCTCTGTTTCACTCCTGCTAATGAACATTAATGCACTAATGAAATGTTTCCTAGCTTGAAACAGAGTTTATAGTAAGGTACTGAAGTATTTTAATGGTTTGACCACAAAATACACCTACAAACACAGTCTAAAAGGATGGTACCACCAAGCAACTCACCATGTTGACCAGAGCTGCGGGAATTAATGGAATGGATGGAATAATGGATCACCCTCTATATCTAAGCAGAGGCAAAGTTGCTGCATAAGCTGTAACAGAGGTATTGGAAAAAGATCTAAAAGGCAGACTCTTCTTATGGAAACCAAACTATCCCCAGCACAGGCCTTGTAAAAACACCCACAAAGGGGCGGAACCTATGAAACACAGATCACTTTCTAAATAAGGACATAAATCATAGAATCATAGAATGATTTGGATTAGAAAGGACCTTAAGATCAGCTAGTTTCAACTCCCCTGCCATGGACAGGGACGCCTCACCCTAGACAATGCCCTATTACTTCAGTCTTTGGGAGTGATCTTAAACAAAATCTTATGATAATCAAGATTTATGATGGGAAAAGTGCATTTCATTTTACATGTGTTGCGATATTGAAGCACGATGCTCTGTGAAAGGAATAGTGTTCTATTATATGTGGTTCTACAGGAATACTTTTCAGTTAGTTTAGAAAACTGACGTTGAAGTAAGACTTAAAATACAAACTGTCTCAAACCTGGAAAAAAGTAAAATAGAAACAAAACCATTTGGATGATTTTTTAGGTTTTAGGTTTAAGACCAATCTCTATAATATTCTGCAGTAGTTTTGGAAATACCATGTCCATCCTCAAAAAAAAAAAAATTGGAACCTTAAATAAACATAACTTTTCTGAAAGTTTTGTTTTCCACAGGCACTTTTGGAAGTGGTTCTAATATTGCCTTTTTTTTTTAAAGATGTTCTAATCCATCTATAATTTTAATAGCAACAAAATATCATCATAGAACCATCATAGAATGGTTAAGGTTGGAAAGGACCTTAAATATCATCTAGTTCCACCCCCACTGCCATGGTCAGGAAAACCTTCCACTAGACTTGGTTGCTCAAAGCCCTGTCCAATCTGGCCTTGAACAATTCCAGGGATGTGTATTCACAGCTCCTCTGGGCAACCTGTGCCAGTGTCTCACCAACCCTTACAGTAAAGAATTTCTTCCTAATATCTAATCTAAATCTACCCTTTTTCAGTTTAAAGCCATTTCCCCTTGTCCTGTCACTATATGATCTTACTGTCTATGTCACTGAGGAAGATATTAAACAGTAGTGATCCCAGTATGGACCCCAGAGGGACACCACTTGTCACTTGTGTCCATCTGGACATTGAGTCTTTGACCACTGTTCCCTGAATGCAACCAACTACAACATCCTTGCCCTCCAATTTTTTTTTCCTCAAAGGCCCTTTCTATTCTTATAAGAAATAATTTGTTGCTTGTGTCTGTAGGTAATAAGGTGACCCCATATATACACTAAAAAATAAAATAAATATTGGTCTCTGCACATAAGTGTATGTGAATAACAGTCTTATTAATCATAATTTAAAAAAAATCTATAAATAGAATTCACACCAGCAACAAGATCTCTAAGACTGCTGTAACTTTAAATGGTTCAGTAAAGCACAAAACTTTAATTTAGTCAACTTTATCAGGGGAAAAAAAAAAAAGGGTTTGTTATGTCAACAGTGTAGATTTACTGAGAAAGTAACCCAATCATTTCAGGCAAAGCAGAGAAGAGGTGATAGAGAGAGTACAGCTGTAGATTGTTTCTGCCTAAATTTATCAAGATTATTCTGAATGATGTGTCCTCCACAATCACTCTCTTCCTGAAAGCACCATGTGACTTTATGCGCACATGCATAGGCATAGAAAAGGCAAAATAGTTCATTAGCAGGCAAGATTTCTATATTTTTTAAGTCTATTCTATAAGGTCATCGGCTCTGGGAGGAAACATAGCAGTACTTTGGGGGGGGGGGGGTTAATGTGTTACAAAGTGTGTGGATGAAGGAGAGAAAGTTGGGCTCTAGCTGTCTGAAGCATAGGAGAGGCCAGAGAAGGGAGATATAAATGTCAGAGGGACCTTGTGGACTTGAACTCATTACTCTGATTGCTAATTTGCATGCACCTTGTGGGGTACATCAAGAGGATGAGGTTGGCATTTGTTTTTATCAGCAGGGTAGCCTTGTGGCCTTAACTAAAATGAAGAAGTGTAATCTCTATGGTGTTAAGCGAAAGCCACCAAACATCCTGCCAAGAAGCAGACAAAGAAAATGATTTCTGGGCCCTCCTTTCTGGAACATTTGCCAGGTGGAACATTTTAGGATTTCACCACCATTTACATAAATATGTATCCTTTTCATAATCATAGAGGTTTTGGAAGTTGTTTTTCTCTATACTTTAGTATTTCCCTGCTGGTTAGGGAAATAAATTGCCACTGCTTTACACACCTTGGTTGTCCAGCTTTAGGATCTGTCTTTTAAGAGAGCACAGTAATAATCTTTGTGTTTTCTCACCAGTATTGTATTGCACAATTGCAGCCAAATTTTACGGCTGCAGAAAGCATTAGCTGGCCAAGCCAAGAGGCACTTTTGACTTTGATATAATATGAAATTTTATATTGCATCCCCAGCATTTTGCATCATTACTGTAATTATTTGGCATGTTTTATTTTTCTCACTGACTGCAGAAATGCACTCTGCCTGGCCCCAGGAACAGTAGTGTCTGGTATAAACAGATCCAGGGAGTCTAGTCAGTCAACAACATGTTCATACATGATGTAGTATCATTAACTACATTTCACAAATCCTAGCTGTGCAGACTTCCAGTCCAAACTCCTCCTTATTTTTTGCTGGTCTTTCCATATATTTTTTCTTTTTTTTTTTTTTCATTGGTTCACAAAGTATTTCTCTTCTAAAACTTGGTAAATTATTTATAGAAGAATATAGAGGGCACAACATTTAATGTATCAAACAAGGACAGATTCCCTGCTAAGAGCAACTTTGAATGTCACAGCTCAGTTGTGCTGTGTAGGCACAACTGAGATTATCATGCTTTGGCAAGATAGGATTGCTCCAGAACTTCAAGGCACAGAAAAGGACTACACCCTACTTTACCTTCCTTTTGGAAAATCCAGGCTATTGCTTTACTGCAGCTGACCTGCTCTTTGTAAGATAAGGAAACCAGTTTATTCTCCCTCTCTTCCTATCCCACACAAATCCTTCACTAATCCCTTTGTAACAGTTTTCCCTATTGTAGAAACCATGATAGAAACCACCAGGTGAAATTTCTAAACTGGCAGCCAAAAAATACGGGGACCAGGTGGGGAGCAGTCATCACCCAACCTAGGAACATATGAAAGACACAGCTTTTCTTCCTGCTCCACTCCTAGGAAAGTATGGGGGCCTGAAAATAAAGAAAAACCCACTACACCATCATAAGTGCCACAACACCATCTACCTTTCTTTAGAACAGTACAATGGTGGATACTCTCACAATTCACCTTGCATACCATTTAGAAGAGCTAGTTGCAGACAGACTCATCAGTAATATCATAACAGGAATGAAGAAATAGCAAAGATGGGACTGAGGAAAGATGACTGGTAGAGAACAAAGTCTACCCTCAGTCTAGCTGACAGGTGTAAAGCTCTGGCTGGGAATTAAGCTTGAATTCTGAACTAGTAAATAGAAAAGTCATAGTAAGAAGAGATAAAGAGAGTTTCATGCTTAGCAGTAACAAATCTTTAATAATGGAGTGTTTGCGAGCTAGGCCTCAGTGTGGACTAGTCTTGGAAGATGTTTGAGCAAAAAATATCAATTACACATGTACGTATGTAGAAAAAAACTCAGTTTCTACAGAAAACGTGTCAGCTTTTCTTTTCAGTAAAGCATGATGTAAATACCATACTGTAATTAATCCTCTCTAAAGAATATGTTCAGCCAATGCCCAACATGGCACTAAGAGAATCTAATTTATCATTGTTGCTATTTCTATTACAGTTGTTCCACTGGGAGTAAAAAAACATGCAATTTAGACTTTTTTTCTGCTTTCCTGTTGTTTAAGCTTAGTGTAAGTCATAGCTCCAGAGAAACCATCTGGGATTTCAGACATAGAGAGTTATCAGTCTCTCTGCATGAGAAACTGAGGTTCTGGTACAAATAGCGGCTTGCCTCCGCATCTGGAGAACTCTATCATCAGAAATGGAACTAAAGCATGAATTCTGAGCATTAATTTTTTATCTGCTTTCTATGATACAATGTATCTCACATGAGACAAAGGGCTATTCTATAGAACACTGGAAAGCTGTGTACAAGTGAGAGATTTTAAAGCCTTAATATAGTATTACTTTTATTTTAGTGGTAAACTGTTAAATCAAATCTGAACACCTCTCTTACATCAACCCAAATTTTAATTTTAGTAAGTATTCTTGTTAAAATTTAAAAAAAAAGGTATTTCATTTCATTTAGACTGTGGGGGTGGCAATCTAATTGGTCTAAACTGTTCAGTGATTTTGTGAGAAGCTATAAAATAGTTGACATTCTGAACTTTTTTCATAACTTTTGGTAGATGTTATGTTTGTTTTTCTAATTCAGCCTCAATTAAAAAAAACCTAGTTTCCTCACTTTTTTTTTTGGACTCACTATATGGCCTCTGAAAACTCAGTTTTACCCTGTACACCCTATATCAGATTTAATGATAATTTGGCCAATGAGTAAGTATTTCTTAAAATACAGGTGGAATTGAACATATCATATCAGAGAACCCTTCTTCATAGACTACTAGCTTAGCAATTATTTTTGAAGTGCTTAAATTTAGACAAAAAATGATCTAACAGTTTTTTTTGCCTCCTTCTCTAATGGGAATTTCTTCAGTGATAAAGCAATATGAATAAATATCAAACATTAGAACTAAAAAATGTTGGCACACAGGAACCTTATAAACATTAAAATAAGGATTAGTTGGGTTCTGAATCACTGGCTCTGTTGATATAGTTTGGGAAAAGTAAATTGTCTTTCAAAATGCCAAATAGTGGAGACATATTTTATACAACAGCAGTTTTTCATATGGGGCTTGTAAAGGTTACTATTGACTATATCCACACCTAGAACACCTTCTCAATGATGGCATCTGATTTGTGTTTCAGACAAGGCTGAAGTTCATGGAGTAGCTGCAAAGTAGTTCAATTGCTTTCTTCTTTGTCTGCTGAAAGGATCATTATCATGCAACCCTATTCAGCAGGCATAGACATTTCTAAACACTTTCCATCACTAGCTTATTATGATACAAACCAAACATACAGAATAAAAGATTGCACTTTCATTACTGCTTCGCTGACAATAATTGTGTAAGGCTCAGGCTGCAAGAAGTAGAATGAAAGCCAGTTTTGTAATATTATCAAGAAGAGGAATATAAACTTTATTCTTTGGTTGCTTTGGAATAAAAAACTCTAAGCATAGTTAAGCATGTGGCGCCAAACTTACTAATGTGAGCAATTTCCTCAGTCTGTTATTTCTGTGATGTATTAAGCACCTGAAAAAATACTTCCTGTTCTTTGCCAGCATTCTCTCTCTCTCTCTCTCTCTCACTCTCTCTCTATATATATACATAAATCACACATGGAGAAACAGAATAATCATCTCTTTTTCACAGATGTGCTTTTTTTTTCACCAGTGCATGAAGAAATTAATTCTGTGATTCACCTGTTTTGGCAAATTTCCATAATCACTAATTCCCTATAATAAAGGTCCTTGAAAATGCCCACTTGTACTAATACCAGAGAAATTATAGTAGTTCAGTTGTCCGTACCTCTAACTTTATCTCAGTAGGAGAGACATAGTCTCTGAAGTAAGCTTCAGAATACTAAGAACTTTATAGCTTCAAGTAAATCCTACCAAATACAAACTGTTTTGTTACTATCAGTGTAAGTTCCAGGTAGCAACATTCTTTAGTGCTTTCATTTTCCAAGTGGTCTACAGTACAATCATTACAATAGACTAGTCCTGGAGAGATTAATTCGTGCCTGATAATACAGCAGGGGTGAAAATCAAACGTCAGGTTGTGCTGACAAAAATAAAACAAGTCAAAGTATTTCAGTCAAAGTTTCTGCCAAAACAGTCAGAAAAAATAAAAATGCCTCAAACCAAAATGATCTCAAAATTCCAACCCAAAATTGAAATTTATCTGTGCTTCCTCAAAGAGAAGAGGTAATCAAACCTTCCTTCTAGGACCTATCTACTAGTCCTTCCAACCCAGACACACACTCGCCATTCAAGAAACCCAGAGCTCTTCATCAAAACTACTCCAGTGGAGCCTAGCTTTCTTAGGTGTCCCCAGAGCAACAGCCTGACCTCGCGTACGGACAGGGCAGCTGAGGAAAAAGTGGGCATCTCTAGCATCCATTTTATATTTATTTGACCTCCCTGAGGCTTTGTTAATGCAGCTGTCTTTATGAGTAAGAAAAAAACTACCACTACACCGTCATGATGCCATTAATACATAGTGCTAACTATATGTTAGATTAGACTCCTAGATATTTCTTCTGTCTGCCATGTAGGGATCTATCTTCTGCTAAAAGCTGACACATTCACATGTGATTCCAATTTATGGCATCAACGTTTGAGCAATACCACTTTTCCCTCAAGTGTGACTGAACTATAATGATTTAACATATTAATCTGAATTCAAAACAAAACAAAACAAAACAAAAAACAGTGAGCGCTATGAAGATATCAGGTATCTGGCTTGCTCGTATAGCAAGGAGAAAAGAGAATGCAGTCAAATATACAACTGTATAACCATTTGACATGTTAACCATTATAAAACCTACAGCTGTAGATTCTTCACTGTCCTTCACTCTATCAAACAACACTTGAGCAAGCGCCTTTTCAGAGGATGCTCTTAAGAAAAATATAAAGGGGAAGATGGTAAAAGGCAGAGGACTTCTTTGTATGTTTGGGGAGGTTATTTTGTCACAATTCATAAGCTGTGCATAACCAGAACCCCTGATTTGCCACAATATATGCAAATAGTGTGACTGGAAAAGAAGATAAGAGACAACTATAGGAAAAATTGCCAATGGAAGGAGTGCAGCAGAAAAAGCAGGAAGGGATACCACTGGAGGAAGAAACTTAAAGACAAGGGAACTAAGAATAACTGGCTGCCAAACAAATAGGACGGTTTGGAAAAATGGGTAAGTCAACCTATGGTGAAGTTGCACTAAATTCAAGGAGTGCTTTGAACTGAGCAATCTCTTTGTGTTTGGCCTGAAATTTTTCCTGTTAGAGTCAGGTCAGTGAATATGCTTTATCTTGGGAATACATTAAGAGAAAGAGTAGAGGGCTTTCTGCCTGCCAAAGAAAATCTAAACTATTTATACTTGACAAGAGGGAGGAAGAAAGTCTCATGGAGCAAGGCATTTTGCAGGGATTTAAATGACCCTGTATGTGATATACAGCTCTGCCACTGATCTATTGCATGACCTTAGGCAAGTCACTTCACCTTTATGCCTCAGTTAACCTGTTATACTGATATAATAACACTGAGTCTTACTAGGCTTCAAGATGATGAAACATTTCTTTCCTAGAGTTAATCCCCTCTGTGATGTTAAAAAAAAAAAAAAAAAAAAAAAAAACAGCCAAAAAACAACCCACCAGTGATTAATGCAATCCATTGTTCAAACTGAGTAAATGTACTTATGTGTTTGAAAAAAATCTTTTCTAACTTTAATGGTCTGTTTTTTCATTTGTAATCTGAATAATCTGAACTCATATTTGATGTGGACAGGTTTGGTTAAAAAGAATCATGGGTGTTTCCTAATATGAGCCAAGGAGTGGATGTGTGAGGATTTCAGTGATAAAAAAAAATTCATATAACAAATCGGAGTCCCTTTGCATTCCCTCCAGCATGCCTCTGGCTGTAGAAGCCAGAATCTAGCCCTAAATTAATAATTAGCACTTTCAGTTTAAGCTCTCCAGGAAATGTTGTAAGGACAGACAGAAGTAGTAGAAAATGTTAGTGGGCAGTGTAGAAAGATAAATGCCAAGAGATTTATACCCAGCATTCTTGATAAGCAAGAACAGAATATCAGGATTTAAATAACCCACTGGCAAGACCTTTCACATCAATTTGACTGTCGTGGGAGGAGAAACTCTACAGGGATAACCTGCATTTGTGTCCTCACAGGTAATAAGAAAGAGGTAGCCACATTAGCATGCATGTAAGTACAGAAAAGGCTAAAACCCCCACATTTACAAGTGGCTGAAGTCACATACATCAGGTTATACTTCCCCTTAGCTGTGTATGAATTTTGAATTTAGTGGAAGAAAGGAGGGGCCCCAAATTTCCTGATCAACAGGAAGAAAAGAGATTCCATTCAGCAATATAATTATCACAAATGCTATATTAAAGGCCGATTGAAAAAATCTAGTCATCCGGTACAATGGGGTGACATTTTTCCTTTGAGATGATACTGCCAATATTCACCATATTTTTAGAGATGAGCCTAGAATCATATTATGGACAAATTTTTGGTGAAGACCTAAACCAGTATACAATTTTATACACATAATTAGTCCCAAGCATGATATTTTTAGTGCAATTACTCAAATATTGCCACTTTCTCTTACAGGTATAGAAATAAATTAGATTTAAAAATGCCATCCACAAATGAAAAAAAAAAAAAATGAATAGTTCTGAACAACATATCTTCCAAGTATCTTGTAAATTACCCTAAATAATTAGGCACTAATTTCTGCAGAATTGGTATTTTTTTCCCTAGTGTTGTAACATGCTGCTGAGACAGCTGGAGAATATTTGATTTATTATTGAGAACATCTATTAAAGTAAAAAAAAACTTTTAAAATTTATGTGTGAATAACATCATTAAAATGCAACATCTGTTTTACTGCATGATTTTTTAAGGCCTAGATGATATGAGAAATTTCTTGAGATGAGTTTGTGACCTAAGTTTTTTGAACATTACATCTGAATAGGAAGGAGTTGACAGGGGAACTGTAAAGCTGTACATGAAAATCTATGCTAGACTAAAAAATGTATCCCACCCACAACTGAAAAAGGTTGAAATATGAGTGTCCAGAATGGCATAGAATTATATACCCCCTCATTTTAATCACTACTATATGTATGCATGTATCTGTATGTGTTTGTGTAGATAAATAAATAAATGTAGATGATCACAGAATCACAGAATCCTAAGGGTTGGAAGGGACCTCAAAAGATCATCTAGTCCAACCCTCCTGCAAGAGCAGGGTAACCTAGAGTACATCACACAGGAACTTGTCCAGGCGGGCCTTGAATATCGCCAATGTAGGAGACTCCACAACCCCCCTGGGCAATCTGTTCCAGTGCTCTGTCGCTCTCACAGTAAAGAAATTTTTCCTGATGTTCCCATGGAAGCTCCTACGCTCCAGTTTACACCCACTGCCCCTTGTCCTATCACTGGACATCACTGAAAAAAAACTAGTTCCATCATCCTGACACTCACCCTTTACATATTTGTAAACATTGATGAGGTCACCCCTCAGTCTCCTCTTTTCCAAGCTAAAGAGTCCCAGCTCCCTCAGCCTCTCCTCATAAGGGAGATGTTCCACTCCCTTAACCATCTTTGTAGCTCTGCACTGGACTCTCTCAAGCAATTCCCTGTCCTTCTTGAACTGTGGGGCCCAGAACTGGACACAATAATCCAGATGCGGCCTCACCAAGGCAGAGTAGAGGGGGAGGAGAACCTCTCTTGACCTACTAACCACACCCTTTCTAATGCACCCCAGGATGCCATTGGCCTTCCTGGCCACAAGGGCACATTGCTGGCTCATGGTCATTCTCCTATCTACCGGGACCCCCAGGTCCCTTTCCCCTTCACTACTGTCCAGCAGGTCAGCCCCCAACCTGTACTGGTACATGGGGTTGTTCTTCCCCAGATGCAAGACTCTACACTTGCCCTTGTTGAATTTCACCAAGTTCCTCTCTGCCCAACTCTCCAGCCTGTCCAGGTCTCGCTGGATGGCAACACAGCCCTCTGGTGTGTCAGCCACTCCTCCCAGTTTAGTATCATCAGCAAACTTGCTGAGGGTACATTCAGTTCCCTCAACCAGGTCGTTGATGAAAATATTAAACAGCACTGGATCCAGCACCGACCCCTGAGGGACTCCACTAGTCACAGACCTCCAGCTAGATTCTGCCCCATTGACCACAACTCTCTGCCTTCTTCCTTCCAACCAGTTCTTGATCCACCTCACTACCTGATCATCAAGCCCACACTTCCTTAGCTTATCTATGAGGATGCTGTGGGAGACAGTACCAAATGCCTTACTGAAATCAAGAAAAACCACATGTACCGCTCTACCATCATCCATCCACCTAGTTACTTGCTCACAGAAGGCTATAAGGTTGGTCAAACATGACTTCCCCTTGGTAAAGCCATGTTGGCTGCTCTTAATGACCCCCTCATCCTTGATATGCCTAGAGATGGTGTCAAGAATAAGTTGTTCCATCACCTTTCCAGGGATGGAGGTAAGGCTGACTGGTCTATAATTACCCGGGTCCTCCTTCTTGCCCTTCTTATAGACCGGCGTGACATTTGCCATCCTCCAATCCTCAGGCACCTCACCTGTTTCCCACGACTTACCAAAGATGACGGAGAGTGGCTCAGCAATGACCTCTGCCAGCTCCCTCAGCACCTGCGGGTGTATTCCACCCGGACCCGTCGATTTATAGATGTCCAGATTACTTAACTGATCCCTAACCCAATCCTCATCTACCAAAGCAAACTCCTCCTTTATCCTGACTCCTTCCGGGTCAATAGGAATCTGGGTTCCCCGGGGAGAGTCTGCAGGAGTAAAGACAGAGGCAAAGAAGTCATTCAACAACTCTGCCTTCTTTATATCCTCTGTCTCCAGGGCACCCACCTCATTCAGCAGTGGGCTTATACTGCTTCTTGTGTTAAGTTTTATTCGCTATGTATTTGAAGAAGCCCTTTCTATTGTCCTTGACCCAACTTGCCAGATTAAGTTCCAAGGAGGCCTTAGCTGTCCTAATTGCTTCCCTACATCCTCCAACAGCTGTCCTATATTCCTCCCAAGTGGCCAGCCCCTCCTTCCATAATCCATAGATTCTCTTTTTCCAGAGTTTGCCCAGCAGTTCCTTGTTTAACCATGCTGGTCTCCTGGCTCCCCTACTTGACTTCCTACTCATTGGGACACTCTGATCCTGAGCTTTGAAGAAGTGGTTCTTGAATGCTGACCAACTATCTTGAGCCCCTTTACCACCTAGTACCCTTTGCCGTGATACTTCCCTTAGCAATTGATTGAAGAGGCCAAAGTTTGCCCTTCGGAAATCCAGAAATGATAGCACATTTTTAAACACGTTTCGATCTGATAAAACATACCTTTGTGTTCTACAAAACCAAAATTGAGACTTTTTGTAAAACCTGCTTTTTCCATATATCAAAGAACCTATCACAGGTGGTGGTAGTCATATTAGAGGAGACTGTCTGAAAAGGGTCAGAGTTTTAGGTAGGTTTTGATTGTTTAAACACCCTCCTGGATTAGCAGAGGTTTGCAGCCAGGTGTACAGATATATAGCAACACTTCTATTCAACACAGGTGTTCTTACAGGGTAGGATGAAAGTCCTGATGGGGTGCAGCCCTAAGCCGACTACTGAAGCATCCAGGCCAAATTAAGCAAAGCAGACCTGCCTTCTTGGCTGCAGATTGCACCAGCTTCTAGGCTTTGGGATAAACCAAATTTCTATTCACACACATGCAGGCATGCATGTGCAAATGGGCAAATCATCTGCGTATCTCTGGAAGCCAACTGTGGGAGGTGTAGTATTGCAGAGTAGTGTCATCCATCAGGTTACGCCTTCCTTGTCAGGAAACCTGCCAAGAGATGCACTGGAGAAACGCTCTAGTTTCCAAATCCTGATGAGGCTGAAATATGAGGAAGGGGTGAAAGCTGACTGAGGATATTAAGATTTGTGTCTGTATGTTGTCCCTAGTAGCAATACAGGCATATTCAATGATTTGCTGGCAGTAACAGAGGCACCTAAAGGGTTAGACAGTCGAGCTGGGATTTTGAGGATCAGAGTGGTGCCGAAATGGGGATTTAGCTATTGGTTCTCATTTAGGTACTAAAATAACTTCAGTTAGCTGGCAAATTTGAAACTGCTCCTCAGGAAAAAAATCTGGCTTTAATTGTGGCTGCTGAGCGGTTTCAAAAATCTGGTCCTGTACAAATACACAGTAAATGTAAGCAAATACTGATCTCTTGCTGAGTTCTCAGATCTATTGCAAACAATCTGAGCCTTCATAAAAATACACAGCTTTTCACTTATCCTATATTTTGTCTCATATTATGTCACTAGCCAAAAAGCCTCTTGCCAGCAGTCAGTTTAACAGGGAGAAGGAAACAAGCTTATTAGTTAAATTTATTTATGATGACAAAAGGAAAATTGTGAAAACCCCAAGTTGTAAGTGGTAATTTATTCCTGATAAGTAGTAAATCAGCAGGATTCCACTGCCCACATGGGGACCTGCAGTTAAATAATTAATGATAAATAATGAGCCCCATAAATGTTCACAGTGTTTTTCAGCAACTACTTTTACATGAGCTCATTCTACAAACTCTCCTGCTGCTATAATCATGATAACCTGGTGTCCTTATTGCATTACAAAAGCTTAAGATGATAACACCAACCATTTCTGTGGCTAAGTTTATATTATTCATTGTCAGGTTAAACTAATTATTCACTGTCTCCAACGCAATGCTGGGTTAATACTTCAAACTGATGCATCTTTTGTCATGATAAACTTATCTCACACTGTATTCTCATGCATTCCACTAATGTGGCCTTTGTCTGAAAAAAAAAAGATGCAGGATTATTAAAAGAAGTGAGCAATGGGAAAAGGCTGTAAACCTTTATGTTCTGGGTCATAAACCAGTCAAAATACTGGTACTTGTAATAACAAAAAAAGAAATATAAAAATACAGTAAAAAAATATTTTCCCATGTATCAAAGGGTCTGAACACTTTGCGGTATGCATCCTTTTTCATCAGCACTGTTCAGCACTGGCCACCAGAAGAATCCAAGTCAGCTCTAACATGGTAATCTTCACTTTCCTACACTTGAGGAACCCTGAATATCTCCATTAAAAAAAAAAAGCCAGAGAATACCTTCAGTCCTCACTGATCCATGTTCCTAGAAGAGTTTAGGTTGGAAGAGACCTTCAAAGGTCGCCTAGTCCAACCCCCCTGCAATGGGTGGGGAGATCTTCAACTACATGTGGTTGCCCAGAACCACATCCAGACTGGCCTTCAGTGTCTTAAGGGGTAGGCATTCACCACATCTCTGGGCAACCTGTGCCCTCATTGTAAAATATTTCTCACATCCAGCCTGAATACTTCTAGTTTAAAACCATCGCCCCTCATCCTATCACAAGAGGGAAGGATGTGGGTATGGAGAAAACAGAACTGTAATTTATTCGCGAAGTCAGATTTTATAACGGTAAACAGAAAGAGGGAAAAAATACATTGAACATTTTTTAAACAAAAATTAAGAAGCTAAAACTCAAAAAAACACCCCAGACCATATCTGATGCATCGGGCTTTGCCTGAGCAGAGAAGAGCAGGAGTGTGTGGTGGAGTCTGTGCAGGGGCACCCACAGGCCCTGGACATGAGACAGGGAGTAGCCATGCAGAGCCAGCAGCTTCTCACAGCCTGCACCAGGCATCTCCCCAGCACCCTGCCCTTTGGCCTCCCTGGGCTCCTCAGCACTCCTACTCCTCAAGCACCCTGCTCTTCAGCCTCCCTGCACTCAGATTCCCTGCCGTGACTGCCCACAGCTCATACAGCCTTGCCAGCGGTCATAGCTTTCTCCACAAATTCCCCTTGAGACAAACATCTTCCATAGCACACTTGTCCAGCCCAGTGTCCTCTTTTTGGGTCCTGGATAAAGTTTAATGCTGTACTTGCCTAAATCTGTAGGCTTTCCTGCTCTCATTTTCTGTCCCAGGTAACCAGATTGTCAATATCACAGCCTCAGGTTATAGTATCTCTGAGCAGAGAGAAAGCATGACATCTTTTCTTGCTCTGTATTCCTGGGAATGGTAAACATCCTTTGAGACCTCCTTGCATTGTTAGAAGGGTGACACAGGCACTCTGGGCATGTGTTTTTGCTATGGTAAGAGAGATTAAATGTTAAGCTGTTTTGTTTCATGAGGCTTGTTTGTTTTAATAGCAATCTTTTTCTTTTTTTTTTTAGTCTCATTGAATTTCATCCACCTAGGAAAAAAGGGCTTGAACCCAAAATTAACTCAAAACAAGGAGTCTCCTTCCATGTATTTATGACTTGATAAGTGTGGCATTTTTTTCTGAGTATTACTGGTTGTACAAATTCTGTAGGTGATTGTGTGATGTTACTCCCAAAAAAAGTTTTGCTGTATCAGCCAGCATGTAATGACATACCATAAAGAAATAGAAATATTAAAAGACAGGCATTCAAAATAAACCACATAGCAAATAAGCTATGTGACTGTCACCTAACAACATTTGTTTCTTGACACCACTGATTTTGCAAGAGAAAGAATTGCTTCCTCTAGGACAGACATATTTTTTTAGAGAGGTTACTGAATTCAGGTTGCACACCCTATCTCTATAAACCACTGGGGGAAAAAAATGCTTTTTAAAGAGGGGAGACGGGTCAAATACCTTTGCATTTCTTGATCAGTGTAGGAAAGTTGCTGGCAACATGAGTGAAGTAACTTGCAAGGAAGACTAACCCTGTCCCTAGGTTTGCTGAAATGTAACATGAAAATTGATTCTCTTAAGCCACAATTTGTGCTGGACTAGGAGCACACAAAGCCTAGTTACTGAATGTAACCTGAAGGTCAGTAATTCTCATCTGAGAGGTACTAACTTCTTAAGACACATTGCCCAGATCACTCAGTGAACAGCTAACTCGACGGTAAATTTGTTGCCTTGAAACATGAGAATATCACCTTATGTCAGACCATAATAGCAACACAGTCCTGTGGGAGAAATTGTAGATCCTTCAATTAAATAATTGTCATCACAAACTGAAAAAAGTTTCTTCCCATGGCTTTATTTAAGCCATGAAGAGCTAAAGGTTTACATTCCTTCAAAATCAAGCCTTCCTAACTGAAATTACTGCAGATGTTCCCATATGACATCTACCTCTTCCTGGTAAGCCCTTGGCTTCAGTAACATTTTGTTGCAGTGGTTTTCATAAGTTAATAAAGACAAGGTATTTAATAGGTGTTAGATCTGATGTCTTCCACTGAATGCCCATGTTCTTTTGCTGTAAATGACTTTATTGTAAAGACTAAATGAGAGCCCCTGATTTCTCTATATCATTTATTGTATTAGTCACCTTTATCTGGTCTCCTTTGATTTCTCACCTTTTTAATAAGTTCCAGTATTTTCAATATTTGTTCATACAGAACGCTTTTAAACCTCTAATTGGTTTTGATGTTCATTTCTGAACTCTATTTTGCTATTCATTTCTGCATGCAAAACAGAAAGAGCACTGCAGACAGGCATCTAGTTGAATGCAGACCACTGTTACTTTTAGTAATTTTCTGTGACCTCTCTCTCCAACATCCAAGCATTTTTGTTCTTTGCTAAACTAACATACATACCCTCACAGTTTTGTTGTGCACTTGGACGTGTAGGCAGACACTTTCATTATGTTCTCCATTAGAACAGGTAAGCCAGTCTTCAAAGAGGTTTTAGCAAGCTCCATTTGTTTGAGCTGAAATTGTACTGGTGGTAAATGCAGCTGCAATCAGGACAGGGGACAGGAAAAACAGTAGATGAGGTAGCAATATGATACCTCCTCTCTCAGGCGATCAAGAGTCACATCATCACATCACACTGCACAATGACATTTGTTGAGGAGGCAAAAGGAAAAGGGGAGGAAACCTGTAGCTACTGCCCTGCTTATTGTGACCAGCAAGCGTAAGTGCTGAGACACGTATTGACAAAATCATTATTATTTTTCACTAAAACCTTTTTTCCCCTTCCTGCTTGCTTTGGGGAGGAAAAAGTCCTCATGGGGAACCCTGCTGAAAAGGCATTCAAACCAGAAGCTGTCGTAACTGGATAGCAAGGGCCATGGACTTGAATTTTACTGTTACTTTGACTAGCTGTACCAGAGCATGCTTTGGCATCTATTTGCTCCTAAGGACAGCAGCATGGACATCTGGCTTCTCACCCACAGCTGCCTGGGAGACACCCCATGAGCAAAACTATTAGGATCACAGGACACACTATTTGCTGGGATCTGTCCCTTCCCAAGACAGTCCTGCCCTCTGAGGCTTTCAGAGCACAGTGCTGTTTTCTACAAAAAGCTTATCACAAGAACACTTATCATGATTCTGATGGATTTTGCACTAACTCTATGCGTTAGGTGCGGACTACGAGTGATTAAAATCTCCCAGATGTATCTGCTACTACTTTAAGACTATATGCTACATTAAAACTCTCCTAAGCAGCACACAGATCTTTCCTCTTTACCATGTGAATAATGAGAGACAGATGTCTGCTATTAAGACAAACCACTCAGTGGAGGTTTCTTCTGTTTGGAGAACTGAGAAGTAGAAGCTATTCCCCACACCACCAGCTATGGATTATCTCACTGAAAAATCACAGAATAGCAACAAACTATTAATTATCTTTCCTTACTATAAACTACTGAAATCGCTCTGTAAATGTTTTTCTTTTATAATGATAAACATTTCTGTCACATAGTTTGTATAATTAATCATTTTTCAATTTAAGGGAACATCCCATTTTCACTGGGAAACAGTTTATAAAAATACTTGAGAGTGAAAGATCGCTAATAAAGTTTTCAAAGTACACTCTGTTTTTGAGGTTAAACAGTCACTCAATATTTGTGGGATGTTTGCATTGATGTACAGGCTATGGCAAATTATGCAGCTGAACTGTTTTCACAAACCAACTGGGGAAAAAAACAGGGATTTGAGAGCTGTTCAATGATTCTCAATTTAGCTTCTGTAAAATAAAATTAAACCTGTAAAGAAAGGTTTTTGGAAGTAGTTTTATGGGATAGAAAGTGGGAAAGAAATAATTAAGATGCTCTAGTTATTTTCATTACCAAAACTAATCATATTTTTAAACAACATAGCATGAGAAACAAGTATTTATTTTTTTAAATTTCACATGTTCACATCACAGAAGGCAACAGTATGCAGTAAAAAAAAATTTACTTCACCCAGCTTTCTTAGCAGCTCTGTGACTACATTCCCATGAGTGTCTTCTAAGATTCCAAGTTTCTTGAGAAACAACACCACTGGTGTCTTTCTGGCTATGAATCTGGAAAAAAAAACCAATCACTTCCTTCAATATAATGATGGGATTTTTCTTTTTTTTTTTTTAACTTCCTTGACTGAACAGGATTCCATCTACCGCAAAATCATCTTTAATAATTCTAACAATGTCAAGTCAATTATCTTGTGACATTGAAGGACTTAACTGAAATGAGAAATTAATTTGAAAATACATGTTTCTGTTTGTATTTCCAATATCCCTACACTATGTTTTCAGAATTATTTAGAATATTACTTCTGTAAAAGACAGGTTGTGCTTGGTCTTAATGAAGCTCCAACTGACATTCTTTGTGCACTTGCATACTACTGCAAGCACCCTAAACTTTTATACTCAAGGATTAGGATTCTTTGTTGAAATATTTTTACTAAACATTATATTTTTCCAGACCATTTTTTAAATATGAAAGATTAGGATGCATTGTTTTCCATTAAAAAAACGCTTATAAGTAAGCAAAATCAAGCAAACAGCTCTCAGAATAGAGCTCATAATAGAACTCAGCTGCTCCAAGATATCTTCTGTATAGTTTTATTGATACTCTTCCCATAATGGTCTCAAATTTTCTATGTTAGATTGACAGAATTGTATCTCTCTGTCACAGAAACTTGACTCTACTTGTGGAGGTAAAAACAGAGCCACGCAGCAATGAAACTATTTCCGTAATACTACAACAGCTCTGAAGGACAGAAATGAATATTAAATTTAAACAAAACAAAAGCTGTTGCTTGCAGAATATCAGCACATAAGAATTTAGTATTTTATGGGTGTTGTAGCAATCCCAAATTGTTTCCAGTTTTTTTCAAGCAAGTATTTTCATATTTGATTTCTCATCTCAGCATGAAACAAAAATACTTCTGAACATTTGTAGGCATTTTTATAGAAATGAAGGTACCTATTTGGCATACAATACAATACTGATCACAGTCTCCATCTATACTGAAATTCTTATTGTCGTATTTACACTATATATCCGGCCTTTTTATTTGGTTGCTCACACTGCCTCATATTGTCTCTGTTTGGCATAATACAAATACAAAGACCATTTTATTCAGAGATATGCTCAGAACAATCCAATCTTGAAGACAGATACAAAAATTTGAGTGCCACTAGTGCCACTACAAACATCTACAGAATTAACACACACCCCTCAAAACCGCAACCAAAATGTAACTGATAAATCACATTGAATTTGATGGATGTTGTGAAAACTTGTATCCCATTATTTTTAACTCCTGTGATACTGCAAACAAGAAGCATATACATAGATACAAGAAAGTTGCATCCACCAAGTGTGACAGTGTAGTGCACAATTTCAACTGGTGACCACCTTCACTCCCTAATGACTGTTATTTTGCTACACCTGGTCCTGCATAATTGCTTGCATACCATAGAAAAACTGCTTGGAATAAGAAGAAAAAGAAAGGAAAAAGCCCTCATTAAATAATATCAAGCCTTTCAATACTGACTGTGTCATGTTTTATGTGAGATTTAAGTGTAATATGATGTTACTAATTTTCTAGCCAGACAGTCAAGGCTTGTGTTCAAAGAGCAATGTGTCCAAACACATGCTAATGAAATTATTTTAAAACTTGGATTTATCCTTTTTGTTGTGTGACATTTACTTCACAGAGATTTTTGCATTGAATCCAAAACTTCTTACTTATTTGATTGATAACTAGGCTCATACATGCTTCAACGTTTTGTAAAGCAAATCATGGTTATAATGAAGAAACACTCAGAGTGCTAGTCTATTCATTGTAAGTATACATGGGTAGAGCATAATAATAGTGAGACTATGCTTGCTCTCAGCTCTCAATGGTGAGGGTTCAAGGATTGCCAGGTGAAGTATTCTTAATCACTTCCCCCCTCTCGTCCCTATATAAATAAGAATACTGAACAGCTACAGAATTAGAGGCCATGCTGGAAACTGTCAGTTCTAGCTTCTCAAACTTTTCATTACCCATGCCATGTGTGATGACATAAGAAAAAAATCTTTGATCTTGTGAGAAGAGAAAAAAACTTAAATTGAATGTGAATTGTTGTATGGGAGACCTCACACAGCTTTCTTAAAAAGAGAAAGGGTTCCTGAGATCACCCATTTCATCCATTGTCAATAAAGGTCCACCTCTATCTTGGAAGGCACCTTTTCTGGCATAAATGGTGAGATATCATCTCAGACAAAACGGGTAGATTTTCAAAGGGATGTGCAGGAGGTTCACTAACAATTGCCTGTATTTGTCAATGGGTAGTTAATAAACACACTGCTTTGAAAATTTACCTCTGCATGTCCACTCCTCTTTTAGCTGTACAATGGCAGCAGTCAGTTTTCTAAAGGAGCTCCACCCAGTCGGCCTTTCCAGCTGGGAGGGCAGGAGGACATCTGTCTCAAGAGCCAGTGTCAATCATATTCTAAGAATCAGTGTTTCTCCTCAGCTGAATTTATTATTTGCACTAAGTGATCGGTTTCTCTCAGCTAGTCTTCCAAACTCCATTCTCCAAGCTTACTGCATATAAAATATGTCTGTCTTCTGCATGACTTTTTTCTCCCTAAAAAGATTTTTTGTCATTGAGACACCGAGCCACATTCTTTATCTGTGAGGTCCCAGATTCTTTCCTGATGACTCTTCAGTGCTTTTGCCCCAGAATATGTCTGCCTGATTTGCCCATTGAATTAATGATGATTTCACTTTAATTGTTTTCTTTTTTCTTGTGCAGGAAGACTCCTTTTCAAGAGAAGGGTCTGATGCTTATTGCACACTCTCCTAAATAGGGAACTTATTACCTTTATATTTCCAATATGTTTATTAGGGGTACCTTGCTCCATGGTGTAGGTACTATGTCATGTGCAGCCAAAAATATATCTTACATTCATATTTCAAATCTAACATTTCATATTATGTCTCTCTCCATCCCAATATGAAATCATCAGAAACACTTATAAAAAGAAGGTATGAATGCTTCAGGGATCCTTAAGACAGAAACAAGATTTTTATCTGTGCATAAAGGCCAACTGGGATTTTGAGATGTACGTTAGCAAAGAGACTGGTGTCAGCTTCCAAATTAACTTCTTTGTAAAGGTAAGAGTCTAATTTTCATTTTAGGTGCTTCAAAACTTATCCCAACATGTTGAATTTTAAAACACCCACAGTGGCTTTTGCTTGGCTCCATCTCACAAGGGCTCTTAAGAAGCAAGATACTGAGTGCAAGTACGTAAAATTTCATGGAATATATGCCTTCATAAATAGCAATAGCTTATTATATGATACTTATGTTTGTATTTACTGTTGCTTGAAGAATGATTAGTGATTGTATTCATGCCATCCTAGAGACAAAGAGCCTTGTAGTAATATGCAGCCTTAATCTTTAAACTGCTTTCATGCCAGTGTTTACTCTAAAGTCTGTGTACAAGTCTGCCGAGGCTCCAGATACCTGAGTAGAAAAAGGCCGATAATACACATGTGAACAGTCTGACCAACTGGAGAGCCCACAAGCATGAAAATCTTTGCAGTATAGTGTTCAAGGCCAAGTTGGACAGAGCCTTGGGTGACATGGTTTAGTGTGAGGTGTCCCTGCCCATGGCAGGGGGGTTGGAACTAGATGATTTTAAAGTCCTCTCCAACCTTAACTAGTCTATGATTCTATAATTAGTGATCCAAAGGCAAATAGAGGTTAAGCCTCCTGGTAGAATTAAATATGTACGCTCATATTTCATTCAAATTTTTCCACATGCACAATCATCTGACTGTGCTTTCTCTCTTCTGTACTTTTGCATATCAATTGTCACAAAAAAATGGATGATAAGTATAGCAGTTAAAATCAAATATGTGGTATTCCCTTGACATTAATGTAATACTAATTATAAAATTAGCAAAATCAAACTCTTACATGGATCAGTTGGACAGGAAGTTCCTACTGGTATTTTGTTTCATAAATCTTTTTCTTAATTTCTTCCTATTCACCCCTACTACAACCTGTCTAGCTATGTTAAATATTTCCTCTCCTTCTTAAGTGTTTACATAGGGTTTTTTAGAGTTACTATGTCTTTCATGGCTGGTCATTTAGCCCAGAAACAGATATTTCAGCTCATTCTATGCATTATTCCTCCTCTGTGTGTGCATTTTCTTTTTATTCTGTTTTTCCAACACAACAGGGATTGCTTTTGATGCAGATAAAAGGTCACGTATTGAACAAAAATCTCAAGTTTATTTATACCTTAGTATTCTTCTTTTAAAGGGATCTCTTTAAATGCTGTGATTTTTTTCATTTCAAAAGTGCCATGTTACTTATCAGTTGGTAAGTGAGCTGATACAAGCTCAGGATATGCTCAGGAAATCACACACATCCTCAGCAGTCCTAGATAAGGCAGTGTTTATAATAGCACTGCACTGCTCTGCTTTTAGGATTTGAAAAATAGGATCATGGATATTTCAAGACAGTTCAAAACCAGTCTCTTCTAGAAAAGACTTAGGCTAAGATGAGGCCATGCTGAAGATCGAAGGAGTTGAAAGTATTCTCTGGATCTGGAGAACAGCTTTTTAGCCCTGACATTTTTTCTTTAAAGGTTGTCAAAGATAATTAACTTTAAGATAATTAAGTCAAATTAATTCCATGGATGTGAGTAAGGGGTGAAGTATTGTTAGTAAGAGCCTCGTTACTTAGTGGATACTTTCTAGATACATCTTAGATTGGTCCAAAGGGACAAATCAGGACAGGACTGAAACAGGTGACTATTAGGCTAAAATCAGAGATTCCACATAAAAGTATCTTAAGAGATGGATTTAGAAGTGGAGTGTTTAAGGGAAGAACCTGACAGGAACAATAATGGCAAGAGACTACCTTTACTACTGCTATTTTATATTTATCCATGCACTTCAAGCATTCTTGCAAACATTTAACAGCAAGGCATAATCTTGACTTCATCTTTTTAATACAGTCAGTATGGGTGGCATCAATTTGATCAAATACATACTACAGCATAGCACGTGGACATTTTTTTAAACAAGTGGCTAGCAAATCTGTGGGTTGTGTGAAAGAGACAAGTATAATGCTGTTCTGTCCCACTTTTCCCACTGCACTATACCTTTCCCATCTTCTGAAGCAGTACCTATGCCTCTCCACCCAAGCATGCTGGATTCCTGAAAAAGCTCACATTTGCTTTTGTTTTGAAATTAAATGAGCTCAAAGTTACTTTCATAGCTTTCTCAAATGGGGTCTCACTGAATTTTAACAGTTTCCTTTATTTTAATCCCTCACACAATGGATTATTAATTTAAATCATCAGCATTCACTGATCAGCATTAATACTCAGCAGCATTAGTTTTCTTCCTTAAAGCAACAGTATTTTTAAATCCATTTTCACCTGGGCCCATTGCAGAAACCATGTACTAATAGTGACTTTTAGCATAAATTCATATGAAGACAACCATCTGTTTTGAAGGCAGCCACAAGATTAGGCTTTCAGAGACTCACTCATGTGTGAGAGTGCCGATACCAGTCTGATGCAAGTGAACATGTCACCAGTCATCCAGTTAATTGTGTTTGAGTCTTGATCCCCTGTTCTATTACAGCCTTTCACATTCAGATCACAACCCAAGACAGGAATGTCAGAGTTAACTAGCTATGTAAGTTCATCCTTAAGTGCATCAAGCATTTTTTGTCTTTCTGAGCTGGTTGAAACAAATGGGGAGGAGGGACTTTATTAAGCTGTCAAGTTATACCAGAGTACAGACTGCACCTCTGGGAATATGGATGCAACGTATGAACGCCTGGTATTCTCATGTTAATATTAATACACTGGGTCCTGTTCCAGCTCACTTATTTTAATACTGGAATTTGAGCTTTGGGAATAGACCTAGTTTGTAGGGCTTTAGATACAAACAGGAACTTTACACAACTGCGTTTCTTGCACAACTGTCCACATCTCCAAAAAGAGCTGAATTACCACGATTTCACTGCTTAGGGGTAGAAACAAGCTATGAAGAGGGCTTTCAAGGGTACTATATAATTTCCTTGGAATTGAGTAGTTCAAGTTTCCATTCCACTTCTCAGTCACACGGGGATAGAAATGGGGCACAGATTTGGCGTCTGAGTAAGGAAACTGTATATGAGCACAGACTGAGCCTCCCGCATAAAGAGTATACTGGTCACAGCTCTTAGTTTAAGGATTTATGGATAGCTATATTATGTCTCAGCATCTGTTCTGCATCATGGCTTCTGACATGGAGAAGGAATCTCTCAACAGTGATTTCAGTAAAGAGAACACTGTATTCATGGTCAGTATGGCAGACAAAATTCTGGCCCTGAAAATAAAATATTTGTTTCATTGGTTGGTTGGTTGGATTTTATGAAAATAATCAATCAGACCTCTTGCTTTAAATTTCTACATGTTTATTAGACATTAAAAGTTAAATTTGCATCAACACATGATCTCATTATCATTTTTACACACTCTGCCAAAATAAAACAATTGGCATTTGAAATTATGAAAAGAAAGTTATATATATTTTTTATTTCATCTCTGCCCAAGTTTGACTTTATTCTTTGTCAGAAGCCTGGTAAACAGCCTTTCTCACAGTTAGAGGGTCTGCAGGGGGCCTACAAGGATACTGGACAGGGACTCATCATCAGGGACTGCAGTGATAGAACAAGGGAGGATGGGTTTAAACTTAAACAGGGGAAGTTCAGGTTAGATATGAGGAATAAGTTCTTTACTGTGAGGTTGGTGAGGCACTGGAACAGGTTGCCCAAAGAAGTGGTAAATGCTACACCCCTGGCAGTGTTCAAGGCTAGGATGGACAGAGCCTTGGGTGACACAGTCTAGTGTGAGGTGTCCCTGCCCACAGCAGCGGGGTTGGAACTAGATGATCTTAAGGTCCTTTCCAACCCTAACTATTCTGTGATTCTATGATCCTATGATTGTCAGATTTAAGCACCTAATTGCTAGACATTGATAAGGCTAAGTTGATAACACCAAAATGGAGCAATTTTAAGAATTGGTTTTATGGGAACAGGGGGAAACAACTCAAATAATGATCCTCAGAAAAAGCCTTGAGAAGAAACCTGTAATTTAAGAAGAATCAAAACTTAAACATTTCTGGTGCAGACTAAAACTTTAAGGGATAACATTAATGACAGTTTATCAAAGGGCATGCTGGCACACAAAAATATAACCAACATCTACCTACAAAGTGCAATCTTGCCCATTACAAGCTGAGATATCCAAGTCAGAATTCAGAGAGAACACTCTAAATGTTTCAAATGTCACTTACTGTGATGGGCTAATTTGCTCTCGTTTGAAATCATAATCTGGAATTCGACGTATTGTATTGCTTGTTACAATTTGGGAGGAATGGGGTATCGAACAGCTTTCAAAGGAATACAAATTTAATCTTGACTGATTGGGCCATATATTGCATGTTGTAAGGCAATGAAAGCAAGCATGCTGTATATAGGAATAAATTTAATTTCTCAAAGGACAAAAATATAACACAAGAAAATAGCTGACAGATAGTAGCAATGTAATTGCTCATTTCAAGGGTGATGAAGATATTAAGTGCATGAAGAGTTTGAGTTAAATGGAAGCAAGCACCATTCTTCAGGTAATTAATTGGATAGCTACTCCTGCTGAAGCACTACCTCATTTACTTCATCCTGTACCAAATTTTACAAAATTGGCAAGCAGAATTATGGAAAAATAACTCAAGAATGGCTGAGCGCTCTCAGACATCTCTTGCAGTCAAAATGAACTAGGGTATTAAGAAACAGCACCCTCAGAAAAGTAATGAAATTATACCACTGCAGAGTTGTATACAGACTCCTTCTGGGTGGGAGAGTAGGTTAGGTGCCCAAGTTAAATTCTTCAAAGGCATTTAACAGCAAATGAAAGGTAATGCACCATCTGGTAATGTGTGTCCGTTTCTTACTTATCTGATAAATTAATTTCTTTCCTTTCTGACAGTTTTTCACCTTGAGAAAATGTCCTGTATGTAGCAGTAAGTAGCAATACAAATGTTGAAAAGCTCATGTTTAAAATCTTATACGGTATCTTGAAAATGCTGTTCTGTATTGCAGAGACCTGGGTGCCAAGCACTTGCTGTTCATTGTTTACTCTGGTTGTGTTTCTGTACAAGCCGATTTCTTCTCTCAGGGTATCTAAGAATTACTATAACGTGTCTGTTATGTGATCTGTTCTTTAATAAGGAACTCCTAAAAAAGAAGCGACTTTTGGTCTCTTTAGTCTAAGTCTAAGCAGTTTGAAATATGGAACATGCTTGATGTGAAGCCTGCTCCGACCTCATTCAAAGTGCTTATGAGGTTGACCTGGTATATATAGGTAATACCTTCCAAGAAGCAAATAATATAGAAATAGAGGGCTCTGCTGCCTTGGGTAGCTGAAATGCCAGCATGTTTTTGTTCTCGGCAATGCTATTTTATTAGCAGCACCTAGACATCCATAAGTCTACCTGCCTTTTGGGATATGTCATTAAGGTCTTAAAGGTTTTCAGTATCACGCTGTGAATAAGAAGATTAACAATTAAAAGGCTTTCAAGATACATGCTTCAGTCTACAATGCAGTGTTTTTACCAGCCCCTTGGAAAATTGCAAATTGGAAGTAACCATTGGAAATGTCCAATGTAAATATTTAAGTTGATTATTCTTATCTTACTTGTGCATTAGCTAAAAAGGCCAAGAGGTTGCCAAGCAAAGTCCCGAGTTCTAACTGAAGAACAAGACATTCTAGCTACTGCAATGCAAATACAAACAGGGTTTATACTAACAATTAACCATAAGAATAGAAACAATGTGAGCACTCCACTACATACAAAACAGTGCAGCATGGGAAGTCATTGTCTTCTGGAAAACAAATCTGCTTCTGAAAAACTATTCATTCCATTTAAACATTTGTTAGCTAAACTAGTCAAAGGGTTAATTTTTCATTACTAGTCACAGATTAACAATTTTTACTCCCCCCAAAATGAATCTGTTTAGGTAAGTGGTGTGTTTTTAATAGGTTTTCTATTTTTCTATAATAACACTTTGACAGAATATTTGGTTATTAAAATTCTGGTTATACACAATATAAACAGGCCATGGTTATATGGAGATACAGGGAGGGAGGGAAGGGAGGGAAGGAAGGGAAGGAGAGAGGGAGGGAAGGAGGGAAGGAAGGGAGGGAGGGAAGGGAGGAAGGGAGGAAGGGAGGAAGGAAGGGAGGAAGGGAGGAAGGAAGGAAAGAAGGAAGGAAGGAACTAATTTGTGGAAGAAGAATGCTTATTAATGTGGACATTTCTATTTGGAACAGTACCTGTGAGGTTATTTTTGCCACATCACTGCTAAATTCATGCGCCATTACCTAATATGCAGTCAGCAGAAGGTTGAACACTCACAGTGTTCATGTGACAGGAGTCTCATGCTACATGCCACAGAAAGACACTCTGTGCCCTGTATGGTGGTCTGCACAGAAGTCCACCCTGGAACCACATCTAGGAACAAGTCCCTCAAAATCCAGTGGCACTATGACTCCATGTGACACAACTGAGAAATCTGTAGCTCTACTGCTGCCACTGCATCACGTAAGTGTGGAATTTAATTCATCAAATATTCCACCTCTGCCCACCATAAGTAGAGTTCTCAAATCCAGCTTCATGTCAGTGCAATGGTTTTCATCACAAAGTAGTAATTGTGTGGTTTTGTCAAAAGCTTTTCTATTGGCCTACATATGCCCACTGATAGCACAGGTCATAGTCTTGACCAAGAAAAGATGGCTCAGACTTCGATCCTTTAGAGAGTATTTTCTGAATTTATTATGGCATTTTAACTGTGGTTACTGAAGAGCTACATTCTTCAGCATGAAACACCTGCTATCTTAGATCGAAACAAATATTTCAAAACAACAACAATGAAAGTGAAATAATTCCTGAGAATATTTCTGCATTCTTTCATCAAAGGTGTATTCAGCCACTCAGATAAGGATTTATAATCAAAGACACTTGTTGGCTTTTTAACCTGGAATATTTGATGTACAGATCCCCATGACCTTTTCAGTAATACTGTTGCAACAACTGTATGCTGCAGCCCTCGGAAAGTGACTCCCAGCATGATTCTATTTCTCTCTTCTCATGGGAAGAACAAATTTTTAGAAGATGAAAATTGTCAGTTGTTTGGTTTCTTTTTTTTTATATATCAAATTATATTACCATATTATTGATGTTATAAATTAAAAAGACGCTGTGTATTTTAAAGACCTGTGCTAAGAATGGTTTTCATCTTGATTAATTTTAGCCATCTACACGATGACTGTCTAGTCTAGGATTCAGGGTTCCTAGTCTTCTCATTACAGATAGGAACTAGTATCACCAGAGTGTGCAACACTCCCATATCTGAAACATCTTAGTCATACAGAGTGAATTTCTCTGTACTGGGGTCTGTCTCTTAGATTTTACATGCACCTCCAGAAGTTATTTCAAATTCTCCTCATCCTTTCTGTTTCAGTTCTTTGCACCCAAACCTACATATACCCAATGTAAGAAATTTGCTTACATATACAGATTATATGCAGTTAGATACTTGTAGCTCCACAAACACTGGGCTCTGTTTCAGTATATATTCCTTTCCCTTGATGTGCATAGCTAGCTTAGATTTTCAATTTAAATTTCAGTATTAAGACTGAAATCTGTCCCTGCTCATCAAGAATTCCACTTAGTTTTATTGAATGTTTTGAATCAACTAATTACTGTTGCTGAAATACATACTTGAAGTAGGAGCAACTGTGTAAAAATGAGTAGAAAGAAAGCAAGAGAACTTGCATAAATTTTATTAACCTACTGACAAGAAATAAACCCCCAATTAATTTGAAAAAAATATGATACATGTTTAGGAGGTAGAATACATATGAAAATGTTTCTAAATTATAAAAAATCCTTCTAGAGAGAAAGCACCTTATGTTTATGTGTTTTATATATATATATGCACAAGCACATATGTACATATGTATGTATATATACATTGTTGGGTGCATATACACATATACATCGTGCCTGCGTGTATGAGGATGAAATACATGTATTAGTTTGCAGTGTCAAATAATAAGAAAAACATCACTACAGTTAAACACAGAGACATACTTGTCACTGAAGTCTAATGACTTTTCATACATACTTCCCAGACTTGAATGCAATGTCTGCTGTACTAGATAGATCATTTCCCTTCTTCCTTCCCCCTGAATTTGCCATCTGACCTGCTTCTCAAAACAATGCAACCCATGTTGCTGTAGTTTCCTAGTTATAAAGTTTGATTACTTGTCCCTCCTTTTTCATCATGTGATCCAGAAATAACCCACTCCTTTTACATGCATTCAAATCCTTCTGTGATAGTTTCTATTTCCAGTTCTCCATTTATATTACTGATCCTTTGACTATTTTTCTTTCTTGTGTTATGAAAAAAAAATAACTTTCCTGCTGAAAATCAGTGCCTTTGAATACTCTCCACACACTAATTTTATCTTTAATATAATTTTCTTCTTTCTTCTCCAGCTGGAGCCATGTCCTAATTTTAGGTTTCTGAACTTATTCTACCATACCTACTTCTACAAAGAAACAGTCCTCTCCTACATCATTATCTTTCAAACGTCTCTTTTAACTGCAGATCTATGTTTTCATTTTGGTTCTGTGTATTTTGATTCTACATGTAGTTACTGATATTTTTTCTTCAGAAAAGGGTATTTATTTTATGATGATTACCTGAAGATGGGCTGAACTAACACCAGAAAGAAGGCATTTACCTCCTTGTTCCCCAGATGCAGAAGGATCTGTGGAAATCAGAGGAAGTTCATTCATGCACTGAATGAATGAGGAGGAATATTTAAGCCAAATGCAAAGGAAAAACATCTCTCAAACTTTCTGCCAGAAAATGGGTGCCAGAGAAAGAAGCTATGACTGTGAAAGAAGACAATTCATCCATTTCTAATTTGTGTGTCCTAGTTTCTGTCTTGGGAATAAGGCATTAGGCATTACCTCTGAGGTAACTCTCTGAGGTGCTGCACAGCATTGAAGTACACTTCCTCTGTGCCTTCCCTTCAGTCTAGAAAGTAGCAATTTAGGATGAGATCCAAAACAGTACTTTTGCCATCTCAGGCACCTAAACTGATTAGGTGGGTTTTTTTGGATCACTCTTCTGAATCTAGGTGCCCAAATGGCAATTTGGGCTCCTAAGTACTAGTTTAGTGCTGAAGTAAACCTGTTGCAAATTACACAAACCCACAATTACATCATTCCTGACGTGCCAGGTAGGCTTTGTATCATGTGGGGAATGATAAGGCAAGACCTTCCACCCACCTTACCACTCCCTGCTTAGCTGCACCTGCTCCCTTGTGTGCACTCAAATCTGTGTTCTAGGGATGTATGAATAGTAGGCAATACAATGGCGTAAAACTTGCAGCCAGAGTTAATGATGGCCAAACGTGCCCCAACAAGTCCACAACGAATTGTTAGAGTGTGAGTGAATTTACAGGGGAAGCTAAAAATGTCTCAGTGAAGCTAAAAATATCTCAGTCTACAAGGAAGTAGTAGACCTGCCATGCCTAAACTAATATTTTAAAACTAAGAATTCACAGACTACAGTATTAGTAAGATAGAAGATATAGATTCAAACAACTAAGAAATCCTAAAGTTTATTTCTTATATGTGTAACCTTTAAAATGCAAAGCTCTTCAAAAGCAAATTTGGGAAATGCAGTAGTAAATCTGGGTAAAAGTAACAAGGCTCTTGTAGTAGAAAGCTTTTAAATATATTAAACACAATCTATGAGCATGCCGGGCTTGCCTGATATTCTGCACAGACCATAAATCATGAGATATTAGTTTATATTCCAATATCACTTCACAGCTAAGGAACTCTTTAAACATTGTGAAATTTTTAGGCTAATTCAGTAACAGTAAATTAGATTGTCCTAAATGATAATTCCGGTACTCTTACTAGCGTATCTGTGTGTGGGCTTAAAGATCATTTGCATAGTACAATCTGTGTTACAGCAAGATGGGGCAAGCATAATCTGTTTACTTTGGTTCAACAATTGCTCATTCTGTAGCCAAAGAATAAGGTGGGGCTGGTTGCTCAAGATTCTCTTTGCTTAGCCTGGTTTTTGCACCATTCCTACATCTCACATTTGAGGAATAGAAAGTTGTATTTTAAAAGCCTAAGGTTATTTCTTTGAGGACTATCTTTATCACTCTTAAAATTTCTCAATAGGGCTGATTAGCTTCAGAAGGCACCACACTAACAGAAGAGGTCTAATTTCCAGGTAGTGTGTTGCCAGTTAGCAGTGTGAGCACTGTAAGCTCATCTTTGTGTACAGACCTTCATGTAGACCTACACTCAGTGTCTGGGTAAATAAAACAAATGAAGAGCTATTCCCTCACTCAAAATGTCGTTCCTCACACTTGTGCAGGTAAAGCCTTTCCTCTTACCTTCACCTACACCATGTGTTGTGAATGGCATGTTGCCTGTGCTATGCCCTGAAACACACTGAAATATGTCTCGGAAAGTCTTAGCGAAGTTTTTGTGCTAGGCGAAAAACTAACAATTAATGAGTCTTAGTGTGGGAGACTGCTTGGAACTGTACACTGGCAGAAGTTGGGGTGAGAAGCTGTTTGCATGGGTTTTTTTTTTAACCATGGAGTGAAATGTGAGAAAAACTAGATGCCCCAAGCAAATTTAGCAATTGTTTATATCAACATCTTCAAAAGCAGAGACATCACCAGCTTTACATACACATCCTGAGCTCCTTCATTCTTTATTTACACATATGGAGTGGACATGCATACCTGAAACACCATTTGGGCTTTTTAAGATGACACAGTTTGTGTAATGTGGTCATCTGTTTTAAAAGGTTTCACTCAGGGGACCTCAGAACAACTTAGTTTACAGAAAGGGTGGCATCTCCTTATGAACTTCATGGATCACTGTTTAACCTTCTCTATTGATCATGAAAAGGTGAAAGACAGTATCCAACTTGTGGTGGATGAGTCCTGAGAATTTCTGCATTTGGATTCTTAAACTTATAAACCATCTTTTGCGGTGGAGCAAAGACATACAGCATGAAAAGACACCATTTAAAGTGTCTCTAATATTTTTAGGCCTGAAAGCGTAAAATGTTCCCAATGTGTATTATGTCATCAGCTCTGATTAGGCTTTACGTAATCAGAATTATTTCAGATGTACACTACAAAAATTTTGAGGCATTGTTCACAATTTTGCTCTACTGCTTAATGTGGCAAATACCAACCTGATGCTGCTGTGTTATGCAGTTTTATATTCTAAGACTGGTTTTGATTTAGACAGCACTTATAAGTTCATTTAGACAATCCTTGCTCTTTTTTAAAAACAACTGATGTTCAGAAATCCTAGTATTGATACTGTAAATATCAACTCTGTATGCCCAAATACTATCTCTCTTACCTTCTAGGCACTGGACTTGGTTAAGACACATCAAAGTAACTGAAAAAAGGGTGGACAACAGAAGAAAGGAGCAGCTCTTAGTCACCACACATTTGCTTCAGGACTGTACGGTCATGGACACAAGTCTCTTATGAAATTAATCAGGTTTTAGGAATAGTTTACACAGCAATAGTAATTATTCTAGCTTCAAAAATTGCATCAAGTATATATTTAGTAGAAATAAATATATAGAGATACATCTGTATTTTTTGTTTCAACATAGATTTTAAAAAATTGACAGATACTTCAAATATTTTAGAGTTGAGATGCTGAACTTGAATTTATTTCAAGATGACTGAAATTTGCCCTGCCCATTATGACAGTGTGCATTAGGAACATACATGTTGAAGATGGGCATATTAGATTTCTCCTGGACTACTATACCCAAAAGACAGCAGGCACCCAGGTGTATTTTAAAACAAGCTCGAGGCTGTCCAAGCAAGTTAAGTATAATCTGAGCATGCCTGAGACACCAAGGCCCCTCTGAGATGTGCAGAAATATCTTCCTACCCTTCATGAGCAAAATTTCAGCATAGCCAGTGCCTGGGTGGCATTGCAGAGGCCTCCATCCAGGTTGCGCTGCATATTCACTTTCTGAGACCCAAGTCTGTTAATGACCATCTGACACTGTAAATCTAAAATTTAAGGCACCTAGGGCTATTATTAGATGTCAAAACTCATTAACAAATGAAGACAACTGTATTCTGGTTCAGTTAAAACAAGCAAGTGTCCAAATACTGTCTTCACTCATGAAAAAAGTTTTTTGGACTTAAGAGGTGCTCTCTGTTGGAAGCAGTTACACGATATTTTGTGTAAGAAAATTTCCATTGCCACCTGGGTTGGGAAAAATTTGGACATAAAGACATAAAATATCTAAAAGAAAGTTGTTATCAGTTAAAAATGTGTTTGCTTCTTCTATACAGGACAAAGAATAAAAAGATAGGATAATGAGATGAGAACAAGGGGAAATTACAGATTAAAATATCTGATTTTCTGTGTTAAAAGGAGCAAATTAGTTAAGGAGGTAATAAACAGAAAATTTAAAAGATGAGAAAGAACAGTTACTTGGCTTTTCCTTATCAGCATGCACGGCAGTGGAGATAAATGCTTACATTACCCATTGTTCTGGTCCAGTTTCCTTTTTGACTGTCCTGGAAAACTCTTAGTAAAACATTGACAATTGATGGAAGTTCAAAGAACAAGCAACTTGATTTTTTGTTTGAGAAATAAAAATAAGAAACCATTTTAAAATGTTATTAATATAACTTCCTTCTTGGATTGTTAGGTCAAGTTTTGCCTTGTCATTGCAAAGCAAACAATGAAGAAGGCAGCAGTCAAATACTCCAAAAAAAAAAACCCCGGCCAGTCATTGCATTCAGAGATAAATGTGTTCATTTTCTGTGTAATTCAGGGGTTTGCAGACACAACTACATGCTTCATCACCACTTCCAGATACTTGCTTCATTAAATCAATCAGGTCTTTGTTCACAATCAACTGGAAAAATATTACACTTAATCGTATTGATAATACAGACAATTGTGCTACTTCTGATCCCAGTTGTGCCAGAACTGTACATTTATTTTATCTGTGCAAAGAGCAGAATATACTAAAGCTTTGACCAAGGATTTTAGAAGTCTTGCAGCTGTACTGCAAGCTGTATTGTAGCTATGTTGTGTAAATTGACCATTTTTCTCTACTTCTGTCTCATTTCCTTACCTAGCTTAGTTTAACAAAGCTGGCTAGATTATCAAAATGAATAAGAGGGGCAAAGTGTCACCATGTTATAATTTATTTAGCTATAAATCATTATGTGAAACAGTTCCTTAATGTCTTATGAAAAGACACATTTAAAACTGACACATACCCCAGAGAAAACAGTATGTGAATAATCTTCCAGTTTGCTTACAGTCCCAGACAGGGAATTAAATGCTGGCATTGACTGTATTATTTATATTATGGACTCAGAAATACTTGCTATTGTTTTATAAGAAAGGGATTATTAAGTGTTAAAAGTGTTCTCAAGTCTACCTGAGAATTTGGTGGATAGAAAAGAAAACTAAATTTCATGGTCTGACTAATAATCACTATTCCTCACAAATTTTTCTCTAGCTACAATTCCCTTCTGCACTTTGGTTGGCAATGCTGATACCATCTTGAAGAGTTATTATTTCTCCTTCTACCTTCGTACCATCATGCTTAGCAAGGGCAAAAGGTGAGCGGCCTGAGGAATTCAATGTGAAAATAAAGCACACTTTTCCAACAGAGAGATTGTTTAACTAATGAAACAACTTATTTGGAGAAGCTATGAAATCTTGAACTTTGGTCATATTTCTTTTAGAATGCTCATTTTATTCAAGCACATCCTATTAGGCTCAGAGATGTAGAGGGAATTCATAAATTATACGTTAAAAATCTAGATGTGAAAGAGATTCTGAGATACTAAGATATCATAGACTGTAAACTTTCTTAGCAGTTCAATATACACATGAAAGTTTCCCAGGAAGTGGAATCTTATACCTGTGCGACACATCCATCATGAGGTCAGTACAGTTTCTACCACTGTGCGAGTAGTGACCCAGCAATAGGAATCCAGATGGCTATCCTATGACTCTCTGCCAAAGCAAAGAGCAAGTGGCAAAGCAAAGAGCAAGTGAATGCAAGAGAGCCTGCTACTGATGGCAGAAAGAAAGAATAAAGAACACTGTATGCCTGAAATTGCAAATTATTCATACCTATGTTACTAGTTTCATCTCAAATATTGGTTTGGCAATTTCTTTTTTGGTTCTGAAAGAATATTCATAACAAAAAAATCACTTTTCTATATGTATTTTTTTTTTAAATCTATGATGACATGGAAGTATTCTGAATCTTTCCTGGAAATGAAGATTTGACCCTAGCTGAATATCTCCTGTGTGATTTGTCCTTTCTTACTGTTTCTCATTAGAACTATAAGATTAAAAGAGTCTTTCATCTGTGGACTGCATTTGAGCTCAGCAAGAGCTGATGCTGGCCCATATTGGCATTGGCTTTTAGATGACTGTTCACTATTAGCTAGCTATTAGGATCCCTATGTCCACCAATTTTAGGAATGGACGCCAAGAAATCTTAGGTCCACTCTCTGGAATTAATAAGCCTTCTTTGGAATCCTACCCATATGGAAAGAATTGGATTACACAGAATTAATTTAAAGACATATCTCTACAATATATACATAATCCTTATTTAAAATTATATGCTTTCTTACCAACAGATACACTTACATGACTCAAGATCCTAGAATGGGATGTGCTCTTCTAACTTTGACAATATTTCTGTACCCAACGACTTGGCTATAGCTCTGCACTGTTTTTGCCCAGTGCTGACAAATTTAGACTGCATGTTCTTGGAATGATGGAAGATGCAGTTAATAGCATAAATCACTGGCTGTTCATGGTGAATTGGATTCAAAATAACCTAGGTTTTGCCGGCCTTTTTAATTTATTTATTTATTTCTTGGAGCTCTCTTTGTTAATGGGAATTACTGGAAGCTTGTCCAAACCAAAGTGCCTTTGCAAAAATATAACCAAGGTTTTGATATCTCAGATCTACTCAGAAAAGAACCACAAGCCTATTGGGTTCTTTTCCTGTGGCCTGACTCAAGCCTAGACACAAAGTCTGGGTGATAGTGATACATAGCTTTAGTGTTGTCTTACTTTGATTACTTCTGACTACAAGAATGAGTCCTGGGCAGCTCTGATAGCCTAACCTAAATTGAGAGCAGCTCAGATCTTGTCTTTGACAGAGCTGGGAAACCTGGTGAAACATTAAGGAGGGCAAAACACAATGAAAGATTATGAATATGATAATCTCCTTAGTTACACTCTGCAGGTCTGTGAGTATGTGTCTCTTTACAAGAGAATATCAGGAAAGGAGTATTTACCAAGGCTGAGTGTGCATAGCATCTATATGCCTGGAAAAAAACTTTGTTCTACTACACTCCAGACTAAAGTAGAGACTGAAATTTTACCTGTCAGGGTAGCAAGCAGCAAAAATTTCACCCAAAGTTCTTAAGTCGCTGCTTTTCATGCAGTGGTGGGTGATATCAGTCTGTGATAAAAGAGACTGGAAAATTTCAAAATCTAGCTGCAAACCACAGTGCCACGCAAAATACTCACTGTATCTTTCAGTTTTCATAACATAAAGCTAAAGGGTTAATACGACACTTTAAAAAAAGCTTTTTTTTAGTTCAGTCCTTAGAAGTAAGCATTGGGTCGGCTTCTCTTGACAAATATATTCTCTGTTGAATCAAGTGTGGAAAATATTGCCCTCACAGCAGTATGAGCCAGATTCTTTCTGACTATTAGTTCTGTAAAGTAGCTGATTGCCTTGGTTGCTCCATCTGATTCAGTCGAGGTGGAGCTAAAATGTAAATGAAAAACAAAGCTTCTGCTTTAATCTTTGCCTTAGGCTTGACCTCGAATTCCTCGAGTTTCTACTTGTCTCCTTCATTCCAGCACAAAATCTGGAACAGCTTTTTGTGCATTATTTGGGACAGCTATTCAAAAGTGGTGAAAAATGGGAGATAAACAACAAAAGGAAAAAGTCATTTCATAGACCAAATTGTGCTAACCTATTCCTGTTCTCAAAAAATTCAGGGAGTCAATAGGATGTTTATCCTCTGTCTGCTCTGGTACTGTCAGTGCTGCTATTACAGATACTTGATTAATGGACTAAATTTCCCATACCAAATGTGGCCTGGCAAGAGTAAAGCCCTTTATCCTAGTAAAAGGCTGTATCATCAGACCTGTTATGGATGTTGATGAGGATATGTAAGCCTTATTAAATGCCAGGTATATGTTTTAATAAATAACCAAAAAGTTAATGCTCAAATAAATAACTCACTGCTAAAAGAATGTGTAAGTTGGGTTGTGAAATGCGGATTTGTAAATGAGTAAGATAAATGATGTGTTAAGGGATTAAAATGTGAACTCACTTGTTATGTAACGTGCCTGTCAATGTTCTATATTAACTAATTACTAGGTCTACTGTTAATAATATGGGAGGTTATGGCTTTCTCATCCCCTGATAAATAAAAGAATATGTGGATGACAGACAGGAAAGAAAAAAAGATAAAAAGGAAATGTAGTTCAATTCTTTGTGAAAACATAGTCAAGAAAACTGTCTAATGTGGACACAATGGAAAGAAGGTAGCAGAAGCCAGGAGTGTCATCTTGGCAACAGATGGAGCTTGCTGTGGGTGTTACAGGCATCGTTAATATCCTATTACCATGTGCTATTTTCACAAAAAGCACTCCCTGTTTCAAGCTACTTGAGTTAAAATGAGTTTTGTCTCCCCTGGCTTGAGTAAGAGTTCTACAATTAGAGAAAATTTGAATTTCTTGCTAAGCTTTCATTTCAAAACTTTTACATCTGATCCTAAAAGTATTCCAGGTTCAGTGAAGGAGGTGTTCTGCAGCACAGAACAGCCTTCTACCAGTGCAGTCAAGCACTGTCAATTCTTTTAGAAAGAAAAAAACACAACTATTTTCTGAATGGAGAAACTCATAGGAAAGGTGGTGAAATGAAGGAGCATTTCTGTGCTCAATTTTTGAACTTTTTATATGGAAGAAATGTGGCACAAAGCATCCAGTAATTTCCAAGAACACAAGGATCAGCAGGAGAAGAAAAACAAAGATATTACTAAAAGAGAAGTAAGTAATTGACCAGTGACTGGGCAAGAATGACACCAGATTTTTGGCACAAGACCAGTGGTGAGACAGGAAATGGTTAGGGGACTGAGTTCTTCCAGAAGGAGAAATTGTTCTGTTCAGTCTTAAAAAGTGAAGGCTAAAGGGAGATCTTATTGTTGTCTGCAAAATACACAAAGCAAGGATGTAGGGAACACAGAGCACACTTCTTTGCAGTGTCCAGTGATGTAACCAAAGGCAACAGGTGACAGTGTAAGGAGTAAACAAATACCTCAGTTGCTGCTCATTTACATTTTCCAGTTTGTCTTGGAATTAGGCTCCTCTTCTGCAGGAAACCGGCCACATTTCCTAATATTTCACTGAACCATCAGTAAGTAACCATTTTAGCAGCTCTCTAAACTGTGTAATATCTTAAATTATGGGTATTATGCATTTCATGATCTGTGAAATGTTCTTCATGCATTTTACTGCCAAAAGAATACAAAGGCAATTTGAATGAAAAAGATTTTCAACTAACAAAATTCTGGTGACATTTTTCCAAAGGAAAAAAGTATAAACTGCTCATTTCCTTGAAAGAAAGATTCTGACCCACTAAAATAGGGCTGCAAGCATATGGCAGCAGCACTTTCTTGCTCCCTGGAATTGATTATTTAAACTCTGTAGAAGCCGTGAGACCTCTTTTCAACACTTCTGTTACCCACATCCAGTCAGTACCTTGCTCATGTTTGGGATATTAATCCCGATAGATTTTTCCATATACTACATTGGGAAGGATTTTCTGGAAATAGTAGAAAAATTAAATGATAGTGAAGATCTAGACAAGACTGGTGCTACCTTTCAGACATCTTTGTCATTTACTAGACTGATTACTTAATGTTTACTCTGTGTATTTAGCTACAAAAAAAAAAAAGAAAAGAAATCAGGAGCTCATTCTGCTCTGTCTATGATACCATATAATTGTTTTATAAATCCCATACTGTGAGTCAGGCTCCTAAGTGACTGCGGGTAAGGATGGGTTCCTGAAGTGTGATTTTAAAGACTGATTTTTTTTAAGACTAATATGTTTCAGGTTCTTTTCTGTTTATATTATGGCTTTTGAGACTCTATTTCATGCCTGCAAACTTTTCTCTCAGCTAAAAGGCTGGACATTTCTTAATTTATTTTTTTTTTATACAAGGGCAGAGATACTTTCCTTAGTTAGAGTTGTAAGAAAGACATATTTTTCCCAAACATAAAAGTCTCCTGATAAAACTATTTATATCGATATATATTATGTATATGAAAAATTTGGGGAGTGTGTCTACACACTTCTTATGATGCTATACTTGTTTTGTATCTTTGGTTTCATTTGTCATATATATTTTGAAACTAGGAAGAGCAAGGCTGCTTAGTGCTATTACTCTTCCAGAGAAAGCATTGCATGATATTTTTCATAGCTGTAAAGCCTTTATTGGAGACTGGCAGCTTTTAGAGAACATAATGTATTTGTTACACAACAATGTGCTTTATATAATGTCCTTTGTCCCAGAGAGAAAAGTAGGTTAAACTTAATATGGTTTGTATGTAGATAGGTGTTAACAGATAACCACATTTTGTAATCTGATGTTAAGCAACAGACCTTGCATTTCAGTTTGTAAGCAAAAAAAAACCTGTACCTTAGGTAGCATTACACTTTTAGAACATTAATTTCCATTTTTTTAAATTCTTTCTGAAGCAGAAGGAAGGTCAGATTCTTCTCTCACTTAGAAACTTAGAAACACAAAACACTGGTAATTTAACTGGCTGAAGAAGTGGGTAAAAGCCATTCATTCATGAGTCATTCAGGGCTGCTATTGCATATAATAACAATCGCTCCTGCTGTTATACGAGGATCACAACATTGCTTACAAAGAGCAACTACATGTCACACCACCTGTCTTACGCAGTGCAATACACAAGAAGATATAGATGAGAAAAATGAACCTCAAAATTAGAAGAACCCGAGCTTTTAGAAATTTTAAAATTGAGAAACTGTTTTCTCCTTTCTATGCTAGCAAAGAACTCGGTAACTGTTATTCTTGAATTATATTCTAACAGGATATCAAAATATAGCAAATATATTCAAAATTATTATTGCAGGTAGCAAATGAATCTACCACAGAAAATGTATGGAGCTTTCATTGTGCCAATTCATCCTCTCGTGGAGGACCTAAACACATGTCATTTCTTGATTTCCATTCAAATTACATGAGTCCACATTACGGTGTAAAAACTAGGAGAAGAAAACAGAAGAAGTTGATTCTTTTACCATTAATGGAGTAACTACTTTCTGAAAGATCCCTTAACTGCAACATTCTCAAAGCTAAAAAGGCAATCTAAAAATATAACAGCAGGAGTCCAGTTGTAAAAGTTGTCATTGTATGGTTAATATCTGCAGAGTGCTATATAATTGATGTTCTGCATTTTTCTGCTGTGATAGATTGAATAATATTGTCATGTATCTTTCTTATTACCAGGAAACTTCAAGTCACACCTCACTACCAAAAGTTTCAGATGCAACTTAATAAAATGCTTGCATAAAATTATAATTGAAAAATTAATGTATTCTGATTTGATCACTGACTATAGTCTGAAAATCTATAAATTAAAAGCAATGACATATCAACATTTCACACAGGGAGAAGGCAGACAGATAAAAGATGCTGAAATTATTGTTTGACCTGCTACAGCTGAAGCCTTTAACAACTGCCTGATTAAGAGTAAGAGAATATTCATTCTTGAAAAGAATATTCTGTCCACTAACTGACTGCACATCCTTTATCAACAATCATACCATATTAGGAAAATGCAAACTAACCTAGTTCTGATTAAAAAAAGAAAAGACTACTCTCACTACTCTATCCGATAGTCAGATGAGTGGCTATTTGGTGACTTAACAGGAAGGGCTAGCCAAAGCTGTTTAGCATGCTTTTATAGATAGCTCAAAGACTACAGATAGCTAAAAATTACTTGCAAGTATGCTATGAATGCTTCTGAAGATATGAACAGACAGAAGTACAGTGACAGAACATATTTGGATAAAGGCTTAACAATCTAAATTCACTGGAATGAATCCAAATGTATCTTGATCAGATGGTGACTAATGATATCTTAAACATACACAACTATTTGTCAAATATAAGCAGAACTGTTTACAGGTAGTTTAAGGAGTAAATTAATGAAACTTGAGTTCAGAAAAACATAGGTAAAGCTAAAGGTATCCTATGTTAAAAGAATCCTTACATCAATGTAATGAGATCTTTCTTATTATTAAGTATACTATAGAGGGAAAAAAAGAAAGTCTAAAAGTACACGGAAGAGAAAAACTGGGCATGATACTGCTTTCGACTAAAAGGCAATGGACTACCTTAAAAGGAAATGCACTATCCCTGGTAGTCAGGGACAAATGTCTTTTATATAATAAAAATGCACGCTTTTAGTGGAAGATTGAAATGTTACCCTTGTGAAACAGACTACATTACTGTAATGCAATGCCTGAATTACACTTAGTCAAAACCAGCTGTAGCTTGGTTTTGGTCTTGTACTCCCCGAGTTTTGTGAATAATAAAAACACCTCACACAGATTACCTGCTTAGCTACTGCAGCCATTTTAATGCTCCTTGTGAAGAAAAATGACTCACAAAAATCACCGCAAGGAGTCACTGACTGAACCTGTCTGGCAGATGCTGTATGTTGAATATTATGCTATAAGATTCTGGATAAGTGTGGACCACTGTCCTTTTCTCCTTCTGAGAAACTTCTCTGTTCCAAAAAAGACATCAGGATCACATGCTAACACATCTCTGACAGCTTTTGTAGAAAAACCACTGAATTATACAGAAACAGAAATACCATTCATTCATGACCTGGAGGTCTGGGAACAAAGATTGTCTTTTTGCACCTAGCTGCCAGGACTATGTCAAAGACAGTGACATAATTGTCTTTTTTAAATAATGTTCACCAAAAAAAGTCACCCTTTTAACCTAAGAATAAGTATGGAGTAAGACAACATTTTTTTTTGACTCAGCATCATGAATGACTGAAGCACATTAATTTGAAGGGGATCTCTGAATGCTTTGAATTGACCAAGCACAAGTGAATTCTTTCCAGAGGGCTAGAAGTCCATTGACAGCTTTTTGTTACAGGGGCTTCTAGCTATTTTCTCCTGTAAATTAACTACTGAATTGTGTCTTCCAAGAGCTACTGGATGTGTACTCTGCAGTTCACATTCCAATGAGTCAGGAGAGAAGAAAAGGAAGAGCTTAGCAATGCCAAGCTCCTTCCTCCCAACAGCTCATGTGCATTCAGGTGCTCCTTGAGCTGCTACTTAGATAGTTAAATACAGCCTGAGTAACATATGGCAAGGACAATAAAAGCTACTGAGATGCAAATGTTCTGTTAAATTCTTCCATGGCTATGACTGACCCTGGGGATTGTAGGTCTGCCTTCACTGTTAGTGTCCCTCTCCCCTCTGGCCTCTGAGAGCGTCCACAGAGCAAGAGAGTCCGGCATGTCTGAAGTTAAAGTTTTTTCTCCAAATTTCTCTCCAACCTGTGCTCATCTGTGCCTTTGCAATCCATGCCTTACACCTGTAATTAGTACAAACAGCAAATTCCCATGTGTTTCATTTTGTTTCTGTATTCACTAGTTCCCCTTCAGAGAATGATGTATCCCCTTTCCTATCCCTTTGTAATCATCCTGAAAAGTTTTTAATCTCATGTTATTCTAGGGCTTTTTTCTACCAGTACTAAAGAGCAGTATTTCAATAATTGCCCTCTCAGCAGTTCCCATCAATGTGGGAGCCACATCCCTAGCCACAAGCTGTGGGGACACAGTGGAAGCAGGTAAGGGTAGCTACAACACACACCTTCTCCACATCATGTTTACTGAAGGGTACTTTGTGGTGATGTGAAGGGAATTTTTTTTCCTGCTCTTGGAACAGGATATTCAGGAGATGTGAAGGTGGCAGCCATGCTGTCACAGTGGTACACTCAAGTCTATGAAACAAGCCATACAGTAGGACTTACTAGCTTGGCCACAGTTCTCAAATAATTCAGCTATATGGTACTAAGTATGATTCAAGCTTAGTGTCAGAGAAGAGCAAGCCCACATATATGAACCATGACTGTAAAAGATTGTGTGGACATGGCCTTTTTTAAAACAACAGCAAAAAAAGCAATACAAAAGTCTGAATTGTCTGTTAGTGACAATTATGAAATAGGCAGTTCCTAACCATTATTGCTATTTAAGCCAGAAATTGACTTGGGAATTGGTTAGATTCCATACTCCCTGTACGATCTGAATTTTAGGATAGTAATTTTGAATTATTATCAGCTCACAAATCTTGGAGAAATAAGGAAAGGGAAGGGTGGCACTACACTTCCCTTCTACGCTGCTATAATTAAAAGGAGAAGGAAACCCAGTGATTCGTACACCACCCTCATTCCCTATGAATAGGAATCAAATGATAAAATGTGAAGGATGCAGTTTTAGGAGACTTACTTGTGTTACCTATGTAAAATTACAGTCATTTCTTAATGTGTTCTATTTATGGTATAGGAATAAATTTTTTATGGACACTTTTGATCCAGCCTGTTTTATGGTGAGCAAAGTTCAGGTGCTATCAGGTGGGCCCAGATTTTCCCATTAGCACTTCATTAGTCATTCAAACTCAGTCACAGTGACTGTTCACTGGACATTTCCCTGGGGTCAGTGTAACTAACTACCTAAGGAAGTGAATTGTATATGCAAATATTGGGTATAATGAAGTACAGATTCAAAATAATAACAATAAAACAGGAAGCCATTTTGAACAATCTGGTCTGTATAAGGACAGTTATCTGTGTTGACAGTTGTATGAATCAGAAAAAAAAAAGACTGTCATAGAAAGCAACAACATAGCTTAATACTACATCATTTTTCACTTCACACTAACCTTGTTTTGTTTGCTTTTTATCTCCTTTTGTCATACAACAAATTATACATTAACAGCATGCAAGAATTTACTGCAAGAATATCAGCATCATAATATTTTTTTTAAGTGTGTCTCAACAGCAGACAAATAAAATTTGTCCAAGAGAAAAATAATGGACTCGGGACACAGAACAATAAAAATTGCTTTAAGGCCCATTAGCTTTTTCCTCTGGGAAAAGTAAGGACTCCTAGTTCTTCCATACAAATGAGAAAATAAGGAATGCGCAGTGGGGAGTCACTAGCTGCAGTTATTTAGCAAACTAATGTTGAAATCAGGCTCACAAACTCCCTGTGAGTGGTAGTTTGAGCACTGGCAGAACTCAGATGACTTCCAAGGACTTCTGGTGTCTGCAAATATATAGTTGTGTTTAATAGCTCGAAGGATAACATTTATAAATCAGTATCAGGCTAAAGCCATAACTTGTTCAGGATTTATACTACAGTAAGGTGGTTTTTGTTAGCATATATCAGTAGTCTCCTTATTGTCTGCTAATGCTCATCCATTAGCAAATAACTGATAAAGCTCCACAGGTCACAACTCATTTGTTTATTGTGAGGGCATATGTGTGAACTACAGCAGTTATTTTTCAAAGCACATCTCTGGGAGAAAAACTCAGATCTTCATTTGCTCTTACAGTGAAATAATGATCTGATGACTGAAATATCAGTGACTGCTCTGTTCTCTGATATTTCAATCATCAGATCATTAAACTAAATGACAAGTTAAGGGCTGGATTCTGCTGAGCCAACCTGAGCTGTCTACAATTCATCTAAACTTAATTAGTCCTTCATGTTCTTCATAAGCAATTGGAAAGGGATATGCAGTGATGAGAGCAATCCATGATTCCTATCTTATAGACCTTTTTTAATATGGAAATAAACATCCTCTGGAGGTATATCTCCCTCTTGACAATAATGGACATATAGGCAGCTGATTTAGAAGACGTAAATACACATGGCTAAATTTTGTGAAGAAAATCCTAAATAGTTAAAATATTCCATGAGATAGATTGTTTAGCTGTTACTCATAGATTTCTGCATTGTCAGGTAAATCCTACTTGTAGTAGTCTGTGACCCTACCTTAAACTAATAATTATCTCCTATTTTACTTTTCCACCTTGTTTGTTAGAAACATATCCCTGCTTTCTGCTGCCTGTTGACTAATAATGAGATTGTAACCTTCCTCAGAGCTGAGACCATACTGCCCAGGGCTGGGACCTTGCTGCCATCACATCTCTTCAACAATCCTGTCCTAAAACTAGAAGTTTTACTGCAAAACCACAAAACTCAATGAAAATCACATTAACATATCATGTTATTGAGAGGTTTTATAAGTATACATTTTAATGTTATCTCACCTTATGGTATTATTACTCATAATGCAGTAACAAAACATTTGGAAATGGCTTAATGGTGACAGCTTCTAGGCCAGTATGGCAAATTTCTAATGCACATTCTCAGCTCAGTGTAGAGAAAGCAAGTGTTTAAATGTCTTTCTGAATCAGTGCTTCAAAAGTTATGGGCATTTCCTAGCCCAATAAAGGCTGATAGTAACATGATCTTACAGGAATATTTTGAAAATTCCTTCATAAGCTGTATTAAACACTGATGTGCCTATGCAACATTTATGCTCAAATTTGTTTGCTCCACTTGCTGGTGGAAACAGTAATGAGTAAGTTTTTACTGAAAGTAAAAAAAAAATACTTGAATATTTGCAGACACAAAAAAGGCTAGAGAATATTTTGCTTATGAGCAGAATAACATGGAGTGTTTTTTCTCTGCACACTGAAATGAAAACCAAACCAAACTATTAATCAGTACTAAACAATTTGCACATGGTATTTCATAGTCTGTCTGGGACTAAAAAACAAACTCAAAATTGCCACCTCATAGAATCATAGAATCAACTAGGCTGGAAAAGACCTGTAAGATCACCAAGCCCAACCATTACCCCAGGACTGCCTAGACCACCACTAAACTGTACCACTGAGGGCCTCATCTACACTGTTTTTGAACACTTCCACGGATGTTGATTCCACCACTGCCTTGACTAGCCTGTTCCAATGCCTGAGCACTATCTTGGTGAATAAATTTTTCCTCGTATCCAGTCTAAACCTGCCCTGACGCAGCTTAAGGATATTACCTCTTGTCCTATTGCTTGTTACCTGGGAGAAGAGACCAACCCCCAGCTCACTACAACCTCCTTTCAGGTAGTTGTTGAGAGTGACAAGATCCCCTCTGAGCCTTTTCTTCCCCAGACTAAACAACCCCAGCTCCCTCAACTGTTCCTCATAAGACGTATTCTCCAGATCCTTCACCAGCCTTTTTGTCCTTCACTGGACCCGCTCCAGCACATCAATATATTTCTTGTAGTGAGAAGAGTTTCTTGTACTGAAAACAGTATTCAAGGTGCGGCCTCATCAGTGCATAGGGATGATCACTGCCCTGGCCCTGCTGGCCACACTATTGCTGATACAGGCCAGGATGCTGCTGGGCCTTCTTGGCTGCCTGGGCACAAGCTGGCTCATGTTCAGCAGCCATCAGTCAACAACCCCAAGTCTTTCTGCCAAGCAGCTTTCCAGCTACTCATCCCAAAGCCCATAGTGTTGCATGGGGTTGTTGCGGCCCAAATGCAGTATCTGGGACACTGTCATTGTAATTCAGTGTCTCTTTAACTTTGCATTTTTAGTGATCTAGACTACTGAAGTAAATTAAACAGACTGTGAATGAATTCTGTGTGTGCACAGCTAAATTGGCTGTTAAGTATAAAATCCATGTGATAACCAACAGAAAATATTTATATCATTTTCATTTAAGAAATTGGAAGGGGTGACGTTTTTAAAGAGTTTGCCTTGTTCCTAACAGCATTGTAACTCTGGAATAATTGGAGACTGTATGTGTCTTAATTCCGCCAGTAGATACTATGCACTATTCCACTGCCTGTTATTACGCACAGTAATACTTTTGAACATTCACATGTCTATATTTATTCAACAGATGGCAGAGCTTGTGAGAGGATCAAATATCTGCCTGACAAGAGTGCAGTACATTCTGCACAAGGAAACTGCCAGGTATCTTTACTGGCTGGTAAACAAACTGATGGCCTGCTTCTTTTCCCAGGAGGAATTAGCTGTATGCAACAGCCACAAATAGGGCAGAGAGGCATGAGCTGTTGAATCCTGCAAGCCTTAATTCAGGGTTTGATAAGAAGACAGTGAATGTACCTTGCAGTAGGGTGTAAATTTATGCTAAGTCAAAAAGTTCATGTTCAGACTTTGTAAGTATCACCTGGATAATAAACACTTATGGAAACATTCTCTTAAATGTAATAGACAATGCAAATCTTTCTGCAGTTTTCTATATAAGTCTATATATAGAGAGTGCTTAAGTAACTCCTAAAACAACTTCAGTATGCTTTATGGTGTCATCAGAATAAAAATGGTAAATAGCAAGAGCTACAGTGGCCGTCTGTATTCAAAACCTCTGCTTTAATATAGTTAAGAAGCACCATCAGAAACTGTTATTAGAACTGGACATTTTTAACTGTATAGTATTTTTTATAGAAGCTTCTTTCCATCAGAGCATATTGTTTTCATTTCTGACAGCTTCTCTAGGACTTTTCATAACAGACAATACCCCAGCATGAACTTCTCACCAAAACTGTCAAAAGACAGCAGACCTAACTCTGTTGTTCCTTGTTCAGGCTTTGAAGTTGGATAGAACAGAACTGACTGATTTACACCTCCCACCTGCTAAAAACGCTTTCAAGATGAGTGAAATAATGATGAAAATACAAGAATATGAATTACTGGAACCAGCATGAGTTGGTGGAACACAGAAGCAGGGGAAAGTCTGGTAGGAAACCCTTTGTAACAGAGCAGAGACTGCTCTCTGAAGTGCCCATGGAAACAGAAATATGTGCTCTGTTGCCCAGGGGACAAAATCCAAGTACATGGAGCCTACTGTGCATGAAACAACTGACACTGCCTATTTATTATAGAGTGGCTACCATTAGTGATGCTACCATTTTAAATGAATGTAAGAAACAAAGCCTATTTTTATGGATATGTGTTAATCATCTTCTGGATTAGGCAATTATAAATGTGTAACTTCTTCATAGAAACACAGAATCAGAATAGTTAGGGCTGGAAAGGACCTTGAGATCATCTAGTTCCAACCCCCCTGCCATGGATAGGGACACCACCCATTAAACCATGCCACCCAAGGCTCTGTCCAACCTGGCCTTGAACACCACCAGGGATGAAGCATTCACAGCTTCCCTGGGCAACCCATTCCAGCACCTCACCATCCTTATGGTAAAGAACTTCTTCCTTATATCCAATCTAAACTTCCCGTGTTTAAGTTTTAACCCATTACCCCTTGTCCTATCACTACAGTCCCTAATGAATAGTCAACCCCCAGCATCCCTATACGCCCCCTTCAGATACTGGAAGGCTGCTATGAGGTCTCCACGCAGCCTTCTCTTCTCCAAGATGAACAGCCCCAACTTGCTCAGCCTATCTTCATATGGGAAGTGCTCCACTCCCCTGATCATCCGCGTGGTCCTCCTCTGGACTTGTTCCAACAGTTCCATGTCCTTTTTATGTTGAGGACACCAGAACTGTACACAATACTCCAAGTAAGGTCTCATGAGTGCAGAGTAGAGGGGCAGGATCACCTCCTTCGACCTGCTGGTCATGCTCCTTTTGATGCAGCCCAGGATACGGTTGCCTTTCTGGGCTGCAAGCACACACTGCCTGCTCATGTTCATTTTCTCATCAACCAACACCCCCAAGTCCTTCTCCACAGGGCTGCTCTGAATCTTTTCTCTGCCCAACCTGTAGCTGTGCCTGGGATTGCTTTGACCCAGGCGTAGGACCTTGCACTTGTCATGGTTAAAGTTCATAAGGCTGGCATCAGCCCACCTCACAAACATGTCAAGGACCCTCTGGATGCCATTCCTTTCCTCCAGCGTATCAACCAAACCACACAGATTGGTATCATCGGCAAACCTGCTGAAGGCACACTCGATCCCACTGTTCATGTCACCAACAAAGATGTTGAACAAGACCGGTCCCAACACCAATCCCTGAGGGACACCACTCGTCACTGGTCTCTAGCCGGACATTGAGCCATTGACCACAACTCTTTGTGTGCGGCCATCCAGCCAGTTCTTTATCCGCCGAGTTGTCCACCTATCAAATTGATGTCTCTCCAATTTAGAGACAAGGATGTCGCACGGGACAGTGTTGAACACTTTGCACAAGTCCAGGTAGATGACATCAACTGCTCTACCCCTGTCCATCAGTTCCATAGCCCTATCACTGGAGGCCACCAAATTGGTCAGACAGGATTTCCCCTTAGTGTCACCAAACACCTTGTTGTTTTTCATGTGCCTTAGCATGCCTTCTAGGAGAATCTCTAGCTCTCTTCGAGAGAGGTGTTTCTACACAAGACTCATATTATTATCTACAAATACATGCGTAAGTTCTATTATTTCTTTCTCATATTTTCTGCAGTGCCAAAGGAAATACATCGTAAGAAATTTCTTAGGTTAGACTGTATTTTACCTTGGTGATGATATCCCTGAAGTTGTTCAAGTAGTTTTTGTTCTCTTAACCTGATTTTTAATTTCGTTCAGTTTTTAAGTTTCTTTCAGACTCATACAGTTCCATACTTAAAACTACATAGGTGTATAATACAGTTGTTCAAAAACACACAAAACTGACACCTTAAGGGTGAATTGTTTTCTCCTTCTCAATCCATTTATATGTCCTAACTTGTTCTGCGAAGCATTCCTCCTAATTAAATCTTCCCTTTTCATATTAATCCCTCAACATCTGCCTAGCAATCAAGAACAAATGTTTCTCACCAGTATTCTCATGAAGTTGTTGGGCACTTACCTCTCTTGCTGAAATGTTCAGCCCTTCCTAGTTGGCTTGCATTTTCACTTGAGTTAGTAGGTGACTGCTCCTAGTTACTGCTTCTCCAGCTTTGTTCTCCATGGGTCATACCCATGACTCATTGCTTAGCATGAAAAAGAAAGCTGACAACAGACACAAAAAGAAAATTCACAAAAAAACTTATCTTCTGTCCCTGTTCAGGCTTTAAGAGGTACAACCCCCACACCACACTCCCTCACAGTCATATCTGCCCTTTTTATAGAGACAGGTGCTTTACAAAAAGAGTAACAAACCAAATAAACCATCACCAAAACTAATGATGGCGTATAACTTCAATCTCCACTTCTCTGAACAGAAGGTACTAGTAGAATGGTTAATGATACTGCGTACACCTCTTTCATACCTCTCTACTACACCTATCTCCTACAAACTAAATTATTTTAGTTCTTTTCTCTCTCATGTAAGTCCAGAATCTACTGCACACACAATCATTGACTTTCTCTGCTTTTCATATGTTGGTATGCTTTAAAATTACAAGTGTGATTTAAAAAGCAAGTGGAGGAAAAAGACAAAACCAAAGAATGGAACAGGCCCAGAAGGGATTTTTTGGGGCTTTTTTCATAGGTGATTACATTTTGAATAGAGTACAGGTTATGTATCTGGCTCCACACAGCTCTGAAAAATATTTTTCAGGGTTTTTTCATATAGAAAGTTTTCAGTGGCATTAGGTAGAAAATTTGTCTCGTTTGTCTTTTAAGAAAACCATGCAACTGAAAGAGAGAAAAATTCAACTTTGCTGCAATAGTTTGATATTCTGTTTGGAAAGCTAAAACAGATACTTAAGGGTAGGCGAACTCTCATTCCCAGCTAATTGAAATCTTGAAATCTTATTCTGTTGCTATCATGGACTAGAAGTCTCAAAAATCAGGACACACCAAAATTTTGTTGTGGCAAATATGGTATGCAAAAGTTCAGGGAAGGTAAAGGGCAAGAAATAGATTTGATTGTTCCCAGCTGCTGTCCAGCTCCTTGGAAGACTCTTCTTTCTCCTCATCTCTATTCCACATTCCAAGGTTGTATAGACAGTTCGTGGCTGCTCATGCTATAATAATGCAGAAAAAAAAGCTTTCTTCTATGTATTCTAATAAAATTTTCTTTCAGCTTTGAGAAGATAGGATTTGTCTTTTATGTGAAGTCTAATTCAATGAAAGTCTAATTCAAGGAATACATACATATATTTGCTTAGATGTTCTATTTAACTGCACTGTTTCTTTTCCCGTGTTCACCAGGGGCTTACTAATCCAGCTTTCTTCATTAATAGCAGAGTGGTGAGGGGCTGCTTAATCAAAGATGCACACATCTAGGTATCAATGAGTAACAGCTGAATTGTTTTACTTACACATCTAAAAAAACATGGTTTCTTGGACTACGCAAAAGCAAAATAAAGATTCAGAACAATGTGAGCACACTCCATAAGCTCCGTTTTGTAGCTTGATCATAAGAGCAGCCTCATGTTTTTCATGGTGGTGTTGTCCAGGAAGGAGCTGAATTGCTTCCTCACAGGTGGGTGATCTAGAACATGAAAATAAAATAACTGCTTGCCTTAGAAAACATTTTAATGGCAGCAACAGCAGATGTGATACTTTGCATTTAAAGATTTGAATTACATTTTTTTGAGAAGAGTCCTTATCCCACTTTCAAAAGCCTTTTCCTTTTGAGCTATCTCTTTTAATTGTTGTTATGCAATTGTCTGAACTATAAAGATGCCTAAAATTAGAAATTCCTCATTAACGCCCTGGATGGTTGTGGGATCTCAATCACTGACATTGTTAAAAACTCATGTACCAAACATTTGTCAGGATCAGTTGAGGTGCTGTCAGTCTTGTCTTCAGGAAGCAGGGCAGCCAGGCTGACCACCTTCCTGCCCTATTTTCTATGAATATATTAGTAAGACAAAGATGAAAATATTTTAAAAGTCATTTTACTTTAAAAGTCTTTAAGAAGTTAATTACAACAGCAAACAGCATCTTCCAATTTCATAGAAGAAAGGAATACAGCCTTTATGCCTGCAAAAAAGCTAAAATACCTCAATCATACTCTATGGTTCCCCCAAAATTTTTTTAGTATCTTTTAGCTTGTGTCAAGCCACCAGCATTTCAAACCTAAACCACCAGCAATATCACCATCTTCTGGGGAGGGCTACACAGCTTAATGCAGAAAAACAGAGCTTTGAGCCAAGATGGAACTTAGTTTTATAGCCACCTACCAGATACAAAGAATAATTACTGGTTGCACAAGTAATAAGAAAGTTCTGAGGAATGCCACACAAAGTTTAGCACACTGTTAGGAGATGCTGTTGAACAGGAAGACAGTGTAAGTCTTATCACAAATATCATCATGCTTAGAGCAGATAAGATGTCCTAAATTACTGGGATGGAATTACTGACAGTTGTGTGTAGAATATAAATTGACCTTGAGGATGAGATTAAATAAAAAGTCAGGCATATTTGGATTACTAGCATTCTTTTGATCATCTCTTCTTGTGTAAACACACTACATACATACACATACAGATATAAATATACATTTCCAGATGTCTTTAACAGAAAATTCAGTGTCTGAAATTCCAAACAATACTAATTTTTCAAGAAATCTATGCTGCACTATCTGGAATTAGTATAAGAGAGATCCACTACAGGTCACATATATATCTATGTGTACCACATATATATACCACAGTGTACCACTGTGCGTAAAACGAACCATGTCAATACATACTTTTGTAATGCTGCTGTGAAACTCCCAACATTTTTGGTAAGAGAACGCAAATCCCCTTAAGAGGACCTGAATTTAGCTGCAAAAAGGACTTGTGTAGTTACAATGCTCATCCCAGGTAAAGGAGGCACTCTACCTCTCCATCTGAACTTGTGTTTGTATGAGGAAAGGAATTCAGAACAGAAAGAGAACTTGGCTACACAGCTCTGCAATTAGAGAACCCACTTAGGGCAAGCAGTCCTGGATTTCATTCTCATGATTCTTACTGGTCAATTTGTATTTTAATACGCAAATGATCACAAGCAAGGACAACTTATGTTAAATACAAAAATAATCATAGGCAAGAAATCTAAGATTCTTCCCTGCAAACAGGATACAGAACCATGTTTGTTCTGTTTTGTTCTCTCTTTCTCTCAGTCATTTGTTTCCTACAAATCTTTTTCTTCCTTTTGCACATCTTTAATAAAGATCTTAATATTGACAGAAACAGAAAAAAAGATAGAGGAAAGAGGGAAAGAAGGAGGCAGGGAGGGAAGCAAGCAAGCAAGGAGACAGGAAGGCAAGGAGGAAGGGAGGGAAGGGAAAAAATACATTACAATTTCCAAACTAGTAACCTTTAACAATTAGAACTAGACAAGTGTGCATTCTGTGATATGTCCTGTAAGTCTGCGTTACTTACAGGGTTTCTGGTCCTTCCAGGAAATGGGCAGAAATACTTTCAGAGCTTCACTTGGGCATAGTGCTCATTACAGGACACATGCACCAGCAGTCTTTAAGGACATGAAAGTGAGAGAAATTGAGACAGGGAGCAGGTAAGAAGATACATGCCAAGAAAATGTCGTGCAGTACAATTTCAAATGCTTTGCGCAAGTCCAGGTAGGTGACTTCAACTGCTTTACCCCTGTCCATCAGTTCCATAGCCCCACCATCGAAGGCCACAAAATTCGTCAGACAGGATTTCCCCTTAGTGAAGCCTGCTGGCTGTCACCAAACACCTTGCTGTTCTTCACTTGCCTTAGCACGCCTTCCAGGAGAATCTGCTCCAAGATTTTGCCAGGCACAGAGGTGAGACTGACTGGTCTGTAATTCCCCGGGTCATCCATTTTACCCTTCTTGAAAATTGGGGTTATATTTCCCTTTTTCCAGTCCTCGAGAACTTCACCTGACTGCCACGATTTTTCAAATATGATGGACAGTGGCTTAGCAACTTCATTCGCCAGCTGCTTCAGGACCTGCAGATGGATTTCATCAGGTCCCATGGACTTGTGCACGTTCGGGTTCTTAAGATGGTCTCGAACCAGATCCTCTCCTACAGTGGGCTTAGGGTTTTCATTCTCCCAGTCCCTGCGTCTCCCTTCCAAGGCTTGGGTGATGTGGTCAGAACCTTTTACAGTGAAGACCGAGGCAGAGAAGTCATTCAGAACCTCAGCCTTCTCCAAATCCAGGGCAGCTAGTTATGGTAGTTTACGGAGGGGGCCTACGCTGTCTCTAGTCTGTCTTTTATTCAGTACTTACCTATAGAACCCCTTCCTGTTATCCTTAACATCCGTAGCCAAGTTTAATTCTAACTGGGCCTTAGCTTTCCTAAAAGGGTCCCTAGCTTCCTGGACAACATCCCTCTATTCTTCCCAGGCCGCCTGTACTTGCTTCTGCCTTTTATAAGCCTCCTTTTTCCTTCGAATTTTCCTCAGAGCACCTTATCCATCCAAGGAGGTCTCCTGGCCCTCCTGCTGCACTTCCTTCTAGTTGGGATGCAACACTCCTGAGCTTGCAGTAGGTGATCCTTGAATATCAACCAACAGCCTTGGGCCCCCCTGCCCTCTAGGGCTATATCCCATGGAACCTTACTAAGCAGGTTCCTGAAGAGGCCAAAGTGTGCTCTCTTGAAGTCCAGGGCAGTGAGCTTGCTGCACGCTCTTCTCACTGTCCTGAGGATCTCAAATTTGACCGTCTCATGATTGTTGCAACCCTGGCTGCCCTGGAGCATCACATTTCCATTGGTGAGCACGAGGTCAAGCATGGCACCTCTGTCAGCTCCTCTATTACTTGCAGAAGGAAGTTGCCTTCCACACAATCGAGGAACACCCTGGATTGCTTGTGCCAGGCCGTACCGTCCTCCCAACAGGTATCAGGGTGGTTGAAGTCCCCCATGAGAACAAGGGCATGTGAGCGTGAGGCTGTTCCTGTATGTCTGTAGAGTGCTTCATCCACAGGTTCTCCTTGATCAGGCGGTCTGTAACAGATCCCCACAGTAATGTCCCCCATTGCTGTTCTCCCTTTAACCCTGACCCACACACTCTCTGTTGACTGCTCACCTGTCCCCAGACAGGACAGAGTTCCATACTCTCCAGCCTATCCCTAACATAAAGGGCAACTCCTCCTCCCCGCTTGCCGGGCCTGTCTTTTCTAAAGAGCCTGTAACCTTCCATTCCAACACTCCAGTCATAGGAGCCATCCCACCATGTTTCTGTGATGCCTATTATATCATACCCTCATAGGCGTGCACACATCTCTAATTCCTCTTGTTTGTTCCCCATGCTATGGGCGCTTGTATAGAGGCATCTGAGCGGAGCTCCAAATGAATCTGGCTCATTGGCTGGACCAGCTGGAATATCTGTACATTGCTCCAAGCATTTATTATAGGTGCTGGCAACTGACTGGGAGTGTTGGGATGGAATGATGGGCCCCTCCCCCAACACATCTAGTTTAAAGCATCCTTGACCAGTCTGGCAAGCCTCCTACCAAAACTGCTCTTCCCCTTCTTTGTCAGATCAGCTCCACCAGCCCCCACTAGACCTGGCCTACAAACTTGGGTCCTGTGTTCAAGATACCCAAACCCCTGACTATGACACCACCCTTTTAACCATTTGTTAACCTGGCCAATCCTCCTAACCTTTTTAGGGTCCTCCCGTGTCCTGGAGAATTGACGCAAGGACAATCTGAGCTCCAGAGTCCCTAACTCCCAGGGCTCTGTAGTCCTTCATGTTCTCTGGGCTACTACTATCTATATCCTTAGCACCCATATGGATCACTAGCAGTGGGTAATAGTGAGACTTACTAAAGCAGGCAGCCTCTCTGCAACATCCCTGATCCATGCCCCTGGTAGACAACACACCTCCCTTGAGGTGGGGTCTGGCCAGCAGACGAGTGCTTCTGCCCCTTTCAAAGTAGAGTCCCCTACTACTACGACACTCCACTTTTTCCTGGCAGCACCAGTAGAGATCTTCTTTACCAGTGCATCAGCCGGCTGTTTCTGGTGTGAGCGTGTTTCCTCATCAGCCCCCTGCAGGACAGCAAAGCAGTTCTGGGTGGGGACAACAGATTTAGGAGGAAGCCCCTTGCTTCCAATTGCCCTCTTCCTCCTTTTTTTGTTGGGTTTTTTGTTACTATTTCCCAGCTTCCCAGGTTAACGGCCTCCTTCTTTCCTCTGTGAGCCACAAGGGACGCTTGAGGCCCCTGCACAGTTTGGGCCGGGAGCAAGCATTCCTGCTTCCTCTCAGCTTCCCCGACATCCTGCAGCCTACTGACAGCATCCCGCAGCTCAGCCCCTGCTGCAGGAGCACCTCCACCAGGGAGCACCGAGTGCAGCCCTGCCCATTGTGCACCCTCCCCTCACCAGACCAGTGCAGGCACTCTCTACACCCCGAGCTCTGCGCTGCAGCCTCCCCTCTCGTCGGCCCTGTCTGGGTGCCTACACCAGCCACCACCGGGGCAGCCAGAGCAGAGCTCCCAGAGCGGGCCCTGGTCATAGGACGAGCGCTCACCACCCCGCTCACCACCCCGCCCTCGCGATGCCCACCTCCCTCCTGACCGCCCGCGCTCCCTGTTGCGGGCTTTTACCCAGTGAGGGCTGGTGCCGCCGCTCCTGGCTCCGCCCCCTGTGAGTCAGCTGCTCGCTCTCGTCAGCTGAGCTGCCGGCTCCCGGGCAGGTCCTGTCGAGGACTTGAGGCTCCCTGGGTGTCTCTCGCCGCTCTGAGTTGAGGCTCCCGGACGCTGAGCTTCCGCCCGGTTCAAGGCGTCCTCTCTCGAGCTGCTCACCTCAGCCTTTACTTATAAACTGCCACCGATGAGGTTTCTTGCACCTTTTGTCTCTGGCATTTTCCATGTTATAAACCTTCTCTTGAACATTTAGTGTTACACTTTAAACCAACCAGTTTCTGTACTTAAAGATGCAGAGAAAAGTTTATTTTCTACTTTTCACTTGTATTTACATTTCACATTTGAAGTTTGTTAGCCTTCTTTCAGTATCTTTCACTTCCACAACTCAAATCTTGCTGTAACTAAAACCACTTTTAAATAAAGGGTTCAATCTTGATAAGTTACTCCATTACTCCATAGTTCTTTATTCTTCAACCAAAAAAGTGTACTATCTCCTATAATCGGATGTAGAAAGCTTTTTAAACTCTCAGTTTTCAATTGTGATTCTATTACAGACTAATTCTGCATTTCTCACACCTTTCTAAAGAGAAGCCTACTGAGAAAATAAACTTTTCAGGAGAGCATCAGAATGGACTCCTGATATTAGAATAGGTTGCCGGGCATCCTTGTGATGCAAGTGCTAACAGTGTTTCTTTTTAACCCAAGCTGGGAAACACTGTGCAGCTCCCAGCCATTTAAGATGCTGTGGTCAGTCATAGGCATCATGCTGATTACAAGCAGAATCTCATCTGGTACAAACCAGTATAGTTCCTATCACACATCACACTCTACAGTTCTCACCTTCTTTGTGAAAATGTGCTTTCTGACTGCCATAGGCTTTTATCAGCAGCATGCTTTGCTTAAATGTGTCTGAGGTCTATAATGGCACATTGAGCAACATGATAGGCATCTCAAAAGGCTATCTGATCTTTTAAAGTCTGGACTGAATTGTAACATCCCTGAAGCATTCAACCTCTTAATTAGTAAGTCAATTCTGTCACAGCTACCAACTGAAAGACACATACCTAGCTCTCTCTTTCTCAAGCTCCTTCCTGTCTTAGCTTATCTGTTTTCATAATAAAAGCTCATCTTCGTTACAGAAGACATAGTCCTTTCATTAAGAAACTTGTAAGAACAATACCAGTTCATGTTTAGTGGGAACGTACACCCAAAACCTCTTTGTACCATTTACAGAAAACCCACGTTTTTCATGTTGTTACAGTAAATAGCTCTGCAATAGAGGATGCCATCCTTTAATATAAATACACACTCATAGTTAGTTACATTTACTGTGCTTATTTTACACATGCAAGAAGCCCATGGACTTGGGTGTGAAGGTGTGCTGGTTTTGACTAGGACAGGCTTAATTTTCTTCACAGTAATTAGTATGGGGCAATGTTTTATACTTGTGCTGAAAACAGTGTTGATAATTCAGGGATATTTTCCTTACTGCTGAGCAGCACTCAGACAGAGTCAAGGCTTTTTCTGCCTCTCACCCCACCAGCGAAGAGGATGGGCATGCACAAGGAGTTGGGAGGGGACACAACTGGGACAGCTGACCCCAGCTGACCAAGAGATGTTCCATACCATTTGACATCATGTAAAGCTGGGGGAAGAAGAAGGAAGGGGGCAGGAGGGATGTTCAGAGTGATGGTGTCTGTCTTCCCAAGTTACTGTTAGGCATGATGGAACCCTGTTATCCTGGAGATGGCTGAGCACCTGCATGCCCATGGGAAGTGGTGAATGGATTCTTTGTTTTGCTTTGTGCTCATGCATGGCTTTGCTTTATCTATTAAACTTAAAGTTTGTCTTTATCTCAGACTTTTCTCACCTTTCTCATTCTCTTCCTCCACTCTGTGAATGCCTGTGTGAGGTTTAGTTACTGGCTGGGGTTAAGCCATGACAGCAAGAAATGCCATTTGGAGCACATTAGGTAGACATTGTTTTTATTACTTCTAAAGGATGTCTGCTCTTGTACTCATACACAATGTGGGGATAATATATGCACACGTTGTGTTAAAGGTTCTGTTCTTTCTTCATTTTAGACAATGGCTGGGCAGCAATCCAAATTGTTCCTTATGAAAATGTATTAAATGTAACGGTTTTGAAAGGCAGGTATCGCATGGGGTCAGATAAATGTAAAGCAGTTACACTGGGTACCAAAGCAGTAGGAATAGAAAGTGTGTGAATTAATTTTCCTTGGCAGCTAAAATTATTCAGTGCAAAATTTGTTCAGGGTTTGTTGCACAACTTAAAAAAATTTGAGCTTTTTGAGATTCAGATGAAATATAAGTTTGTTTTTTCCAAAGCTGTCAGCGGCATACATGTGTCAGTTTTCATTAAGAATAATTTCCCTTAGGATCTTTGGCTTAAGTTAACCTTCAGACCTCCACCGACCCCTTTCAAACCATCAGGGTTTCTTTTTGTGTGCTGTTCCACAGATAAATGTACCTGCCAAAACATAAGCATCTTCAGAGGATGTTGACTGAATGTCTGAGCAGTTCTCAAGTCTAAGAAATGTGCCCTGGAAACTACAGCAAGAAATTCTCCTCCCCAGTACTAATAAGACAAACACTTTGGTAAGTGTATATAGCAGAGACATTTAACAATTACTGTCATCTATGTTAAAGCTTCTTTCTGAAAGAACCATGTTGCACTGTATATGTTTAAGCCAGATTCCCACCCTGAAAAGTTATAATTGCAAACAAATGACAAAACACAACTCTGGCAATTCTTGAAATACATGAAAAGGAATCCAGTTAAACTGACAAAACATCATAACAGTAATATGCAGCTAAGGTAGTTCCTCTGGACAAACTGCTTTTCACTGATCGGAGGGACTTCAGAGAATATAAGCCCTGCTAGTGCACTAGTCAGGACATACATCTGAGCTCCTTTCCACTCTTTGCTGATGGTATAGGCCACCTGTTTTCTTAAGAGTTAATTTTGTTCCCTGTCAAATGTAGCAAATAATTTTAGAGTTAGGTCACTGTTGGCAAGTAGAGGAAGACTGTTGAAAGTAAGGAAGTTTCAAGGGAAAAGCAGAAACTGAAATATATTCAAGGATCCTTCTGCCTAAAAATCATGAGGTTATTGTAACATAGTGTTCTGGTTCACACGATCCACTGATGTTAGTAAGTAAGGAATGCTGAAATGTTTTGATTTGAAGGCTGTGATGGAAATGAATAATTCACTTCAGTTCTGCACCCAGGAGTTGAGAAATACATTTGAAATATGCATTTCTCTTATAGAATGCTTTACTGAAAGACTTAGCTTATTTTCTTTCCCTTAGATGAAATACCATGATTAGCTCTTTGTAAAGAGCTATCAGAAAGTGCTTTTGCTGCAGGACCATGGCAAAGGATCAGCTCACCAATTTGCAATAAACCATACTAGTAACTGATATTTTAATGGCTAATGGTTAGCAATATGAAACCTTAACACAGATAGACTTTTTAAAACATATCACTCAGAGTGAGGTTTGTCTGAAGGTATTGTTACAGATGCAATAAAACACTTTTCATTTCTGCATTTAGTAGTTGCAGACTGCCCTGAAAGTGTAAACTAAGTTATACCCATTGAGCTTTTTGTTGGGTTGTGGGAAAATAACTTCAGAGGATGTATGTACTCAGTGCTAGATGTTTTCCCTCTCCCATCTCACTCCATTTGCCTTTTTGCTGGCCTGGATAGAGTGCAACCCAAATGTGTGTCAAATGTGGCCCTTATCATTCATAGTTTTCACAGCAGAGATAACCTGAAACCATTCTTAGGAAGATACTGTTTCTCTTAACTGTGATTTACTATTATGTTCATCGTAATGGGGACATTGCAGCTTTGGGCTTTACCAGTTTCCAAAGGCTCTCCATATTCTGCACTGTGATATGGCAATAGCCAAACTAGGGTTAAACAAGCTTCCTCAGGAACATGAGCAGGCTTGGTCATGACAGCAAAGTATACCATGGTAATTATGTATATTACTGGATTTGAAAGAAGACACCTTCTTAGAACTCTTTAAAGTATGTTCATGAAAGTGCTGTAGAAATGGTTTAAAACTGACCATGGTCTGCTGGTTACCCGTTTGTATATAGGGTGACCTTATCTGTAAAAATTCCTAAAGCAGAGGAAAAAATATAGAGCATGTCTATGTGGTCATAAGATGCATGTCATTCCCTTGCCCTATCCATGGCCATTGAGATGTTATTCTGGATATTGTTCCACAAGGCTCAGGGCCAGATCTTCCTAGCATACCTTGTCTAAAAGAGATTTCAGACAATCTCAGAACTCTAAAATTCACCCTGTTTCCCTGATTTCTCCTATATTTGTCATATGGACCCCATTAGAAATTAAGGAACAAGATCAGTGACTTTCAATAAACCTTTATATAGGCATTGAAAAATAATGGCCCTCAGTACAGTATTCTGGACTTCAGTCACCACAGTTTTCTGTGAAACATTTTCTATTAAATAGCCAGGCAGTTTCCTCTGAAGCAATATTGTTGGAGTCATTGCAAAATTACTTGGACCTCCCTTTAGCTGAAATTTGGCTCTACACTAATAGTTAACCTCAAAAATAATCTTTTCCTTTGGAAGAATTTAAAATGAGAGCAAGCAACACTGGTCTGTGCTAGTTTGTGTCTCCAACTGTTATTAATTATTGGATAGCATTTATTTTAAACTTGAAATTCCCTGTCTCCAACTCTTCTCACACCTTTGCTGGTCATTTTTCACATGAAAGGATTTGCTCAGTAAGCCTAATGTTGTAAAATGTGTCATCTGATATAGGTTATCTGCCAAGGATTCCTATAGAGCCAATGAAGAAGAAAGTACAAATAAATGTATAAATTTATACATTCCACCTATATTATATAGCTATCTCAGTCTTCTGGAGAAGACTATATATACAAGGGAAATTCAGACTATCAACCTAAGACAGACATCTGACTTTTAGATGGCTAAATCTGTTTGGATAAATCCCACTCTTTGTGTCCATAGAACTCATTGTACAATAATGGTCATAACGTAAAACCAGGCAGATACATTTTCACAGAATCAAACTTTCAGCTTGTCTGAAATAATCAAGTATTTTTAGCATTATGTTATTTATTGTTTATCATTACTTATAGGAGTTCAATACTGTAAATATTGATCTATTTCTGTAATACTAGGTGGAACTGAGAGTGTTCATCTTCTGAAACTATGTTTATTTTGTCCTGAATTTAATATGCACAAAGCTACACCAGTGTGGTTTTGTATCATTCACTAGGCCAGTCAAACCCTGTTTAAGGTAATCAAAGTCATAATGGAAAAGCATCACAGCATTCTTAAATTCAGGGGCTTTTGCTTAGAGGGATTGGACTGTGACATTTGAAAGGACCTCAGATTGTGATGAATGGCAAATAAATAAAAACCCACTACGTAAAGAGAAAACTCAGCTTCACTCAATCCTTTTGGAATATTTCCCTTAGCATATCTTCAGAAGACATGGCCAGACCTGGCCACGGCAGACCACTTCTTCACTGTGTGACATGGGGAGTGCTAAACCAAACATGGTATCAGGTGTCCCTGGAGTATGTGTGTTTCACTGCTCCCTACTCTCCCTTCAGCTTCATTCACCTGGCTCTTCAGTTGACACCCATACCACATCTTCAAAGAATGGAGGCATTTTCCTTAGCCATGCAAACAGAAGCTGCTAAAAATTTGTCCTCATATGCAATCCTTGCATGTTGGAAATGGCTTACCTGATCTGTACTCTTATGTACTCCATAGGTGAGTAGAAGTATACCAAACAAGTTACTTATGGATTGGATTCTAATTGAAGTGCCTCAGCAGCTTACTGCTGTCCGGAAAGGTGCTGAAAGAGAAATACAGGTTGTAAAAACCAGCCTTATTTCACACTATTCTGGTTTAATGGGCAGCTGCAGATTGGAGGGTGAGCCATGGGACTGCATTTGCAAGTGTGTTTACAGATACAGTATTGATTTTCTTGCTCACTAAGAGTATTTCTGTACTGCCACTGCTTGCAATAAACAACCTGCAAGAGCATGGCTGTGAAGCCATAATGCATTATTTAACAGGAGCTAATCAATATAAAACAAGTATTCCCTTTGTTACAGGAGTGCTATTGACAGAATGCTTCTTCCTTTTAATTTTTTATTATATTTCATTGATTGCTGAAGCCCTGCATAGTCTTCAACAAAATATTTTGAGCCAGGCCTGACCATAAACCTCACTTTTTATATAAAAACAGATTGCCCCATTTTAGCACAGAATTAATTTGGAAGAATATCCTACATTCTAAGAAATAAATATCAGCATAGCCATTAACTTCAACAGGCCTTTGATCAGATATAAAAATCAGTCCATTTAACCATCTCTACCATAAAAGATTGACACCAAAAAAAAAAAAAAACCCACAAAAATCTTCCTATTCCCAGATAAGTCCTTAAGAGTTTACCTAGAAAGAATGCATGAAATTTGGATTACTCAGCTAATTGAAGAGAAAGAATTTTGCCATTTGTAATTTCAAAAGTAATATTCTCTACTCTGTGCCTCAGATTTGACCTGCAGTTCTATTAATGCCATGCCTGCAACATCATTCAAATAGCATTAACAAGTGCAAGATGGGGTCTATAAAACTGGACTGCCTTGCACATATGTCGTTTATCCTCTTTTCAAAATTCCCACCTACTTCAGTAGGAACAGGGATGAAGCAGGCAGAGAGGAACCTTCTTGAAAATTCTGCTTCACTTCTTGGACCTTTCTTTATAGGAACAAACTGAATTAGTGAAGTTTTAGGATCCTCACAATGAAACTCATGGGCATTAATTGTCAGGTGTTACATTCTAGGCTCATGCTCTCAAATGGCATTGATCAACCGCCAATATGACATTTAGGGAATCATTTCAATTAGGTGATTTGCCATACAAAGGTCTAAAAAAATCCAAAATTAATTGTTGAGCACATTTTATTTTAATAATACAAAAGGAAAAATACAGGCTTTTTCTTGTAGTCTAAAAGCTAAAACTTCACATTAACAACTGAATTCTTAAACTAATATAATCTGTTTTGACCCTTCATATGTCTGCTTCAGTGAGGATTTTCAATATTGCTTCAAGTTGGATGATGACTACTGTGTCATTCAAAACTGAAAATCTTTATGAATAAAAAGGTGAAGAATGCTATGTTTGACATTTTGGAAACTGATGAGAAAGGTAAGTAAAATGAGTATGAAACATATGAAGGCAATTCCCAAACAGCTTTTTATCTCATGCTCAGGGAAGATACTTCACTATTCTGTGAAATTAATTTCAAAACAGAAGGAATAAACTGGGTAAAGATATATTTTGCTGATTAAGAAGGGTATATTGTGGGATGCTGAGATGAAGATTGGAGCAGAGGACTTAACACTCTTTTTTTCTGTAAAATATACATTATTCATTGCTGAATGTAGAATGCCTAATTGTCTCAAGATGTGCCCTGCAAGTCACAGTTAAAAATATTTACAAATTATAAATATTATTGGTGACTATCCAAAGATTACAAATTGTTTGGAAGTATTCTGTGTTACAATATTCTATTAGCAGACAAAAAGACAAAAGGAAAAAAAAAAAAAAAAGAAACATGAGAAAAGGAGATACTTTGCAGAAACTCTAAGCTTATACCTCATAGCATCAATACCAGTGAAGAGCACAGCTTGCCAGAGGCATTTCCTTTGTAATCTAGATGACCATCTGTACGGTGTCATGAAATAATGCAGCAAGCAGAAGCTTTCATACTGGTGTCTGTGCCTATGAGTATATGCAGACCTCATGCAAAAGCTGAGATGACTTTTGCCCAGTATACTGAGGGGAAAATGTATCACTGGTCCTCACTTCATAAATAATACACTAGCTATTAATCATACAAAGTTTACTATGTGTCCCAGTAGTCACTCTTGAATGCTCATAAGTCTGCCTGCATGGATGTACAGGCTGGCCTCACCAGTTTCCAAATTCAGGTAAGGAAGACAATGATTCGTTGGCAAACTGAGGGTTGTTTAGGAGGGCCCAAGGTGCATCTCATGAGGGTATGTGCAGTGACAGGGAGCATCTGAGTCTGCTCTCTCTCTCGTAGACCATATAGAGGCATTTCAGTTTTAATTAAATTATTGGGATTGCAAATGATTTGCTTAGTGAGGGAGGTACCTTCTGGGGTCTGTAGAGAGATCCAAACAGCAGATAAGCCAGAAGCACCAAATGGGCTTAGGTGGCTTGGATTCTGGAGTGAGAAATTGATTTATTTCATCTCCAAATTAGACAATAGACAGAAGGTTGTGCAGATCCTGAGAGGTGCATGATCACCTCTCTGAAGAAGAAAGAGATCACCTGGAATTTGTGAATCAGGAAGGTAAACCCACGAAGTAGGCTGATTGCTTCTGCCAGTGTCCTGGGTTCAGAGATTTAGTACAAAACTTGTACAATTTTGCCATTTCAATATTCTTTCTCATATCACGAACTAGAACAACTTCTCCTCTCATGGAGTAAAAAATTATGTAAACTATTGATTTACTTACACTATTTTCTAATTCTAAGAAAAATCATATTATTTCATCAGGATTTTACCCATTATTTTTTCCTTTTCTCTGCTTACCATAGGAGCCATCCAGTAAGAGCTGTCGATACTACTATATATCTGAAAAGATAAACACTTGACAACTTGGCAGCACTTAAGCATTCTTCATCCTTATTCTTTTATGCATCATAAGAATCTGCTTAGAACACCCACATACATGCATAAACATTGTGTCACTCACACATAATACACTCCTTTTTCCAACCACAATTTTTCCTTTCCCAACAGTTCCAACTATAATTCACTGGCAGAGGAAAATCTTGGAATAAGCATCTCATTTATCACTGAACAAAGACAGGGCTTTACTTCTCCTCGACTCTAAAGGCCAAGGTGGAACCGGCTGTATCTCATTTGTCATAAACTTTCACTAGATGAATTAGTTTATATCTGGGTGGACTGAAACAGGCTGGAGCTTACTGCAGTGGGTTTTTTATATTTTAATCAGGATGGGGGCAGAACTCACAGTTCCGAAGCTTCAGTTCCACTGGTGAGCAAGTCTGACTTTATCCTGCCTACAAGAACTAGTACTGTGGTCCAGAATCGCTCCCTGGAGTTCTCCGGCCAAGTAATTACAGTAACTTGCATAACACCTCCCATCAAGAAACTGCATTTTTGCAGCAAGAAGAGGAGCCTTGTTCCATTCACAGTAGAGACTTAAAAATATAAATGCTAGCCTCCAGTACTAAACTGCCAGTGATCCATTTTACCTTACCAGCAACAAGTAAGGGCAGCAAAACAGAAAAAAAAAGAAACAAACTGAAAAGTCTTATGTGCAGCTTGCTGGAGAATCAGAAAAGATACTATTCTTTTTGTGTCAGTATGGTAGAAGTGAGCTTTCAGGAAGAGTTTACATAAAGATTGGTTAACAGCCCCTGAGCAACAGAGCTCTCTTACAAGATATCTCACAGTTCTTTACTTCCAAATTCACAGGCTACCACCCAAGGAGGGATTGTGCCTGAGGCTTGCTCTTCTGTTCCATAATTGCTTGGTACATGTAGATACCTGCATATGTTACAAAAGCTGTTAAGTTTGTGCCTCTACCCCATGCCAGTCCTTCCTCAGATAGGGACACATCCATGACACTCTCCAAATGACACTCATCAAGCCCCACACAGTACATGAAGTCCGACACAGACCACTGGTGGACTCCAGGAGACCAAGGCTCTCAGGATGCCAAGGGAGAGGCAAGAAGAAGGAAACAATGATTTAAGCTCTTGTTTATAAGGCTGGAGAATGCTTAGTAAAACAAAAGTTGTATCTTGAGCAAGTCAAGACTATTTTAACAGGGAATTAAAAGAAAAATAAAAATAATTCTTCCCCAGGATATTTCCTGGGAGGTAGGCAGGGGTTCTCCACTGGCAGAGGAAAGCATTTTTTCCCCCACCCCTTGGGCAGCTTCCCTAACCACTGGATTACTCACTGCAAGATGGACTGCATCACCTGCTGATTTTATAAATGGCGCTCAAACCTGGCATGCCATTTCTCTGGCTTTGCTTTTAATGGAAATGTTGATATGTAAAATTAAAATGCTTTGTTTCATAGAAGAAGAAAAAAAAAAGTCTAATTTCCCCCCAGAAAACCCTCCACTTCTAACCAATCTAATCTTTTCTTCAAGAAGCAAAAACTAGGACATTTTTATTCAGATTTAGCTCAAGCCAAGTTCATTTTTGTTTTTTAAAGATCATTGGCATTTAAAGAGTAAAATATGCTGTATTGTGAATTAATATTTATTCCATTTGTTGCTCTTTATGGTATAAGACTTAATAAATTAACAATATGGGAATTTTTACTGGGGCCCTTAAATTTCTAGACAATTTATTTTAACTACGGTGAGAAAGCTTAGTCTTATATATGTGTTCTCTCTACCTAAGATACATTATATTTATATATATGTGCACTTTCCTCCACGGAAAACAATTTGGCTTTTTCCCCTCCTATTTTAACCTTTTTTCCTCAAACTCAAGGATGCCAAGGTTCTGCTTAGCACATAAAACATCTGATATTTTGAAAGAATAAAAAAAAAAAAAATCCTTTTCTTTTCTTGGTGAAGCATATATTTAAGGATGAATAGACCATTTTCAAATTTCAACAACAGCACTTAGCCAAGAATGCAGAGATTGATAGTTTCTCAAAAAATTAAGATTATTTTAGGACATATTTGGTTAACAAAATATCTCAGGTTTCCCACCCAGCCTCAGCAGTTGGCTTTTGCTGTACTAACCACTGCTGTTAAATTATATAGTGCACACTACACTTATGATGGACATGGTTATAATGGACAATTGGTTATAGCGGACAAAAACAGATCTCCCAAACCAAACATATTAAGTTCAAGACATTCTTCTCTGGTTATAACAGACAAACTTTGGCCACAACGCCAATTTCTGGGCTTTTTTTCTGAACCCTGTAAGTGGACTGAATAGAAATGGGAGCTGGTGAGGAAAGTTACAGGAATACTATATTTTTAAAATAGATTGTGCCTTAAACCAAAGACTGATCAAGATGGTAAGAGAGGTTATGCCAGACTGGCACTTTCTGCCAGCCTGATCAACTACTGCATACCAGATAAACCCAGAATTTTCTGTATTCTGTTCACTCCTGCTCTGAGAGCCAACTTCAGTGGATCCAGTACTGTGAACATGTAAAAGGACTCTGAGTCATGACTCCTTCCTTCAGAAGGCTCTTTCTCAGATGACACAGCCTGTCCTTCCCATGCACAAGGCTGGAAACTCCGAGGTATTCCAATTGACATAATAATTTCCAAGGCAGCCTTTTACATCCTGTCTATATCAATATTTGCTAAGGGCACAAGGATTGGTGAACAAGTTAAAATGTACCCATTTCAAATAGATGAGTGTGTGAGCTGTCAAGAAATGTGTATTATTTATGATCCACAGCTCATGAAAGGATTGCGTGTTAGGTTCAGTCAGAATACTTCTGAGCTCTCCATGACACTCACCTAATCCCAACAGCTATTGCAGATCAAAAATATTTAAGTGACCATTCAGGTCCACTTCTTACATAGCATCTTTTATGGCTACATTTCAAAAACTAAACTAACATCGGTGGGTGTAAAAAGTGAGAGTTATTTTTCAGGTCTGCTTTTGAAACAAACAAACTGACCTTAGTTTTCACTTCTATTAAAGGTAACAAGTTTAAATTTAAACCTTTTGTTCTGAAGAAGAGTAATATCTCAAGTGTTGGTGAAGCCTATTCACCCAAGTTCTTCATTGAGGATCTTAACAATAAATTATGTGACCCTTTTTGAGAGGCTTCAGCACATGTTTTTCCTTAATAGCCACAGACTTGCTTTTATGGGCCTTGTGGCAGACCTTCCCGTGTCACTAAGAGTTAGTTCTGCAGGATCCGTGTCTGTCTGGAGCTCCCACTCTGCTTTACCTTTTTAAAAAAGTAACAAAGTAGGACATAATTCACACTTGTACATCCACACGTGTTCACTTACACCTGTGAAACAGCATTGTTGTCAGAAATAGAGAGGTTCTGTATTCGCATGACTAAGGTCCTGCAAGAAGGCACCCTGTCAGCTGACGCTAATGGACAAGAGCTGACCCAAGATGTAGTTCTGTATTTCAATAAAAAAGCTTCTTTTTATTCTAGATGTTCTCTGGGGTCCAAGTCTACCAAGGCAGTCTTGGCTTCCTATATCTAAAAGTACAGATGAGTACCTACTACAGTTGGTAACACAAAATGTTATCTGTGCATTTTATTCATGTCCTGTATGTTCTCCCTGCAAAATAGAGGTGAACATCTCAAGTCAGCACAAAATACATTGGAAGTTCTTTTACCTAATATCTACAAAAAAGACCCAACATGCCTCTAAAAATAAATTATTACATTCTCAGAAATACAATGGTAAAGTACCTGTGACCCATGATAGACTTCTGTGACACAGCATACATTGAAAAGACTAGAGAGTTCACATTTTCCAGGCGGTGGAGGTCTGTTTCCATCCATATGTTTCTTCTCATCATACAAGAAGGGCATCACAACACTTTGTGATTGTCTAAAGATTGCTTCATTTCAACAGCAAAGCAGATGTCTGAAGTCCCTTACATTTTGGAGGAACATTGATAAGAAAATGTGGTCAGTGAATTATCGTTACAGGAAGTCCTGTGACTGGAAAGTGTGTGGGGAATAGATACTGGCAAACACCCCTACCATCTAGAATTATAACTCAAAGTGCTTGCAAAATGCATTCAAATGTACTGTATTTTCCAAAAATGTTAAAAATATCGATTAAATTAGGGTTTGTTTGTTTTGTTTTGTTCTGAGTTCCAATATTTTAAGGACTATTTTTCAGTTATTAAGTAGATGCAATCTGTGCTTAGGCAGTGCACATAATTTGATAGACAACATGAAGCATGACTGGCTGCAAAACAGTTTTCTGTGCATTTAAACAATCATCTTTGCACGCAGCTTCAAGTAACCAGTGGACTTCCTTGTCACTCTCTAACTGACAACACAAGAATAAAATACAGATTTGTGAAAAATTTATCATTTGCCTTGAGAGTGTCTTAAATAAACTGGGGTGCAGGTTGATCTCATGCTTTTTTTTTTTTTATTTCCTTGGTTAAAGATAAAATACTCAAGGGGGGGGGGGGGGGAACAGAAAAAAAAGTGTATTAAGACTACATTTGGCATTTTGAATACAACAAAAGGTACCTATAGGGTTGCTTTATTGTAGAGTCAAATAAACTCCAGCTGTCAGCCCTGTGATCACTTCTTCAATAGGCAAAAAAGACTCAGCTCTAACCTGGCTACATGCTGGTTCTCACCAGTATAACAACTGATATTTTCTTCCTTATGAATTGTATTTACAATTATTCCTTGGCTTTCTAGCAGAACTTTGAAAGAAATATGTGACTAGACTTCCTAAGTAAGTGCTTTATTTTTTTTCTCTTTTGTTAAGTAAAAAAGCTTTATATCTGTTTTCATTAGAGCTGAAGTAAAACCTTTTGCCCGAGATGAAAATGTCTGCAGGATGACTTGCAAAATCTTGTGGTTTTATTGGCATTCTCCTATTATGTTCATATTAAAGAGCCCAAAATATGCTAAATATGACCCTGTGCCTAGAGTGAGAGACCAACTACTGCATATATGGAGTCAGAAAACACACATTGCTGAAACTTTTATCACTTCTTTAAATGTATTAGTAAGGGGAGAGATCCTGACCTTCCAGAAGTGAATAGGAGTTTTGTCATTGACTTCTCCTGGACCAAGGCTTCACTAGCTGTCTTCTGATAAGAATTTCTAGATTTATTGTGTAACTTTATTCAAGATCCACACTTCACAGGAGGAATATACATAACTGAGCACTAGAATTGATTTAAAATTTCGAACAACATTTTCCTGAAAACTTATTTTTCATAATGTTCTCTTTTGCATTCTTAGAGGAGGAAAATGATGAAATAAAACAAACAATTCTGAAAATCTGTTTCAGTTTTACTTGAAATGTTTGATATTGTGTGTTTTTCTGCTGCCTCCTCATTTTTTCTTCATTAATTTCTGTCTTTCTTCAAAAATCTAAAAAGTTAAAAAGCAAGAATTGGGGGGAAAAGGGGAAGAATGATAATTATTTGAGAAGACAGATAACTTTAGTTCATATTCCATTTTTTACACTCAAAGTCAAAGATAAGTCAGAGACAAGTGTCACAGCTTCAAAACTACAAAATTCCATTTTTCCCCAGAATGGCTTGCTACACCACTTTCAAAATAAACCACTGTATTTTGAAAGCTAATTGCATGTTGCATGTTGTTTCTTTTATGAAATTTTATTTTTCATTTCCAAGTCCATTCTGTTAGCAGTTTGTCAGAAACTCATTAAAAATGCTATTCTAGATTGTTCTGTCATGTAGATAGGCAAAACACAGAGGACTAGGACAATAGTCTGTGCAAGGCTAAGTAGCATATGACCTTAAGCAAAAATGAGCCCTAAATAATTTCAAAAGAGTTGTTTATTGTGGCATCTGAGGAACTATATTCCAGCAAGCCAAAATACTGACAACTATTCAGTGAACAATTTCTTTTCAGCAAAATGCTTATCCAGGTGGCTGAATGCTTTCTTTTTGGTTCTGATGTCAGTCAGCTAACTAGTCTGCTCTTTCAGACTTCACCAAGGTCGTTGACCTTAAGACTTCATAAAATTGACTTAATTTGTTTTGCCATCATTTCTTTATCGGTCAACAGTCTATATGTTTATATGAAAGTATTTTTTTCAAATGTCTGAAATTGCCATCTATGGGCCCTTGGGTAAATAGTTAACTATTTCAATGACAAGTGCAAAGCATGAGGTGAGCTTTTTAAGCCATTTTTTTTGCTTCCAACAGTAACATTCTTGTCACTATTGAACCATCTTAATGTAAAAATATACCAATGAAAAAATGAAATATAGGGAGTGGTGTTGCACAGAGGTTTTCTGTTAAAAATCTTCTATGTAATATAAAATTAACAAAAAAATTTAAAAAGTTGCATATTAGGTATGTGAAGGTACTTCCTTCAATCCTCAGCAACAGGTTTCCAACAGATGTGTCAAAAGAAAACTGTATATATGTGGGTTTTCTAAGAGAAAAATCATTTCAATTCTAATACAAATTTAATCCTGTCAGCTGTATACTTGCTCTGTGCACTCAAGCAATGAGCAGAACAAGTTTCAAGTTCTCACACTTCTTCACTCATGTTGTACATTGTCTGTACGACATAGAGAGTTTGATATAGTGAAAGTTTACCAGAGATCCTACCAGAGTTGTCGCACAAAGTATTTTGATAATTTAACAAAGTTTCTGATAATGCCATCAATAAGAATGGCACAGGAAAATGTTTGAAAACTCTAATACCTGTACCTGAGGATATCCTGTGGTAATCAGTGGTAAAGGTTTACTTTTGAAAATCCTTTTATCTGGCATATCTGTTAAATACATGCAACCACCTGCCTACCTCCAGGGGATTCATTACCCCACGACTCTTCACTCTTCCCTCCTAAGCATCATCTAGCAGGAGCTGCAGCTATATTTGGTTTCTAAAAACAATCACAGTTACTAGGTATATCTGTGAAGCTTCTTCCAGAGTGGGTAAAAGAGTCCTAACAGTCCCAGGTAAGACGGAGAAAGTCCCCATAATATGCCGTGTTTGTAAGGTGATGATAAAAATCATATCAGAAATTATTACAAAGCCCACTACACAAATTATACTGTGTTATGGACTGGCAGAGCCATTTAAAGCCTTGCTGCGAACATTTACCTCCATACCATTCTTTATCATAGCATACACTCCTCTTTGTTTACCATTATTGATAGGCAACTGTGTATGAAAAATTTGAATTCTTTCTTAAATTATTTACACTTAACATCCTCTTTAAAATGGCAGATCTCCAAAACCAACATCCCAGTTACTCATTGACTCATCATGCTGTTTTGATAGCAAGGGCAACATTGCAGCAGGTATTCTGAGTGGTGCTTTTACCCACTGGGATTTCTGTTGCACCACAGACCTTTAAGATTCTTAAAAGTACTTCAAGGACCACAGCAATCTAAAGCTTTAAAGCAAATTAGATTTAACACCTATCTCCTTCAAGCCCTTCCTTTCTAGAGCTGAATTCCTTTCATTATATTTGGTTTACAAATACTCACAGAAAAGCCTTTCTACGAATAATTTATAGGCTGAAGTTTGAAACAGTGAATGAAACGAAAGCCATAATAATGTGTTCTGGTAATTCAACCGGTTTAAAGAAAAAACAAAACAAAACAAAAAGATAAATTATTATAAAATGAACTACATTATATTGGTACTGAAGAGCATATCAGAATGGAAGCCAGAATATGACATGTAGGCAGCTGTGCACACAGATGTGTAACCCTGTTCCAAAGGCTGGAAAACATTCCAGTAAAATGATATCTCTAGGTTTCCAAACTTCAGTGAACTGAAGATTTTATGGTTTTCATCATTTCATATTAATATACAAGTCTTAAAAATACATAACGTGAATTTGAGTAATCAAGTGAAAGTAAGCATCCATTTTGCCTAGGCACTTTCAACACACCTTTTTAGACAACTTTAATCTTTAAGCACTAAAACCAGCAATGAAAAATATTATCCTAAACAGACACTTTAATATCTACAAGTACCACAGTAAAATGTACAATACAATTCAGCCACTGAGACATGACTAGACAGATATACTCCTGGTGGAAGCTTCCATGACCAAGGGTACATTTAAAAAAAATAAATTTCATTCAATGCAGACTGTTCAGTATAGACTTGGTATCTATCAAGAGCATTTCCCACTTGTCATTCCTTCCCTCCAAGTGAGGAGAGAAAGCAGCCTTTCTGCAAAAAGGACACAAAACCTTTCACGTTTGTGTCACTGGCGTGTTCCAAGCTCATGCAGGAAACCACAGCCCATTTGGCAGGAATCTACCATTTTGCAGGCTGGAGTAACAATCTGCCTGTTTATTTCTGGACTTCCTGCAGTTACATGCTGATTTCCCAACAAGGTGGTTTCTGCACAGGTATAGTTCTCAGCATAATTAATGTGTTATAAGAAATGCATTGTGCCCCCTGCTTTCAAACAGCTCTGTGGTGGCAGGGTTGCATACCACCACTTCACTGGGGCTGTCAGCATCTCTAGGAGGGCTGGGAGAAAGCCAGCACTTAAAATGGTTGGGGGACAGAGCCAGCAATCCCACTGTGATACAGATTCATCAGGAAAGGGCATGTCTGAGCGGCACCCAAAATCACAAGAAAGAGAGAAGGGAGCCAGCACCATGAGAGCTGGTGCACTCCCATTGTGCACAACATGGTGCATTTGCCAAACTGGGACTGGGTTATTGCATGGTTGTGCTAGAACAGCAGTTCATCCAGGCTACCTGCAAATGGGCACATGTCTAGTGACATACTGGTGTTGCTACACTGCTTCAAGTTTCTACAGTAGGTCAGACTACAACAGATGAAAGCTGTTTGCTCTATGCCCCCATGTAAGGATCAGAAAGGTCCTCAGAAGTGATATCTGGAGAACTGTTTTTTCCCCGTTGTTTGCTTAAACCAATACTTAACTATAGCACACATTTTCTGTGGGATTCGTTCACTATCATTAGCGTTCAATGATGCTATGGAGCCTCTATAAACCTATCCTCTGTATTTATGAAATTCTATTTTTTTTCTAAAAAAATCTGATGACAATAACTGGGGTCTAGATATAGTAAATTATACAAAGTCCCTCCAACATCCATCTCTCAGAAGTGAGCACTGAGCCTTCAGTTTCACAGCTACAGTTCTGCAATTCATACAGCTGCTTTGGGTAACAGAAAGCTTTCCTTTCCTTTTTTCTTCTCTTAGCTGTGAAATTGGTACCTGCAAAAACAGCCACATTCAGTCACTCTAGGTAGACAGCTTTGGCAAATAGAACTGTTCCACATATACAGCTTGTGTAATAGCTCCTTGTGAGGTCTAAAACTGGAGGAATAATAGAACCATCTTCAAAATAAGGAAGATTGGTTTAAGTCCAACACAATCCTATGGGAAATTATTTTAGCTGTAAAATCTCTGAAAGACTTGGACAGGTAAGTACTAACAAGCTTATTTCTTCACTATAATACTTGCTAAATAAAACTAATTTTTTTTAATAAACCCATTCTTTCATTATAGCAAATGACCCCTCCTTTAAAAGTTGTTCTAGATAAAGACCAGGTTTTTACAGTTTCCATTCTGCTGTCTTGTCAATATTTGGTTCATCAACCCCTCAGTTCTTCTTATAGCCACCTCTGAAGAAATATAATGAAAGTTTCTTAATTTCATTAAGAAATTTAATATGATTGTGAAAGCTTAGGATGATTATGGTACCCTAATTTTTTAAGACAGACACATTTTTAACTTATAAAATATATTCTTAATTAAAAGCTGGCAGAACTTATTTATATTGTTTTAATTACAAAGTATTTTCAAGTCAGTGTAGTCAGGTCTAGCTTTGAATTTGTTCTTGTGTTTAAATAATGTTCATGGTTTAAAAAATGCTCATGTTATTGAGAGGAAAGTTGAAACACTGAGAATATATGACAACACTGGCTGTTTTATGCAGTTGTAACAGCTATATCTGCCTATGAAGCCAAGTGGAGGTAGGGGGGAAGTATTTCCACTGGTTTAAATTATTTATTATTTTAACTGATACTTAGTAGCAGTATAATGCACTCAAGTACTTTCTAAATTCTTTCTAAGCAATTTATAAAATCTTTAACGACTAAAAGTGAGATAATTATCATTTGAACCTCTGCCATATCAGAACATTATTTAGGAGGTTATTGCAATCTGTCCAAGTTGTGGAAGAAATTATTTTTGCTATTCATCTGGGGTAAGAGTAGATATAATACCTCATACACATTAAGAAACTGAAAGAACCAAAATCAATGCTAGAATATTATACCATTTTCTAATTCAAGATCCAGAAGCACTCACGACTAATAAAATGAAAACTTTGATATACAATATTCCTCATACAATAACCTTCAGCTTTCAGAAACAGTCAAAATTTTCTAAAAATTTACTATATTTTTTAGGGGAAGTTAACTGGAAGATATTAAGATATTTCTGTGTGCTGAAATCAGAGTGAGATAAAAGGCAATTAAGAACTAATACATAACACTGAAAAACATCCTTTTTCATTTTTCACCTCTCACTATACTGTGCATTTTGTTCAGCTATATTTATGTACAAAAAAAAAAAAATCATCTATTTTTTCGTTGAAAGCTTTTCTCATTGAGCACTTTATGGCATAAAATTTCCTTAGAAATTAGGTCACGTTGTTAGAACTATACAATAGCAACTTTTTGTGAGAATTGTCATGGCAATGTAAGTACTAGGCAGTTGTTGAATCATCCTTAATATTTTTATTATTTAAAATTTGAGAGAGGTTTAACTGATTCATATTCACCTAATGTCCAAAGCCATTCCTAATAGCTCAAAAATATTTTAAGATGTTTCCAACTTTAAATCAATGCAACTTCTGAGTATAGTTATTTCTCAGAATTAATAAATGTGCCAGACTGAAAAAAAACTTAATCTCTTCTGAAATTCTAACACTATTTTACTAAAGGGAAAAAAATAAGTAATTGAAAACTTATGTTACAAAATCTATTAGTGATCAAATAAAGATCTACCTGTATTACAGTTTCTCATATACTACGTACTTAGATCTTGTCAAATGCTCCTTTTCATTTCACCTCCAGAAATAAAGGTGCATCCCTTGAAATTACCATTTACATTATATGGAGCAACTTATGTCATATGAAGAAAAGTAAAAACTATTTACATTTTCAAATATTTTTACACAATTATCTTGACATCTTGAAAGTCCAGTACATAATAACTCAGTTCTTTTAGGTTGTGTAGTAAGAAACACAAATCGGCCCATTTTTTGAGATATTGGCAGTCATGAAAGAGTACTTCCTTCACTGTCAATTTTCTTAAGTAAGAAGTGAGCTAATATGTTGTTATTGTAAAGGCGTGAAGTTTTGGTCCTGTAATAACTCTCATTGTTTTGCATTTCAGTGGTGGCTGACTTTTCTTGCATTCACAAAGAAATGTAAGTTCTTTGTTATTTTAGAAATTATTCTTGAGTGCAAGCAATCATTTTCTGGTCTTACTGTGGCCAGTTCCCAGTCTTTCAGACATTAGCCTCATTTCAGGTTATAAGGGATTCCCAGTTTGGGATTTACAGTCCCATTTGAAACCTTCATCCAATGTCCGAAGAAACTAATTTCTCGTTCTTGCACCATTATAGCTCTGAAATTCTTCTACCATCTCCTTAGCACCTTAGACTGCCACAGTAGCACACAACACTGAAATCTCATGGAGACAGTTGTTCTGCTCTATGTATAGACCTTTACACCTGGAAAAATATTTGCAGAGAGCTCTGAGAAGACCTCAACCTAAAACCTGCCAGGAGGAATTTGCTTGGAAATACATTTCAAAGCCTCATCTGGAATCTTTGCAATAAAATATATCAGCACTCGGACTCAGCCAGCACATTTAGTATGATGAATGAGGAGTTCAGAACATGTTAATTTTTTCATGACATCACCCAACCTGGGTTGCAGAATCCTGGGAAAATATCCTGTTTGCTTGAAGAAAGTATAAAACATTGAGACTCCCACCTCTGTCACTACCAGGTGAGGACTTCACCTTAGATCAAGAATTCCAAAGAACTTTTTTCTTTAGCCAAGTTCTGTGATAGATATCTTTCAAAACCAGTCTTTACTCTGAAAACTGATTTAAATTAATGCGACCCTGCTTAATGTTGATCTTCAAAGTTTCAACTGATTGATTTAGGTGTCTCTTATTTAGGTTGCATGGACTGAGAAACATGCCCTATGGGGTCAAGATGGACGTTATAGGGGACAAACGAGACACAGCACATATTCTCCTCTATGAAGCCATAGCCATACCACTATGTTTTCCTATTCTATTTTCTCAGTCTTTTGCTTAAATGTCATTCTGTGTCATGCAAATTAACTTCATGAGTTTTCTGATGTGATCTCTATCTTGGTAAAAGATGAGAAAATAAAATTAACATCCCAAATACACATACTCTAGTCTTATCATTCATCCGTCTCTGCCTTTCCTCTGAATATTGTGCATAGACATACAAACAAACCCCAAAGAAGTACAACTTTCAGCTTTCTACCCCAGCTCAGTTCCTTCTTTCCAGGATCACTATCTCCTTCCATCTCTTGTAAACTGTCTTTTTGTCCTGCTTCTTCCTTCCAGCCGTATTCAGCTTACAGGTCTGTGCTTTCTTCTACCAACCAATAGTTTTGTTTCTGGTAGGGATTTTGCTCACATTTTATCTCATTAAACTGTAAAAAAGAAATGCAAGCAACTTGATACAGAAGCGATTTCAACAGAGTTCTTCTGTAGCCATATACCAGGTTGAGGTTCAAAGCCATAAAAAAATGATTGATACTGAAGGAAATTAAAGCCAAACTTGTATCTCTCAATACCTGCAAGCAACCATTTACTAATGGTCAGAGCTCCTAAAGTGTCTGAAGTTCTTCTGGTACCTTAGAAAGTGTCTGAAAAGGCTCTTAGGGCTGTGCTTTGAAGAATAGTTTTGGCTATACCTCCACTTAGTAAAAATAGGCCAGCTGTTCTCAGGGAAGCACTGGAAGCCAAGAAACTGGAACGAGAGAGAAAGCAAGCTCTGGCAGGCTGCAAGGTTAGACACCTAAATCCAAGGGGCAAGACCAAACGAGTCCTTTGTCTTCAGAAGCATCTCCCGACACAGCGCCTTTGCCCCTGTTATGACTCTTCCCTTAAGCACACATGGTGAGCTAAGAGCATCCCTGCAGGACCAATGGCTACAGGCTCATGGCTGTGTCATTGCCCTACCTTCCCTGGTGGCTCCAGCAGTGAATTTTATCTGGAATCATGTGGCTATAAAATAAAGTTTCAAGTTTATGTCTATACAAAACGTTCCCTTATTGGTTTTGAAGTACCTACATAGTATTGTCCACTGTTAGAAATACAATAATTTAATCCCAGGATTTATCCAGACAGTCCAGCCCTGACCAAAACTCTCCTTGTGGCTGCTTTCTAAGGGGTTAGAAATAGCATCAGTGATATTTATTACAGACTTCAGCTGGCACTTAGCTTGTCAGGCATTCCAATCAATATGTGATGCTTTTGTTTCTCCACACCCCTATCACAAATTATATTGTTATTGTATTTTGACTCTGCTGAACACTTGAACACTGTATTGCCCTGTGCTCCCTAGGGCACAGAGAATTTCAAACTTCTCACGACATCACACTGCAATGACATTTTCAGTTTACCCTTGTATTTTGAAGACTCTCTCCAGTCATCAGGATTATGATCATGGGGTACACTTTTGCTGCACAAGATTTATTTACTGGCAAGTTCTGTATAGCTGTAAGTTACCCAAACCTCCAACACTGCAGATTATCATGTATTTATAGCTCAGGGACACATTACTTATTTTATCTTTTGACTGAAAAGTTTATTTACCTGATGAGAGGGAGAGCATGAAGGATCTTAGTACTGGAACCAAGGTTTCGAGACAAGGTAAACAGTGAGGATGCTTGTAAAAGAGATAGGAGATTGGAGTAGTATTGACAGTACTAGTATTAGTATGGCTTCTGGTATTGACATAAAATAAATCAAGCAACTTCAGAAACTTTCAGTTATTTCTGACTTCAGCTTTATCCTCCGGTTTCTTTGCTCTGCCCTCAAACAGCCTTCACTACATGCTTATCTGTCCTCTCATGCTCCAGTCCTTGGGTGCAAGGATTGTTTTTTCTCTTGTATTTGGAAAGTGCCCAGGCCATTTTACACATAGCCACAACACAAATAATTTTTATCCGGCCTGCTGGAATGCCCACTCAGTGCGTTAGCTGCATGGCTGCACCTTCAGTCACCTCTTGTTCTCTCCCAAGGATTGTCCCATATTTCCTGCAGTTTACTGCCAGCAGCAGGGGAGCATCTACACAGTCAGATGTCCAGTTTCAGATATTTTTCCCCCTTGTTTTTCTAGGAAAATTAGATAATGACAGTTTTAATGAACTCACTAAAAGGGGTGATCTACACAGAATTTACCAACAGTAAGGCTGCGTGCACTACTCAACAAGATATGTTGCAAACACAAGTATAATAAACACTGCTGGAGAGGGCTGCCTGGTGAACTCGTAGTGCACCTATGGAGTGCTGCTTTGAGAGCCAAGTGACCCCAATTTCAGAGCAGTCCCAGAATCCAGAAAACTGAGTTCATAACAGTTATGTGTTCATAGTCAGGGAGAAAGAGTCAGAAAAACAAATATTTTTTCTTGTTTTAACATTTGGGATTTAAAGTACAAGACCTGGCTTTATATTACTGACCAGGCTTTCTAGCTCTTCAAAGCACCAACTGCTCTGTGTTGGCATAAATGTTGCTCCATGGAGGTCAATAGGAGTTCCAGCTGACCTCCATGAAATATCTGTTAAATAAAATGCATCAAAGAATTGGATTCTTTAAGCAATCTTTTCCTCAAGTTTCCCTGCTGTAAAGGAATGGAGAATGTTACTCACTCTGTTGCATAAATCTCTTTCAGAACTTAAGCAGAAAAGCAAGAGATTAATTCAGTGACAAATTTTGGCATCACTGCAGAATACCTACACCTATAATTAAAGCAAAGTTACTTCATCTGTAGTACTGTATATATGACTAAATGCTATTCCTTGTGAACTAAAGGGTATGTAAAAATTCATAATCAGACAAAGTTTGCATTTTTATTTGAGGGTTAGTAGATAATATGCTGGAAAGTGAAACAAACATTTCTCATATTATTACATCTTTCACAAAATATGTATAACTGTGAATTTTGCACACTCCATAAATAAATTCCCTCATAGCATTAATTTACTTAATTTTATCTGTAGAAGTTATATATGTAAAATATTAATAATGACAATCTGAAAACATAAGAAATCATTAATTGTATATTTTACACTTATCACACTATCCAGAGGTATAATAATTGCCAATAATACATCCTCATATATATAGCTTGTACTTTTAGAACAAGCTCTGCTTATGTAGCTCCATGAACAGATTCACCATTGTTTTACCATGTCTGTCATTTTGGGTTTAAAGATATCTTCCTATATAATGCAGAAGTAGTGCAGAGCCAGCATATACAGTATGTACAGATAATGAATCACCCAGCCATTCAACAAGCATGCTCAAATTATGATTGTAAAGTCATGGAGCAAAAATTAACTTTCCTTCATTGTGACCTGTGTTTATGCTCTTATGCCCACAGACCATGGTAAGACTTCTGCAAACTTCTGTATATCAAACCTTTATTGATACACCAGGAAATTCTTAATTCATCTGTTTTTCTTGTTTGGCATGTCAACTAGACTGATATGGCCCAGATTTACATGGCAAGTTCATACAATTTGCCTACAGTAAACAAATAAGAACCATTAACATGGCCCTTTTAGGTATGTAGAGGGAAAGAGATTTTAAAGTAAAATAATGGCACAAGATATACAATTTTCTGTGTAGAATACTGTATCAGGTTACTTAATAAAAAACATTTTTAAGTACATCTAAGCTAGGTAACAGAACAATTGAGCTTTCTTGCACAACCTTAATTCATCTACATGCATTATGAGACAATCTTTAATTAAGTGATTATGCACTACAAATTCTGTACAGCATTTTACAACACACACAATAGACTTTTTTTCTGGAAAGGAATTAAAATTATCTAGAGCTGTCTGAAGAAACCCCTCTTACATATGCCCATACAATAACAATAGGAAGTTATAGCTCTAGTTATCCAAAACTAAATAAAAACAACACTTGCCACTGTTTTCTATCTGGCTTTCTCAAAGAGATTTATGAAGTTATATCAGAATATTTGTTGCCTAGTTTGCAAATGTAGTAAGTGGAAACACAGCAAAATCTTCATCTGCACTTCGAAGACTTCTGCATTGTTCTTTGTAATGAACAGGAATAAAATAGCAGACCTCAATTTTCTTCTTTCCTTGAAACCACTTAAAATTAATGATTACATGGCTCACAATGAACTTTTATAATTACTTTCTAGAGCTTTATACAGATAAGTATTAAAAGCACAGGTCTAGCTGCATTTTTTTAAAGACAGGAAGGGTTCTACCTGTATTTACATATTTTGATTCAAAATCTCCTTTATTCTCAGTTGGGAACAGAAAAGCCTTTATTATTCTCAGCTGGGCCCAGTCCCACAAACATTTCAACTCTGTCTTCATCAGATGCAGATCACACCAGCATTTATCCCCACTAATCACCACTCCCTCTGGCACTGACATTATCCTGGGGAGTTTCCCATTCACCTGACATCAATTACCCTAGACCCTGCTGATACTTAATTCATATCATCATTCTTAATTAATCATTAACCCCTTCACTGCAGTCACTGTTCTGTAATTGGTGTTCACAGCATCTGCAAAATATTAAGGGTATTTGAATCTACATTCATCATGAGATCTTCTATTAAAGCATGAGGTACAGCCTACAGACTTCAGCCATGTTTCAGGACATCACACAAACGTATTAAAACTAGGAAAAATTAGTACTCCTGATCCAGATTCATAAATCTAGCAGCTGCATGTCTACCATTCAGTTATCTTCAGAGCCATTTAATAAAATCCTGTTTTCACAATGATATCAGGAGACCTGCATGATCAGTTAGCTAGGAAAAATGTTCATGCAAATAAACAGATACCTTTGTAGAGCTTCACATTTCAAAATATTTAAATAAAAAAGACTGATAGATTTAAAGGAAAAGTCTGGTTTAAAATTTAACTGTTGTCAGGTCACTCTAGAAATTGGGATTTTCTTGTGATAGAAGTTGGTGGATAAAATAGCTGAAAAATTCATGAGGTGAAAACGCAGGTAGCTATGCATGTCTGAGAATATTTTATATTGTTTAGGTGATATCATATTTTCTTTAGAGAAGCTAGAATTCTATCGAGCTTAAAAAATCCATTTACCCAGACTAATATTCCACCTTTTTTTTCACTGAAAACCTAAATGAATAAAAGTCAGTGTGCATGGGGTCTTTGGTGTAGGACTCTAAACATGCAGTGAGAAATGCAAGGAGTTTGAGGAATAAAAAAAGTACTGAGGATGGCTTATTTCAAGAAGCAACTACGTACTCTGAATGTGTGTCAGTGGATTGGATTATTAGATTTAAATCCTGTGGTTCTTCATTAGAACTCATAGCCTCATTTCATGTTTATCTTTTAATGGTAAGTTTGAACTGAAGATCTATGAAATTATATTTATCTGAAACAAAAGAGCCAAAGAATTGGTACAGAGGATATCAGTGGTTCTCAAGTTAACAGCAAATCTGGAGGTCCATATTGTATGCTTACTCTACTGAAAGACAAATAGCACATCGCTGATGAGATGTTTCCCAGGTCTTTATATCCTGCTTTTATTTTGGTTTGCTTTTAGCTTAACAGAAGAGAAATATTTAAAGAGTGGAGTAGCTAACAAATCGCATTTCACAAGCATCAAGAAAGAGGTTAATGAGGTTTAAAAATAGGGTTAAGTGGTATCACCATCACAGGAGCTGTGAATGTTTGTAGAAGATGCACATGAAAGAAGACCCATTTTAATAGTATGGAAGATTCTCACTTTCATTTCTTCTAGCAGGCTAATGTCAGAGAGATGTTTAAATTTTTATTAGAGGTGCAAGATAAAATAGAACAATGCCACATTTACTGGTCGCATATCTTTACGAATCAGGTGGCAGAGATCAATTAATACAAAAATAAAAATTTAACTATTTTTTAATATGTAATTCTCTTAGAAATATCTCTAGCTAATACATCAAAGTTATACATCAGTCCATGCCAGACTGAAATCAAACAGTTTTTCCTTGTGGACAGGCAGAATACAATCATATCTGTAGATCAATGCTTATTACATTACTTTGAAAATTAAACAAAACGTAAATAATCAAGCATTCTATTCCCTCCACTTCCACAGAACTGATAGTACCAATCTTCAGCTTCTTACAAAGACCTGTGGTCAAAATCTTAGTGATGTAAAATCATCCCTTCTTATTACAGTCACAAGCGTTATGTTTACTTTCAGCAAGTAAGGAGCTTGTTGACTATTACCAAGGAAAAGTGTAATACTGCATGAATCTTTCATTGCAGGAGTGGAAGGAGCTGGTTTATTTCTAGTAGTTGGAAAGAGTCCAAGCTCAGCCAGTTGAGAGGGAATTTCTTTAGCTAAATTATTTTTGTTGAAAATTCCCTAAAGAAATTTAGCCTGAGGCAGTCAGTGAGTATGGAAAATTTCAGTCCAAACTGATGAAATATGATGAACACATTAGCATTTGAAAATATGATTTTATCATGAGTTGTGTCAGGCAACTTTAGTAACAGACATATCCTTCTGCCTACCCTGTAATACTGCTCTCCTTAAAGGCATCAGTGACTGCTGTTAATTCCAGACCTGGTTTTAATGGATGATGTCCTTCCCAATCTCTTTTAGACTAATTGAAAAAACTAAGTCACTGTATTTATGGTATCCAGCATCATGAAAAACAAAATCTTTTTCACAAAAGAATTTTCCTAATGGTAAAAGCTGCACAAAGTCAGGCTTCAGAGTCTAATAGTTCTTCTAGTGGCTGGTTGTATATACACCTTATGGTCCTTAAAACAGACTAAAATATCCATCTAGGTAAAGAAAGTTTCTCCTGGAGGGATTGCCTGGAAGGCAGATGGATTAGCACACTCTTCTGACTGTTATTGTTGTCTGACAGTTGACGATAAGTACAGACTAAAAAATAAATTTTAAAGTATCTTTTGCTTACCAGTTGAGCAGAAAATAGCAGGTTGGTATAGAATAGAAATAGTAAATGGGAGGCATACGTGGGTTTGGAACTGTAAAGATCCCCTGATAGGATTGGGCAAGCAGTTTCATTCCAAGTCCAAACAACCTGAACTCCAGCTGTATAATTATGTTTGGATTTGGGGATTTTTTTTTTTTTTCTGCCTGTAATATTTTGTTTGGCTTCTGGACTGTTTGGAAGTTAGAATTTCTTCTGCTGCCTATTTACTTATGACATTCAGTGCTGGCAAGGCTGGTGCATTTCTGAATTGTGGAACTCTCTAAATTCCCAAGGATATTTGAAAACCATCATTGTCAGTAATAAAGTTTAGATACTGTGGGTAATAAGAGCAATTTCAGTAATAAGAGGCTTACAATGTATCAGTCTTGTGACTGTTTGCTTGAGAGCTAAGGGGTGGGTCAGCAACTATGTGATATGAAGTAAAAAATATTCGTCCTAATCATTAGGAAGATACATTAGGAAGATACAGCCTTACTAGCTGGATGTGCTCTAAAAGCAAGGTTTCTAATTTACAAACCATGCTAGTTTGCTTAGTATTTGGTTGCAAATTCAAACCTACTACAAAACTTTTCAAAATGCCTTATAAACTCAAGACCCTGGAGCAGCCTACTGTTTCTGTCAGACAAATCACTGTTTTCACCACCAAAATTATCTCCTATAAAGCAACAATACTACTTATATGGCCTGGCATGCACTGCATAATCAGAATACCAATCATGACTGGTGAATCCCAAAGAAAATAAGATTGTACTGTCACACATGCATGTAAAATTAGCCATTTCTTCTCTAACAGTAGGTGGAAGGGTTGCCTAAGTGCTTCTGTAAAGTATGTTGTACATTGCTGTAACTGCCTGAGTTTAGTTGATCCCATTTCCACTAATTCGTTACAATGCATTTACTAATTAGTTGGTCATCACATACTGACAGTTTTTTCTCTCCTGCTAGATGTCTCCAAAAGCATCCCCTTACTGACCCAGAATCCTTGTTCTTCTACCAGTACTTCCTTCCTTCATGCACAAAAACTTCAAGCTTCTACATGAGATATTGACACCAGTTTTACCTGAGTCCGAATATGACTCAAGTTGCCGTTGTATGAGTGACTCAGTTTTTCCCTCACTTGTTACTTCACTATCAATAGAAATTTAAAAATGGTTTAACAAGATAGATCCATTAGTATGACATAATCTGTACATGGATTGGTACCTGGTTGGCGCAGTTTACGAAAGAAAACTTAGTAAAAGTACATATTTTTGAAAGATTTCAAAACTTCAGCCAAGGATCTCAAAAACCGGTCCACCATCTCCTTTGGAATTAAGCCTGCTAAGTATCTGTGTCTTAGAGCTAAGTCCACTTCCATATATTTTAACCCCACTTTAACCATACAAAGCTGGATGTCTTAACCAAGTGTACTCTGTTTATGTCAGATGAGGTACCCCACAAAATTTTCAGGTGGTTGCTGTATAAAAATGAAATGCATTCTGTGAGGACATATTTTATTTGTCTAAAGCTGTAGTTAGGAAGACTGAGGGAACTTTTCCAGGACATTACACAATGATCCTTCATTAGAAGACTGTAAAGTTTTCTGAGTAAAAAAAATTAATTCTGATTTCCATAGTGTGTAACCCCATGCAACACTGTAAAAAATCCTCAAAAACAGGCTTGCACAGAGGCCAGATCTTTTACTTTTGTCATCCCTTATTAGTCACTAATATATTTAAATCTGTCTCAAAATTTCCACAGACAAATCCCATCTTTGAGGGTTTATGATTCAGCTGTAAATTTTTACTGTAAATTGAAATTGAATAAAGGCTTATCCCAAGATAAAATTATAATAGTATTAATTTAAATATATATTTATTATTTTTTTATGTTTTTAAACTATTAAGATTTTCATGTCCCCAACACCTTATGTGTCTCGGATAAGTTTTAAAGGAAGTTACATTTAAGATGAGCCTAACTGGTGGTACCCAAACCAGCCTAAACTGTGCTTCTCTGACTCACCTCAGTTCTCCCAGATACACTGGGTACCAGACCATATCTGCCCCCCTATACAGAGGGCCATAGCAGTGTGGATATTCAGTTCAAATATTCACACAGATATTTGATTTCGTCACCACTGATCTGGAGATGAAAGCCCGAAATTAAATCCCCTTTTTAGCTGTTCAGACTCAATGGTAGATCAGGGCTTTTCAAATCACCCTTACACAAGAGCAAGCACCTACACCAGTGCAAGGCAGTCTGTCCTCAGCTATGCTGAGTTGGGCAACCAGTACTCAACGGTTGTCCACAGCTCCCAGTAAACAATCATAGAACTCTTTGGAGGAGCACAGCATGCATTTCCCTGATCCCAGTCAGCTGCTATTCTGACTCTGTCAGGCAGCTGCTCCCCTGCCTTTGGCAGGGTCCTACAGAGCTGAATTCACAGCAAAAATTCAGAGCCAAACCTTTGCACAAAGGTAAGATTCTTAAATGTGTTATGCAGCTGTTTTCTCAATGTCTGTACTCCATGGAAATTTGGAGCTGCTCCCCAGTGTACATGCAAGTTGCTGTAAATTTTCAAGGTCTTGTAAGCAAGCAAGGAACCCCGATTTCTTTAATTTTTCTCATGACAAATGTAGGCTAAAAATGTATTGCTTGACACTGAATCTTTCTTTCATCTTCTGCTTTTTGTTCACTATGATTTATTATGTTTTATTGTCTTTTTAATATATTCTGTAAAATATCTAAAGTTTTAGCACCATTGGTGTATCATACACAGATCTGAATTTCTGTTAATAGGCACAATTCACGTTCATTGTTAAAATCAAAGTCTTTTTGATTTTTCTCTTGCTTTGTAACTTTCACTGCAGAAATAAATGGTTAAAGAAACAAGATACACCATCACCATAAGAATTAGATGCACTATTTCCCTTCCACACAAATATATTCATGTACAACATTACATAAACCTTAAAAAATGCATTAAATTACATAATTTTGAAAATGCCAACAACAAATAAATTCTAGACTACTTCATAAAAAATAACATGTTTCAGGCAGCACAGCATGTCAAATCTGAGAATTTTGCAAAAAGATTTTATGTAAACAGCATGTGTCTTTTTCAGCTAATAATTCGGCCTCTCCCAACAAATAATCTCTGCCTTATTTACTATTACTTGGTAAACAAACAACCAAATCCCCAGAATTTTAAGAAACCTCAATGACCTTATACAGAGCTCCTTAAAAGAACCTCCAAGCCTATAAATACTCTGAGGTCGTGAGTGAGAAGGAAAAGCCCCATTAGAGGTGCAAAAAAATTAATCAAGCTGAGGAAAAGTAGAGGAGAAAACCTAAAACACCTTCTACTGCTGCACGAGCAGAGGCCTACATGAGGCTCAGCCACCAGCAGGAAGAGCGAATATTGTGTAATCCTGGGCCCCTCGGTTTGTGGACTTACTGTGCTGTCTCTTACAGGCACAGTCATAAGTCTTTAGTTAGGTGTTTCAGGGTATGTATGCTGGCACTGATGTGTGCTCTTCATCAGATCACAGCAAAAAACCTAAAGAAGGAGAAGACTTTCTTACTAAGAAAGAATACCTTTCTTATTGTTAGGTTTGAATTTGCAACCAAATACCTAAGACCTGAACTTTACCGTTGTGTGATTTAATAAATTGTATCTGCTTTCTGTGAAGCAAAATATATACTTTGCAATTGTGGTTCAACTGATCAGATTTTTAAAACAAGCATTTTGCTTTTTAAGTTATTTTGCAGGGATTCAGTTATTAGTCACTTTCCTAACAGTATGTACCCAACCTGGCATGTCTGAGCTGCGCTCTGTGGATAGCCTGTGTAAAGACTTTCACACCCCAGTAATGTGCTCTGAATTGTACCTCATGCAACCCATACAAGAGGGCATGTCCATGTCCTCCAGGAGCAGTCCACACAGGCATGACTCCTAACTGCCACATTAAATAGAACCAAATCTAAACACCTTTGTGAATCTGACCTTGGACATAAAGTTTACTATATGCTTAGTAAACCCAGTAGCTTTCTTTGAGTTTCAGGATCTTAGATCTTCCCATTCACTGGTAAATGTCGACCTTAAGTATGTGTCTATGTTGCTTATGGAAAAAGATGGTTTAATTTTGTTTTTAAGCCAGCTAATTATCTCTGTCTACTTTCTGAGCACTGTGCCTTTGTAAATAGGGCACCACAGTCTAGTTTTCAGTCTGAAACCCTGAATGTTAGTAAGGTGGTGTTGTCAGCATTAAGTAAATCCTTCTCTTAAAATGCAGGTCTGGAGAGGACTCCTTGCATACCACACCTTTTAAAAGCTTCAGTAATGTCTAAATCATGTTCAGACCTGCCAGTACCCAGATCCACATTTTGCAAAGTTGCCTAATGTCTGGGAACAAGGTTTAAATATACCAAGAAAATATTATAGGCAGACCTCTAGAAATATTTTTATGTATCCATTTTTCCAAGGAAAAAGTGATTGAATTGTATAAGCTGCCCCTCTTCCATTTTATTGTAAGAATTCCCTGGTGTTGTTAGTTCATTCAAAGCCAGAAGTATCACTTTACACAGTTTTATATTGTACTCAGGGGAAGTATATGGAAATTTTACAGCAATAAGCTACAAATGGGGAGCTGGACTACAGCCAGTCTGCATCCTTCTCATGCCCTTACAGCATTTTTGTCCAGCATTCAGTGTTCTCCACAGTGTATAGAATATTTACCCTGAGAGCCTATTATATTTGTTTTGGAAATGCAAAATGCAGTAAGTAGGTCTTTAACAATGATGTCTAAGCAGCACAACTGACATTTTCTTTTCTTTTTGTTTCAAGAAAAGTTCATTAGTGGAGTTTCTAAACCCACAAAATCAGACTTTTCAATAATGTGCAGCTTTTTTGTTTCAGTTTATTCTTTTCTAAGTGGTCAGTAATTACTGTTCTGGTGTAATACAACCTGATTATCATTGCATCTCTTGCACAAATTGTTAGCATATGCAACATGAAGGTGTGAGTTAGCCTGACTCAGAGCCTCATATATTTTTTCAGTGTACATTTGTAACTGAAAAAAGGAGATAGCCAGAATAGTATTATAACTGCTAGAGGAATATAAGATAACATGTTATGAATATCAGAGGCATGGAGCCTCTCTTATGGGGACAGGCTAAGAGAGTTGGGGTGGTTCAGCCTGGAGAAGAGAAGGCTCTGGGGAGACCTTAGAGCAGTCTTCCAATATCTAAAGGGGGCCTACCAGAACTCTGGAGAGGAACTTTAGCAAAGGCATGTAGTGACAGGACAAGGGGGAATGACTTTAATCTGAAAGAGGATAGATTTGTATAGCTATTAGGAAGAAATACTTTACTGTGAGGGTGGTGAGACCTTGGAACAGGTTCCCTGAGAAAATGTGGATGCCCCATCCCTGGAAATGTTTAAGTCCAGGCTGGATGGTGCTTTGAATAACCTTGTCTAGTGGAAGATGTCCTGCCCTTGGGGGCTTGGGGCTTGGAACTAGATAATCATTAAGGTCCCCACCACCCCAATCCATTCTGTGATTCCATGACAACGAATATCCTCAAGGAATGAAGCCTATAAGATCATAGGAAAATTGCTGGTTTAGACTTCTCAAGTTATGATGAAACATGCATCAATAACATGCATTAATAGCAGGCAAATGTATTTCATCCTTCGTATACTGAATACGTACGTGAACATAGCTCAGTTAAGCACCCCATTCACTCCTCAGGGAGTGGCAGCTCCATAGAAGATAGGATTTTACAATTGAAAGGATCATATATTCCATAGAAACAAGTGATTCTTGATTTTTTCCCAGTGTAGCAATGGCTCAAAATTCACTTTTGAGCAGAAGCCTGTAGAGATTGTCTTTATAATGAAGACTGTGGAGGCAGTGTTCTCACAGGAGAATGGATAATTGGTACATAAATTCTGAATAATCCTGAAAGATGCAGCAAGGCCATGAGAGGCCCGAGGAAGCCTAAACAAGCAAGATAAGAAGAAGCTGGAATTCACTGAGATAATGAGAACTGTGGACTGTTGGCAAGCTTTTGAGGTCAAGTTCTCACACCTGTGCTTAACCAATTATATGTTAGTTACAAAGGGTCTTTGAGACATGTATCCAATCATAATATGCCAAATCACTGTAAGTGCATGTAAGAAACAGTATTTAAGGGGTTAAGGCTTTGTAATAAACGGCTTTTGTCTGATCATATTGATCTCTGACTGAGTCCATATATTTTCTGCGGCGGAAGACTTTGTTTTCATAAATTTCATAGGTTTTAGGTGGAAACTACTTCATTCACTTACATTTCAGACCTCTACATTTGAGCCAGATACTATGTATGATGCTCACAGTTGGTGGAAAGAAGTTAATACTTTAAAGACAAGATTCAGCTGTCCAATTTTAAAACTAACTTTAGGGTAAAACAATTAACACTAGAGACCCTATTAACCCAATCTCTTCTCTGATCACAAAGGGGGACCAAAATGATTGGTTCTGATAGGACTTTTTACATTATAGATTTCTGCATTTAGACAATTGAATAAACAGGCCAGTGGAGCAATGTCAGGAGGCATGGTATAGGTACAAAAAGAAGTGGCACCTGCTTGAAATCCAAAGAGGCATGGTATAGGCACAAAAAGAAGGGGTACCTTCTTGAAATCCAAAGAAAATCACATCATAAGACCTTACCATAGTGCCATGCCTCCTACAACTTCTGCATACAGCTGCCCAAAGCTTTGTTCAGGGTAGATGTGAAGCAAACTGAAATCAATAGCAGAACTTGGTCAGAGTCACACCTTGAGTTAGAATCGGTTCCTAGAAATCCAGTTCCCAGGAGCTTGATAACACTTTGATGATTTAATAGGGTAACAGCAACAAGATCCTAACATGTCTTGAGAGGTAATTTATGAAAATAATGCCATGATAATTAATTATTAAAACAATAAGAAGCTCTTGCCATATCCAGGGCTAAAATAAAATTCACCATACTTTTTTTCTGTAATATATACTAGGAATAGCCATTTGATCTTTCTGTGCCTCAGCTCCCTATCTGTTCAGTAAAAGGCCAATATTCTATTTCTCCCAATTTCTGTGAGGTCAGAGTAAAAGTCTTCATTGCAAAGAGTCTGTAATGATTTCATAGAATCAATCATAGAATCACAGAATAGCAGGTTGGAAGAGACTTCAAAGATCATCTGGGTCAACCTGTCAGGTAAAATGTGACCTAGACTGGATGCCCCGGCACTCTGTCCAACCAAATCTTGGAAGTGTCCAGTGCTGGGGAATCCATCACTTTCCTGTGGAGATTATTCCAATGGCTGATCTCATTGTGAAAAAATTTCCTCTTGTCTACATATCTTTATAGTACCTAACACAATGACAGCTCAGCTGGGATCTTTGCGTAGAGTTGGAATATACATAACAGTGTACAAAACCCATACTTAATGAATGTCAGTTCCTCACTGTTAACATACATATATATATTACAAAGTTGGAAATACTGCATTTTACATAAATTTATTTCTAGAATATTATTGCTTCTACATATTCTGCTATTGCAGTGTCTACAGACTTTCTTAATTTAGAGGCTAACAGCAAGCATATTTGAGATTGAGAATTCATGCTTATGGCTCTGTGTTTCTTTTACAGCATGTGATTAGTAACACCTAAAATTATACTGGGAGCTATATTTCCTGCATCTTTATACAGCCTTAGAGCAATCATCACCACCAGATGGGACACAAAGATTTTTGTGTAACTACAAGATTAACAGATGGGGAAGGGAGGAACTGATTTTCTATTATGTATATAAAATAATATATTGTATATTCCAATGTTTATTTTTAATATGACAGAAACATTTGGAAAATTGCACAAGATTTTCACCAGGTTGCTTTCTAATACTGCTCTACTATACATAAAGTGTTTTACCACACCAGTCTGTGTGCACTCATTTTTCGTGATGATTCCTCAGGAAGATGTGAACTTTCGACCTCCCACCTTCCCAACACAGGTTCTATTCATTAAAAAAAAAAAAAAAAAAAAGAGAGAACAAATAGCTTACAGACATGTATGCCTAATACACATCTTGGTGGCAAAAAGCACTTAATGTGCTAGTTGCTCAAAGCTGCTCAAGAAGGCAACCCAGCAACAAGAAAACTTTCAATGAATTCATGTGGGGCTTTTGTTAAGTCTGTTCTTTAAAAAAAAAAGTGTCTTAGAGTTATAAAATACCAAATATTCGCTAAATGTGATATTTCATATTTATGTATTGTCATCAATTCAGTTCTTGACATTACAGACTCATGCAAAAAAATACAAGTGGACAGATATTTCACCAGGGACTATGATGACTTATTATTTTTTTACAATTTTTTGTTTTTTAAAAGTTTCTGATTTTTTAGTTAGACTTGGTGACCACACAGCACTTTTCCAGACTGATTCTATGATTCACTTAATTTTAAACTCTTTCCGTGTCTGTCTATGCAGCCACCACAGTTCTGAAAAAAAATTAAAAATTTAGGCTCTTCATATTGGCCACTGGCAGTCTCATAAGAAAATGGGCCTTTGATTTCCACTGACTTTAAGGGGTTGATGACCAAATTTATTCAAAATCAGTTGAGATTTTGGACTATAAGACTGGAAGGAGCAATAATTTGTTAGAATAAGGCAATAGTTTCTTAGCCAGCAAAGATAGAAGCAGATGATGAACTTTGCAAATGTGAACTCCATTTCTGTCTATGAACAGACACACAATACTGTTTGACACACAGTAACTTCATGAAGTTACTGTTAACTATGCCTGTTAAAAGGGAAGATATCACTGTTTTTGCATATGGGAAATTAATTCTTGGATTGTACTGTGTATGAAATCTTCAAACCCTTTCACTTTACTGTGTACCTGGGTGTAAAGTGAAAAATAAATTGGAGAACTAAAAATAAGTTTCCTTCTTCTAGCCCCCTGACACTGACTCCCTCGCTCTTATATGAACACCAAAAAATGTCAGCGTACCAAAATTACATCTCAAAATGACTGGTAATCACCAAGATGTGTGTTACATATCCAGATTGTCACTTTCTACCGAGAAATGTGCTGTCTTTTCCACAAATAACTGATATTTCAGTCCAACCCTACATTCTGGGCTCAGTGCAGCGTTATAATCCAGATAATCATAAATATGAAGTACGTTTGATCAAAGCCAGTTAAAAAAGGGAAATAAACACTATTTTAGTGTATTTTTTCTCCCTTTGAAATGGTTTGAAATATATTTGGGGTAAATTAAAAAGAAAGTTAATGTGTTTTATCAAGTCTGTGGTCTGGTGCCTTTTCATTGTTAATAGGCAAGCCAAAACTTGCCGATTTGTGCGACATAAGCAAAAAACTGAGGTCAAATTTACATTTCATAAATCATAGAATAGATCTGCAGATGCCAAACTGCAGAATTCTACATAATCTCTGCAACTTCTAAACTATGTTTATTATGACATATAACAAATAATATCAAGTTGTATATAATTTTTAAATTGACTGTTTCTCAGATACTAAAAATATCCGTAGACAATGAGCTTTGTAATTTCCTTTCTGTTGTACTCTGTTAAAGAAAGGTGCTCAGTCTGGGAATACCATACTATAAGTGATAGCTCTAACTGCCGATATTATTTACATCCCTGTCTTCTTTCAGAGTGCAAATTTGCCAAAAAAAGCACTCAACTTCAAGACAGGGCCAAAACTTGTAAACCCCAATCAGACATAGCTGTCATTCTTTGATGTGAATGTTAGTGCTGTAGAGCAATGAGTCTACTTGATCAGTGTAAGATACTCTAGACTCAGTGTACCAACTTACTTGTACAGTATCAGCAGTGGAGAGAAGTTAGAACAAAGGAAGCTAAGAAATGTGAAGCCAGGTGATGGATCTACCGCTCCTCTTGTGCACATGTTGACCTGCCCTGTTAAGCTGCAGTACCTTTATGTAGCATTTAGTGTAAATTACCAACACATTTAAGTCTACCTTGTATACCTAACTGAAAATCCTAAGGGTTACAATCTTTAACTTCCCCTAGAACCAAAAAATTGTGATCACTGATACTTAGGGGTCAATCTACCAATGTATACCAAGAAAATTTCTTGCACCTACCTTATATAGAATCATAGAATCACAGAATAGTTAGGGTTGGAAAGGACCTTGAGATCATCTAGTTCCAACCCCCCTGCCATGGGCAGGGACACCTTACGCTAAATCATATCTCTCAAGGCTTCGTCCAGCCTGGTCTTGAACACTGCCAGGGATGGAGTATTCACAACCTCCCTAGGCAACCCATTCCAGTGCCTCACCACCCTAACAGTAAAGAATTTCTTCCTTATATCCAATCTAAACTTGCCCTGTTTAAGTTTTAACCCGTTACCCCTTGTCCTATCACTTCAGTCCCTAATGAAGAGTCCCTCCCCAGCATCCCTATAGGCCCTCTTCAGATACTGGAAGGCTGCTATGAGGTCTCCACGCAGCCTTCTCTTCTCCAGGCTGAACTATATATGTGATCTGGGACACACACATGTAGCTGGGACATCCATGAGTGACATCTCCTCCATCCTCCCCTGGCTTTCAGAAAGCCATACCTGTAAATCTGTCCTCTATAGCAGTCAGTGTATTTGGTTCCCATGCAGGGAACTAACTGCCTTGGAGCTTTATGTGTTAGCTCAGTCAGTGCCTGCCTCAGGGTGAAAACTCCCACTGAAAAACTACAGTCTAACATTGAGATTCTGAAACTTCTCAGGGCTTGAATTGTCTAAGTCATTATGTAGAGTTGGACTGGAAACTTTATCCATTATCAGCTTCCTGTGAGTTTCACTTTTGTGAATGCTGTATATCATTCTTTCTTTTTTTTTTCTGTTGTTTTATGAAATACCACACAGAAGCTTGCAAAAGGAAAAAAAAACCAAACAAAAACAAAAACAAACAAACAAACACACAAAAAAAAAAAAACAAAACAACAAAAAAACAAACCTTCTTCCCCTCACAAACCCAGAAAACTTGATACACAAGCTGTGGATGATTAACCTTGGTCTCATAATCCACTATCTGATTTGTTGGTCGCTACATATCCGATTTGTGGACTCACTAGCAGAGAGTAGGCCCTAAAAGGTAAGCACTGGTAGCTTTTTAAGCATGGTCTCTGGTATCAGAGACACCAAAGGTCAATTAACAAGACGACTGCTGAGCTGAGATAGTGGTGATGTGAAGAGAAGTTATTACCTTCTTAGGACATGAGGGAGTCTTCCCTGCTAAAGCACAGTAATCTATATAGGCAGGATGGCCTAAGTCTGAACAAAGGCAAAGTAGTGCCTTGAAGCCTCAGGACATCATTTCCCTTGTTCTCAAACTCAGTACTAAGCACTTGAGGCAAGGTTGAAATGTTAATGCAGGAGGTAAAGAGGGTCTCCCTCATTCTCTGGCTTGTCTTTCAAGGGATCTTCTCCCACATTTCCATTTGAATTCTGGGGAGGAGATACATCAATACAGTCTTTCAAAAATAAATGAGGCCACAGGCACCCACTGACTACACTCTATTTAAAACTCTCTTGTAATGCTTTGGTTTAGCCAGTCTATAGGTTCTTGTACTGTACAAAATCCCTACTGAGTAACAGCAGTGTTACTTAGACAGGTGCTATATCAGCACTGCAGGGATCCCAAAAGTCATTGCAGGCCAGCAGGTGACTGACAAACTACCAGTAATGATCCATTCGCTATGTACAGGTCTAGATAGAGATGACACAGGTATACAGATAAGACAGAGGTAAAGATCTGGAGATGATAGAGATAAATGGTGACACTGACAGTTGAAGAAGGAAAATCAGAGAAATCAGAGTGAATATTTAAACAAATATATCTGAGATTCACCTATGGAGAAGCAGCAGAGTCTAGATGCTCAGACACTGTTTTATAGGAACCCTGAGACTAAAATCTTGCAGTAGTAAGCAAGTGGGTTGTGAAAGCAAATGCAACCACTTGAGATCCCTCTCAGTGCTACAGGATTTAGGAGTCCTCTGTGTTAGAACTAGAAAATTACTTTGAATCCAAGCTTCATGTAAAAATTCCTAGTACCCAAAAAATAAATATCATACCCCATGTCCATTTTAGAAAGAGTAGGTTTATGCATACATACAGGTATGTTTGTTGGTTGTTTTTTTTTGCTGAAAGGGCAGATTATTGCCTAAATGTCCATAGGACTTTGTACTGAATTAACTCCAACTGATCAAAAAAATCTTGTCCTAATCATTACAGACAATACTCTGCAAAGTCCTACAGTCAGGCATTGCTGAAGGCACCACTCTGGTGCATGCTACTTTGCATTCATGTCACTATGAACTAAAGCAGCATGGAAAATTCTTTCAGAATGGCTGAAATATTTGTCAGCTCATAACAAAAAATCTTGCCTTTTTCTAAGACAGGATTTTTTTGCGTCACATTAATAGTAAACGTGACTTATGGAGACAAGTCATCATAAATATATGAACTATGTGACTATGTTTTAGGAAAGAACTTTCTTCCTTCGCATATATTTACAGTTCTAGCTTAAATCCAGTGACTCCCCACCTCCCTTGAAAATTAGTCTGAGATTTGGGGGGGGAAGGGGTGAGAGATGGGGAACCAAAACATGTTAAGTTTTACAGGGTGATCCTCCAAAAGTCACCGTATCTCCCTAGAAGCTACAGCAGGAGCCAAGATTAGCTACATGATCTTTAGACAGTTTAATGAGAGAGATCCTATGAAGTCCTCTACCTGTAGGGACCTGACAAGTTCCTTGAATGGCAAGTGAACCAGTTACCATTGGCTGTGTATGCAGTATAGGAGTAAAATCCTACTCTTATCAGAAATGGGTTAACTTCGTTATTTTTAATTGAGGGAAGATGTTTTTTCTGTAAAGAGACAAAACAGAATGAAAAGTCTAAAACCCAAAGGAGCCTGGCTCATTTACATTTGACAGCCCCTACCAAAACCTCCTCACATCAGAGGCTGAGTTTCTTCTTAGCAGCAAGATATGACACCTGACTGTAAGGGCAGGGGTGTTAGGAGATGAATCCTGTTCTCTGCCAAAGGTGACCCAGGGATGTACAACAAAACATCCAAGAAACATCAGTGCACGTACCTACTCTGCCCAGAGTTCTTGCCATGGAAGCAATTGGATGGATGGATGGATGGATGGATGGATGGATGGATGGATGGATGGATAAGTAACCAGAGCCGTTGTCCCGAAGGCCACTCACAGAAGGGAATATAGTGCTCTTGGCCCATTTCTAGTATCCACCTTTATGACCTTTGGAGAGATGCTGTTATAGATGTCACTCAGCGTTACTTGCTTGGTCAGATGACTGCCTATGTTCTTGGCTCATCTCTCTACCACAACAACCTCAGAGGAAAATAATAACCTATGTTTGCTTGAACCATCTGCTGCCAAGTTTAGTGTCCTGTTGTCACTAAGACTGTATCTCCCAGGATTGTGTGTTACTGACATTTGCCAGTCTCATTGATTTAGAATTACTTATCACTTGCCTTTTAAAACAATGGCAAGTACTTTCTAGCAATGCATAGAGTCATTATGATTATTCTCCTGCTGGTTAATTTAACAATACTTTTCACAACCATAAGTCTTGCAGCTAATTTGTACACTCAAATGAAAATCATAATGACCTCATTCAGAAGGTTGTTATACATCTCCACATTTATACATCTCCAGTCTTCATATGCCTTCATGGCCACTGTGTTTGTGCAACTGAGGGTATTCGGTGGTTTGCCAGTTAATACAATAGCATTCCTGAAGTGTTTCAGACAACACACAGTGTAGAGGTTTGCAAAAAACTGATTTCCAAAACCTGTTTGGTTTGGTGGTTTTTTGATGAAGAAAATGTATTGGGACTTGATTGTTTTTTGGTGGGGTGGAATATAATAGGGAGTTTATTTTCTTCTTTGAAAAAAACCTAAACAGTCAACTCCATGCCCAAACTTTGGCTTCTCCCACACCCTACCCTTGGCTTATTAACTCTTATTTGCTGAGAATTCTTTTTCTTTTTTTTTCTTTCTTTCATGGACTGTCCCTCTTCCCACTGTTTTCATTATCACATCTCCATCATTCAAATTTTGTTTCCAATTAAAGAAAGGGCTGTTAAGCCTAGAAAGGGCTGTTAGCCTAATGATAGAGATTTTGCCAATTATGGAATCAGAACTCTCATCCAACCACAAATCTGGTAATATGACTTGAAAAGAATTTTCCTATTTATTAAAACAGAGGTAATTTTTAGTATTTTTCTATGGTTATCATATAATTCTGTGATTTTTCATGTGCATTGGTTGAAGCAGCCCACTACCTCTGCGATCACTCAGGTAGCTCGGATTTTGTTGTTGTCATTATATTAAACCTTAGTTTGAAAGGGATTATTTTACTTCTATTTCAGTTCTATGATACTTTTCAATGAATCTTCCTAAAGAGATTCTTGCCAGAAGGTTATATAATTCCCCTATGATTCAATATGCATTCCTCCCTCTTTCCAGCTTACCTTTTAAGTTGTTTTTACAAGTTCTCTAGGTATACCAAAGGGTCCACCATTTATCTACAAGTCCTTTTGAAGCATCCCCAATATTGTTCATTCTCATCTACTCTGTGCTTGCAGTTTTGCAGATAACACAAAATTTGTTGGTTTTTAATATCTCTGTCATGTGTCATCTCTTTTCTCCTGCTCCAGTCTCCTAAATTCAGTAATAGAACAGATCAACTTACAAACCCTGCATGCTTTACGGCAAAGAGATACGGACACCAGTCAATTTTAAATACTATTTCAAGTTTCCACAGAGATCAGGATGGCAGTGACAACCTTGATGAGTGCTGCTTCTATTGAATACTACATTTCCTCTAGCACACTGGGAAGCCTGAGCCTTCATTTTCTTTCCACACTGGATATACTCAAACTGTCAGAGCACACTCTATGACATGGAAACAACACAGAAATTAATGAACACAGTGAAATTAAAGTCCTCTTAGATATCCAGTCAGATTCTTCTTGTTCTTGTAGATGGTAAAGAGTGAATGTTTTTTTTTGACAACAGTTGCTGTTTTGGAGAGTAAAAAAAAAATCAGGACAGGGAAATGATTAAATCAACCCATATCAATTTTCCTTCTTTAGTGGATTTTTCTGTTTGGTAGCCAAAGTAAAGGTCAGTTAAGCAACACAGCCCTACTTTTAACCTTCACTTTTGGATTCTTACAGACTTGTAAATCCAGGCAGACCAGATAATGTGTGGTAACTTGTTTCTGCTCAAGATAGATTTTTGCAGTTTCATTTACTCCTCCACTGTTTGTTCCTCAGCAAAATGAAACTTTGAAATGAGGAGACGGAGCAGAAAATGTACAGGGTAGGAACATGGGCTGGGAGATGGATGAAACAAACCTCTCCATTGTACTGTTTTCAGTGTTAAGGTAAAGATGTGTCTTTCTTTAAAAGCATGTTCATGATACTACATGTGATGTCTTTGAAGCTCAGGTGTTGAAATTGTAATGTATTTTGTTGGGTTTTTGAATCCTAGAAACAATATTTGAAACATGTTTCAGTATGGTTCTAATGAGGAGTAAATGGCTACAATTCCTTATGCGATTCTTATTCAGGAATACAGAATTACTATGCTGACTAATTTAGGAATATTTTAGGGATGGGAAATGGAGACTCCCAGTTATCTATTTTAGAAAGCCACTTAAGTTATCTTTTCAGATTCAGGGGATGAATAAAGAATTTATAATTCAACTCTGTGTCTGAGTTTTGATTTCAATTCCCTCCAGGGCTCTTTTTTTCTTTTCCCCACTGCTACCTCACTTTTCCTGGCAGGTATTTCCCCTGGCCTAAGGTTCTCAGCAATCATCCTGGTTTCCAGAGCTTGGAGAAAAGTCTGCAGGAGGAAGCGCTTAATTGCTCTTTTACCAGCACCAGCTGGTTCTGGTAAAAGCATCAAGTCTCTAAATCCCACTGAAAGTTGCAAGCTTTTTTAAAGGAGTTTGCAAGAAGGGACCAGCCTCAGAATAGGCTGATAATGCTACAACAGGGAGAAAAATGACAGAGGATTCTTTATCTGACTTTTCAGTGTTCTGTGGGTTCTAAATTAAGAATAAAACAGTCATAGAAAGCTGACTCCATGGGAGGTCTGAGTGAAATAGCCCATAGCAGAAGGCAGAAGCCTTTCAGGAAATGTGCCATTCCATCTGCATTAACTCTAGCCTCTCTTGAATTATTGTTATTAAGCTCTCTAGATCTGGTCACTGATAAAATGAGCTACTAAAATATTGTCTTGTCCAGAACCATTCCAGGAATGGCAGTGCAAGCTGTTGAAGGCTGTCGTGCATACAATGGTGCTTCTGTAAGAAATATATGGTATAACACTGGTGGCATTTGAAATGTTGTTTAGCATCAGAGTAAAGGTTTACACAGCATACATAATATATAGCTCTGGTTGCTAAATGCCTGCTGCTAGGGCTTCCTAACGTCAACAATGGCTGCCATTGTTTAGCTGACTTAAAATCTTTACAAATATAGCTGTGAAACTCTTTCCTCAAATGCAAATTGAACGGCCCTAATAAATATGCTGATCTTTTCTGACATATGAAATTCCCTTTAGGACTGCAGGAAGCTGAAGAGGTTTGTTAACATAGCACTCAGTGCTATTCAGACCTAGTGAGGCAGGAGGAGATTTAAAAGTACTCAACCTGGACTGATTGTGTTCCTGCTAAATTGAATCTCCCGTTCACTTTAATGGCCAAAATAGAAATTACTTAGTAGCACACACTGAACTGATGCATCTGATGGAGAAAGTCCTTGAGAGTTGCCCTATAGAGCTAACCAATACTTGCTCATAGCTGTGCCTTTGGCTTTGAATCGTCAAGGTTTTGTTTTTCACTTCTCTAGGTCTCCAGTGCCATTACCAGACAATCCTTTTAGACAGAAAGCACCATTTGGTTGGTTTGGGGTGGGGTTTTTCTGTTGTTTGCTTGTTTGTTTGTTTTCTAATACTGTGAGAGAATAAGATAAGTTTCCATCTGAAAGGATGTTCCTCTGACTTGTTCTTACAAAGCTTTCTCACTTTCATTGCTTGCTGCTGGAGTTTGATATTCAGCAAATAAATTTCATTGGGTAAAAAACATTTTATAGAATAGAATAGTTTATAGAGTGCTTCATCCACAGAGTCCTCTTGATCAGGCGGTCTGTAACAGATCCCCACAGTAATGTCTCCCATCGCTGTTCTTCCTTTATCCCTGACCCCCAAACTCTCTGTTGACTGCTCACCTGTCCCCAGACAGAGTTCCATACTCTCCAGCCTATCCCTAACATAAAGGGCAACTCCCCCTCCCCGCCTGCTGGGCCTGTCTTTTCTAAAGAGCCTGTAACCTTCCATTCCAACACTCCAGTCGTAGGAGCCATCCCACCATGTTTCTGTGATGCCTATTATATCATACCCTCATAGGCGTGCACACATCTCTAATTCCTCTTGTTTGTCCCCTATACTATGGACATTTGTATAGAGGCACCTGAGCAGAGCTCCAAATGAAGCCAGCTCGTTGGCTGGAGCAGCTGGAATATCTCCCCATTGCTCCGAGCATTTATTATAGGTGCTGGCAACTGACTGGGAGTGTTGGGATGGAATGATGCCCCCCTCCCCCCAACACATCTAATTCAAAGCTTTCTTGACCAGCCTGCCAAGCCTCCTACCAAAACTGCTCTTCCCCTTTATTGTCAGACCATTTTTGGATGTGGGTTTTTTTTAAACTTCACTTCCCAAATTCTTTTCAGATTTGTCCAAGATATAAAGTAAACAAATGTGATTTGGGATCTTGCTGTTGATTGGAGAGGGTGATGGGAGAGGAGAAAAGGAGACAAAAGAGAGTATCCCATTTGCAAGAACATGTGTTTTACCTTTTTGCTTTACAGTGCAAAAGAAACAATGAATTATATATGAACTAAGCACAAGAGCTATACTACAGTCTGCAAAAACTATTGGCTTCGTACTTCTTATTCTTTTCCCTCATACAAACACATTAGGCACAGCCAAAACTGATGATTTTACTGCAAATTACTGTGAAGCAGGGGACAGAAGGAGGTTTTCACAGTAAACCTTCAGTCTGTCCTATTGTACATTTTACAGGCACAGCTTTTTTTATCTACAAAGAACTTCTTAAATCTAGATTTTGAAATATTACATTTAAATAGGTCAACAGTATTACTTAGTAGTGAATCTTCCGTACTATTTCTTCCCATAGAATAGGTATTGAGTTTTATCACTCCTGATCAAGACTAAATCTCCTGTTATCATAAAGACAGCATTGCCTCCAGAGTTTAGTCCCTCAGCTCAATCATTTTATTCTCGTATCTTAAGTCCTTGGGGTTTGTAGCAGCTTTTTATACTCTGCTTCTTAGTAACATAGTCTGCATTATTTTATTTTATTTTTCCAAATTGTAACACTATAATAGTGCATTTTTCTGCAAACAAGACAAGTGGAAAAGTGGACCAGAAATGTGCTGATGGAGGACATAAAAAGGTCTGTTCTCAAAAGATTTAGTCTTGGAGGTGAGATCTGCCGTCACCGGTGTTACCTCCTTTGCCGCATGCAACAGCCACATAGTTACATTCCATGGCTGCCACTCTGGTGCCGCTACCTGAAGTGACAATTCCCTTTAAGTTAGCAATCACAGCACTACACCCAGCAGCACTGATGCAGAGAAGTCATACAGATAACGAATAGCTGTGCTTGGGTGATGTGTGTAATGCAAGAAACAAAACAAAACAGCATGGGAAAGGGTGTATGAAGTTTTGATTTCATTGTTTAAGTTTACAGGTTTTGGTAACAAATCTGCACAAGGATATTGAGCTTTGTCTGTACAAAAGCACCATCTTTAGTTATCATATGTGGAACAATGCCAGTCACAGCACAATAAAGAAAATCTTTAAGAAACAGCTCAGTGTTGGTAATGTTTGTGAAACCAGTGGGCAGCAGTGCTGTTCTTGCACATACGCATCCATACTTCTGGCAGCATTTTGCAGTGTTGAATAATGTTCTAGTCTCACATCACTGAAAGCATAATTTATCTCATCATATTTCCACAGATTTAGGCAATAACATGATTTAAATAGCATACTACATCATCTACAATTATTTCTAGTCAGATTTACACTGTTTATTTCAAATGAACCTCCGAAGAAGATACTCTCTATCTTACCTTCTTCTTTCTCAGAAAAAAAATAATTCTGTATATCCAAATTTGGATGTGTTTGCTACTGATGGAAGTAACAATAAATACACTAAGCAGCAACATATGCTTTCTTTCAAGTGTAATCTTATCAAAGCCATAAAATTCATCATTCATAGTCAATTTTGGACTCATTTTCATATATTTGGAACTTAAAATATTTGTGAGGTTTTGTTAACTGAAACCCTAGTGGAAGCTGTTTATGTGCAACTTCTAAAAATAGTGGTTTATTTTTTAGAGTGCTTAGAGGGTGAATGTCAGTAATTCCTTAGCTCACTCTGAGCACTATGAATGTGCGTCTGAATCACTACAGCTTGTCTTTGTGTTAACCTTGGTATTGTCTTGGATTATAATCCTCTGGTTTTTAATAGGGGGGTTATAGCAAAGTGGAAAGATGTATTCCAGAATTAAAGTTAGCAAGCAGGTTCTCTCACCAGGAACATATTTTGTTTGTATATTTAAATGGATACTGTCAAATTTGCTGGAAATTTGCCTTGAATAAGGTTCCTAGGCATGTAACTATAATTAACTTCTAAAAGAGAGGGCTCTGACGGATAAATCATTTTGGAATTTTACAGTAGAGAAATAGCTTTTTTCTAGAGCAGTTCCTTAATTAACATATGGATTTCTATAAAAAGAAAACATATTTCCTTAACTTTCAAAGGAAAGCATTGCATCCTTAAAGTCAAGAAAATAGTCAGTAAAAGAAAGAAAGAAAATCAGTTTGTTTTTTTTTTTCTTTTTTTATATATACAACCAAGACAGCCTACAGCTTTGGTGATAATGTAGGAACTATTTCTCAAAAACTGAAGTACAAAAGAGAAGTCAGTGTTGGGGCTGCTGTGATTTTGAAAAGTAACGGGTTAGTTATTGCTAGAAAACACCAGCTCCTCTAAAATACCTAATAGTGTAAGCTTTACAGGAATTCTGCCCATTAAAAAAAAGGGGAAAAACACACAGAACCAGCATCCTTTAGGACAACCATTCTTCCGCCTTACATGAAATCTATAACCTTTCACATGAAAGCCATTTGTTGAATCTTGCCTTGCTCAGTATTAACGATTCAAGTCTACAATCATCTGATAGTTGTTTATATGTAATTAACAGGCTGTTCTTCTCATGGTAGAGTTCACAGCTAAGAGATATGCATCACCCAATATTACTATCTAGTTTCCCAGGAGGTGAGCAGCAGTTCAAGGACGTGAGATAAAGTCTATTTATCTATACAGCTTCATTCGTGCTCCTTGTTGATAGGTAGTGTGGGCAGGTGCTACTCTTCTGAATTCAGGGATGTGTTACGTAGCCTCCATAGCAAACCTACAGAGGAGCTACCTATGTTATAGAAGCGAAAGCAATAGGAGTTGTTCAGCTACTAAGCTAACACTATACTGAAATGTCTATTTTTTGTTGGTTTCTTTGAAAGCCTTTGTAATAAAACTGCTTTAGGAACAGAATTGCCCCTGACATGGCCCTCTTTTCCAATATTCTTGCAATCATTAGGATTTTTTTCAACGTTATCTGTTTTGTTTGCTTAAGGCTTTGGGGGTGAGTTTCTTGGTGGTTCAGAATTAGCCTAACAAAACAGAAACTGACTTCTGTCTGCTTTGGTAGTTTTGCTAAGTTAAGAACTCATGAAACCAGTGGTTAGCTACATTTTTGTATGCTTCACTTTAGGAACAAAACCATTCCTTCATAAAGCACTGGGGTATTTTTTGCTGATGGAGGTCACGATCCTTTCAAGGCTCATATATTAAGCCTCCTACCTTTGAAAGTAGCTATATTTCTGTTCCTGTGGTTCATGTGGTTGTCACTTCAGTATACACCTAAATATTATCTTGCTTTACTGAAGGAAGTAACACTGCAGAGAAGGGGAGGTTGAGCTATGGATACCAGAAATTGGCCATTAGCCACAGCAATTCATTAATGTTTATTTAGCCATCTCTGAACTGCCTTAGCCGTTAGGTGTGTGGTTTTTATTAGATTCACCTGCAACACATATGGAGTTGAATAATTCAACCTATTCAGCATATGGGTTTGTAACAATAACACAGGGGAACAGAATTTAGAAAAATCAACAATTCCTATGTAACTATGCAGGTACATGTAATTTTGTTTTTTACCATTTTGGCAACCCCATGTCTGCTTCCTTCTGTCACCAACTGTAAAAATCAGCCTGTCATTAAGGATCTCTCACATACGTGAAGGGCCCAAAGCCTTGGCCATTTAGGGTATTTTTAGTTTAATAAACTACCTATAAAGACGTTTTGCTCTAGAAGAAAAGTTAGAATTGTAAAGAAAGACCACCTCTCCTTTAAAATTTGTCTCAAGAACAGCTTTCATTTCTCCTTATGTGTTCTCCTGGCCACTTCCAGTATATCAGTGCCAGCTGCAACACTACAGGCATAGAGAGTAGCACATGGGGTTCTTGTAGCATTATAGAATCATAGAATCATAACCATGGAATCATAGTATAATTAGGGTTGGAAAGGACCTTAAGATCATCTAGTTCCAACTCCCCTGCCATGGGCAGGGATACCTCACACTAAACCATGTCTCCCAAGTCTCTGTCCAACCGGACCTTGAACACCACCAGGGATGGAGCATTCGCAGCTTCCCTGGGCAACCCATTCCAGTGCCTCACCACCCGAACAGGAAAGAACTTCTTCCTTATATCCAATCTAAACTTCCCCTGTTTCAGTTTTAACCCGTTACCCTTTGTCCTATCACTACAGTCCTTGATGAATAGTCCACTCCCAGCATCCCTATACGCCCCCTTCAGATACTGGAAGGCTGCTATGAGGTCTCCACGCAGCCTTCTCTTCTTCAAGATGAACAGCCCCAACTTTCTCAGCCTCTCTCCATACGGCAGGTGCTCCACTCCCCTGATCATCCTCATGGCCCTCCTCTGGACTTATTCCAACAGTTCCATGTCCTTTTTATGTTGAGGACACCAGAACTGTACACAATACTCCAAGGTCTCACGAGTGCAGAGTAGAGGGGCAGGATCACCTCCTTCAACCTGCGGGTCACGCTCCTTTTGATGCAGCCCAGGATACAGTTGGCTTTCTGGTCTGCGAGCACACACTGAAGCCAGCTCATGTTCTTTTTCTCATCGACCAACACCCCAAGTCCTTCTTTGTAGGGCTGCTCTGAATCTCTTCTCTGCCCAACCTGTAGCTGTGCCTGGGATTGCTCCGACCAGGCTGTAGGACCTTGCACTTGGCATGCTTAAACTTCATAAGGTTGGCATCAGCCCAACTCACAAGCGTGTCAAGGTCCTTCTGGATGGCATTCCTTCCCTCCAACATATCAACTGAACCACACATCTTGGTGTCATCAGAAAACTTGCTGAGGGTGCACTCAATCCCACTGTCCATGTCACCAACAAAGATGTTGAACAAGACCGGTCCAAACACCGATCCCTGAGGGATGCCACTTTTTACTGGTCTCCAGCCAGACATGGAGCCATTGGCCACAACTCTTTGTGTGCCGCCATCCAGCCAGTTCTTTACCCACTGAGTGGTCCACCTATCAAATTGATGTCTCTCCAATTTAGAGACAAGGATGTCATGTGGGGCAGTGTTGAACATTTTGCATAAGTCCAGGTAGATGACATCAGCTGCTCTACCCCTGTCCATCAGTTCCATAGCCACATCATCGAAGGCCACCAGATTGGTCAGGCAGGATTTCCCCTCAGTGAAGCCATGCTGGCTGTCACCAAGCATCTTGTTGTTTTTCACATGTCTTAGCATGCGTTCCAGGAGAATCTGCTCCAAGATTTTGCCAGCCACAGAGGTGAGGCTGACTGCTCTGTAGTTCCCTGGGTCATCTATTTACCTTCTTGAAAATTGGGGTTATATTTCCCTTTTTCCAGTCCTCGGGAGCTTCACCTGACTGCCACGATTTTTCCAGTATAACGGACAGTGGCTTAGCAACTTTATTTGCCAGCTCCTTCAGGACCCACGGATGGATTTCATCAGGTCCCATGGACTTTTGTACATTCAGGTTCTTAAGATGGTCTCGAACCAGATCCTCTCCTACAGCGGGCCCAAGGTTTTTATTCTCACAGTCCCTGTATCTGCTTTCCAAGACTTGGGTTGTGTGGTCACAGCGTTTGCCAGTGAAGACCAAGGCAAAGAGGTCAATGCTGCTTAGTCTGATAAGACGTCCATACTTTAAAACTAGGTACTTAAAGAGAATACATAACCCTTACTATAAATACTTCTATTTGCTGGACAAAACAACCTTCTTGGATGAATAAAATGTGATGAGTTGTACAAAACTTACCCTGTGCCTATATGTAAAGAAGAAGGAATACAGACAGTGACAGACACAATTAATATAATCCAAGGAAGGCACATAAAGAGAAGATACTGTTTTTTTTAATGTTCACATGACAAAAAAAATTTTGAAGCAAACTTCTCAGTATATCCCTAGGTTCCCATACACAGCTCTTAAAGTCTTTGCGCACTGACTAGCTTCCAGCAGTAAGGTTGCAAGGGAAATCTCCAATCAAAATCTGACTTTACTCCCCAAGGAAAGATACAAGTTAGAGTAATAAAACAAATGCAAAGTCTTACTGGTCTTGACAGTGTCTTGAAACACCAGCATCCAAAACCAGAAGGCAAAATATTCAGTACCCATGAGCAAGACTAATTAAGTAGGTGAAGGAGGTGGCAGGGCAGAAAGGATACCCACCATAAGGAAACCACTCTTTCACTTCTGGGGCTGGAAGAGTGCCAAAGGTCTGCTCTGTGTGTCTCTGGAAGTGCACAAGTTCTCTCCAAAAGTGGGCTGCTTCATCGTTACCAGACAGAAGCATACCAGTGCCGTGCTTCTCCGGTGCAGGATGCTACCATGGATGCATTTGGAGAGCTGGATGGTTTTCCTGCTGCAGGATATATGTGAGCACAGACATCAGTAGGGCAGCTCTGAGCTGATCAAGTGCTTTACCAGCAGCATTTGTTGCTCTTCTGAGTCAGTCTAGCAGATAAGAACATGGTTTCTCTACTTCATCAGTGCTCTTTCCCTGTTTCCTCAGGGAAGTCTAGTTTCCATAGGAAACCTGGCTATGGGAAGCTGGTTCTTCCAGAGGTCTAACAGCAGACCCCTCAGGCAGGAAGGCAGTGTAGCAGGCCCAGTGAGAAGAAGCAGATGGATAGAAAAATTACCTGCTCTTAAAAAATATTTAACTCTAAATGCTCTTTTGCTGTGGCTCTGTAAGGGCCATATAAAATCAAGGAATTTTTGATCAAAAAGAAGGGTCACAATGGAGAAGTACGGGCAAAAAGTAATGCCAAAAAAAAAAAAGGAAAAAAAATCCTTTGTAAATGTAATTATAAACCTGATAAATGTGGAGGTAAATCTGTGTCTCTTGCCTTGAGAACTGTGAAGCAACACTACTGAGAATGGTATGTAGGGAACAGCTAGAAGGGTAAAAGTACACTTTTTGGTGCTGATCTCCTGGCTATGAGTCTTGTCTTTTACCATGGCAGTCAGACAGGTTTCTAGTAGAGTTTTTTCCTTGATTCAGCTCAGGACTATCACTGGATGAAAACAGAACTTTCAGGTAATACCTTACCATCACACAACTCATTAGTTTTCAGGTAAGCTGAAGCAGATAGTGCTTGTATGCAGTACTCCGCTGGTTTCCTTCATGGCCTATTATTGTATCTAAAGTGCTGAGGAAACTGGTCACTTTGAGAAATCCCCACATGACTATTAATGATTAACTTATCTGAACACAAACATGCTCCTAACTGCCAAAAAATCTTAGAGTGAGTCTTGAAATAAATTCAAGACAGGACTAGCATCATCTTAGCCTGTCAGAGTAATAGTGTAGGTAATAATTTGCATGTTTGCAGACTGACACATGAATGAGATAGGGTAAGCATTAAGGTAGACATTTCAGTAATAATAAGCCTACAGAAAAATTTCCCCAGGAAGGAAATATGCTTTAAATGTCGCCGACACAGATATACAGTGGATTCCTTCTCAGTGGGAAAGGTGGATGAACATCATTCAATTTCATTTGTATATAATTTTGAACCTGTGAGATGTACAGTAAAACCATAAAGAATTAGGATTTTAGACACCGTTATAATAAAGTTAAAATAAAGATGTTTGTCTGTGGTATAAGTATGAGGTTTTGGATACCCCCAAATAATGCTTAGTTTTGTGTGCAAAGACCATGATGAATAAGGCAGAGGAAAGAAGTAATAAAACTTCTCTTTGATATTCACCTAAAAATAAAAAAAAATAAAACAAAAAAAAAAAACAATATTTTCCAAAGTGCAGGTGCAGAAATAAAACTTCAGGCAGCAGGATTCAAACTTGCAGTGATTTTCAGTCCTTTGGTTTGTCTATTATATTTATTATATGTGCAGTGTTTTATTCAACTGGCACTATGAATGCTCTGCTTGGAGGTTTATTCACTGTAATTCACAACAAGCTGACTGGATGAGGACTTCTACAATGTATTGCCCCAAGTTACATTAAAATATGATGACCAAAACCAGATTATTTATTTGGAAAACCTTTTTAACATTTATATCCTTACTTACTGGTCAAGCTAATAATCTCATGTTGCTAAAGGCTGTCAGAAAAGAAATCCTGTCAGTTTAAATGCCAGCAATAACACAGATTTCCCCGTTACACACATTTTCAGTTGAACATCAAAGACTCTTGCAGCAAGAAAGTGAACTACGTCTCCTGGATCTGACAATTTTTTATACAACCAAACTAGCAATTCACATATCTTCGTAGTACCAGTCTGTTACCTGCTTGAAGATACACAACAAAAATACAAAATCTGCAATCTTTTCTCTCCACTCCTGACTCCACCTTGAAAATTGTCATCTTTTACTGAATGCCCAGTTTGTTTCAGGGCCTGCACTATGGCAAGCATTTTTGCACAGAGAGGAAAAAATAACAACTGTAAAGCTAAAATTAGTGTTAACTATTTTGACATGAAAGGGAGCAAAGAAAACAGAACTTAGATGGTGATGCAATGAGCGTCAACAAATACAGCATCCAGTATCCCCATCTTAGATATAAAGAGCAATTGTAAGATACATGATAGAGCAGTTAACGTATTTTATGGCAGAGATTCTTACATGATATGGCTTAGATAATTTGAGAATTCTATTTATGTTAAGCATCAAATGTCTGAGAAAAAATGTTGAGAAGTCATTTCAATAAAAATGTGTTTACATGCCAAAAGTGAGAGAGCTTATGCAGTATTATGGAGCAAAACCAAGGCAAACTAGTAACAGAGGTCATACTGGAAAATATTGAGAATCTTTGTCCATCCACACAGTGTAGATATCATCAATAAGGAGTTTGCCATAGTCTTTTCCATATTTCTGTTCACATACTGGTTTTAGGTTGGGTGATTCTGAAAAGTTAAAGCATGAATAAATGTGTGTCTGAGAAAAGTTGATGGTGTATTAACAACTCAGATGCAGGACTAAATCAAAAAATGCAACAAAACCTCACAGGAGAAGGAAGGCATAGGTATCCCAGCGTTGGAAATGTCTATAAGCTGCTGCCCACCAAGTTTGTGGTATGACCACAAAGGAAAAAATAACAATGTAAAATTAGTAACATTTAAGAAAACCTTAGATGCATCTTGACCTGCAACTGACACTAACTTTAACTTATGACAAACAATCAACTCCGACCCTTTTATGCTACGAAAATACTTTGTCCTCCAAACAGTTTCTGCAAAGTTCATGCAGAGGGATCCAAAACCCCTTTATTTTCACCTCTGGGATAGCTAGATGACTATACACCATGACTGTATGTGATATAAAAGCCTGTATTGATACAGTCTGGATATATAGATTAATTTACAGGGACACCCCATGGCCACTATGGGCAGGGACATCGCCCTGGGCTTCCTGGGCACAGGCACTGCCTCAAGGCCAGCACCCCAAAGGCCTTTCTCCAAGGCATGCTGGGTGAAGGAGCAGCAGCAGCAGGGCTGGGGTGGGGAGGGCTGTGGGGGACCCATTACCCACGTGTCATAGTACCACCACCCACCAATGGAGCATCACAATGCTCTGGGGCAGTATGAAGCAGCATCCTCCTGTATCCTACTGCCAGAGCACTGAGATTTGCCACCAGAAGAGAGCTGGCAGACTGTGAGGAATTCCTTGAGTCACTGGTGGAGGGGCAGTGGGGGGAAGACTGCCCGAAGCTCCTAGAGGTTCTCTGCTGCAATTCCAGCAACTGCAGGGATCACAGTCATAGCTCATCAGATGGATGGATATACTGCTTCAGTCTTTGGAGAGATTGTTGCCCTCCTGTTGTCTCCTGGGGAGATAGTGGCAGCAACCATGAAGAAAAAGGATCCAAGAATGGCCCAGTGCCCTCTCACAGTGCCCCACTGGAGCCTCCATGCCAGGCACAGGAAGGGTTCTTGCTCCCAGGCTAGATCAGGCCAGTGGCACTTTGCTGCTGTTGGAAGCCCCTGAAATGGCTCCAGGTGGAGGCAGAAAAGGCAGTGCCAGTGTCCCCTTGTCCCCGTAGCGGCATAACCAGCGTGTGGAGCGGGAGCAGGTCTTGCTCATGTGCTCAGGGAGTAGCCGATCGCCAGCACTGGGGTCAGGAAGGAATTTTCCCCTGGGGCAGATTGGCACCGGTCCCCGGGTTTTTTTTGCCTTCCTCTGAGCACTGAGCATGACCCCTTGTCAGGGCTCCTCTGGTCCTGGTGCTCTGGGTTATCACCTGGTGCTCATGCACTACAAAGGTGGCCCCTTGTGTCCTGCAGCTGGGGGAGGAAGGGCTCTTTTGCCCCCAGGCTGGACTAGCAAGCGTCCCTGGGTTTTTTTGCCTCCTCCGCAGCCGAGCACCGGGCTCCTTTGGCTTATTGTGGCCCAAAGGCAGCTGCTCGTGCTCCACGCAGGTGGCCCTCGTGCCCCACATCCCGGGAGAGGCAGCGTTCAGCACTCCCAGGCTGGCCCCAGCGTGGCCCTGGGATTTGATGCTGTCCTCTGTAGCATTGAGCATCACCCCCAGTCAGGTCTTCCCTGGCCCTTTCTGGCTGGGCTCTTCCACTGCTCTCGCCCCACCACAGCACCACTCCTGCCCTGGCTTTCCTTTCTCAGCCTGCAAGGGAGGGTATTTTCCAGCTAAACTGAAGGATGCATCAGCCCGCTCCTGGCTACGCATGTGCATCGGGTTAAGGCTTCTGGCCATCAGCTCTGGAGGACTTAGTAAAGCTAATCTAAACTAAACTAGACTAAAATTAACTAAACTAAAAGAAGAGAAATAAAATTACTTTCTTTATAAATAAATAAAATACTCTTTCCACCTCTAACCTGATTTGTGTCTCATTTGCACCTTTGAAAGTGTTTCTGGTGCTGAACACCCCTTGGCATTTCAGGTAAATAATGATCACGTCATCATACAACTCATCAGGAGTGCAGGGAATGGAATGGAATACAATAGAACAGCAGAGAATGGAATGGAACGGAATGAAATGGAACAGAACAGAATATAACAGAACAGCTATGATACCTTATGCATATATTTGTCCTTCCAAGCATACAAAGATCCTCTGGAAGTTCAGTGTAACTTGGTACATACAAGGATTTGAGCAACAGCCATTTCATATTTATAAATTGAAGTAATAACAATGGAATATCTCTCTTGAGGAAAGATACAAATTGTTTGGTATTACTAGAAAAAGGAAAGAAAGAACTTGAAGATAATAAAGAAAATAGTGCAAAATGCACCAAAAGTCCTAAAAGAAAGTATACCCTACAAACCCTCTGCTCAGCCAAGTGTCTCTTGCCCAGTACTCTTTTTTACTCAAGAACCTTACTCAGTTTTTAAGTGTTTTAAGTGCAGGCTTCCTTGGCTTGTGGGTTTCTATACTGCTTCAGTCCCATGCAGTTCTTATTTTAAATCCTAAGATCACAGGTGTCACTGGGAGGTTTGTTGCCAAAGAATATTCCTGCCTTTTGGATCATTTGGTAGCTTGAACATGCGTCCTGTGTTTAGCAGTAGCAGTCATTTTTCTCCTTCTTGGTGGCTGGTGCAGCATTGTGTTTTGACTTTCGGCCTGGGAACAGAGCTAATAACACTGTTGTTTTAGTCTGACCAAGGACTTTCTGAGACTCATGCTCTGTCAGGGAGGAGGGAAGACCAGGAGGAGATAGAGACAGGACACCTGACCCAAACTGACCAAAGAGGTATTCCATACCAGAGCATGCCATGCCCAGGATGTAAGGGGGAGTTACCCGGAAGGGCTAGTTGATTGCGAGGGTTGGACTAGGTATCGGAGGTATCGGTTGGTGCTTGGTCAGGCTGGGGGGGTGAGTTATTGGTCGGCTGGTGCTGAGGTGTTGTATTCTCTTCCCTTGTTATTTCCCTTATCATTGTTATTATCGGTGGTAGCAGTAGTGATTTGTGTTATACTTAGTTACTAAACTGTTCTTATCTCAACCCATGGGAGCTGCATTCTTTTCGATTCTTCTCTCTGTCCCTCTGGGAGTAGGGGGAGGGCAAGAAGGGGGGAAGTGAGTGAAAGAGCTGTATGGCTGGTTTTAAACCACGACAACATGCCAAGTAAGAGGATGACCTGGTGTTACCAAGTAGGAGATCAGAAATAAAGTGAAGCTTCTCAAAGGCAAGGTAATGCCTGTAATTCTTTGCTCTACTGCTTGTCTGGACATTAATGCAGCATGTCTTGACAAAAGATATGCTACAGTGGCACAGGAAACTTCACCTTAATGAAATATTAGTGATAAAGAGCCTATTAGACCTCAGAGCAGCCCTCCAGGGGGCCTATAGGGATGCTGTGGATGGACTATTATTAGGGACTGTAGTGATAGGACAAGGGGTAATGGGATCAAACTTAAACAGGGGAAGTTTAGACTAGATATAAGGTAGAAATTCTTTACTATAAGGGTGGTGAGGCATTGGAATGGGTTGCCCAGGGAAGTTGTGAATGCTCCATCCCTGATGGTGTTCAAGGCCAGGTTGGACAGAGCCTTGGGTAACATGGTTTAGTGGGAGGTGTCCCTGCTCATGGCAGGGGGGTTGGAACTAGATGATCTTAAGGTCCTTTCCAACCCTAACTATTCTATGATTCTATGTGCAATGTTATACAAAAGTATAAACTACATATCACCAAGTTTTCTTTCTGACTTCAGGACAAGTGAACTCGTGAATGTTGCATCGAGGAAGGCACACATGCTAAAACTGAACTTTTGAACAGATTTTATAGCACATTCACAGAAGGAGGTATGTCTGTAAAATTACTAATATTCTCATAGTAACTGTAATTTTAATAATAATGCATGTCATCATTAGAAAATATATGCTGTGACCTTAATATTTTATTTGCCAATTTGAATTTTTAATGTCACATGCTTTCTAATGGCTTCATAGGAGCTCAAATCCATTTACAAGTTGCTTTGGAACTTGAAAACAAAGAATCCTATCATAAATTAATTGAAGAAAAACGTGGATGTTCACCCAGAACACTGTTAAGCATGTTAAGCCTGTTAAGATGAACCACTGAAAGAAGGAGAAAACTAATTGAAGGGGGTTTTATTTTTTATGAGTCACTCATCTATGGGTCTAGGTGTATCTAGCAGGCACCAAAATTTATGGTGCTAATGTGATCACGAGTGGTGAGCTAAACCCCAACATTTTTTTTTCCCTTCTGCACTCCGTGACGGGTTATTTGCCATCACTAAGCCTTAGCTGAAGGAACCAGCAGATTACGTTTCTCTCAGCATTCAGAAACACCACCATATGATGTATTTGTTTGAAATCAGTAATACTCAGTTTGTTCTCTATTTAACTGGGTTTTCTTCAAAGCCCTAGCCTTTCACTGTATTTCTAATCTATATCTTCAGAGTCTGGTGCATCTGCAAATCTCCTCGCTGGAGGAGATGCTCAAAGCAAAACTCCTTCTAATTCCAAGAAAATATTTATCAGATTCACACTTTAGTCATCTACATGTCAGCTTAGAAATAGCAAAAACCTTTTTTTCCCCTCTCTCAATTTTTAAAATGACTGTTCTGTTGGCACAAAGTGAGGAAGGGGGAAGGGTGTCTCTCCAGCTGTCAGCGGCAAGCTTGGCGCAAATAAATGCTCATATCCAAATGCTGCAGACTGGAAAAGTCGAACTGAGGGCAGTGAAGCCATCCCACTACAGGTCTAGCTCCCAACTACCCCTGATTTTTTTCATCAACACTCAGCATTGTTTGTTCTCTGTCTGGGGGTTTCCTTCAGTAAGGATGCAGCTTTGGAAAGACTGAAATATGTCAGATTTAAAAGCAATTGCTGAGTTCTTTTGCACATCTTTCAAGTCCTTCACTTATTCTCATTCACTGTCCCCTGCTCATACTTTTGCAGTTATTAACTATACTGTTGCATTTTGTCATAATTTCATTTTTGTCACTTCTATGTATTTTAATTTCACATCCTAATTTCCTATTGTGATATGCATTTGAGAAGGCTTGAGGTGACAGAGTCTTAAAAAAAAAAAGAAAGAGCAATGAGTGGCAGAGTATATTGACTTCTCTAGATTTACATTTCCCTAAGCATTCACAGGAGTCTAATTGATTTGTGGACCTTGTGAGCTTTCTCCCTTAAAAAAAAATAATTGTGTATGCAGTCCAATTATACCCAGGGCAATTAAGAGTCACAATTTCAGTTATAAATAACAATAGAATTCAAGACAAAAAAAAAATAAACTTTTTTTGGTCTGTTTCCTTTCTAAAAGTGATCAGAGCCAGCCCTTGCACTGAGTTCCAGAGGAAAACTTTTCTTGCCTTTATTGTCAGGTAAACACAGTTAAAATACATAAACCGGACATATACAGACAAAATGCATGGTCTGTTTCTTAGGCCAAATTTGGTAACTGATCACAATGAATTCACTGTTTCTAAATGAGGGACGAAGTTGTCCCTACAAGATATTTTCTTTTATTTAGAAATTCAGTAAGCTCTGTTTATCAAGACCTGCTTTTATATTTTGAGTACACACATCACCCAATACAGTGGACTGCTGCTCCGTGTCTGAGCCTGTATGACAGTTCTGCAGCACAAAACAAAACAAAACAAAAAAATCCCAGCATGCCAGAAAATCCTTTCATCTGGTATCTTTCTCCAGAATACTGCTGTTTATGTCAAGATTGCCATTTTGAGACCAAAGTAAGGCCATCTTTCTAAATATTTAATGTTTAAATAATTTAGAACACCTGCACAGAGGTGATGGCATCGTCCTAAAATTTAGAAGAGTATCATGAAAACAAAACAACAACAAAAAGAACAACATTTTGCTGGGTTTCAGTTTAGTTGGAAAAATCTTCAGGCTTTGGAAGCATCCTCTGCAGGGAAGCACAGAGAACCTAAAGCTTGAATATTTTTCCAAGCTAAAAGAAAGAACCACTGTTGCTAGTATGCTATTAACTAAAGGTTGCTTAGGGATGGGAACAAAGTTCAGTCCCTTGGAAGCGAGAGCACAAGAGCAGCCACAATAGAGCCAACTCTACAGTCTCTAGTACAGCTGACAAACAAGTCAGGGGAAGACAGCTAAGGGATCAGACCCAGGTCTAGCTGAGCTGTAACTGCTGGAAACATTATATTCCAGAACAAAACTGAAGTAAATTATCAGCTGGAGCAGGGGGCTGACTACACCCAGAGTGATTAATATTTTCATGTGTAAGGAGCTGAAGGAAGGTTCCCAGACTCTGCTAACTTCGATCATTTCTTATGACTGATAATATCAGGGACACAAAGTACAGGAAAGTAGTTAAGGAATTGCTCCCATGGGGCCAAATCTACACACCTTTGCCCTCTTCATTTGTAGGAAGCCTGTTAAGGAGCTGCTGTTGCTTTCAAGGTAAAAGCTCTCCAAAGAAGCCTCTGCTGTTCTCTTGGTGGATCCTATATAACTACAGGCTCTCAGTTGTCTTTAGGGGAGATTTTCTGAGGTACAGATGGGAGCTACATGCCCATTTCCCATTATCTCCTAAAGAGAATTACATGCTTAACTGCCCTCTGTGCCTTTTATAACCTTCACTTTTAGAGTCAGATGTTCATGATTACATAGATTATCTACAATAGATTTCACAACAGCTGTACTTTGAGGTACTTCTTTAAAATGCTATTGGAAGTTTTGACAACATACACAAAAAAAACAGAGTAATGACCATGTAGTCTATGGATTGTTTGTTTTGAGAAGCTGAGATTTTCATGCTAAAATAGGACACGTTTTTAAAGAAGCATAGCCTAAGTCTAAAATATATGTAATTATGGTTTATTCTGTTGCTCCAGTGGATTAAAACATTCATTATACAAACCACAGATAAGATATAATCTGGGAGGTTGATGACTTTTTGCAACATCACAGAAGACTAAAGGGGAGATTTTGTTGCAAACTAGTTGCGTTTTCAGTAGAAAATTATGTCCACTATGTGCTAAAAGGGCTGCTGTCACTTTCAGCTCTGGCCTTGCTTTTTTATTTTTTCTAGTCTAGCTGGCTGTAAATCTTCAAAATTGCATAATGCCAATTAAGAAAAATAAAGAGCAAATTGAGATACCAGTATTCATAGAGGAATGCTGTTGGCTGAGGCCCCAGATATTTTTTGTGTCTCCAGTGATTTGCCTGTAACTCTTCCAGGAAGTTTGGGAAAATTTTTGCATTGACATAGTGTTGCAAGTGCTGGAAAAGCTTTACCCTGGGAAAAATTTGAGGCCTAGTTCAATGTCCTGGGTAAACTATCCTATGACTCCTATAGGCATTCTCAAGGTTAATGAATTTTGCAGAAATCTAACTCATCTCCCCTCACCACCCCTTCAAAGTTGTTTTATTGAAGGTTAACAAATTGTTTAACTTTGTGTTACTTTTCTCCTGATTTCTCTCTTTCAAAAAACTCAGAGTTTTGTTTTTCGTCTAGCCGGGGAGATTTGTTTTGTTTTGTTTTGTTTTCCTCTCAAGGCAGCTGACAAACTATTTAAGGGTAAAGAACTTTATACTACTTTGATTTAAAAAAAAAAAAGTATTTTTAATGCCCACAGCAGTTTATTTTCACTACCAAAATAAGGATGACTCTCCTCTTCCTAATTCATGGGCTTCAGACTTGGTTTTTTTTTATTTTTACCGATAAAGAACAGCAGACAAAAAAACAATAGACACAAATAAATAGCAATTAGAGAAAACAACAAAATCAGTGGGCCTTTTAGCATCAGTTCAGGAAGGTGGTCACTGTAGAAGAATAAGCCCCATAAGAGTTAGCTTCTGAAGATGGGAGAAAGCACACAATGTTAGCTTCAGTGCTTAATCCCTTAGTAGAATATTCAGTGGAATAACTATCTTGAGTGGGGTTTTACTTTTTTGGAATTTCTGTATTGACTTTCATTTGTCAGCAGCCTCTTGGGCTCTTCTGACCTAGACTGTGACTCAGAAGCTGGGTCATCCAGTCTCTGCAGAGGTATCAAAGACCTGGGAGCTATGCTGCTGTTCTCAAGGTGCCTCTCTCTGTCTGTATACAAGAAAAGCTAGTTGAATAGCTTGAACTAGGAGCTGTCTTTTTAGATGGCCAAATTTAGTCAAGGAAAAGGTCAACTAAATTGATTCTAATAATTGTATTGCTTTTCATTTCTAAGTTAAACCTAGCAATACAAAAGGTGTATAAAAGCTGAAAAAAAAAAAACAAAACCAAAAAACTGTGAGAAGCAGCAGTCATTTTTTCTGATAAAGGTTGTGGAAAAAACAGGAAATAGAATGACCTTGAATGCTCACAAGAAATGAAATTCTATTGCAGTTTTTTCCAAATGTGTCAGTTTTTCTGACTTCTTATTCTTAAAGTATTCTTAAAATATTCTTCATAAACAAGTTTTGTGGGAAAAATTGCTTTTATAACCTCTCACATTTGGCAAATTGAAACCCCAATATCTCATTTTGCTTTGCTGATATTTCATAGACAAGGTTAAGTAACATCTTAGAAACAATGCTGAGACTATGTGTACTTGTTGTTTTTAATAAAATTGTCAAGTATTAAACCCCTGTGAGTGTATAGGTATATTTACAGATATCCCTCTCCAAATGGATAAGAAGAATTGCTTTTAAAACCATAATCCAAAATGTAAAGCTAGGGAAAAAAAATTTAACGAAATTAATCATAAAGAAATGGATGCAGGTCTTAAACAGAGATAGAAAAGGACATGAACTACTGAATAAACGCAATAAAAATATCCAAAATTTTACTTAAAGAAAACTTCTACAATGTATTCTAAAAATAATATGATTCTAAAAAAGAAAAGAAAAGAAAAGAATTGTTAGAAACTATTTCATTTGTTTTTGGCTTTGATGTGGCATTTCAGTGTTCTGTCAACCTTATCCAAGACAGATAATCTGCTATCAACATTTCAGAGTATATCATAACCTTTATTGGACTTCAAAAATACAGGTAAGAATTAGTTATTTCTTTATACAGGTAAGCAAACTCAGATGTAGACAGATCATGCCCGATACTTTAAATTCAAGTGCTTGTATTTAGTGCAAAAGCACTTAATATCACTTTCAGAAGTACTGACTACAAAACCCCCAGTGAATTTAGGCAGGAGGAGAGTCCAGGGATTAGATCTGTAAAAGTATTTAGGCCACTAAATCACATAAGCTATTTTAGTAGAAGTTGTGTGCTAAAATACATATAAGGACATGGCTATAAAACTGCAAGAGCTTACTAAGTTTTCCATTTCTTAAATGTCCAGATAACTTGTAAAAATAGCTGGTCCTAATTAGTTAGACTTACTCCATAAGTCTGCGATAGCAGCAACATTTTTGGGCACTTTTTAATTGAGGTACAGAAGCCATCAAGTTAATCACACATTACTTGAAGCTGCAAGTGTCTAAGAAAGGGCATCTCAGTCCTGTCTTTGAAGCATAATTTAGCTCATATCTTAGGACAAGACTTAAGGTTTGGGTAATTTCTTAAGAGTCAGAAACTCTAGTCAAATTAGCCCTTTGCCTTCCCACAAAGAGGTTATTTTCTGCATTTATAAAATCTGAAAGGCACATCTACACTACTATCCTTGTAGACATCCAGTAAACCTACCCACCTTTTACACAGGCCTCAGAACCCCAAGACATGTTTTCTTGTTCTATATCAACTCTACAAATGCTGAGAGATGGGGCCTAAACCATATGCTTCACTGTGGTTCTTCTGAAAGTATCAACTAGTATCTCAAAATGCCCCTTTCAATATTAGCGACAATGAGAAACTGAAAATGTTCAGTTCAAGGCTAAATATTCTCATAGACTTTAAGGACACTTCAGCTTTAAGAGTAGAAATAATCTGGCTCAGTGTAGATGTCAACACAATTAATCACCCTGGGTTCCCTTGACAGTCAATGGAGATCTATTCAGTGTAGACAGTGGAGTTCAGGTTGTGATTCATGTCATCTTAAAGTACACACTTAAAATAGGTCAGAGAAACCATGCCCTAATAAGGCCTGTTTCTCTTCATAGACTACAGATGGAGCCTAAGATGATGAACTCAACTGAAGATAGCTGAAGTTAAAATTAGGCCATGCTTGTATTATGCAATGCAAACTTTCTGGGTGTAATCTATTGTACCCAGTGTCTGGCTTTCCAGAGAAGACAATGAAGAAAATTCATGTTCAAGTATAAATATTTTAAAGCCTAGACTCTAGCAGATTTACCTGTAAAACATGTCCTTAAACTTCCATGTATCTATTTTAAGGTTTAGTGTAAAGAGACTCTGAAGAATCAAGGGCTTTAAGTTAAAAAGAAGTAGGAATTAGACATGGAATTTCAAAAGCAAAGGGATTTGAATGTCTAATGGAAATTAAGCAATCATATCCCATGGGTTTCTTTGAAAGACTAAATATTAGTAAAGGGAAAATTAGATCAATAAAATGTTGGCATTTCTTACTTTTTTCATTGAGAAGGGAAAGCAGCAAAAATAGCTAGATCTCTTTTAGCAAATCTGTTAATTTAAACTCATTCTTTCATTCATTCCCTCATTTTCTGTGTCTGGAGAAAGATGAACATTCCAGTAGCCACATTTTATTCACTTCAGGGTTTTTTTCAGTGCACACAAATCCACACTTATGCAACCTCTGACCACTGATTTTGAAAATTAAAACTCACAGGAATACTGTGAGCATAGCTCTTTTTCAAAAGCACCATTTAAATTTTAAAAAATAATTGCTTGGTTTCTACTCCAGCTACACAATATTAGGCTCTATCCATTAAGAAGTTTCTAAAGAGATTTTGATGGAAAGACTTATAATGAATACCTTGACTAATAGTAAAACCCAAAAGTGTCTGTATTTATCTTTACATTAGTCTGCCTCTTTCAACAGGAAATGTTATAGAACCATGATTACCAGCACTGAGGGTGTTTTTTTAATGTTTAAAATAGAGAAGAGAAGGGACAAGCTGTGGTGAGGAAAATGCAAACATTGTACAACTCACCAGACCTCCTGTCCCAGAGAGATTTATTTATTGGAAATTATGGTGAGAGGAAAAAGACTAAATAACTTTAACTCCCTAGTTATTATGTCATCTGTAGCTACATATTACAATATAGCCCAATCTGCTGTTTTGTAAGCAGAGCTGTCAAACACTTGTTATTTTAAAGCTGCAGCTTTTCAAGGTCCTCTGACAGCCAATGGTCCCAGCTCTCAGCCTGATTCATGGCTGGCTCTGAGACAGAGGAAGTTCGCGTCTGCTATAATCTAAACACTTTGCAAATGGAGCATTAGAACAGTGGTGAAAGAAGAAAATAGCCTAAACCCTATAACCCAGACAAGAATCCTGCAAAGCTTCTGGGGAGAAGAGAAAGGAAATAAGTACAACAGCAGAGTCTGCAAGATCAGCAAATGTATTCACATGATTTTATTTCAAAAACTCTGAGAGTTTCAGGCAGGGGGAAGAAGTTGATTTTAAGCCACTTAGCTGAAAAACAGGGAAAATTAGTCTCTGTCAAAAATATGGAAACAATGTCCCAGATGTGTACTTCTGCAACATCTGTATTTTCCATTTCGAGTGTAAATACAAAAAGGTTGGTTGTAGGAGGATTTTTCCTTCTCTTCTTCTTCCCACCCCTGAGAATTGTGTTTAGCCCTTAAATTTAGATCATTGGAGGATTATAAAGCACAAAGAGATATGGATAATTTCCACTGCACTGAACTCTAGATCTACTGTTTCAGAGTCATCATGCAGGCAGTAAAGGGGAGATGTAGTCCTGGGCTTTAATAATGCACCCCAAAAATACTGAGATAAGAAAATCTAGACGCACCTACTGCTTACTCTTTCTTAAAGGAGCAAATGTCAAATCCAGTGAAAAATATTTTAAAAGCTCCCTTGTTAATTAAGCAAAAGCACATTTATGATGTAATACTACCCTAGAATTAATTTCCTTTTTTGCCTTAATTTTCCCACATCTGTGGTTTTCCTTGTCTCTAGTACATGAGTTTGCTACCTGTCTATGCCTCATTCTCTGTTCCCCTCCTACCAACTTGCATAGAGAAACCCTTACCAAACCACTCTGCCAGGACATAAAAGAGGCCTTCATCTGTATCTTTAGTTCCTGGTCTGACCGAGTGTAGAAGACGCTTATTTTAATTACTTATATATAACTTGTTAGACACATATGTAGCCTCAGGATAGCATTCTAGCTACAAGTTTCTCTAAACTGTCAGGATAAAATATGTTTCTGGATCCAAACTTGGTAATTCTGTCCTACCAGACCTCATGGCAACATAAATCAAATGTATCTTGTAGTTTGTGTCTGGCAAGTTACGGCTCACTTCTTTAGCATTCATTTTATAGACAGTAACACAATACAGATAGAATTGTTGCAAATGGGAAGAATTTGTGGGAAGAAATAGTAGTATAATTTGTATACATTCTGCTCAGAAAGGCACCATACTGAAGATTTTGGCAACTTACTTGAAATGTTTATAGCAGCTATAATACTTGCCTTTCAAAATAATTATTTATGGGCAGCTGCAATTCACACACATTGCTTGGAATCTGTGGAATAGTCTCTGTGGTGGTTCACGGCCTTCAGAAAGCTGGATGCCTTAAAGCAGAGCTATGGAGAATATGGAAAGAACGCTCACAAAATATCTGCAAACTTGTGCCTGCATTTTTGCCTTTGTCATCAAGAATGGAAAGGCTTTTCTAGTTAAACTTAAGTAATTAAATCTCCTTGTCCTCATTAAAAAAAGAAAAAAATGTAACTGTCTGCTGTTGGTCTGAAGAATGGCACCAAGTAAATGTATATTTTAATTTCATGGTGTGACTGCTAAATTATTACCATCTAAGCTGTCTGCCAATATTACATGAAATCCCACCACATTTTAATAATTCTCCTTTTGTTTTGGATGGGAATACCACATGTGTTATGGTTTGGAAGTTTTTATGTGCAATTAGAGCCCCGAGGACTACAACAACATAACCACACTGAATTCACCTAATCGGACTGAAAGAAAACTTCAGTTTTCCTTCATTCTGCGAAATGGTTTGTGTCCTTTTGTATGTCTGTGTGCATGTGCATGTGCATATAAAAAAAAAAAAATTTTCTTCTTCATCCTGTGTTAAAATATGAGAAACCCCTATTTTAATTTAAATTTTACATATAACTGGGTGTTCTGAATTAATCTCAAAACAACTGTTGAAGTGCATGTAAATACAAATCTATCCTTCTGAACCCAGAACTCTTTTCTTGCATTTTTTTTGTTATCACTTATAATGCTAACATAGAATCATAGAATAATAGAATCGTTAGGGTTGGAAAGGACCTTAAGATCATCTAGTTCCAACCCCCCTGCGATGGGCAGGGACACGGATATGTTATTGATTCCCTGTCTTTACAGTGCATTGGATAACCTTTTTAGATACCCAAACCATACATATCAGAACCACTCTCTTTGCCGTAGAAATAAATACTGATTTTTCTTTCAGGAATACAGAACATGAGTACAGGAGAACATGAAAATCTTCACAAGATCATATCACTGTAAGTTGATTAGCAAAAATAACCACATGGAGATGTTTACAGTACTTAAATGTGGTTTTAAATGTGTTTATAAACTCATATAGAGAAAAGGAAAAAGCTGGGAAAAGCAATATGCAAGTCTAAAATACTTATGAAATTATCAACTTCTGTTTAGACATTTTGGGGGGAACAGAGACGGGGAAAGAAGTTTTTCATTTCCCTTCTATAAAGCCCATTAAGGTATGTTAGAAAATACTGCACTGACATTTCTACATGGCCAGTGGCTCACGAGCTGTTCATGGTCCCTTGCTTGGGGTGGCACTGGCCATTCCTAGCCCGAAAGTTTCTTAGTGTATTTGTGTCAATTCTGCTTGAACAAGCAGGCCCATTTTCTCTGTTCCCACAGAATTTGTACTGTCATAAGTGCTAATGAGATGGAATCTAGAAAAGTCAAAGAAATGCCACTAACTGCTTTTCTCTGATTTTATGACTTCTGCCCAGAAAGTAAGCTAAGAATTCCAAATCCAGCCAAAGTTATGTTCCTAAGTCCTGTTTCAGCACCTAAGCTTCTATCAGAGCCCATGAGCAGGGCACATAGAGAAGATATAAGAGCTCAATGTATCCTTGGGAGTCTGACATTTCTTTCAGGAAAGCAGAAATAGAGACTCTGAGCACCTTTTCTTCTATGCCCTCTTTTGCCAAGGAGTCCCACCCTATATGCTAATAATATACCTTGAACCATCTGGTATCAAAATTTCACCAGTGGCAGCCGCCCTCCTGCTAAAGCTATTCCATTTTGCAAGGACACACTTTTTTTTTCTCCTGCGCAAAGACTGAGACTGAATGTCTCTAACCGTGTCATCAGTAAGTCTGTTTCTGAGAGACTATACCCTTTGTTTCCCTATGAGGACTTAATTGTACAGTGAGACACTAAGAGCAGCTGAAACCTTGAGGTTTGGAGAGTCCTTTCACAGCATAGAGGAGATCATCTTATTGCAAAAGTACTGAAAAAATGTTGAGATACCACAGTCCTCCTCTGTTCCAAATGTCTGCAGACATGGACAGTTCTGTGCATGCCTAGAAACTCCCTTATGGAAAAATTTAATGACAGAAAATTAAATATTGATAGGATCAGATAGAAATTAGAGTGAAATATTGAAGATCAGGAAGACTCCAAGAAATTCCTGTCTGTCTTACCTAGACATCTGAGATAACTGCAAGTATGCAAGGTTTATGTCTTACTGAGCCGCCGTTGTCCTTTCTCCAGGTTTGTGCTGACCACTCTTGGCAAGCCAAGCATTTCTCTACACTCTTGTTAACTCTCAGATTGATACTTTTGTCTAAAATTACATTCTAGTGACATCTGAGGCGCACATAAAGCTGACAGAGAGAACAGAGGACTCCTTTTGAGATTTCCTGGCTTGGCATCCAAAGGCAAAACAGGTATCCTAGGAGATTTCAACTGGTCTTGTGTTTCAATAACCTATCTAAACCCTGAATGAGATTTAATCCACATATAGGTACTCCAGAGGCATACACCTAAATTTTCGGTTCAGTTGGTGACAGCGAATCTTACTCAAGAGTCACAGACCCTGAATCTGGGACACAACCGGGTGGACTCTCTTGAGAACCACCAAAGAGTCTCTTCTTCCCTTACAGCAGTTGCTTATGGATTCAGCAGCTACAAGCAGGAGAGAATAAAATTCCAGAAGAAGATACCTGAAAGCAGATTCCCTACCCAGAATACAAGAACAAAGTGGTAATGGCAGTGGTTATTAAGGTTTTGCATCAAATCAATTATCTTGTTTGGTTTAGATGTTTTGTAACCAGCATTGCCTGTGATTTCACATGTATAGCCTGAAAATCTGTGTAATCATAATGTATATTAAAACAAGGTTTACTGGTGAAGGCTTAACCTTGTAAACAAGCCTTGTTTACACAAAAAGACAATTGGACTACTGTTTTGTTTCAAAGTTTACATGGTCAGAGGCTGAGATCATTATTTTTAAAATGTGATGATAGGAAGATACAGTAAGTACCCTTGCGAAGATTTTACAATGAATCCTGTAAATAAAGCCCACAACACAAATGCATAGTGTCTGCAAAGAAACAACTATCATGTATTGTGTTAGAATAATGAATCGCAATGTTTTATCATCATCTGTTTACATAAAAAGTCATAATAGCATTTCAAAATATGGTGTATGCATTTTTATGATTGCCTTAAGTGCACAGACGGGAATTGCCACAGCCTAGCATCATAAACTTTGTAAACCTTTCTTGGAGACTGCTTTTTCATCCCCATCCTCTTCTGCTCAAACAAAAATGTGGAGGAAACAGAACACACAAATAAAACTGCATTAAAATAGTCCTGCGTCTGACTAAAACAAAAGACAGGAAATTCTTAAAAGTATGGTTATAAACTAAAAAATGCATATAAACAGGGCTTCCTAGTGTACTACATTTATGTATTCATAATTATTTCACTATCAATATTCTCATTGTTTATAAATATATACAAATGGTATTGGTCTAACTGCCAAGACCACATTCTTAGTCTGAGATTTAGAACAGAAGCCCTGCTGCTTCTGGCTTCTATTTCATCATTAAAGATGGAAGTGAATGAAGTCTCTAGATTTCAGCTCCTGGAAGCTTTATGATTTAAGCATATTTCTAATCTTCAGCCATATTCTGATGTGGATACTGAGGTCCAGATTCTGTTTTCAGGAATTACATGGTAAATCTCAATGATCTTCAAAAATGTCAGGAGGACAGAAGGTACTACAACTGCAGCAAAAATTCTCAGCAGTTTCCAAATGCTCCAACAAGGGACCTTGTTGCCTACAGGAAGGTCAAGAGCGACTCGTAGATCCATGCAATGAAATATCTGCCTAGATTTCAGGCATCTAGCCCACAAATTAGAATCCTAACCCAAGATTAAATATCTGCTATGGAAAACACAGCTTAAGTATCTGAGGTCACTGACTCAAAGGAAAAGACCAAACACTGCAGAGGCATCTAACCCTAACTCACAATAGTGAAATTCAAATAATGTCACCTTATGGAGTTTGGGCACTCAGTGTCACAACTGAAAACTATGGTTGTTCGAATACACAGGACATTCAGCTGTTCTCCAAAGGTTCAAGCTTTTTGTAAAACTGACTAAGATAATATGGTAACAATGCTACATAGGATTATTCCAAGTTCTACAATTTAATGAAAAACAGATATTAAAGGTTTCTGGGGCAAAAACAAAGGCTAGAAAACAGCTTGCTCCATACAGTTTCTTTCTTATCTGTCTCCACAAATCTTAACAATTTTTGCAGCTGCAGTGCACACCACCTGCCCAACTATATAGGCTAGGCTGGGACCCTGGGGTAAACTGTTTACTCAGAAATGAGAGGTTTAAATGCCCGAGATCAAAGTCAATATTTAACAAACAAATAAACAAACAAACAAGTCTACCTCTGAAACATTCCCAGCTTTATTGGAACATATTCATAGAATAGTTTGGGTTGGAAGGGACCTCCAAAGGTCATCTAATCCAACCCCCCTGACATGAGCAGAAAACATCTTTCATCAGATCTGGTTGTTGAAAGCCCTTTTTGTCCTTACTTTAAACACTTCCTATAATGAGGCATCCACAAATTCTCTGGACCTGTTCCAGTGCCTCACCACACCCATTGTAAAACTTTTTTTCCTTATATCCAATCTAAATCTACCACCTTTCAGATTAAAAACATTGTCCCTTGTCCTGTCACTACAGGGCAACTCTTTTTCCATCTTTTTTACAGTCCCTTTTTATATATTGAAAGGTAGCAACAAGATCTCCCCAGAGCCTTCCATTCTCCAGGCTGTACTACCCCAACTCTCTCAGCCTATTAGATTATGTGGGTCTGACCACACTTCCCAGGTCTCAGCTATAAACAAGGCACCTCACTTATCTTCAGGATCCCCAGAGTGCTTAAATTAGATGGCTCTACCTGCCTGGCTAGCCTTTCTGAGAATGGCCAGAATATCACATACCCTGGAGAAGCTTCAGACAAACAGGGAAATCAATTATTTTTAAATGACACTGAGGTCAGACAGCAAATGAATGCAAGGTTTTGAAGTCACCATTTCGATGTGGCACTTGAAACCTAGCCGTGTTCTATTTTAGTTAAGTAGTTTTATTGACCCTAATCTGTCGCTGACTTGTGAAATGTAAAAGTATGCAGATAGGTCTCCCATGTCTGATACTGCTTCTGCATTGCTTATGAAGAAGTTCCAAAACAGTGTTCTTTTTTCATTGCTGTCATGTGGAATACTTCTGAATTTTTTGTGGATTTTTTATTTTTTTTTTCCAGAAAGACTTTCTGACATGTATCATTCTCTTTAAAGTTTATTAATGTATTTCTCATGCAGTTGCATTCTTAAGGCAAAAAGATCAAAAGAATGGGTAGGTTCAGAGCACAAGCTATAAACTAGTTAGATTTCAAGATGATTGACAATACTTGAATCCTGTTCTGACAAACTGTACAAATGACTAAAGAAGAAAGATTCTTCAGTCAACTCTTTTAAACAAATTTCTACCACAGGACTAGACATATCCTTTGGCAAAGGGCAGGGCTTGGGCTCTGCACAGCTATACAGCCACCATCATGTCTCACAAAGTAAAGGCTTATACACCACCCTGAACACAGCTTCTTTTTCTTCCCTGCAGTAAATCCAGGTGCATGGCTCTACAAATAGTCTTTTATCCCAATTCAGTTTCAGTCTAGTAAGCTTCTCTGTGGATCCTTTCTGCCAGCCATATAATCCTGATAATTGACCAGCTCAGTTAATCTAGGCAACAGAAGTACCAGTCATGCCCATGTCAGTGAAATCTGTGCACAGCACTGAAACACATAATTTATATTTCCTATATGATGGTAACTTTCTTGATACAGAGCTTCCTTTTACTTAATTATTAAAAGCTGTATAATGTGTCAAGACACACAGCAGTTCATAAGTAAACCATTTTTTGGCCAGCACTTACTCAGATACTTGCAGAGCATCCAATTTATACATGAAAAAGAACTGGTTTGTCTTTTTAGGTCAATGAGCTGATCATTTAACCTGCCAAGATCTTTCACAATGGTAAATTTCATTTTCTTGTGGGAAAAGAAAAAAAAAAAAGCAATCACAAAAACTAGAATCCCTCATCAATTTAATTCTGAGTGTGTCATTCTGTAGTATTCGATATGGTGGTTCAAAAGGTTATGCAGCTCTTACCATTCAGTATTTAAACCTACAGTGCTTTTTAATAATTTCTGTAGGATACTTTCAGTTTCATGCTTCTTACAATGTGTTAATCTTACCTTTAAGCTCTAGCTCTCTTGCAGCATATAGGTCTTTCCTGGCAACATCAAAGCAAGACAATAACTGTCTTTAATGTCAAAATATTTTCCCCATGGAAATTTACCCAAATATTCATTTCCTCTCTATTCTTGGTATTTACATGCATCACATATTTGAAGACAGTTATCATGTTCTTTTGTATGCATCACTTAGTTGACTTGAGTATACATATTTTGCTCCCTTAATCTTTCTTTATAAATCAGTTTCTCTACACTCCTTAATCATGCATATTAGCCCTCTTTGAATGGTCTCCAATATAAAAAACCTTTTGTTCATTCTTCCTGATCCTTTGCTTTAAGAAGTTAATAATTTTAAATTTATTTAGGCTCATGAGGGAAATGTCAAGAAAATATAACAACATTTTATATAAACAACAATAATTACTATTAATAATATTTCATGCTTTCCTGCAAGTTTTAGTATATAGCAAACATACACAAATAAAACTGATGTATATCAAAAGCTGAATTTTCATAGTGCAACACAATGTAACTTCACTAAAATTCAGGATGGTGTTTATTTCACCTAACATTCAGATTCTCCCCAACTAGCATGTTTTAAATTGCTACCTCAGAATGAGAAGAATCACAGGGTTGACTACAGTGGCTATGAAGACAGTCTAAACATTCAGAACCCAACATTCAGAACATGAATGTATACTATCAGAGGTCTACATACAAAGATTTTTGTATCTAGTCAGAGGAATCCCCGCCGTGTCATCTTCACACCACATTTCTTGAGAGGACCAAAGGAAGTTCACTACTTTATAACATAAAATAGTTCTTCCTCCAAATCAGGCTGTATTTATCTGGGGATCTTCCAGGGTTTTTGGTGTCAGATGCTTGCAGCCCAGAAAGGCAACTGTATCCTGGGCTGTATCAAAAGGAGCGTGACCAGCAGGTCGAAGGAGGTGATCCTCCCCCTCTACTCTGCTTCCGTGAGACCTCACCTGGAGTATTGTGTGCAGTCCTGGTGTCCTCAACATAAAAAGGACATGGAACTGTTGGAACAAGTCCAGAGAAGGGTCACGAGGATGATCAGGGGACTGGAGCACCTCCCATATGAAGATAGGCTGAGAAAGCTGGGGCTGTTCAGCCTGGAGAAGAGAAGGCTGCGTGAGACCTCATAGCAGCCTTCCAGTATCTGAAGGGGGCTTACAGGGATGCTGGGGAGGCACTCTTCATTAGGGACTGTAGTGACAGGACAAGGGGTAATGGGTTAAAACTTAAACAGGGGAAGTTTAGATTGGATATAAGGAGGAAATTCTTTCCTGTTCAGGTGGTGAGGCACTGGAATGGGTTGCCCAGGGAGGTTGTGAATGCTCCATCCCTGGCAGTGTTCAAGACCAGGTTGGATGAGGCCTTGGGTGAGACGGTTTAGTGTGAGGTGTCCCTGCCCAAGGCAGGGGGGCTGGAACTTGATGATCTTAAGGTCCCTTCCAACCCTAACTATTCTATGATTCTATGATTCTGTGCATCTCTGTGTCTAACTGCAGTCTAGACAATGCAGAGATGGGAAAGTACTCAGTAATTAGATATCAAGACCCCCAAGGCTAGATCATTCTCTCAAGGAACAGAGTACTTGAGAAGTTAGCATCAGAGTCAGAATTTACACACAATATAATTACAGGGTTAAGGTAAAATTAAGACACTGCCTTTGGGAAAGTCTGTTTCTTAATTGGAAGAAAGATGATTAAACCTGCCACGTGAGATACTTTTGATAAATCGAAGGTCTTAAGAGGATGGGAATTATAAATACTTGTTCATTTTCTTAACTCCTAAAGAAGACCCAGTAAACTGATAAATTTCTTGTAAAAAGCACCATGATCAAAAAACTGCAGGTTTTAATCAGTTCCTCCAAAAATATTAAAATAGGCTTTCCTTCTTAAGATAACACATTGTTCCTTAGGGAAATATTTACCTCCCAGAAGCTTCTGTCAAACATTTTTTTTCTTAACCAGCAAGCATGAAAATTCTAATTGGAAGTGATCCACAAAACATTTACAGATGTCTTGTAATGAGTGAACGAATGTTCACTGTCTCCAATTAGCAGAGCCACCTCATTCCAACCTCAGCAGTTTGGAAGAGGCTTCTCTACAGGGCTGTGCTCTTGGAAGCACAGAGACACTGGAAAAGTCACCACATGACCACAAGACTCAAGAAGTAATGCTACCTCATCTGTGCAGCTCAGGGTCAGTGCAGCACTTCCTTGGAAGAGCTTCTGAAAGATCACTGAGCTTCTGAGAGAACTGCAGCAACGTAGTGAAAGACACTCAAGTCATGCCTGTGAACAGCAGGGAATAAGCTCAGCACAGGCTGGTAGGCCTTATTTTCCTCGTAAAGTATTTTCCTACAAGAAAAAGGTTTTTTCCCCTCAACACTGTAAGACTATGAATTCTGCACATGATAAAGCAATCGGCAGTGCAACATAGTTCAGGATTCAGTCAGATGTTTGTATACATAATATGTGGGTTTCCCTATTACTTCTGTTGGATCTAAAATTAGTCCACTATTCTAACAACTGTGACAATCAGCAATCTATCTCTATATGTAAGATACTGCCTTTATCTTCTTTCTTTTCTTTTGTAACCTGTGAACCTGTTTATGTAATAAATGACAGCAAGCCAGACCACTTAATTAAAACAAAATGCATTCGGTGTTTTTAAGTCTTTCATAAATAGAATAAACATAACATTTTGAAATATAAGTTTGTGCTCCTTTTCCATTTCTGTTTTAAGACTAAAGAAATAGTGCAGAAAGATTGGAAACCCAAGAAATAAAAAATGATAATGCTCAAATATACATGAGACCAAAAAAATTCAGGAAGTTTCACAAGCACATTCCTGCTCTTATAAAAATAAAGTGTTATGGAAAAAAAAAGTCAGAGAAACATAACCTGCTATATATATTTCCCCTTTTATTTTACTATTTTCTATCTTAAAATCAGGATCTTTACATTAACCACATGTCTTTAAATTGTGTCCTATACATTTGGTTTGCAATATTTTTTCTCCCACAGTTTTGGAGCTGAACAATTTTTCACCATATCAGCTGGTTTCAGGCGAATCCTCAGTTTGAAATACTTTAAAGACACTCAATTTCTCTCCTACATTATTTAATCTGCAGTTTTGTTCTTTCTTTTAGTGTCATAGCAAGAGCTATGCTCTCCTGGTGCTGATCACCTTTAGGGATAGATATGTGACCAATTTTGAAGTGTCCTTTGTGCCAGCATACAAAATGTCCTACACTAGGTGTGCTGCTCCATGCAGTAAATCTGGGTTTGTACTAACCCACTGAACAACTTAATTTCATCTGTCACTATTTGAACAAGAGACCGTTTCAGACTCTATTTATGGTTTTGACAAGCCAAAGAATTATATCAAGGGTAGCCTGTGAATATTAGAATATACAAGCAAGTTTGTAAAAAAACTTTATTTTCCATTATCTCTGCAGTGACAACACACAGGAATTAAAAACAAAACAAAACAAAAAAACAAACAAAAAAACCAACAAAACAAAACAAAATCAAACCGCAAACATGGCATTCAAATAGTTTTAATAAAGAGAATAAATGGACCCTCAGAGTCAGGAATTGGTTTTCTTTGCTTTCCTGCAAGAATACGGAATTGAATATGAAAAGCAAACTGTTTAAACAGTTTTTAATTATTATCATAAATGCAAATCATTATTGCAAAAATAGAGGTAGACTTTGCTTCCGAACAGGGCATAGCTAGCAATTTACAGCTGGAGCTACATTGTAGCATACCATAGCAATGCATACTACAGTAAAGAGGGTATAAAGTGAGCTAAAAATACATGTTGAACATACATCAACTATACTCAGAATTTCATTACACCTAATTCTAAGCATTCAAGAGCAGTAAATGGTTAGCAGTGATGCAGAAGAAATATTAGAAAAGCAATCACAAAGGATTAATAGAGATTTAAAGAAAATAAATAAATAAATAAATTACAGGCTAACTACCAGATAAGAGCAAAATAAAGACATTACAGAAGATTATGAAATCACGGAAAATGCTTTCAAAAATATAAGAACAAAAGGTGGGTGATAAACAAAGAAATGCCTAAAGAGTATCACTTTTTAAGAGATGAGGCAGAAAGTGCTGGAAAATTTAAATAAATTCTTCATATATCTTATCAAGGAGAAAAATTATAGGCAGATGGCAGACTTATATAGGTATACCTTTCAAAAGGCAGAGAGAATGAAAAAACACTAACGTAAACAGAGAATCTATCTGAAATATTACAGGGTGACAATCTTAGCATGTATCAAATGAAATAGTGTTAAGGCATATCCATTTCAGAATTCACAGAAAGGGACAAAACCACAGCACTCTTCATACAAGTAATTTAAATCACTTCACTGCACAAATAACTTTTATCATATGCAAGACGTTACTTTGAAATCAACTGGGCGGTTCACATGAGTAACAGCAATGGGACTATGGAGAAAAGGAATTTTTAGTGGATTAAAAAAAACTACTGCAGGAAAGGCCTGGTGTAACCCTTCTCAAAGCATGCCTCTGAAGAAGCAAAGACTGTATTCAACTGTTTCTTTCTGGCACATTTTAGTGATATCCTTTTGCTTAGGAAATCAATTTTCTTCAAGCCCAAACAGAAATACATGTTTATAGGAGAGAGGTGTTACAAAAGCAATAGAGCATAACTAACTTCAGCAAATTATGAAGCAATGGCAATTCTAGTGAGAGTGAGAAAATCTACTAATGAAAAACAGAAGTCTCAGCTCTGAAGAAAAATTCTGAACTCTGGTAGCCTGGATTTGAGTTTAAACTCCTACAAGTACTATTCTACATTAAAGGCAACCATCTGTCATGTTTTTAGCTACATCTATAAGGGAGCCCAGTAACTTCAGTCTAAAAATTCAAAACACAGACACATATTTTCAGCCAAAGCAAAGCCAGAGCCAGCAGTAATTTTAATTCTTTTCACTAAATATTTTTTTGGCCATGAGAATATATGTAAGATTGATGTGGTTGCAGCCACAATAGCCCAGGAATATATAGGGTTTATAAGGCAAACAAGTTGCTAAGGAAGAGTTTGCATTCCTAAAAGATTGTGTTTTCTTCCAGTTGTAGCATTTGCTGTAGCAAAAGTATTTTTCTCTCCTTCCTGATCTTACTTTTCCCTAAAAATCTTAGGTTGGAAAGCAACAAGACAGCTCTGAAGTCTTTCATGAAAAAGTTCAATCAGTGTGTGAAACTAGAGCAATTCACCTCTGGAGCCCTGAGAAGGAGATAGGAGTTCTGGAAATGCCACCCTGCTCCGCACCTCTGCAGGAGCCCTGATTTCTCTTGGCCTAAGCACGAGTTTCAGATCCACCTTCTAGCTGAAGCCAGACCAGGAAAGGCACATGGATATTTCTTTCTGCTTGTTGCCTGAAAGCCTCTGGAGAGAAGACAGTCATATTGGCTGTACCTCTGCACCTATGGAAAGATGCTGAAAGAGGCTGTCTGGAAAGTACCTTCATGCTAGAAGGTGGTAAACTGTCTTGGGTTTTTTGATTTCACCTTTGTTCAAAGAAACAGGGCTTTAAACTTTCTTATAAACAGAGTTGCCTCAAAGAGAGATGACTCCACCATCAGTCTTTCCACCTGAGGAGTAATCCCCCCAGACTTTTAAACACACAACTGCAAAAGAGCAGTCGAAAAACAAAGGGTAAGGCAGTGATTACAAGTAACTACTAAGTTTTTAACTGTACAGAAGGTCTGCCAGCCTACAGGTCAGTTTTAACTGAAAAATAGACTGTTTTCCAGAGTAAATTTCTCTGTATCTCACCCACTGCAGCCAATTCATTTTATACAAACAACTAATGGAGCAGGAAGTTAATTACGTACCATAGCTTGACAATTCACATGACCAAGAGACCGCTTGGCTTTTTTTCCTAGGTACAAACAACATTTTTGTCCCTGTAGAAGGTTACAACTTCCACACAGGTACAGAAAGATATCCTCAGAATTCATTGTTTTGGGGAGAGTGAGGAGAAATAAATATTTGAGTATAATTCACCAAAACTTTATGCGAATTCTGTCATGACTGGGCTGTGAGACTACTAGCTCTTCCTCCTCTTCTTCTTTCACTAAAATGTTAGTGAAATTTGCTTCACCCCACCCCATGTTATACACCCCCTCATTGCTATCTAGTTGTCTGTTATTTAACACAATAGTTTCTGCTAGAATTCACTTACAGTTTGGTTTTGGGTTCCTTTAATTTTCTGAAAACCTAAGAAGATATAATTTCAGATTAAGTGTAAATAGTTTATGCAACTCTAAATGAACTGAAAAAGAAAAATGCTTTCTAGAGAGCTAACCTCTTCTGTACCATGCCCCTTCCTTCATCTTAATCTTCCTGCTCTACTGCAAGATTTTAGTGAAAACACTATTAATATAAAATGAGTATATTGCATAAAGAACAGAGGTAAAAATTTGTTCAATTAGAAAGCTACTTCTTAACCCACACATTACTGTAGCTCTTCATGAACTCTTCATCCTATGTTGAAAGGGAAGGTTGAAACTGGGAGATAGGTTGCATTTGTTAGTGGGTATTTGTGATCTTTCCATTAGTTTAAAAGCTTTCTATCTGCCTAATTATAGCAAATTAGTACCATTTGGGGGACACAGCAGAAAAACTGTGATTTTCTCTCTCACCCAATGGTCACATAGTTCGTGGAGACCAAAGTCTAGAAGGATGTCTGTGATTGTGACCCATTCTCATTATCTGTTTCCATCCTAAGTAACATCAGCACAGAGTTTTATATTATGTGAATGAATATTTAAAGTGAAATTATAGCTTCCAGTGGCAAATTACAACTAGATGTGACCAAGAGAGGATTAAGCCCATCATTTTGCGTAAGAGCTCAGATGGTTGGAGTAATTGGATGATAGCTGTAGGGCATCTTTTTGGTCTATAATTAGTTCATTTCTTTCTCATCCCCTCATTGTGTGTATAATTACAAATTAATTTGAAATCCCACTGTGAGTAAAGAAAATCTGTTTAATATAATGGAAGTGCAAAAGCCACAGGATATTATTTTTTGAAAGGCTTTTAGTGTTTATACCAAAATACTAAGTCTGGCCCAAAGTCACATCTACACAGACTGCCAGGCTCATATTTGGTTTCTTTCTTAACTTTTATATGGAAACAGATAAAAGTTCTCCCTTAAAATAAATGATGTTTCATGACTGCACTCTGCTCCAGCATTTGTCAGCAGGTGTCAACAGCACAAAAATTTGGGGAAAAAACTGAAAGCCATCATAAGGGTTTTTATAGACAACAGTATTGTCAGAGGACTTACAGACAGCTCTAAACAAGGTGATGTAGGCAACTATTTTATTCTTCAGTCCTTCCATTATTTGATTGCCATCTAAAATATATTTTTCTGTTTTCACCCTGAACCCCTGAAAGTGTTAAGTGTTGCACCCTGCTCCTGTGTGCTGCAGGAGCTCACCCGTTTCATCTCCTGGCTGAGGTATGCTGCTGGCAAGTTCTGCTTTCCTTCCTTTATCACAATGATGTGGTCGGATGCATTAGACCTCCTGCCTTCCTTAATGCTGATACAGGTAAAAACATGCACTCCTGACAAATGGATAACCCCAACCAGATCCACAGAAGCAATGTTTTGACTTGCTGAACTTCCTGTTTCACTCAAGGGACAAACACATTTTTATCTCTCCCCAGAAATCTTGAAAGAGGTCGGCGAGAGTGTCCCAGGTGTGATCTGAGCACTGGGGATGTCAATAGTGAGCCGGGGGCCACGTGGGGTGTGCAGTTAGGGGGAAGAGTAGAAGAAAAGACCGTCAGTGCAGAGAACAAGGGTAGTGAGATTTGATCATATCTGTAGATGTGTTGCAAAAAGTGTAGAACATCCCATGCCTTTAGCACGATAAGATTAGACTTCTGGCAGAAAAGAAAGAAAAAAATAAAAGGGGAGGTGGGGTATGGAGGGGGAAGGAAGGAACTGCTTAGATATAAGTTCCAAAGATCATTAAGAGGGTTCTTTGTTGCATAGCTCCAACACTAAGATGTGCTGGGGCATGTAGTAAAATAAGGAGGTGTTAAAAAGCTACCAAGCTTCTTAGTTTTCAAAATCAGTTCAAAGTCCTAGTCTTGGATTATTCACATTGTGACCTCCAGGCCTATTTGAGATGCCATAAAATCTGTATTCAGGAAGGAAGGAAGAAATCATCAAAAAGGAAAGGACTTTTTAATTTAGTAATTTCTCAATGGCAATAATATTTTTCTTTCAAATAAAACCTTTCATTTGAAGAGCTCAAAATATTTTCTAGATTAAAAAAAAAAAAATAGAACTCAGCAACACAGGAAAAAACTGGAGCAACCAGCCAGAAAGAAGAGCTAGAGACTTATCACTCATAGGAAAGATATAAGACAATAGGGTAACCTAGTCTACTCATCCCAGAAAAAAGAAATAGACATGCTAATAGGATATATTCATCATGGTGTTTCTGTAGTGGTAATGTCACTCTGTAATTTTTGAAATGGAGGTACTTTAAAATTCCCTGATAAAACTGAATAGGAGGAACATTTATTTTAAAATTTTCATTAGATTTTTTAATTAAAAAAACAATATTTTTTTTGCTAAACCTAATTTTCTAGAAAATTTTCAACTTCCTCTATGTAGCCTGTAGACCAGAAGGTGCAAATGAGGTTGTATGGAAAACAAATAATATGTAGAGGACAGAATTATCTGCTCCAATTATATTTTTTCTGGCTGTTATAACATTATATTAATTAAAAATAGATTTTATGTCTTCCATACAAATACTATACCTGAGTGATTAGTCTTCTATAGGAAATATCTACCATACAGATCTACTACTTATAGGTATTCACTTACCCTGTTATGACATTTAGAAGTGAATTATTCTGATTAGCTGGAGGCTATCAGTGATAGTTCTTATACAAAAATAAATGCAAGGGCCAAAATAGACTAATTATTGGGTTGTTTAAACTCAATTTCTTAAGATTTATTAATCTCTCTAAACCACAATTAAAAAATTGGTGGTCTCAAATTAGCTTCTAGATAATAGATTTTAAGTTATGTGAGTCGTGAATAACTCATTCCACTCTAAGCCTTTACAACTCTTTGCTATGCAAATAATTAATGGCATTTTATTTATACCAGATCAGCGGGAAATTTAAAACCATAATATGATATTTTTCTTCTTTTCTTATTATTCTCTATGCCTTAATGCTATCAACAGCAAATACTCCATTGATATATGCATTTATAAGATAGAAAACCACTCATCCCTACTGTAAAGTTGCCCTATAATCATTCGTCTGTTGAGGAATATATTAAATGCACTTAGAGCAAATAAATCCTGCTCACAGTTTGCCCACACTCCACCCTTCAGGATGCTACCAGAGTGGAGCAACATTCACCTCAAACCTCAAAGCCACTTGAATAAAACCTTGGTTTGATGTGTTCTTGACCCTCAGTCCATGCTTACAACAGTTCATGAATGCAGCTTAAGGTTTTGTGCACATCTGGGAAATCTGGTCTCTCAACCCTTAAAGTTTCCCAGATGGTATTCTTCCCACTTCCTTCCACCTTTGCTTGATTCAGATGCCTGGGGAAAAATGATGATGATGGCAATTTAGAAATATAGTTCCTAAAAATGTTCTTATGTGGTAAGGAGTAAGGATATTACAAAAAAAAAAGAGCTGAATCAAGGATGGTGATTCCACTTGCAGCAAATATGAAACATGTTAGATTCCTTTGTGTTCCACAGTAGACTTAAAAAACCTTATGAACATTTTTCCTAAAATACAAGATTGTGGTAGGTATCTGTTTTCTTTTCAACACCTAATATAAGTGAAAGAAGGAGGTCTAAAACTGTGGGAGGCCCAGCTACAGGTCCCTGATCTGTTTGGTATTAATACATTAATATCTGCTTGATATTAATTCAGTGTATATCTGAACCAGGTTTTTTTTTCTATTCATGGCACTGCCCTAACCACCCACCATAAATCCTGGGCATTGATCCTTGCTTCAGTGGCATCCCCTTCTCAGAACTATTTTATTTTTGACACGCTACTTTCCCAGCCACTCTCTCTGTGCTGTTCTAAGGCAGATTTTTTACAGTGTGTTCTAAGGCACATTTTCTACATGGAGTTTCAAGAAACTATTCAAAGAATTAAACCAGATTTTAAGAGAGTAAAAGTGATTTTCCAACTTACAAGTCATGATAGTCACCTCTGTGGTGGTATCCTGGAGCCTCAGTAAAAGTTTGATTCCTTAGTCAGGAATGGAACAGAATTTACTGATCTAGCACTAAAGATGCTAAAGGTCCTACCACTTTCCTAGTGTGTTTAAACACACATTGGCATAGCTGGCTGAATTCTCCATCCCGGAGCTGCTCTAACCTTCTGTCAGTGGGTACAGCTTTTCCTCCTGTTTGAATTCTGATGGAGATTTTCTCCTCTGCTTTTCCTTCAAGCATCTGAAATTCAATATTTTTCATTGGTTTATGTAGTAATTTCCTGTTAGAGTATTTTTGGTTCAGTTTTACATTTCATTAGAGAATGTTATTCTTTTTCATTAAGATTTCTTTTTTTTTTTTTGCCATGGGCCCCTTAACCTATTCATCTATACCAGCAACAAAAAGGAGGAGACCCTCTCCTTGTGTAATATTCTTGCGGGTGGTAAAAAGGCAAATTGTATGTGAACCCTCATTACTCCTTACAGAAAGAAGAGCCTCTGCTTGTTCCTGCACCTTGTAGCTGTGTACGAGTGCAGTCGACACCAAGAACCAATATATATTTAGTAAGGCTAATTTCATATAAAATGAATCTAATTTCAGATAAAGCTATTATTCTTGATTATTTCCTCCAAGATTAATGTTCAATCTTTTCTCTGAGGTAAAATTTTAGGTATATTGTGCTATGACGTAGTACCCTACAATTATTTTTAAAATTATGACTAAAAATTGGTATTCAGAACACCCCTGCCATTTCCTCCAGGCTTAGATCTGTAAGAGTAGCTTTTCATAAGCACAGAATTGGCATGCTGGTGTTTGCAAACAGGAAAATTTCTGTCTTCTATATAGAATATTCTATAAAGAAGTGAGAGTTATATATTTTGTCTTTAACTGTAAAAAGCATTACTACCTAGGCAGTACCTAGACATTCTTGACTTTCAACTGTTCCAGTAGTGTTCTGACTTCAAGCAGGAGTGACTTTATTTTCCAGATCTTGTGGCTGCATATGAACATACCTCAGCTGTAATCTTGGGATTAGGTAAGGTTTGGGATGCAGCTAAAACTTAATTAAAAAGTTTTCATAATCATGTTCATCTCCAAAGAGAAGAGAAAGAGCCTGGATTGGGTATACTATTGTTTAATGAAGTCCAGTTTGTAAATTTAAACTCAAAAGTGACCACCCTGTCTGACCTCAAGTATATAAAAGCCATGGATTTTCACCCAGGAATTTTATCCTTTCACTCAGTAACTCACAGTTGAGTTGATTTGATCTTTTACAAAAACATGCAGTCTCTATTGAAAGCGATGAGGAGTTTATCCCTCCTCACCAGCAGCCTTACAGGTAATATTGCATACAAGCGGTTGACACTTCTCAGGTTACTCAGTCACTGACAGGAAAATCCATTTAAGAAACAAATCTATCCTGAACAAACAGGCCTTTAATCTCTTGCATTATGGTCATCGAAGGCAATTTTATTTTGGGATCCTAAGGAGAAAAGGCTTCTATAATTGTACTGCCTGCCTATGAATGTGTTTAATGACTTATTAACCCATTAGCCAGCCATGGGATAACAATCTCAAATAAATATGTTTTCCAGAAATAAGTAGCTAGAAAAAAAGTCTACTAGTGTCCTAGTAGACTTAAATATTAGACACTGGAAAATCTGCATAGGAAAAAAACACTATAAATATTCCTACAAAAGTAAAGCTCCAGGTAAAGACTGCAATTTCATAGGTACCACAGAGCTGCTAACCCACAAAATCTGTCAATGAGAGTGTCTGACCCATTCCTCTGAAGGATCTAGGAATATAGATCACCATCAGAGGATGCTGAGGACCACAGCTCACCTTAGCTGAGTCCTTTTGTCACTGAGCTTTTGGTCAGGTTGTCTTTGCTTTGCTTCCAGTTCTGTGAATCTGCCCTTCTTTTGCTTTTTTATTTCCCCCAGTTCTCTAAAAAAAAAAAAACAAACCTTCCTAATTCAGTAAATGGAAACATCCTCCTGAACAAAATATTATTTTCTGCATTTTTTTTCAGTGTAGAAAAATGAAAACCTGTAAGCTTGATTTAGTTTCAACTGGTTTTTGGCTTCATGGCTCAGCTGCTGGCCAAACACTAACCATTAGTTGCATAGCTGTATCTCATTGAAAGTACATTCTCACTTCCCCCGTGAAGTTGAACACTGAACAAGTGTCAGAGAGAGACAATCCCTCTGAAAGAGCTGTAAATAGTAAGAAAAATTAATCATGCATGGAACTGGCAGCATAGAGAAGTAAATGTATGAAAAGCCACTTATGGAAGAACAGGAGCAAGGAGAGGGTCTTCTGAGACCAGCTGCACTTAATCTCTCTGTAACTGGCACACTTAGTAGAAATACTGTTGGGTTCATTCTGTAAGAGTTTACTTCAACTAAACCAAACACCACATAGCTCCAAACAGTAGAGTTCATTCTGCCGTAGCAGGAACCCATTTGGAAGATGCAAAGCCAAATGATCTAACTTCAGTTGTATGGAAATCAAACAGTAAGTGAAATTGTGCTGTTTATGGAGAAAAAAGGTATACAGAATTATTGAGATTTTAGCAAGACAGTAACTATCAAAAGGATTCTTGAGTAAATAATAATTCAGGAAAGACTCTTCCCCATTTATTCATGCCTAGTGAGAAGAACTAAACCTACTGAGATGGAGTTGCCATTGCCTCCCCTCCTCACTCCATGGCAAACCAAGACCCATATATATAAAGGAAATTTAAAATAATGCTCTCTTCATGTGAGGTGATATATTCTGTAAGCCTATATCTAAGGTCTGAGATTTTAATGGGTAATCAGCCAGCTTGAGACATTCCCTCGAGGTGCCTGCATATTTTGATTACAGAAAAACTCAATACTACTGCTCAGGCTGAGATCTCTGAGCCTAGTACCTTATAATATTAGACATATATTTTGTATTAATTTATACCTTGGGGAATTATGGCACATTAGTTTCCAACTTGAAGAAATCACATGTCTCTTTAAATTGACATCAGGTGAGGCTCCTACAGACACATAATAAAAGCTTCCTCACATACATGTATAAGAAAAGGTCCCTCTCTGGGACCAAATGGAGATGAAAATGGCCACTTAGAAGCCTTTCACAACTGCAGTATTGCTAGCTTTTGGCATTCAGGTCTCACTATTTAAACTTAAAAAAAAAGATTGTAAAAACAGGCTTCATTCTTGTTTGTCTTTTGTTCCTTTTCTTTTTCTTTTTTTTTTATTTCATTCCAACCTTTCCTCTCTCATTGTGAGGACTAAAGGAATTAAGAAACTCAATTCCTTTAAAAATTAACTTAGTGATTTTCACTCAACCACATTACTCCAGTACATGATGTTTTAAGAAAACCATCAAATATTGCAAGCATCACTAATAAAATCACAGCAGCTGGCAACATGGTTAAATGACTCATTCTCCTTAGGACCTTTGAATAGACCAAACTTGCTGGAATGAGCAACTATTCTCTTCAAATAGAAGAGTGTGCTCAGCTCGCTCCCTGAAATGTCTGTACACCAATGCACGCAGCATGGGAAATAAACAGGAGGAGTTGGAAACCTGTGTTAAGTCAGGAGACTATGATCTGGTGGCAATTACAGAGACTTGGTGGGACAGCTCACATGACTGGAATATAGTCATGGAGGGCTATGTCCTTTTTAGGAAAGACAGGCCAGCCAGGAGGGGTGGTGGGGTTGCTCTTTATGTGCGGGAGCAACTACAATGCACCGAGTTCTATCCGGGGACAGATGATGAGCGAGTTGAGAGTCTGTGGATGAGAATTAAGGGGCAGGCTGGCAGGGGGGATACTGTTGTAGGTGTCTGTTACAGACCACCAGATCAGGGTGAGGAAGTTGACGAGGCCTTCTACAGGCAGCTGAGAGAGGCCTCACAGTCACAGGCCGTGGTCGTCATGGGGGATTTTAACTTCCCTGATGTTTGCTGGAAGGACCACTCGGCAACCCAGCCGCAGTCCAGGAGGTTCCTCCAGTGTGTGGATGATAACTTCCTCCTGCAAATGGTGGATGAGCCGACCAGGAGAGGAGCGCTGCTGGATCTCATCCTCACTAACAAGGAGGGTCTGGTTGAAGCAGTAAGGGTAGAGGGCTGCCTTGGTTGCAGCGACCACGAGATGGTGAAGTTCAGGATCTTGTGTGGTAGGACTAGTAGAATACCAAGTAGAATTGCAACCCTGGACTTTAGCAGGGCAAACTTTGGCCTTTTCAAGCAATTGCTAGGGGAAATTCCATGGGCAAGGCTGCTTGAAGGAAAAGGGGCCCAAGATAGTTGGGTGACATTCAAGGACTGCTTTTTCCGTGCTCAAGATCGGAGCATCCCGACACGTAGGAAGTCAAGGAAGAGGGCCAAGAGACCTGTGTGGCTAAATAGGGAATTGCTGGGTATGCTCAAGTGGAAGAGGAGAGTTTACAGGTCCTGGAAGGAGGGGCTGGCCACTTGGGAGGAATATAAGGCTGCTGCTAGGGGATGTAGGAAGGCAGCTAGGAGGACTAAGGCTTCCTTAGAATTAAACCTGGCAAGAAGGGTCAAGGACAGCAAAAAGAGCTTTTTCAAATACATGGCAGACAAAACTAACACCAGAGGCAATGTAGGCCCACTGATGAACGGGATGGGTGCCCTGGTGACAGAAGATGCAGAGATGGCAGAGTTACTGAATGCCTTCTTTGTCTCTGTCTACTCTGCTGCAGGCAGTCCTGAAGAGCCCTGTACCCCTGAGACCTTAGATGAAGTCAGGTCGACGGAGCGACTTGCCTTAGTCGATGAGGAATGGGTTAGAGATCAGTTGAGCAATCTGGACGTCCATAAATCCATGGGTCCAGATGGGATGCACCCGCGGGTGCTGAGGGAACTGGCGGAAGTCATTGCTAGACCACTCGCCATCATCTTTACCAAGTCCTGGGAAACGGGAGAGGTGCCTGAGGACTGGAGGAAAGCAAATGTCACTCCGGTCTTCAAAAAGGGCAAGAAGGAGGACCCGGGTAACTATAGACCGGTCAGCCTCACCTCCATCCCTGGGAAAGTGATGGAACACCTTGTCCTTGGTGCCATCTTAAAGCATATCAAGGATAAGAGGGTTATGAGGGGCAGTCAACATGGCTTCACCAGGGGGAAATCATGTTTGACCAATCTCTTAGCCTTTTATGAGGAAATAACACGGTGGATGGATGATGGCAGAGCGGTGGATGTGGTCTACCTTGACTTCAGCAAAGCCTTTGACACAGTCTCCCACAGCATCCTCACAGCTAAATTGAGGAAGTGTGGACTGGATGACCAGGTAGTGAGGTGGACTGCGAACTGGCTGAAGGAGAGAAGCCAGAGAGTTGTAGTCTATGGGGCTGAGTCTAGTTGGAGGCCTGTAACTAGTGGAGTGCCTCAAGGGTCAGTACTGGGACCGGTATTATTTAATATATTCATCAATGATTTAGATGAGGGAATTGAGTGTACTATCAGCAAGTTTGCTGATGACACTAAGCTGGGAGGAGTGGCTGACACGCCAGAACGCTGTGCTGCCATCCAGCGAGACCTGGACAGGCTGGAGAGTTGGGCAGGGAATAACGGGATGAAATATAACAAGGGAAAGTGTAGAGTCCTGCATCTGGGCAGGAACAACCCCAGGTTCCAGTATAGGTTGGGGAACGACCTGCTAGAGAGCAGTGTAGGGGAGAGGGACCTGGGGGTCCTAGTGGACGACAGGATGACCATGAGCCAACACTGTGCCCTTGTGGCTAAGAAGGCCAATGGCATCCTGGGATGTATTAGAAGGGCGGTGGTTAGTAGGTCGAGAGAGGTCCTCCTTCCCCTCTACTCTGCCCTGGTGAGACCCCATCTGGAATATTGTGTCCAGTTCTGGGCCCCTCAGTTCAAGAAGGACAGGGAGCTGCTGGAGAGAGTCCAGCGCAGGGCAACCAAGATGATTAAGGGAGTGGAGCATCTCCCTTATGAGGAAAGACTGAGGGAGCTGGGTCTTTATAGTTTAGAGAAGAGGAGACTGAGGGGTGACCTTATAAGTGTCTATAAATATATAAAGGGGGAGTGTCACGAGGATGGAGCCAGGCTCTACTCAGTGGCAAACAATGATAGGACAAGGGGTAATGGGTGCAAACTGGAACACAAGAGGTTCCACTTAAACTTGAGAAGGAACTTCTTCTCAGTGAGGGTGACGGAACACTGGAACAGGCTGCCCAGGGAGGTTGTGGAGTCTCCTTCCCTGGAGACATTCAAAGCCCGCCTGGACACATTCCTGTGTAACGTTATCTAGCTGTTCCTGCTCTGGCAGGGGGATTGGACTAGATGATCTTTTGAGGTCCCTTCCAATCTCCAGCATACTGTGATACTGTGATACTGTGAGATGGAGCCAGAAAGAATGACTACAGCACATAAGCTATGATCTGTCTTGACTAAGCTCCTTTTGATATAGGGCTTTGTTGGGATTTGTTTACTCTTCTGTGAGTATAGTCAGAGTATGTGCGATCTTATTACAAACATTGCAAACATTAAAAACATTACAAACATTGCATTCTTATTACAAACCTGCGCAGACAGACAGATAGACAGACCAGATGCAAAACAAGTTAAGTATTGCAATATTATGCTCAAGATGATAGTAAGTCTAACTGAGAAGAACCCAGCCTCGGTGCTTGGATTATGTGTCTGTTCATCTTACTCACTGAGCAAGCAAAAAAAGCATCATGTCTCCATCCATGAATAGTCACAAGTGTGTAGCCTAATGTTATCTTTCACTACCCTCCTCCTTTCAAAATTTCATGGCTAGAAATACAGTCCGTCTCTTTGCTCTTGGATACCATTGTGGAAGGCCATCTTCTAGTCCAAACTGTACCACAACAGAGTTAAAATGATCTCTTTCAACACAGCTCAGCCACAACTCAAAGTGTTCCCCTCATGACCTAAGAAAGGTACACATACTCCAGGAAAAAAAAAAAAAACAAACAAAACTACATACAGTTCGAGATCCCATGCGCTCTATGCCTGGGGTTCAAACCAGGGATTAGAGCAAGGCTTCTGCAAAATCCAAACGCTATGTCCAACACTGAATTTATCACAGCTAGATATTTGCTGTACTTAAATAGGGACGTATGTAGACTCTTACCATAAAAATTTTCCAGGTGCCTTGAATTTATGCGTCTCTGTGTGTATACAACCTCTTAAGTCCTCTTTCATTCATTATTTTGATGGCAGGAGCTTTTATTACTGAAAACTGAGCATACTCAGCTCTATATATTGTCTTTCAAGAGGTTCTCCTGACTTTAAAGCTATAGAAGAAGAGAAAAGCATACCCAAAGCCCTCCCACCAAAGATTTTCCATCTTCCATAAAAGTATTAGGGATCTTCTAGAGAAGAAGGAAAACACCTGAGCCTGTGGTTAGAATACTCAGCTTGCAAAAGGCACCGAAAGTCCTGGCTATTTTCTCAGTTTCTTGTGGATTAAACTGCCATGGGATAAAATACAGAAGCAGGCTGTGATGCAGGGACTGCACAGCACCATTCCTCCTCCAAAGTGAATTCTGTAACTGCCTAGAAAATCAGTAGTGCTCCCTTTCCCAGTGACTCGTACTCAGGCATCAACTCACCCCTAGAGCCTATTACTACTGTCTATGTGACCTGTTACTTTGGGAGAACAAGGTCTCCATTTATTTACCTTCAGTGAGCTGAGATATGCAGAGGGACTGAGCATCCTGGAGCTTAACTACAGAACTAATGGCCCAATCGATCGTTCCACCTCCTCTATTCTATTATTTAAAAGAAAAAGCATGATTTCGGTTGCACTTTCAAAAGAAAATTTACAGATGCTGACATGCAGGAGAAGCTTCCTTGCTGTGAATTGCTTGCATGAGAGGTGACACTATTTCATAGTTCATAGCAAAATTCTTAAAGTTCAAGGAGAGGGAGTTATGTAAAACACCTCACTCATTAGTGTTTCTTTGCTATTAAATTAAGTGTTGCCATTCACTCACAGCTCTGTTTTAGGCATAGAGTTCTGCCCAAGTATTGCATATGCTCAGCACTATAACCAGAACTTCTTTGGAAAAGATTAGATGCGTATGCCAGACTGCAACAGTCAGGGTTTTGGCGTCCACATCCCTGGCCAGAAACTATAAACCAGTCTTCCAAAAGTGAAATGGTTGTCTCCATTTCTTGGAACCCTGTTGAAACACTGTAAGAGTGATTTTCAAAAACCTATGCTCAGTCCTTAGATTTCAGACCCTTTCTCAATTTAAGTCTACAAACATGCTTACACATAAACTTGAAAATACAGGTCTTACTTTTGTGGATATTCTTGTCACATTTGCTTGACCCTGATAAATTTACATTTATGGTATGCATCTTAATTTTTAATTTGGTTAAAGTAAAGATTAATTTTGTATAAAGCAGGTATGTAGTGAAATACCCTATAGTGATTTCTTCTCGCATTTGCTAAACATAATGGATTGGATCGGATCCTGATACTGAATTAAAAGTATCATAGAAGACTTTGGATCTAAATATTAAGAAAAACTCTTACTTTATAGGTCTAGTAGATATATAATTTAATAATTTGGGAAATGTAACTATTTCAAATGAAAGTTTCATTTAATCAATAAACATCTCATGGCTATTTTGTGTCACCACTTCTAGAAAAGTCATTCCAAACTAATGAAAACACATGTGAAGATTTGAAATTCTAGACCACTGAATAGTGGAAAAATTTAAGCACACTGGGTCCTGAAGGTAGTTTTTCCCACAGGAAAGGCAAAAAACTATATGGAGGTGAAAACAAGTTATGACAGTCTGTGCATGGACATTGCTAATAGTCTGTGCCTTCGACTGCACATTTTCTGAAATTAAAACAGCCTTCGTTTTCCAGCTTTCTGGGGTATATTCAAGTGGTGTATTTTTTCTCTACATTGCTAAAACTCTGCCAGAATTATCTAATACCCGACTTTAAAAAAAAAACAACGAACATTTTCTGGGCAGCTGCTAATAGCTGTCTGCATCGAAACCTTATTCAAAAGCTGCCAGAGTGTCTCTGCAGGCACACCTGGCAAGGGCTAGCCCTTACAGCAAACAGACTATTGCTGGTTTGAGAAATCAGGTACACTCAGGTTCAGCTATTTCCCTTACTCCCAGGTAGGCACAGGCACTGCCATGCTTTCAAGCCCTTGTCACGTGTAGTCATGGGGCCCTGTAGACCCCAGTGTGGTTACTGATAGTGGGTGGTGCATGTGGATGTGTTGCTCAAGCTGCAGCTAAGTCACTCAAAGGGGTTACTGCTTCTTCTGCCACTCTTCCCCAGCATGCTGAAGGAAACTAAACCTCCACATGCAGTCATTTCCTAACCTGCCAGAATGATCTTTCCTGCTTAGCCTAACCACATTTTAAAATGGTGGTGCTATTTACAGAACCAGCTTAGAGAACAAACGTGCTGGCAGAGCAAGAGGGACAGTATAACCAGGTATAAGGATGATAAAGCTCCAGAGACGTGGAGACTTCAATGTCTGAAAGCAGCTGAGCTGTGGTTGGAGCAACATGTTGGACTGCAGCTGGAGAGGTCTGCGAATATGAAGATAAGTAGCAGCACATCCTTATGGAAATATTTAAAACCACTCAATTTCAAAATAATCCTAATGACCTGTGATTTCTCCTGGGGACTTCTGTACAATTTAACTGTGGTTGTAGTGGACTAGCACTGACTAGGGATGGCTGGTGTGTGGTAATACCTGTTTGTTCGTGGTGAGTGGTAGTGGTGATTCAGCCTAATGTCTAGCATATGCCAAATAGCATTAATCCCACAAATTTGGAAGGAAAGCAACATTTGGAGAATAGATTTAAAATAGACAGGGTATCAGTTTTCTGGAGGGAGTGTGGTAAATAGAGAAGTAAATCTGAAGAACAGAGGATGAAAGAAGGTAATCTGGTGAAGCCATTTAATTCACAGTATAGTCTCAGCTGACAGGGATAAGTGAAAGATGGGAGAAAACGCAGCAGATTGGGAAAGAAAAGAAAAGGAAGCAGGTGACAGAAAGCCTGTGGAAAGCCTGCTGACCAGAAAGGCTGCTGTCTCCAGTTCCCACCCACAACTGCTCAGCTGCCCCACAGACTGCTGTCTGAAATGACTGTCTGATCACATTGTCATTACCACACTAACCCACCTCATTCAAAATCAATAAAATCAGACTAAATTGATCTTTGCTGACTGGACTCGTGACTGAAACTATTTCAGAACTGTTCACAAAAACAGTTCACATTCTAATTTATCCCAGGGACACTAAGATAATGAGGGCAGTAAAGTTATTATTTGGTATAAATGTAACCAAACCATGTGTGTCTAGTCACAACTATTATCATTCAGCAGATATCCAGCTATGCCTGCTTAGTAAGGTGTGGCTGCTCAATGCTGCTCAGAAACACAGCCAGATGACTACATCATACTGGCCAAGGACACAACTTTTCATGGCATCGCCCAAAGCAGAAACATATGAGTTTGAGCTATAAGTCTTCTCACTAATGTATGCTTCTTTAAAGGAGTTAATATGTAGAGAGAAAAGATTGCTTCAGAAAACCTGACAGATTATCCAGAAGAATAAGAAACAGGAAGGTTCACATCTCGTATGCCATACTTCTCACACATCTACTTGAGCATACACTACCACTTTCAGAAATGGGATCTCAGGCCAGATAGACTTTGCACACATGAACACACTTGCAGGCTTTGAAGTTCTTGAGGGTCTGGATGTACTCATACGAGACGATCAGCCAGGTAATGTGGGCAACATCTACAAGCTCCTTGTAGTTCTGTGATTGTAAGTGTGTCCACAGTAAGTTTCCACGCTATTTTCCCAAATAAGCTAAACAAAGACTTTGCTTTTATAATTACTTTTGAGAATACTTTAACAATGGATACTAACAGTGGATTGGGCAGGTGGAAAAGATCCAAAACCTGGACAGCTAGATGAAGTACCAGAAACAAGTAAAACTGTGTACATATTCCAGAAAGATGGTCGTTAGACAAGCAGAGGCAACGTGAAGTCGCCCAAACCGTGTGTGATATATGATACAATCCATTAAGCTAAATTGTTAACACCTTTTTAGAGGTTGAGGGTGACATTCTTCCTAGTGCTAGCATTGCTTCTACCTGCCTTACCGCTGAACTTTGTGACTATGGCTGTTCCTCTTAGAGATGGGCCATGAAGTCAGCTGTCAGCATAAGCAGCTGATATGGGTATAGCACAGAAATGTATTAGCTACCTTCTTTCCACAACAACTATTTAATGGATTTAAGGGGGAATTTCTGCCTTTGCAATCCAAAATGGTAGATTTTGAACCACAGTCTTCTATCAACCTCTCATAGATCTTCAACATTTTGGATTACGTCTGCCTAATTTCTTATATCTAAATAAATTTCAGCTCTCTGGGAGAACAAGATTTTATATAAACAAGCAAACAGTTTCTGACCAAATGTGTTCTTTTTACTGACATTATAAAAGAGTTAAACTGCAAGTAACAAGAACTACTGCAAACAGAAGAATACAATGGAGTCACTGCTGAGAGGTGCTATGACTGAATGAATATAAGTTTGTAACAAATACGTAAATATAAAATAAATACATCAGAGGGTAAAGCTGCAGGAAAGCACCAGGTGTCTCCAAGTGCTGACAGACAGAAGCTAGTGGGCCGTGCTGTGATGTGACCTTGGCTGTGGCAAATAAGACCCATCCTTCAGCCTAGCATGTCAGCATTAATGTACTCCAGCAAACAGTCTGTACCGCATACAAAACTAGAGTGACTAAAGTAGAAGTGTGCTTTCTGCAGTGTCTGATGCAGTGGAGAAGACTCATCAGCACAGGATGAGGTGAATATCCAGCTACACTTGCCTGAATCATAGCAGCAAAATCGAGGTATTCGTCATTCTTACCAAACCCTTTTGTTATGAGTACGTGGGGGCAAAAAAGAGGCCACCTGCTCCTCTTAGTTTTCACCTCCATTAGGTTTTACATACAAAGTTCATATACTCTCTCTGTTTTATTTTTAGTGCAGTTAGTAGGAGTGTCCTCTCCCCACTGACTGGCATCAGCAGCACTGGTCTCCTCAGTAACAGGTATTTTGGGGAAAAAATGTAGGAAAATGCAGCCTGTACAATAAAGAATGTAAAACTAGGTACTTAGGTTCACTGAGTCTAACTATATAGACATCGAAGGGGTAATAAATCTTTAGGTAATAAATGTTAATAACCTCTAAACGTGACTTAATATCTTCAATTTAATTACTTTGGGCTGTATCCAGTGAATTAGAGTTTTGGGTGACTGGTCTCCAGCATGGAATCTGATTTAGGTGACAAATGTTCCCAGAGGGAGGGTTAGCACTTCAGAACAGGACCCAAAGAAGCCAGCTCAGCAGGAAGCAGCCTGGAGCTGCTGTACTCCAAGAGGAACTGAGGAATGGGTTTCTTTCTTCATGAGATGCACAGCCTGCCAACCCCTTCTAAACTTAATATTTTTAATTTGAAGGAACAGCATGGAATTACTCTTTGTCAGAACTGTAAAGGAAGCAGAAAAAACTATCTATCTTGAAATCTAGTGATTGCCATCTTCATGTAAGAGGTGAGGGTTGATGTCTTTAGAGTAACTGGTTAGAGCACACACACAAGAATGCCTGAACCTCAAGACAGTTGAAGAGGATGGAAACGTTTTTATTGAAAAAAAGCAATTTTGGGTGTTTTTTGTGGGGAGTTTTGGGGGTTTTTGGTTGTTTAGTTTTTTGGGTTTTTTTGTTTGTTTGTTTTTTTATAGTAGTATATGTCTATTAGTTATAATATTCTATATCTGACTGTTAAACAATTGGTTCTGCTGGAGACAAACTAATGAGAAAGTGCAATTCAGGCAGTCAGAGGTGAATGATATGCCTCTGCAATATATTACATGGCTCTCATCACTTTATATGATATCTGTGTGAATAATTAAAAACTTGAGGCTGCTGTGTTAAGGTTAGAAACGGGGGATTTGATTCCTGATACATAATATCTAAAAGCAGATACTTATGAGTCACACCAAAAATTACTGGTGCACAATCTATGTAAAGGGAAATAATGAAGAACACAAGCTGTAGCTCCCAAACAGGCTCAAGTTAGCTCCTTTATTTCCGCTCTCCACAAGTGTAGTTGACAATACAGTTAACTCAGTCAAGAATCTTCTATTTATTTTTTTTCCTCCTTTTTATTCTGACAGGGGCTTTCACTCTCCCCACTGAAGGAAACTAAACTCGGAGAACTTTACAGGCATTTCTATTGACTCTGTGAATAATCTTGACTCTGCGGATTATCCTCAAGCAGCTGTGGAGAACACAAAAGCTTCCCCCAGAACACAGGAAAAAGAATACTGATGCAGCCTGGGGCAGATTTTTTTTTTTCCCTCTCAGTTCTCAAGTGATTTTTAAGAGCCAGCTGGTCTGGAAAACGATGAATTTGTTTGTAGGAGAGGTAAACACTGCCAAAATCAACAAGTTCCTTCCTTAGGGGACTGTAGAGCAAATTGGTCTGCAGATTAAGACAGTTCAGTCGAGTCATGTTGGGGCTGACATGAACCCTTCAGGCTCCCTAGCTTTTACCCCAGAAAATATGAAGAAAAGTTATACATTTCCTATGGAGGAATCATATACTGTAGGGTCAGAAAAATTAAATAAATTAAAAGTGATCTCCTCTGTAAATATCCTAGCACAGGATTTCTTAACTGAGATGGCTGATAGGTTTACTAGTAGTTGCCTTTGTACTGGGTCAAATAGGCTCTGTCTTGACTCGCCAGACTGGTATCGGTGAAGGATTTAAAGGTGATTAGAACTGTGTAAAATGATCTCATATGTTGTCACCTGCCAAAGAAATTTCAGTGGGTGAAGCCTAACTCTATTCACAAGTCATTTTTCCAACCTAAGGCAGGAAATGTGTTAAACAAGCAGAGCCACAGTGTCTCACAGAGGTGCTTACAAAGGCATCTTCATGAATGTGCAAGATGTGTGCGAGAGACAAAGTAAGATGGGAAAAAAACACTGCATTTTACAGTCTGCTTTGCACTTCCCCAGCACTTTTTGTTTCAAAGGCATTAAGAAAAACTGGGTTTTAATCCTGGTAAGACATAAAAACATACATGACTTTAGTTTCATAAATCAAGAAACAGAGGGAAATAGAAACTCAATTTCCCTCAACAGAGGGAAATAGAAATGCCAGCTCTGGTGCCATAAATCACAAGAAAATTTTATCAGAAACAGTGTAATGGGAAGGTAAGGCAAAGTTTTCAAATTGTTATACTACACAGAGGTGCCTAAAACTTTAGCAAGCAGTTCTGAATACTTTGGCTGGCTGTAGCTAACATGGCCAGGTCACACACAGTTCAGTCGGACTTTATTGGCATGACAACATCTTCATACACAGCTACAGGAAATCAGCAATACAGCTGGGAGGGACCACAGGTCTCCTGACTAGGAGTTCTGTGTATTAATGACAATACTCTGCTTCCTAGTCCCTTACATCCTCACAGCATTTTTCAGCCATTAACTAATGCATCAGTGGGGTTTATTTGAGATAGAGATGCAACAAGCAAGCTCAAAACAAAAAGCATGTAGGGCCACCATTTCATTGGGAAAAGGTTAAGTCACTCTAATTAAATCCCACAGAGCCTCTCTATTCAGAAACCACCACATTTTAAAAGCAACAAGGGTTAACATCTCATTAACGGGGAGCTAGGTTACTGTAAGTCTGCTATAAAGGATTTTTGATACTTCTGCTGGAAATCAGTGTAGGGGAATATTATATTCAAAATTCTTTGTCAGAAAGGCTAAGGAACTGCTAATCACTGCAGTAACACTTTCATTTTCACCTAAATTAACATAGCTCTTCAGACTTTTCCATCTTGCAAACATCCATGCATGAGACTCTGCACACCGTGTGACATAACCAGAGGGAGCACAAATGTACATCAGGTCACACGACAGACACGCTCTGTCTTAGGGCAGAGTTGTTGCACCAGGAGGGAAATATCGAGCCTGCTCACAGTGGGTGTAGTGATGCACTGCGCAAAAGCCCCTCACTGTTCAGTGTCCTGTGCATCCAGTTCTCTGTCCTGCTTCAGGACTGCAGACACAGATGCTGAGCACCAGTGAGTATAAGTAACACAGAAATTCATTAGTTTCATGAGACATAGATACCACAGTGCCAGCATAACCTGAGCCTTGTTCACAAGGGGTGCCAAGTGTGGATCTGGCATGTAGCAGCGATATCATCTTTATATTGGTCCTACCATCACAGGACCTCTCCTATGTTTTCCATTTTTCATTGCCACAGAGAAAAAGTTTCATGCACTCTATACGTGGAGGTAGTAAAACTTTGAGTACTCTTGGAGAGATTATTAATTTATATTAATAAAGTGCTATTTAGGTAGTGAGTGACTGAATAAGAAATGTTAAATCAGTTAAAGGGAGACCCAAGGAAATATATGCCTCATATATAACTCATAGCCAAGAAAGAAGAACTTAAGTCAGCTAGAAGAAAATAGCAAACAAACAGCGTATGAGTTGTAAGCAATTCAGAAATATACTCCACAACTTTACCCACTGAAGCATAAATATACAATGTCTTTCATGGTTAGGTGACAGGAGGGCTCATTTCTAACACAGCCATAGGTTAGTAAGTTTAGTTAGCTTCTCATACAACTGAAAAGCAGCAACAGGCCTCATTATTGCCACAGGGTGGTAACAGAATTCAGTGAATTCTGGAAAAAAAAAATACTTAAAATGTCAAAACATAAGCTTAACTGAATAAAAAGCTGAAGTGTAAGCCCAAGCCTGAGAATGGAAAAGTACTGGATAAAACATTGGAAAATATACTGCAGGGAACAATCCCACTTTGGCAGTGGGATAGACTAAATGACCTAATGCAACTTTTCCATCCCTAATTTATATGATTCTATGATTCAACAAAAACAAACTGTGAAATTAAAAACTGAAGCAAGTTTATAACCTGGCTACCATATTTTATAAATGCATATATACACATTTTTGTAGGTATTTAAAATAGTGACTCTCTTGGCACTGGTACTAGAGGAGATGTATGCATAATGTCAGATTTCGTCTTTAAACATTCATCTGGCTGCCAGGCTGACAAGATGCCAGCAGCCTAAAAGATAGACCTAAGAATAACCCTGAAGACAGAAAAAGAAATAATCACTAAAACTGAAAAAGTCAATGTTGACCACTATGGGCTAAAACTCTGGTTTCATTGCGAAAATTAACGCAAAGGCCAAAAAAAAACCTCCAGGAACAGCAAGAAAGCTGGGCCCTCGATGTGAGCGGTTCTGTTGCAGAATGGATGCTCTTAGGCGCTTACTGTTCTTTAAAATGTGCTTCTCTTCTGCAGGGAACAGTAGCAGTGTTAAAAGGTTTAGGAAAGTCACTGTAGTGTGTTGTTTATAAACACACAGCTCAGACATTTACAAAGTTCAACACCTGAATTGAAAGCTCCTGAGTAGGCCGATCAGAAGATATAACATTTAATTCCTCTCCTTACTGGGTAGATGCAGATCACCAAAAATTAATAAAGTATGGAATACATCCAAGGCCCTTCTGTCTCCCTTTTTTTTTTTTTTTTTAATGATCTTCTAAAGGAAATCACTACTCTCAAAATACTGCAAAGTGAGATTTATATGTTTAGGTTCTCTTAGGTTAGTATAAAAGTATTCCAAATAAGAATATGTACTAACAAAGATTGTCCTGTTTTCTGAGAAGGGCAGTACTGACTTTCAAATACGCTTTCACATGCAGATAATCCTGTGAGTGACCACAGAAGTTCCTGCAGTTGTAAATAATTTGAGACCACCTGGACATGCTTAATACATACAGCCTGGGGAAATAAGTCATTCAAAAAGAAAAATGAAGTCTTCTCTTTTGAGTCCTTCAGTACAGATCTGTAGCTCTAAGGCTAATCAATTAGCTCCCAGAAGAACGGATGGTTCTGTTCTGGAGTATCAGCTTCAGTGCCTTTCCAAACAGTGGAAGAGGCCTGTCATCCTGCTTTAAATAAGGAACAAACTTCACAACCGAGGAGGACAAAAAATATGGTTTAAACAAATAGTTTACTAAAGAAAAGATTCATCCTTCTTTTTAAGGAGTATTTGTTCCATCACAACAGTGAGCTTCCAATTAGTAAAGATATTTTTTTCCTCAATGAAAAAAAAAAATACAAAAATGAAAACAAAAACAGCCACCACTAGAAGTGTTGAGAAAAGCAAATGATGGAGAGACCATATTCAAGGAGATAATTACCAGTGGGGCTGATGAAAACAAATTTACCTGGGAAAGTAGCTCTCATGGTAGAATGGAAACACTAAGTCCATAAAACTGCAGGCTACTTCAGCTGCTTTTAAACCCTATAAAAAATGTCATATTCACTACTCCCCCACTTCTCACATCTGCTTTAGACTTTATTCTACAGCAGACGCTACATAGCAGTCAAACCCTTACGGAACCTCACATCTCATGACTTAAGAACATTTCCAAAAGCCTCTGAGGGATTTAGGAGCCAATATTACCGATTTTCAGTGAGTTTTGGGCTGCTGGGACAAGATTCATGAGTTGGTTTAGAGAATTTCTATTTTGAGAGTCAGAGTTCCCACTGCTCTGTCCCAGCTGGTGATGGCCCTGGAGGCCACAGTTCTCAGTACCACAGGAAGCATTACTGGCTGCACAAAACCAGCAGAAGCCTCAAGAAGGAATTTGATGCTACAGATGGAAATGCCATAGCTTGTCCTCTCAGTTACAGTTAGCTTGGCTTGTCTATCTGCAGCCTGATGCATTTGTTTGGCTGTTGTAATAACATTCTGATTCATTTGCAAGTATGTCAATACCCTAAGTTATACCTAGCTTTGCAATTTCAGACTTAGCGACCATAAATCTAAAATAGCTGCTTGACTAGTACAATTCCTTCATATAATTCACAGAACAATGCCTATAACAAACACCTCTCCAGTTAATCGTCAGCCATGTAGAAGAGAAATGCTCCACAAGGCTGAGCCAGAGAACACTTTGTGGGTTTAGCTCTAACTCACAAGGTGAGAGAAATGCTCCTGGATCCACAGGATCCTCCTGGATCCATGGTTTCACAGCCATGAACTCTGAAGAACTAGGGAGCTAAGCCATCCACAGAAAAATGAATAAGAGAAAGGTCGAAGCAAAAGTCCTTCCTTACAGTACTATGATTTGTTTCAAAGATCCACATTCATATCCCTCTTTGGGTAACTGAATTTGAGTTTGAGCCTCTATATGCATATGCTTTGGGGTATCTGGGGACAATGTTTCTCAATTCCTCAGATCTTTCCCTTTCTGTTAATTAAGTAGCCTGCACTTTAGGGTAGACAGAGGAAAGCCAGAAATTAAGTGAAGGAAAAAGCTGAAGGTAAAAAACACCCCCTAACCTGCCAAACAGAAAATTTTCCTGAGAAGTAGGACACCTGGAGCTGAAACAAAGTTGGACACATTTTACTTTCCAGGGCTACATTCTCTAACCAGGCCATTCTCCTGCAGCAGAGAGATACTAGAAAACATGTAAGAAATTTGAGACTGGACTGAGTAAATCTACCCAGCAGAATAAATCAAAGATATATTTAAGGATGAACTACATGGACCAAAGTACTACTACTGCAAGGATTTGAAATATGTCTATACTGGAAGCAAAGCCAGAGAGGATTTTCATAGTGATGCATAGACAGCTAAGATGGTACTTAGTCTTTGGATTTAGAAGAAACAGACTGTTAACATGGATCTATACCTTAATCACAGGGGTTTAGAGGAAGTTGTTTTGCAAAAAGAGACTCCAAGTACCCAAGCTCTTTTTGAAGTGGGACATGGGTGATTCTGAACTGTCACTGTGCAGCGGTGCTGTGCAGAGATATCCCAATGAATGCTAGACCTGTATGTGCTATAGCTGCACTATGTAGGTCCAAGGATATTCAGTTCTGGGGTCATCGGACTTGGTGGATGGCCTAACTTGGACCAACATGACTCAAATTCTGTTTTCTGTTTCTGATAGTTAATTACTACTTTTTATACCTATATCTAAACTCTAGCCCTCAGGTTCCTCTTAATTATGCTTCCCCATTGAAAATATTAACTACAGTCCTTCAGTCTTTCATACCCATCTTCCTTATAAGTTGTTTATGGTCATTTGGTGCAGTACGCAGAGCTAGTCTGAGTAACTAGTAGAAAATTTAGAGAAAAAAGCAATTCCTTTGCAAACAAAACATTTGGTGAAAATGGGGAAAATTCTCAATGTTGTAATACCTTATTTCAAAAAAATATTTTTATTAATCACTTTAATAGCTAAAAACATAATAACAAAAACCACCAACACTGAACTGATTTTTTCCCTCAGAAAACTGTAAAACATTGAGAGTTTTACCCCACTCAGAATAATGGCAAATTTTTGAAAACTTGAAATATTTTATAGAATAAAAAGTCAGCTTTCCTCCTAATTACACTAACATGCAATTTAGTCCCCTAGCTGCAGTGAACTGTCTGGTTTTATGGGGTCTGTCCAGATAGTCTAGATTCCTTGATCTGCAAATGTTTTTCCCCATGCTCAACTTTCCTACTGTGTGTGGTCCCACTGAAATCAATAGGACTTTTCACAGAGTTTAAATTAAACATGAGTGTGAGATTTTGAGTGTGAGTGTCTTATGGCCTGAGACTGCATATTCCTAAGGAAAAGCACATGTTACCTGGGGAGGGGGAAGGTCCTCTGAATTATCTTACATTACCTACCACTCTGTGTAAACTATGAAGTGAATATAATAGTGTCACATTTTCAACCTCAAACTCTCGATCTGGAGGCTTCCTTATATAATGCCAAGAATCATAATAAGTCAAGAACCTTAGAATCAGCAATGAGTGTTTCAAATTATTCCCCTATTTTCTTAAGTTGACTGGACAGGATATTTTACATGGTCCTTAATTTATTATCTTTCATAATAAGGAATGTTACTTCAGCAATACAGAATTACGGAATATTGCTAAACTTATTATTAAATCTAATCATGGTAAATGGGTTTCCTTTCCAAAATTGTACAGTCCTGTCTATCTTTCCCCAAGATTTTTTGATGACTAGCAGTTTCATTCTTCATACATTTCAAGCTCTACTAAATATGTTATGAAAAGATCTTTACAAAGCGGGTGCTCTGGTGGGTCAGCACTGCTTTTCCAGGGTGGATGTTAACTAGTGCTGAAGCAGAGGGGCCGTACTGCTGAGAAATTCCAATGGTCCAGGCTTTTATATTCATCTGAAATGAGACAAAAAGTCTATTTTTCTAAGAATTATAAGTACCAAGAATACTGTTCCTTTTTATTAGTGTTTGGGTTTTAAATAGTACCAGTTTTAAAAACAGTCATATTTTTTATTTTACCATTGAAAAAAAAAAAATCACAGAGAATCACACAAAATCAAGCTTAGTACAGAGTAATGACTGGTCCCAAACCTCGCATTACACAGAGGAAAATTCTGTAGTCAAATAACAGCTGCCAGATGTGATTTTGAGCCAGAACAACAGCTTTTCTCAGCAATGTGCTGGGAGGTATCTCCAGAGTGTCTGGGATGGTGTATAGTGCTCAACGGGAACAGGCTGTGTCACTTCTGCAATGATCTAAGCACTGCGAAGGAAAGTGGAAGCAAAAAAGACAAGGACAAAAATAAGTACGTGTGCCCTGGCTTGCCTCAGTGTAATCCAGAGAATGTAAATCATCTGCATTGCATCCATTTTTAGGATTTTTGCCTGCTTTCCACTACCAGGCTGGAGCAGCAGCTGATACAAGTGTGTCTTAGGTCTGAAAGGAGAGAGGAGTGAGAGAAGGGGCAGCCATATGGGCCAGCCACTAACAAAAGTGCTTCCAAAAGTCCCCATGAAATATTATCTCTCGCAGGCAGCTGTTCAATACCTCATGATGTGTGTTATGCACTGCTTTCCTGCCAGCCTACTAGACTGCACAGCACGTTCACCTCATATTACTTTATTAAATTGTGAATTAAAAAGCATTATTCTCATTGCTCAGCAGACAGCTTCCTTTACCAGTGACTCACTGCTGCTTTCCTAACCCCCATGTACCCTCAGCACCACCCAGGCCATAATTTTTCTCAATATATACAAAGAAGTGTCAAGTGCCTGGGAATGTGGTGATCCCTTACATCCAAATAAAACAAAGTTTTGTCTTATGCATATATATGTGCTAAACAGAGAGTAGATCACTTTGATGAGATGACAAAGCTAAATTTGTCACCATTTTAGTTGGAAATTTCTTTTGTCTGCCTGAGTGGAAAGTTTCTGTTTGGTGACATTAGGACTTTCAGGGATTTAAAGTCAAATGGAGAAGTAGATCCTGGATGACCCTGCTCATAGAGAGCAAGCCCCTCGTACCATATCATAGCCTTAGTCTGATCACAGGCTATTGCACAAGCATACAGCATACAGAAGAGTGCAAGTCCAGCAGAATCCAAATAGCATCAACAATTGTTAATCTGCTGGTTTTTTTTTCACAAATAATGAAAGAAAAACAATCTTCCATGTGAGCAAGATGAATAGACATATAAGGCCTGTGAGGAATAATTCAAAGGAAGTTTGCAATAATTTTCTGCTGTTTGGATTAGTTAGTCCAAATAAAAATCTCTTTATTCACAATCTTAAATCCAGGGTATCAGTGAAGGCCTGTTTTGCAAGGCTCAATCTCACATATAACTGGAGTTTGGAGAGTGGGTTGAACAGATCTCAGAGAAAATTTTATTCCTCACCCTTTAGTATGCCAACCATCATTATAGGCCAAATCTGCAAACCCTCCTTTGAGTAGCCTCTGCTTTTACTGATTATAATGCAGATTGTTTTCACTTGGAGAACTGAAAATAGAAAGCAATAATTCTTTAGTTAGTCAAGCAGAAATTCTCTGAATTATTAACCAGTTATTTAGCCAAAGTCCAAGACCACCTCTGAGTTCAGCAGAAGCTCACACATAACATGGAAGAAGGGCATAGTTTTTGAGATCTATGACCTCCAGTTTTTAGCTGCATGGTGTAATAGTTACACTTGCTGGTAAGGGGAAAAATGACTGTCCTGAAAAACACAGACAGCAGCAGCTTCTCTTGCCTGTGCTGCAGCCGCTTACCACATCCGGCAGTCAGAAGGAGTCCTTATTTCTGCCACAGCCACGATGAATATGGGGAGACCCATACCAGTCTTACCACACAAGTCAAAGCATTAACCAAAAAATTACTATGATGAATGTCAGGAAAATTAAATTAGGGTCAAGATAGCTAGATGTTCTGCTTTCTCACTGCTTACTCAGAAATAATTTCCTCTTTATGTGAGTTATTTGCTCAAATGAGGTTTGTAAGAGCCCTTATCTGACTCAGTCTCTAGGCAATGATGTCTGCTTTGCTGGGTCAAATCGTGCAGCCACTGAAACCAATGGGAACATTCCTTATGATTTCAAATGGAGGCAAAGCCTGAGTTACCATCTACTACAGTACATATTTTGCTATACAGTTACCATATGCTAGGTACAGACTTCATTGATTTTATGCTGTTCTATTCCACTGTCTATACAATCCTTTTCCTATTTCATGTTTTGAAAGTGCCATGCTTTTACAATAGTCATGCATGGTGGAATCCTTCACTGGGAGGGACCATACTATTGGATCTTTGACAATACAAGAGCAGAAAGGAAAGCTGCAAATGCAGCTACTGGAAAGCTATGTAAAAAGTGCAACCTCAGTAAGAATTCTCCTCCTCTAGGAGGGTTCTGCATTTCTGCCAGGGCACAGATAGCAGTACCAGCTCAGTTCACCTGGTCCAATCAACCTGCTGTCCTGGTCTGATGCAGTTCAGTGAGTATTTAAATGATCCTTCGTAACTGTTTCTTTACTCTGAGACAAAAATGGCCTCCTACTAGCACCTCAGTCCCTAAAGTGTTAATACAGAACAGATACCAGAGAAATCTGGCATTTCTGTTTGGATTTGTTGGGGTTGGGTTTTTTTAACCCCTCAGTGACTAGCCATCACTGCAGGAAAACCTCAGTTCCTTTTAGCCTCAGAATTTAATTCTTTACCTATGTTCCTGAATAAATATGTTCATTTGGAGTGCTAGTTTTATCCAGCTAATACCCAACTACTGCTCAGTTAATCAAACAGAAGCAGCAAGGAGGCAAACACACAGAACAGACCTGCTACTTACACGCATTGCAGCCGGTGATGGGAGGGCACCCAGCCTTGCTTCAGAAAATTAGATTCTTATGCAGACTACATTTCTGAAAAAAAAAGTCTGAAAAAAAAATAAATAGAGTGAAAAAACATGAGAAATGAGACTTTTACACAGTATTTTGGAAACATGATTTTTAAAATAAAAATAAAAAAGAAAACAAAACTAGCAAATGAAAGCTATCTATCTCCAACAAAGTGATGCCGAGATGCAAGAAACACATTTTTTGTAAGTTTTCTACTTTGCCTCTCCCCACCTTCCCTTCATTTCCACCCAACTGCCGAATGATTTTGTTAGAGGTAGAACAAAGGGAAAGGAATTTTCCATAGAAATGGAATTTTTTAGGGAAATGATTACTCACTGACCCAAAACGTGTCACAGAAGGACCTCTCTGTGGATGAAATTCAGCCTGACTATGAACACACTTGTGGAAGGCTTGAGGCTTCCTGGGGCTCTGCTAAGACTCACAGGTTACACTGTTTGAGCAGCCCTATTAAAAGTCATGACAGTGCTTTCATGTTCCCTGGCCATCTGAATCTCCATCCCACTCAATTTCTAGAACTCTTCAGAGAAGAAATGAAATAGGCAATATTTCACTCAACAATTGCTACAATCAGATGCAGCTGAAAGAGGCAACTTCAAACCATGTTGCAGTCACTGTTGCTGAAGGTGCCTCCTTCACAAACATCTTTTTTTGTAATTATCTTCAAATAGGCCTGGAATAAGATTTACAAATACTGAAACTTTCTCTGAGCCATAAATTCTAATTTTTAGTCATCTCTAGGTGAACAGTTCATAGTCAAATGCAAAATCTGTCTGATCTATTTAAGTGATTTTGACTCCCAGCTTCACCCTTTTCTATTCGGTACTGTGCAAGATGGAAGAGAAAACTTAATTCTAGATGTTGGAGACCAGCAAACTGAATAGCTGTTAAAGAAATCAAGCAGGCTACTTAAAGACTCTGATTTTCCTTCCTTCAGACAAACCCCTATGAAATAGAGAAATGGAGACCTATTAAATGAATACCTGAGAAAGCTGGTCTCTAGTTCATCCAGCACAATGGAAAAAAGGACCCCATTAAATTAATCTGTTTCCAGCAAATCAACCCAAAATATATTTCCTATGATAGCCTGCTTAAATGTGTATCATTCACTCAAGAGAACAGCTCAAGCATTTTGGTGCAATGTGGATGCATATTTAACAGATTTATACTTCAGATGTAATAACTCTTTAGATATTTACCATGCTTATGGCTTCAAAATCAGGCCTTAAGACTACTGACTACTAATAGGGACATTATTGATGTCTTTTCCTGTGTAGAAGAAAAACTGTGCAGTCCACTGATATTGACTTTCACAGCTTTGAATACTCTGTGTATGTAATTTTGTTCTGATTTCGAGAGGACTTCTGACCTTACTGTATGTCTTATGCAAAGCCAGTAGAGTTGTCTCCAAAGGGAGTTTGGGTAGTCAAAAGGTTATTTGAAAAAGAAACCAAATATCTATGTAAAACCCATTATTTTTTTGTCTTTTTTCTTCCTGAATGAAATTGTTTGGGATAAAAGTTTGATTCTAGTGTGAACGTGACCTCTGTAACATTATTGAGTTTATTAATTTTATAAAATTTGGAAATTACAAGTTCCTTAAGCTCCTCTGCAATGTCTAAAATACATTGTATAAGTCAGGAATCATTTCACCCTCTACAAATTATGTGCATATTTTTTCTGAAGAAAGTTCTTGAAAATAGAGATTCCCTGAACAGCAGCACTAAGATGTGCTGGAGAACAGCATTCAGATCCTTTCCTGGAAACCCCCACTGCAGTAATTTATAAAGCAAGTCACTCAAATGAAATAATGTCAAGTCAGCTGACCTCTACTGTCAAGAAAGAATAAAAAAGATAAGCAGCCTCTTAATTAAGGAGGCTCCAAATCATATACAAATTCATAAATCAATGGCAATCACTCAGAACCTGATAGGGAACCAGGCATTTATCAGTGAATTAATGTAACTCACTTCATTCAGCTGCCACTCTTAAACAATTTCTGTCACACGTTTTGTACCAACTTTCAGGTATAAAACATATTGCATGATGCAGTTTGGAAATCCCATGGGTGTGAATAACTGTAGCATCATTAGAGATTGCAGATGCCTTTCATACATTAAGCATTCTTTCTCCTAACCTTAGCACAATTAAAGGATACAGTACTTTTTAAAAGGTACATCTCTCCGACACAAAACTTTACACTTCTTAAAAAAAAAAAAAAAAAAAAAACAAACCACAACCAAACAAATAAACAAAAAAAAAAGAAAATATTAAAAACAGAACAAAAATTTTAAATATTTTCACAAGAAGGAATTTCCTGGAAAAATAAATAAGCAAAAAAAATGTATCTCTGCTTCCCAGTCAATAAAAATTTTCCACAGAAAATGAAAATGCCAAAAGCCTGTTCTTATGGGAAGTCCAAGAATTTTGACTTTTTTTTTTTTTTAACCTGTGAAAAAATACTGGTTTTAGAAAAAAGAGCAATTCTCTTCCAGATAGTCACTTCCACAGAAATTCCCTGCCCAGCCCCTGTTAAGCACAAGGAGCTATGTAGATTGCCAAAAAAGGTGACATAAATCACATAAAAAGGTGCCATGAATTGTTTTGTCCATTTCATAGTAACACAAAATGTCTTACTATCTCTCTACAGTGGCTAGCAGTACCTTCTCATCTTACTGGGGAAGTGCAGTGGAAAAGACAATTTGCAGTCAAACATCTTCAGAATGTATTGATACCATGAGGTGATGTTTCCTAGATGTGCTGACATAAAATACTGTAGTAATGTGAAACTTCCTGTTTCAGTAATGTCACAATTTTTTCCCTCACAAATGCTGAAGTTTCAGGAAAATACATATGATTTTGTAGTGTGTTTGCATTTCACTTGAAAAATAAAATGGTATGATGAGTGTTTCCAGATAAGTTCTGCTAAAGAGTGAAAATGGTTGGCAGAAGTTCAGTTCTAAGACCATTGCTTGTCCCCTTGGGCATACATGCACCACTGCAGAAGCAGACACTCTCCAGATCTGATCTGGGAAAGCAGTAAAAGCTCATCACAGTGAGAATAACCTGACTTTGCTCCCACAGAGAGAAAACACAGATTCATCAAGCTATATACCACCTGGAAGGGCTTTACAGGTCAAACTTCAAATATATTAAATGAGAGATGAGTTTATTTTCTTTTTGCCTTATGAAAACTAGGTCTGCAGAATTTGTTGCACATATACACATTGACAAAGTCTGCACAAAGCTACTTGTGTGTTGTGAGGCCATTAGATATGCTGTGAGATGAAGGTACAAAGAAGACATCACCCATGTAATAGATTTCTTCACCCAGTTGATGGCCTTTCATTGTTCCCCCATCTGGAGACAGAATTAATACACGAAGGATCTCAGGAAACAACTCTATAAGACATAAAGGTGCTTTTGCCAGCTTAAGCCAGCACAAGGTACAGTGAGATTTTCCAGCTGGAATTTGCTTTTTCTGCCTCATGTTGGAACACTCATAGCCAATGTGTGAATTTTTCATCAGGCTCTAACAAATTGATATTTGTTTTGCAGACTGCCTATGTCATCCCCAGCAGGAATGGGCAGAGTGCAGAGCAAGAGGCATTGCAGCTGGTTCAGCAGCCTCTACTGACAGACATGAGACAACTGCTGGGATTTAGCACCCCTCTTCTCCTCACACAGGCTGATCCTGCATTACAAACTTCCCGCAAGCTCTCTTCACATTGTTTTGCATGTATGTGCACTGTAAGCCCAGCTTTCGAATACACTTGCACTCCCTGGTTATTGCCACATTGCTCAGCCGAGCAGAAAGCTGGGCAGTGTACCCATAAATAACCTGAGATCACCAAAATCCTCTCAGGTAAAATCACCCCACGTGTGACAGAACTGTGCTACTCACCCAAGACACATATAATCAATGTCAATTATTCATTTCTTGATAAGGAAGTATTAACAGACTGTGTTATACAGGTCGCAGGGACATTGTCATTCTTTAAATTCCTCAGACTACAATGGGAGTAATCTCCACTGAGCAAAAAATGATGTAGATGAGTAGATGAGTAATCTAAACCAGGAGATTTCTATGTTGTTTCCTGAAGATTACTGGGAGACCTTTCTCTAGCTATAAAAGCATAAGTTGATTTTCGCTCTTTCTCTAGAAATACATACATTTGTCCCTAACATGTTTCACCACAAAAAGGAACTCTCTGTCCTCATCTGCGTACCATTCATCTGGCAGTGCTCAGCAGTCCTGTCCCATCTTGTTCTGTCCTTTCCTCTCTTCTTTCCTCTCCTCTCCTTTTCACTCCTTCCATTTCCTTCTCCAGCTCAGTATACGTATTTACCTAACAAGCCTTCCCATTTTAACATCGAAGGAAAACTTTATCATGGAGGAGTAGAGAACTAAAAAAGTTCATAAATAGGCTATTCCTCTCTCTTTTTTTTAAGTTACCAGCTCCTATCTCATATAGGTGAGCTATGATGATGTCCCAGTCCAGTCTGTAACAACCAGATCGCAATGCCTCAAGCAGTCTAAACTTCACCACGTACATCTGACACACCGAGAATGAAGTAGGTGACGATTTCCACATCAGAACTGCAGAATAAGCACTTATAGACAGAGCTGTGGGTGGAAACCTTCTGAAGGTGTAGTTCTTAGAATATAAAAAAAAAGAAAATATGTTCTGTTTTCCTCAGAACTTTAGAAAATGCTAAGGTCAATGAAAAAAAAAATCAGTGTGAGTTTCCTGGTTCTCAGGACAAGCTCAAATCAGAGAATGAACCCATAAGTACAAATATACCTTTACTATACCTTTCACTGACTATCAGTGAAGATGTAGCAGGAGAAATAATCTGCTGCAAATTAAAATGTCCCATACCTCACCTTTTAAATGAACAGTTTACCAAACACAATTATGTCACCAATATGAATCATTTCAGTGATTTCCTTAGTGATCCTGAAAGGAAAGAATTAAGTCTGTGAAATGAAATTAAAGTTTTGCATACATCCCTGAAAACAGCCCTCTTTTTCTCAAAGTGCCTTTCTGCCTTGTCTCCCCAGCCTTCAGGAGAGAGAGGAAGCCTCACCTCAGGTTTGCATCACTAGGCAATGAAGCTGTACTGTAGATAAGGGAATTCTGAATCTCAGGTCTCTAATAACTTTCTGCAGAATGAATCTATAGACAAACTCAACAATGTATTTTGAGAAAATGCTTCACAGCAGTCTTTATCCCAGAAGATTTCCAGGCAGCCAGAAGAAGAATTAAGGAAATATTATCTGAGCAGCTAAAATTACCTTCAAGGAAATACAAGGTACATAAGCAGCTTTCTTCTGGCTGTCCACAGCAGCTGTGACTCCCTTGAGTTGCGATTCCTGCTACCAGAGAACTGAGCACCAACTGGACCCAGCTGGGTAAATGCTCTGTGTAGGAGTAACCTTCATCACTTGACCAAAGAGTGGAAAAAACGCAATGTGTAACCTGCCTGCTCCCCAATTAATGCAGACTACAGCCATCAGTTTTATTGTCTCATATCCCACTCTAGAGGAAGGGACAAGAAAAATATCAAGCTGTCAAGTAATTATCTCATGTTTCTTCTGAGAAGAAATTAACTGCTGAAACTCAAAGAGGTGTAAGCGAGTTCTCTTATCTGCCTTTAATGTGGCTATTTTTCTATCTTAGTCGTCATCTTTTAGGCTTTTTTTATCATTCTGAGCTGTCAGAACTTGCTCTGGGACATGATCAGTTCCAAGTCTCTGGGTTTTGGGGGGATCAGAAAGGCAGAGGTTAGGTCATTGGCTACTATCAGCTAAACCTTCCTTCTGAAAACCAGAGAAGACTTTGCCTGGACATAGGACTGAATGTGAGAGCCAGTAGTAAGTACATCTGTATCTGTACTACATGGATTAAGAGGTAGGATTACACTCAGATGGGAGCCTGCATATTGACTAGCTGCCCTGGCAGCCAAAGAGCACTGGTGCAGACAGCATGCTTCAGGGGTAAGAGATAGAAGAGGGTTTCAAATTAATTTCCTTTAAAGTCAGGACATCCTTATACACTGGTCAGGTGAAAAGATGCTATTTCTTACCGAAAATTATCTCTTAATGAACCAGGTCATCTTGTTTCCATCTTGATTCTCCAAATGAAGGAGAAAGACTTCTGCCTAAAGGCTCCTTCCTGAGTTGTACAAAATGAATCACAATCTTATGCAAGAAAAAAAGTTATTTCTTGTCAGGAAAAAAATAAACAAAGAATGTTAAAGATTCAGCAAATGCAATGTATGGGCTTTATGACTGAAAATAGGATAAAATAAGAATAGACTAGACTAGACTAGACTAGACTAGACTAGACTAGACTAGAATAGAATAGAATAGAATAGAATAGAATAGAATAGAATAGAATAGAAATAGAATTCTGTAAAGAAACCAGACAGCACATTTTGTCTTGGGTCATTTAAACTCAGTACCATTTTCTCAGTTATGTGCCCTGCCCTGAAGTCACAGTAGCTGTTGTCATGGCTGTTTGTTCTTAAACTTCGGTGAAGCATTGCAAAGGCAGATGCTGCTCTACTTCTCCACCTTCACTGCCTTCAGGTTCCTTCTCCACCCCTCACTATTATTTCTCTTTGGAGTTTTTTATCCACTTCTTGCTTTCCCCTTGAGGTCCCCACTCCTTTCCATTTTCAGCCCCATCCACAGGTCTCTGTTCCCCTCAACTCTTCATATTTGCATCACTTGTCTCTCCCCTTTTCTGTCTTCTCTGTTCCTGGAGGGAAAAAATGCCATCCAGAGGGACCTTGACACGCTTGTAAGGTGGGCTGATGCCAAACTTATGAAGCTCAACCATGCCAAGTGCAAGGTCCTACAGCCTGGTCGGAGCAATCCCAGGCACAGCTACAGATTGGGCAGACAAAAGATTCAAAGCAGCCCTGCAGAGAAGGACTTGGGGGTGCTGGTGGAAGAGAAAATGAACATGAGCCAGCTTCAGTGTGCGCTTGCAGCCCAGAAAGCCAACCGTATCCTGGGCTGCATCAAAAGGAGTGTGACCAGCAGGTCGAAGGAGGTGATCCTGCCCCTCTACTCTGCTCTTGTGAGACCTCACCTGGAGTATTGTGTGCAGTTCTGGTGTCCTCAACATAAAAAGGACATGGAACTGTTGGAACAAGTCCAGAGAAGGGAAACGAGGATGATCAGGGGACTGGAGCACCTCCCGTATGGAGATAGGCTGAGAAAGTTGGGGCTGTTCAGCCTGGAGAAGAGAAGGCTGCGTGGAGACCTCATAGCAGCCTTCCAGTATCTGAAGGGGGCCTACAGGGATACTGAGGAGGGACTCTTCATTAGGGACTGTAGTGATAGGACAAAAGGTAACGGGTTAAAACTTAAACAGGGGAAGTTTGGATTGGATATAAGGAGGAAGTTCTTTACTGTGAGGGGGGTGAGGCACTGGAATGGGTTGCCCAGGGAAGCTGTGAATGTTCCATCCCTGGTGGTGTTCAAGGTCAGGCTGGACAGAGCCTTGGGTGACATGGTTTAGCGTGAGGTGACCCTGCTCATGGCAGGGGGGTTGGAACTAGATGATCTTGAAGTCCTTTCCAACCCTAACTATTCTATGATTCTATGATTCTGCTCCATGTAGCTCACCTGTGCTTTCTTGCTCCACAATAGCAGTTTTAATTGCTGAATTAGAACATTAGCTAACACTGAGTTACATTTGACATGGAGAGTGGCACAATGATATGTCTCACAGAGACCCCAGGACTTCTGTTACATGTACAGGCTCAAACTGCTTGTGCACAGTTTTGTCCTAGTATACTGTAAGTGGAAAATAAGTTAAAAATGAGTCATTATAATGTGTCAAGGAAACAATTAGGTGTGAGATGAAGAAAAAGTGTGGAAGAAAAAGAACAGAATGTCTGGACATCAGAAAGGAAAATAAAAATAGATTTTATAATACTATCTTTAAACAGTGGTAGAAGGATGTCAAAAGAAAAGGGTACAAATGAGAAGAAACAGAGAGACAGAAGAAAAAGGTGACACTGGAAAACAATATTTCTTTTTTAAAATAAGAGAAAAATCTGCAAAAGAGCGGAGTCTCAAGAAAGGGTTCCCCACAGCATCACTATAATAGATTGAAACTACTCAGCCTCCTTAAAGGAAGCAATCTGGTACAGAGACAGCCATACTGGTATCGCAGTGACAGGGCCAAAAAATGAAGCTGGAAACCCTTGGCACAGAGGATTAGATCAGATGAGGTAGTGGAAGGAAGGATAAAAGTTACTGAATGCAAGTAAGAAGACAGAAAGCACAATTCATCAAGATCTAGGCCTAGGCTGATTTTATGGGACATTAAAGCTTGAATTTGTCAGCCATGATTCTAAAAAGTGATGGATTTTCTTCCTACTAGTGACTTTTGAAGTCCAACAACTACCTCAGTTTCAGAGGAGCAGTCCTAACAGGCAGGGTACAACAGTCGGTCCCTAATCCTGACCAGCGCTTGTGGAAATCAAATTTTTTCCACTGACTTCTACAGGAACCAGATTGGACCCTAAAAGAAAACAATTTGTGGTAATAGTAGTAATTCTGGTTGGGTATTTTGCATGGAAACTGCTTTTTTCAAAGAATGGTGATTCATCAGAACAAGCTCCTTCTGCAACAACACTGAATATTGAAAAGGGAGCATTTCCAAGATGAAAAAGAGAAAAATCTTAATAGATTGTTGGTTAAGACAAATGACCACCATTTCACTCATCCACACTCGGCTCTTGCCTGACTGCTCAAAACAAGGCATTTGCATCATCATACATACCATATCAGGAAGAGCTTGAACCTCCATTTTCCACTCAGGTACACCAAGGTAAAGGTGTTTTCAATACCTTGCTTCACAAGCTTGACAGAACATCTAGGTCGGTGGCTGCAGAATGATTGAACAAAGAAAAAGGGACAGATAATCTATGGTAGTATTTGAGCAGATTTCAGAGGTAAATACAGCAGAAAACTCCTGAACTGTCAGTGAGGCTGAAGTTGCAGGGTATTCAACATTTGCTTAAATGTTGTGCTGTTCCTGTTTCAAAATACACTTATATGGTCACATCTTTGAGAGGAAACACACTCGAGACATGCGTATCTTCCCTTTTCTGAATTATCTTGGCAGGAATACTAAAACCACCTCATTACAAATAGTTTGCTTGTTCACATTTTCCATTGACAACATATCTTTGGAGTTTTCCCTGTCATACGAATGGGTTCATGTAAGTAACAGCATTTCTTGCCGGCTAGAAGAATATCACAAACCAAAATTATCTTCTCTAATTACAAAGCTGCCTGATCTTGTGCTCATAGTAGTACCGGCAGCATAGCTGCTTTTTTAAAGACACTTTTTCTCATCTTTTCAATTGAGTGCTATGGCAGATGCAAGAAGGAATGACCCAAGAGGAGGAAGCTCTCCATTTACCTACCGTCAAAAAGGTGCAGGGGACTGTAGGCTTCCCCACTGTATTTTGTAAACCCGCCCTTAGAGGATTACCTCTAGATGCAGGGGCGCAGTTTAGTCTCTGTGCTTATTAACTCCATGACCTGTCTGCCGAGACAATGCTTTGGTCGTAATTACTCTAGCAACACACAAGCGCAGATCAAAACCCTCATTCACTTCCTCCAGCTTCAAGTGAACTGTAACCAGTAGGATGCATTTTGAATGGAAATATTTGTGAACTATTGTTTATTTTTTATTATACAAAGTAAGGGATGAAATTATTGACCTTACTTCAGGTTAAATTGGCATTAATCTGGAGAAAAGCAGTTTGGGCGTCAAGTTCATTGTATGGCACAATGTCACTGGCAGAGTTTGTGAGGAAGTAGAAATCTCCCATTTTCAATGTTAAATGTATTCTCAGTGTTTCTATTAAATTCTTTTGATGTATATTGGCCACATACACTCATGCTGGACCACACAAACTGAAATTAGTCAATAGAATACTGTGTGCGTATGCACATGGGTTTGAAAAAAAAAATCATGCCATGGATTGTAGATATTTTTCTTAATCCAAATCCATCATTTTTGATGTGATATGTTCTGCCTTTCATTCACTGAAATTAAACATGGAACCTAAATTTTCAAAAAAATCTCATTGTGGTCTGAATTTCCTGACTCCAGCCAGTTCTGATACTAACTGATCCTGGGAGAAACTCATGCCCATTAAAAAAAAAAGAGTCAATTCATATCAAATTATTGATAAATTCTCAAAAAACAAGGAATATCACTGAAGTTCTGAAGCACATATATCACTCACACCCCAACATAATCATTCTTGGGAAAATTTACAAAACAATTCTCCAAAACTAGCACATGCTTCCTATATTTTTCTTCCAGAAAAACACAGGGAAATGATGACATTTCCTTTGCCACTGCCCTTGATTCACGGTTCAAATTTTGCACTGCTAGATGTAAGTGTCATTATGTTAACTTCATTTTATACTAGCAAAGACTTTGGCCAAACATGTTAGAGGTTCTTATAGTTCTGATCAAAACTGCTGCTGCTGCTGGAGAAATATATTTTTCTCAGTAAGTGTATGCATTATGCTGTGTAAAAATAGCCTTGCTTGTTATTCAGTACAGAAGGAGTTAAGCCAGGATAAAAGTGTATTTTCTGAATCAGAGAATTATTTTTGGAGACACTACTTTGGAAAAGGGAAAGCTTGCTTCATTTTTGTTTAAACTAAACCCAGTGTTGTACTGACATGTCTGGATTAGGTTTTCAATGCATTTTTCCAACCTGTTGGACACCTTCCACAAATTATAAAAAGACACCACAAACAGAAGTGAAGAGAAAGAGAATGTTACTTTTGTTCACAAATTTCTCCCCAGGGGTTTATAAAGAGGGTCCATACACATTTTTCTGTAAAGATACACGACAAATTTATTGCAACAGAGAGGAGCAGTAAAAGCAAATTTATTATCATTTTTATCATTCCTGGCAGTTCTTCCAGCAGACAGCGCAGGTCCATGAACTGTGTATGGCTTTCCTGTGGCTCAGAGCTTTTGCATCTGAGTAGGTTTGGGAACTGAAATTTACTGCCCCTGTCAAAATGGTCTAAAAGAATCGGCCATGTCTTCTGGTGTATGATGTGTTCTTGCACACAAAATCTTACAAAGAGAATATCTAGGGGAGGATTGCTTTTTCCAGAAGTGAAATAAATTTCTTTTTTTGATGAGTTTAATTGAAAAACTATATAGTTTAGTGTGGACTAGTAACCTTTCCTCAGATTAAAGATTCTTTTCTTATCTGTTTTTTTCAATGCCACTGACAAATTAGCTCAATGTCTGAGGGCAGGTGCTGGGAGATAAGAGCAGCTTCACAAAAAGCAAAATCCTCTTAGTCCATCATTGTTTCAGAAGCAGCAATCCCAGTGATTCACACTGTTGTATTCACAGTAGTTCTGCAATATGTTCCTCATCCTTGAAATAAGCCAGTAACCCCTCTCTAAAACTGAAAAAACATCTTCTGCCCTTGGAATGAGAACAGTCCAGAAAAAAAAACCAGCATTTTTCCATTGCAGTTATAGTTCCTGATCTGATCTGATCTGGTGGTATTTCTTCCTTGTCAGTCTAATGGAAAGCATGTAACAGAGTATTGAAGCTCATACAACTGCATTGTTATGCAGTTCAGGAATAAGGGTTTTCATTAAAGAGGTAAAGTGTATCTGCATTGGAAAGCAATATCTTTCTAAAATCAGAACTGTTTCTGTAATAGATCAGAAGATTCAATAACTTTTTCCATTGACAGATCATACTGACCAAATTCTGCCCTTTTATTTGAAGTAAAAGTTTTGCTTACTCTTTATCATTAAACATCATTCCATGTCAGATTCAGTGCTCCTAAGTAATCACAAAGTATTGCCCAGCACATCCAGCAGTCCCCTCCCATACATCCACAGTGCCTAGGGAATGACGTAGTGGATTTTTATCCACATCCACAGGCAATGAACACTGTCACATGGGATTTTTGTCACACAGTAACCCTAAAGGAGACACAAAAAGGCCCCCAAGATTCAGTTGCTACATCCCTTCCAAACTACAAAAGAGACGAGCCTTCTTTCTGTCTTTTATATTTATGCCACACTGTAAAACCCCCCACTTGATGCTCAGATCCCAGATTATGTCCATAGCCAAAACCTGGTGTGCCAGGTGATGCTTTAAAAAGGTGATGTGGGTCTGAAAGGAAGGGGATGAACATAAATAGATATAAGTAACTAAATCTATTGCTAAAATCTGACAATTCCAGGATTTACCCAAAGCTCCTAAACTTAAGGGGTGCCTTTCAATTAGCTTCAATATTCTTTGGATATGTCTGTTTACAAAATATATTATGTGAGATTCATTACAGTATTCTCCAGCTCTCCTGCAAAGCAGAAATACGTAGAAGTGAATGGCTTTTGACTTGAATCTTCACCAACACTTTCTATCTTTTGGTGGCCTCTGAATGCAGCCCTAATATTACAATGCTGTTTTCAAGTTCTCTTTGAATTCAGAAACTATTATTTTTCCACAGCAATCTAAATCATCAAGAATTGAGTAAACGCTTATTTTTCAAAGCAAACCCTACTAGAGTTCACTGAATAACACAAGTAAATGCACTTAGAGACATGACTTTGAAACTTCACTTAGAAAACAGTGAGATAATGCTGGCAAAAAAAATCATAAAGCATCTCTGATGCCTGGATATCATGTTATTTTGATTCCAGCTACCAAATCATTAAGATCACAGAGATCTTCTGGATTCATAGCAGTCATCATCTTCAGAAAGCATTTGACTTTAGGGATCCAAGTCCCTTTCCCTAAGGATGAAAGTGAAGACAGTGTAGTACCTATCTGCATTGTGATACTTACCTATAACAACTTGGATTCCCCCATGCATTTCCTTGCACCTGATAAGCATCCTGCACGAAATTTTGGGACAACAGAGCAACCCTGTACATGAGACAGTGCTTGAAATTTTTGATGCACAATTGACTCCTCCTTCAGAAGACAAAAGTTTGGTAATAATTAAAATGTCTGTAAAGGAGAAAACAAAATCAAATAAGTAAGGATTAAGAAAGTGCATGAGTAACTGCTGAGTTTCTTTTATACTTATCACCACAATTGCATGCTAATTTATACACCAGATATGCAAAATATTCATACCAGTAATTCTATGAGAGAATTTGCAAGGTCTTTAGAAAAGCTTAAAAAATGGGCTAAATTCAAGCAACAGAGAAAATTGCAAATCTGAAGAATTTTTACAGGCAGTTCATGCATGGAAGGAAAAAAATCCCCCTTGTAACTTGCTGAAAACATTGAAGGAGAATCCTTATTCTTCTAACTAATTGCTATTTTTGTCAGAAATGTAAGCCTTTGTCATGGCACATCATAAATTACTGATAACATATCACCAGTGAACATTTGTAAGTGAGATAAATGCAGAAAGTATTTATACTGCTTCCAGACCAATTAACACTCTGCACCCTTCACCACCCAAGTTTGCTGGTATTTGAGTTATTGACAAACTGAAGCTGCTTTTCTTTAAATAATCTTTGCTGTTGTAGGTTATTATTATCCCAGATGCACTGCAGAATTCCAAATCTGAGCCAGTGATTAAATTCTCCCCCAGCTCCCTCAAAAAGGGGCCCTTGTTGACTTCTCAAGTACTTCGGCAGGCAGCACCCGCAGTTGCTCTGTGGAAAGACATGACTCATGCCCAATTCATTCATTTAAAATTCTCTCCAGCTCAATAACTTCTGGCAGTCATTCCAGCCCATTCTCTTGGTGTCAGAAACACAGGCTGTTTTAGCTGGATGTTCTCTCTGGCTTGTTAAACAGAGGAGGTGGATTGCCATTACATTCCTATCAATCAGGTGCTGTTCACCAAAGATTACAGATGAGCCAAGAAAGATGTGTGGGCTTATTTATTTAACACTGAAAAGAAATACACCATTTTTACTGCTGTAATGTTGTTTTATACCAGGTGACCATTCAGCCATTATACAGTAATTTACTGGAAATGAGGGAATTTTAAGGCACAGCTTCAGTAAATTCCTATAACACAAACAATTTCTGAACTATTCTAACCTAGGGTCACTCAAATCAATCCTTGCATTCCAGGGACTCCCCTTTCTCTGGTAAACTCAGATAATGTAGCAACTGACATTGCCCAAGACTGCTTCTTGGAAAGGTACGCCTGTCCTCCAGCAACCACACTGATTCTTAAAACTTTCCTAATGTACACATGGCTTCTCCCTGAGCAATGCCAGGCAGTGAAGTGCTTTTTCATTAATGTTCAAGAGCAACTGTCCTCTGGCTCTGGAAGAATTGAATCTACATCCACAAGTCTGCAGATTAGACTGTCTTGAAAAGTTCCCTGAAGATGAAGGCAATGAAGACCAGCCAGGAACTCAAAATGGAGTAAAACATGTTTTCTGATATCCGCAATCCCATCCTGTACTACCAGCCTTTAAAACTGCTCTCTGGTCCAAGGGACATTAGAAGCAGACACAGGAAGATGGAAAGATATCTGAATGGGGAGAGAAGGGCAAGCCAGAAGTGTTAGATCTGATTCAGCTCCCACTGAAACCATATTCCTATTCTGTTTACCACACAAACAGTGAACTACCTCAAAAACAGTCTATACCCTGTCATTTACTACAGCAAAATGCCAAACTCCCACCATCTTCTAGATCAAGAAAATGGCAAAAGAGCATTCATTTAAATGGCATGCCTTTAAATTTTCACAGCCTTTTAGACAGTGTGTCCTGAAGTCCTTTCTCTGACCCAGGAACAGGGAATGTTTTGACACTACTTTGAATATATTAATAACAACGTTATTAATGCTGTGGAAAAAATACATAAACTGTGATTTTATTGTGCTTTCTGCTTTCCAATGCTTCTGCGCCTCAGTCTGCTAAAAAATTTTAATGGCCCAGGCAAACTTCAAGAGCAAGACAATCTCCTATATTCAAAATGCAAGATATCCTTTTAAGTTTTTTTGTAAGACCTGCATACTTTTACATTAAAAATAAACTGTTACATACACAGAAATAGGACTGTGTTGCCTTGTCCATTTTTTAAATATGTTTTGTAAAAAACTGCAATGTACTCTAACCTCTTACGATGATCCTAAAACCTGACACAGCTGGCAGAACACACAACTGACCTGCAGCCATACTTAGCAGAGCCATCTATCTCAATGTGATTTTGATAATTTCTCAGCCACTTTTTTTTTTTAGTTATTTTTTTAAGGCAATATTTGGAAATCATTAAATCGAGTTCAAGTGACAGGAGAACTTGCAAAAAATTTTGCAAAACACTTTTAAATATTTGAAGTTCAGCCCTCTCTGTAGGTTTAAGCCTGGTTTCAGCATTTCTCTCCATCTTTAGACGCTCAGAAATTGAATGTTTCGCCAAAGCTAGGCATCTCTTCTCACTTTTTTTGGTTAATGAATATATACCTTAGGTCTACATTTCAGTTGCAGATTTTGTATTTTTCAGAGGAGTTTTCCAGTGGATCACAAAGCATCTGTGATTCCTAATGCCAATAAAATTGTGAGCTGGGACCCAGCTCTGTTTATTGGTAATCAGGCATTTAAAGGCCAGTGCTTCCTTTCAAAATGTTCCCTTTTTGTTTACTGTAGTTTTCACATTGTGATATCAGAAACTGCCCTGCTAAAAGACCCAACTTTCTTAATAAAAGAAAAAGTATCCTCTTAAAAGGTACCTTTAAACGATACCCAGCAATGCACTTGCAGAGTGCAACTCCTTGATCTCTCAAAGATAGAACCCAGTAACATTATGTAGATACACACCACCTAGTCACGCAGTTGTCTGCAACTTTTCCCATAACAACCAAAACAAAGCTTCTTACTATGCAAGAGCCACTCAAGATCCACTCCTGGCATTTGCATGGAGACAATGATATTGCACTTCAGGGTATTGGTGAGATAGAAGTAATGTTCAATCAGTAAGTCACACTCAGTAGTGCTTGCTATTAAGCACTGGCTTCCTCTTTCTTTGCTTTTTACAGATACATGCCATTGATTCCTCTGCCACCACTCACATTAGCCTGTAGATTTTTGCTTGGTATTAGACAGGTGTTAACACTGCCTAAGATTCAGAGCATTACTAACCAGGAAATCCTAGTCTGTGGGCTGATTTTGATTCCTATGGATTTTGGGTTTAACTTTCTTCCTTTTAGAGGAAACCTGGGTTTGTATCTTGGGTGCAGACGTGTTACAAAAGGCAATGAAAAAAAATCAGTAGTGAGTGTTTATTGTTCCTTCTGTACTTTCTCAAGAATGAGCTCAAATAGATTGTTTGGAAGGAGGTTAATGAATTTATATCAGGGTTTACAGCAGCTGCCAGCAGATGGAGAGAAGCTGGGGGAGCAATCTGCCCGAGGTGAGGAGAGGCTCTTAAAGGAGCAGGAAAGCACATGCTGAGCATTCTGCTTTTTTGACAGGTCAAGTAAAGTGCAATTTATGAGATCAATAAACAGACCTGCCATTATTATGGATTGAGCAAGCTTTTCTTCATCTAGAGACTTCTGCAGTACTGGAGAAAATACACAGGATCTCTGGACATCCTGAAATAGGCAGTTCTAGGGGTAATGCACAGGGAAAGGAGGAAAAAGGGAGACAGAGAATAGCCACAGAAATTCAGCTGTTTTTACCCTCTGTTTCATGAAAATATATACTTAAGCCTCAATAGGAAGGTGCATTATTTTTCCAATACTAAACTTGTCCATCATACAAAGCTCCTAATGTGACCAGCGCACAGAAAACAAAACAAACCAAACAAACAAACGAAAAATTATCGCAGGTCTGGGGCTTTAACCTTACAGAATTTCCTGATGACTCTTCATTAAAGTCTTTTCCACCTAACACTTAGACATATGTCAGCCTGTTCAGCTCTACACTAAAATGACAAAACAGGCAAGGGCTTCATGCATCTTTATTTTTTATGGTGCTGTGCTCTCCTGCAGGTCTGCTATTGTCTGGTTGGGACCAGTTAGCATGCCCTATGAGATGAAATCATGCTCCTTGGCAAGCTTAGGACATGGTAGTACTGAAATAATGAATCTGGAGCAATAGCAGTGCTGAGCAGCCAAATGATGAACACATAGCAAATTCTACTAGTGTATGTGAAAGCATGATGTTAAAGTTCATATGAAGGCAGGAGGTTATCAACTTTATTCAATAAGTAGCATATATGGGTACTGAAACCACTTACTTACCACTGAAATTATAAACTTATAAAAATGGCCTATCTTTTCCCTGTTTGTGAAACACTAAGAATCACATAGCATCAGTCCTGACTGGAGTTTCTAGGAGCTACAATAACACTAATAATAAAGAATGTTATTGCTTAATATTTTAGAACATATTCCCATATGAAAAAATAATGCTGCCTTGCCTGAAGCCAACCAAAACAATTTAGGTTTGGAGGATAGGCATTATCAGCACAAACAGAATAAAACAGAAATGACAGCTCTTGTTTCAGACCAGAAGACAAACTATTATTGCTTATAAGTTTGTTGCTAGGTAGGACAAGGCATGAACCTCATGGCAGTGTTTGATTTTAAATGTGCAATGGGAAACTTTTTCTTATGAAGATTTTGGTTCAATCAAAAAAGCCAAAGCCTTCTATAAAAAATACAAAATAAACCCCAACCTTTAAATCCTTTAAATTGTATCTTTTAGGTGTGTATATATATATGTACATATACACACATTTAATTTTGTGCTCTGAGATTCTTATCTATGTGTATTTATGGGGAAAATTCTACTTCCTGAAAAGCGAAAAATAGAAACAATATGTAAATGTCAGTAAACATTTTTACAGCTATTTTAAATAAGTATTCTGTGTTGCTGAAATGTTAAGTTTCAAGAAAATATAGTAACTTATTTAATGAAATAAATTTAAGTTTCAAAAAAATCTAGATCACACACACCCACTGGCTTGTCTTACTCAAGTATTCATTCATTTTTATTCAAATTTATCTGAGAGATCAGATGCCACTATAATCTGAGTATAAAGATGAGTATATAAGAATACTTGCATGCTTGCATACTTTCACAACTAATGTGGGCATCTCGTGGCCTATGCAGTCCTTTATTTTTGGCCCTTCTTGAGGACTTCAAGAGACCAAAGACCAAGAAAAAAAAATCTGCAATTTGAAAGGGTCACAATAGTTTTATGATGTAATATTTCCTTGCTATTTTTACAACAACAGGCATGTAGGCTACTACAGCCATCACAAGATGCTGGAAGGAGGCTTCCAAGCTTATAGACAGGAGATATATTTTCATACTTCTACTTTAGCCCCAAGGCTCCTACCTGCACACACTCATATTCCCACAACTGAGATTTTGGGTAGCTATTTTCCTTGTCTAGTGCAATATTTATGTCTCCTATTTTCTCCACAGAAAACCTTTACACAAAAGCCTTTCCACACATCAATCCCCAACCCTGAGTTCTTTCATTCCCCATCACAAACCTAATTATTTCCTCTATGGACTCACAGCAATATACAAAACACCAGTTTCTATCATCTAGAAAGGATAAATTCGGACAAGAGTGAACGTGCAGAACAGAGGAGGCTCAGATGGGTTGCTGTCCCCAAGTCAGATACAGTTTGTCAATGTTTAGACAGTTCTCTAGTGATGGAAGTGTGACAGTGGATTTGAGACAGCTTTAATCTTATCTCAGTATTGTAGTGACAGTATGGTGACATAAATTTGAGTGTAAGCTGGACACCAGCTAAATGTCTAGAGCACTAGTGGCTATCATATCCTTGTTTTAATGAAAGGAATGTCCTACACAGTCTGCATCATATTCTGTCTGTGGTGTTACACACTTTGTAAAACTCAGTTTGCAAGCATCAAGTCTCTTCAACTTCCTGCAGTTCAAATTGTGATTTCTGTGTTACACAGCTTAGGGTATGCCATCATGCATTCAGAACACTACACTTGTACACATATTTAAACTTTGTTCTTGGCACAAAACTAATTGTGGTAATACAGAGCTTAGCAGAGTAGTACAAGCAGTACAAGCAATCTGAAAACTACTCCAAGCTATTTGCCTCTCCTGAGTCCCAGGTCACTACACCTGCTGCAAGTACCCCAGTGAGCTAATCACTGTGAGACAGACCCTCTATCATGCACAGTTTGGAAGCTTACTGTAAAACAGAAAAAAAGCAAACCATGGTTTATTCCACAAAATACTTCTCAAGAAAAAATATGTTAGGAACTGTACAATAAGAAAAATATATATCATCACAAATAGCACTGGTCTCATCATAAGTCATGGGCACTTATGTATCCCACAGTTTTAAAAAACTCGGTTTTAAATGTATTTGCTAGAAATTCCACATCTCAGGTCACTCGATAGGCTCAAGTACAGCTGTATCAAGGTACATTGTCATCTTATAGATGGGAAATGGATGTGAAGAAAGAAACTGATAGTCTTTTGTTTTGGATGTGTTTGTTTGGGGTTTTTTGCTTGGTTTGTTTTGTTGATTTTTTTTTTAATAATGAAGGCTAAATAATAACCTACCTCCCTACCTGTGCAGGTACTTTATATCTTTCTGAGATCTCTGTGGGTTATATTCCATGTCTTCTCCACGCAGTTATTTTAAAGGTGAGTCACTTGCAAATCACATTGTTTCAAGTGCAGAAATATGATCTCAATTATATGTGTTTTCCCAAGTGTTGCTCTTAGTTATTCATGCATGTGTTTTACAAGTTTTTGTCTAATGCTGAGGGCTGCAGGCCTGTTTGTTCTTCACAGTATAAAGCCAAAATTCTTCAATGAATGATTCTATAACGCAGTTTGAAGAGCTAATGAATGGTGAGGAGGCAGTGGGTGACGTGAGAATTGGGCTATCCTTCATCGAAATATGCAGCACTGCCTGTCTAATAGACTTCTGCATTATCTATTTAGACTGTTACTTCAAACCACCTTCCAAAAGTCATTTCAGTATGTGCAATTTCACCAGCTTGTGGATTTTGGAACTGTAGGATAATGAGAAGGAGAATCTGTGGAATGTCCAGGCAGGTAGGAATCCCATTAGAAATTTGGTGGTGGAAGTTGTCTTGCAGCACTGAGATGCTAATGAACAGGAAACAAGAAGTCATCTCATAACAGGCTGCTCCTGAACAAGAACAGCCTTCAGGAAATTAGTTCAGTTGCTGTGTAGTTAGATAGCAAAAAGGTCTGACAATTAGAAGGCTAGAGACCCATTCCTCTCTTTTCCACCATTATTTTACTCCACATTTAGTTTCAACATTTCAACATTTTCAAAACGAAGTGTTTCAGCTTCAGAATTTGAAATGGTTTTCCATTTCAAAATTAAGCTGCATTTTAAATGGGTTAAAAATTGTCAGTGTTTCATTTAATCCAAACCACTTTTCTCTGATGTGATATCATTCTATTGAGAAGAGTTGTAAAGGCTTGTTATCCAAATAAAAAATCAGTTACTAATAAATATAAATGCATATAGAACTAAAAATAACTAAATGTAAGTAAGCAAAGATCTTTTTGAGTTAAAGAATAAAGTTTTTGCTACATAATCCATAAAGTATGCTACATAATCCATAGTTAAAACTACAGCTTCAGATAACATTTCATAAATCTAGGTAGATAAAGGAGGACTGTCTTTATTGGTCTACGTTTTTGCACTCCGAGAATCTAGTAAAAATAAAGTTTCCCACCTCAGGGAGCTGTTTTTTCCCTTATTATTGCATTGTATAACTTTGGATAGTCTGCTTCTCTAATATAAAATCATAGAATCATAGAATAGTGTGGGTTGGAAGGGACCTTCAAAGTTCATTTAGTCTAACCCGCCTGCAGTGAGCAGGGACATCTACAACTAGATCATATTGCCCAGAACCACATCCTACCTTGCACTGAATGTCTCAAAGGATGGTGGGATGGTGTACCTATCCACAATCTTCCTACCATGCATAGTCTAAGATGTGCGAGATTGAAAGAAGGTGGATTTCCTCACCAGTAGGGAAGAGTGCTCCTTCAGGCTTCATGCTCCTTTTTTAGGCATCTGGAAAGTCTGAAATTACTCAAGAGAATCCCCCAATACTAGTAGAAGCATCTCTGGAGTAAGATTCACCCATCTGAAGCAAGAGATCCAAAGCAGGTCATTTGAATTACCCTCCATTCATTATAGAGGAGCCTAGATAATACACTTTGAACTTCTAGAAAGCAAACTTAAGATGAAATTAATTGTTTCTTGCTATGTAATGTTTATCTTCAGCAGAATGAAAATAAGCATGAGATATAAGCAGCAAAATCCCTCCATTTTCTACAGATATTTAGAGTTCCTGGGCTAAAAAGTGTTGCCAAAAGTTAACAGAAATATTTATTAGTGTTGCTCAGGGACCTTTCTATATATGCAGTTTGTGTCAATGTCCACGTTTCTAGGTTGCAAGTGGTAAATTAAACTATTCCCTTTATTATTATACTTGATTCTTAGCTGCAAAATTTTTTCAACAATTCCAAGAATTCAAAAAATATTACTAACTTATCAGAAACATAAAACAGCATTTCTTTTCTTACAAATTTTCAGTGACAGGATCTGTGTGCAGCATTTTCTTACAGTAAACAAATGCACAAAAAATAGTCTCCTGGTACTTCACTTTAAAACAAATATTTCCAGGAGTCTTCCTTTTAGAGGCTGACTGTTCATAGTCCTACTTAGATCAGCTATCCTGTGTGGGTTCCACATTACCTCCCTGTCTACTTAGAAAAAGTCTGCTCTGCTCTGAATTATTAAGACTTCCAGATCTGTCCTTTATACTTACAACATTACTACTTAATTGGAAAATGATTTAGCAACAGGCTGTGTGTAGAAAAAATCAATATACCTTGATAATGAGATCTGTCCTACGTGTTCCTAACCAATTACTAAAAAAAAAAAAGTATATTGCAGGAGGTGCTGCACATGTTACTTATCTTGCAAGCCGATGCTTTGTATTCCTATTTTACTAATAAGGTCTTGTGAGGAAGGGTGATTTCTGTTTAAAGTATCATTCATCTTCATTTCATATGCTGCCAAGTCCCTAAGCAAGGCCAGAAGGGCATGAAGCTTTTGTGAAATAATAAACTATTCCTTACTCAGAGGGCTGATGACATTATCTGGACTTCAGTGATAGAGCATCTGCTTTCTACCTCGTTAATCATAAACATTAAAATGCTATAAACCATGTTCTGGAATCTAAAAGAAACAATATTTAGCTTATTTTGGTCTTACCTTTTTGATAAGCTCTGCTCTGCCTACTGCGATGGCAGATTTTTTTCCCTTCATGTCCTAATTCAGTATATCTATGTAAAATTCAACAATTTATACAAAGTAATTTTTTGCTCATCTTTTGATCAGATTATTTTGCTTTTGAAGAAACAAACTGCACTGACACTCAGATTAGACAGACTCTGTGATAATGATTTTCTTTTTATTTTTGCTTTGTGAAGTCTTTTAATACACAGGAACAGCTAGGGTAAAAATAGGTCATTTAAATCTTGACCTGCGCTGGATGTGTCGTAACTGCACTGCCCCAAGGGAAGCAACAGTGGGAGGAAATTAGAATCATAGAATAGTTAGGGTTGGAAAGTACCTTAAGATCATCTAGTTCCAACCCCTCTGCCATGGGCAAGGACACCTCACACTAAACCATGTCACCCAAGGCTCTGTCCAACCTGGCCTTGAACGCCGCATTGATGGAGCATTCACAACTTCCCTGGGCAGCCCATTCCAGTGCCTCACCACTCAAATTCTGAAACCTCAGCCTGAAAGTTGTGTCTGGTTCCCCTTCACTTTGGTGTCCCCAGTAACAAAGTAAGAGTTGTATTATTAATTTCTGCATTCCACAAGATATTTCATTTTCCTTTCCCAAAATGATAGAAAGTAATTTACAAGAATTTACAATACGTACAGGCAATTACCATGATGAATACAAAGAGAAGAGACTTTTCTAACAATTCAGTACTTTTTTCTCTCCATTACTCTATAGTAAAGCTTTTTTTTAGTCATATTTCATCAATACAAGTCTTCATGTATGATACCTGTGTGATACTTGAAAAGATGTAATAGACAGGTGGTAGTGTTTATTCAGATGCATAATATGTCCCTTCCAACCCACACTATTCAGATGCATAATATGATTTTTAAAGTTCTTAGTATGTTGAATTTGAAGCTGTTATTCTTCACCAGCACAATGACAGATATTTTTAAAGCTTCCTTAGAGGGTCAGTGATAGGGGGTTTTAAATGCCTTGAAATGTCTATTAATTTAAGTTGCAATCTAATGTCTAGAAGTATTTTATTACTTAACTGAAAGTTATAACTACTGTAACAGTCATGTTGTCAGTGATCACCTCATACTTCTATGAGGCCTATGTCTTTTTTAAGGGAAGGCAAATGATTAATGATAAAGGTGAACAGCTGGAGAATGAAAGTTTTGTTTTTGGGGGGGGGCGGGCTTTTTGCCTTTTCTTAAACCGTGTTTCTTCACATTTGTTTCTATGTCAATGCTTTGGATATAAATATACACCAACAAAGACATAAAAGATATAGAGTGATTTGAAATTAATGGCAGCCATAGGAAATGCCATGAAAGAGGGTGCAACGTCACACTTGACAACCAGAGAGACTCGATGAATAAAACCAAAACCACAACTAAGATTGTAGATGATCAAGCAATTGCAAAATCACATGACTGATGCTGGATGTTTTGGAATGGTTTAACAGAGATCACATTTTATTTGTCTTCTGGATCCTCAATTATTTGCATGGATTTGGATGAGTCTTTCAAAGTTTCTCCACAAGAAGAGGACCAGAAACTAGCTTTGCTAACAATATCTGCAATTCAGCATATGCCACAGGAGTTTATAAAAACCACCAAATACCGAGAAGACCAGCAAGAAAAACCAAACGAGTTTGCAGTTATCACCTACAAAGAGCTGATCTTCAAGTGACCAAAGCTGGTACTTCCATTAAAAAAAACATCAAGTTCAGAACTATCATTTTTGTGGAGTCATTCTCACATATTCAAAGTTTTATAGCTAACTCTTATTTCATTTACATCAAGTCTGTTCTTGTCATTTTGACTGAAATGAACAACTGACCTCATTATCTTTATGATCACCAGTGTGCATATCATAGTTTGCAAAGTTCACAGCAGTGCTCATGTCAGTAACTACAGTTAATTAACCACTTTCAGAGGTCATCCTCCTTGTGCTCTTATCTTTCTTTTTGAATGCTGGCCTTCTTAGTTAAGTAATTAGGAACTTTCTGTAGTCACTGACTGAACTAGCCACAGTAAGTTCCTACAGTAATTAAAGATGACCAGGACGGGCTAAGTCGTTCTTTCAATGCAAACAATTCTGTTTCTGAAAGCCAATCCAACCTCAGGACATGAGTCAGAAGGACAAGCCAGGTGGATATAAATATGTATTTATTTGCCCGTCTAATGTATTAGACAGTGATAAGCAAGACTTGTCTCTGTAGCGTAGCTATAAACAGGGCCCAACATGCCACTGAGGGTAAAGGGAATTCTGTTCCAGTTCAGATCCTCATCTTGTGCCTAGTATTGAGCTTTATAAGAATCATCTATGCTTAGATCAATTGCTACAGTATAACCTCTCTCATGCTGGGTTGCTGAGACTGTGCATGGGCAAATCACATGGGATTGATACCATTCCCAACACTTTTAAGCAGAAAGCATACAGGTGCCATAATAATGCGCTAATGTGAACAGTCCAAATTCAGGGGAGTTAGCTAAGACAGCTACCACACTGCTGTGTGTTATGCGGCCAAATGAGTTGTTTCATAATGAAAAAAGAGGGGGCTCCTCTTCCTGCCTGTGTGGAAGACAAATAGAAAGGCATAGTTTTACAAGGTAGAGTTCACTTGTAGTGTTGGTCTACACAAATCCCTTGTTCACACCATAAATTATCAAAGCTGAGCAAACAGCTGATAGTGCCTTCAACCTCAGAATCTTTAAGAAAAGCTCCAGATGTCTTATCTTTGGCTTTTCTTTCGGTCTATGTCTCTGTCGGCATTTTAACCTCACAGTGTCATCTCTGCTTTGAGGAAGACCACAGTAACACACCTGTCCACAAGCTGGGAAATCCTTGTCCAGTTAACAATTACCATCCCATGTTTGTTCTCTCATCCCACAGTTACACCCAAAAAGAATTAGTACATGAACAATTGCAGAGATCTTGAACACATTTGATTCGCTACACACCCCCCAGTATGGCTCAGGAGCCCACACCTTTAAAACTGCTGAGTGCTGTAACTGCGGTCTGTGATACAAAGAAGATGATGGAAATAACTTTTGCTGATAAGTGATTTTGATTATTGTTCTCTTCAGCCAAGTACCTAAACTGTTGGGGACAAGAATAGGTTGCTACATAGGGGAATCATTTTTCAATTAATTATAAAGCCAGAGAGGAAGATTAATGGACTTTATGTAAATATTTGACCAAGGCCATTCAGAAAGCCCCAAGGTATCTCTGAAACCGGTGGCTGGATATCATAAAATCAAAACTGTAGAGTGCAATTGATTTGGTTCTGGAACCATTCCCAGCCCTGCCTTGAATAACAATTAGGTGTAGCTAATAGCACATGTTTGCACAGTGGTTTATAGCTTAAGAATGCAAAGCAATAATGAATTATCCTTTCCAATAGCTCAGAAAAGTGAACAGCTGTTAGGCTTATACATACTGATAGGTTGAGAGGATTGCCCAAAACCTTTAGAAAGATATTGAAGAAAGAGCTTAGAAAAAAGTTCCATTCTTGACACTCAAGATTGGAACTTTTAATATAAATTGATCTTTTTTCCTTAGCTAGATGTAAATAGAGACTCCTTTTAAAACTATAGTATATTCTAAAACTCTTTCTACTCCTTTAGGCCTTCTGTTAGTCGACATTGAAGAATACCTCTAAAAGCACTGGTTTTGACCATAAACTGCAGGAATAGCAAAGCAGGATTGTTTGTGTAAATCCACTCTAGAGCTGAATGGCCACCTTAGCCTAGCATTACACCATAGTAAATCTCTCCTGTCTCACACAGCTTTGATAAAGCTGTCATTTGCAGACAAGACGGATATGCTGCCAGTAGTTCACACTGGAGGATTTCAAACCTGCTCTGATCCACATGCAGTTCAGCCACACTGGTGTGTTCAACCTAATCTCCACAATCTCCCAGTAGTGCTTGAGCAGCAGGCACAGCTTTGTGCAAAAATGATCACAGCGTTTCTAGTTGAGTGCTGCCTTATGTCCTGAGCTGCCTGAGCAGGGGTCTATGCAGCTGTGTGGTACCTCCGCTTTGGACAACCATATGAGATTGTGCTAACCACAAGGACAGTGCTCCCTAGATCATCCTTTAGCAAGATTTTTTTTGTTTCATTAATGCTTTCTACACCTGTCCTGGGCTCCTCAACCTTTTTCTCTTCCATTCGTGTCCTGGGTTCAGCAGTAGCAGTCATTTTTCTCCTTTTTAGTAGCTGGGGCAGCGCTGTGTTTTTTGACTTTCGGCCTGGGAACAGCACTGATAACACCGATGTTTTTAGTTGTTGCTCAGTAATATTTACTCTGACCAAGGACTTTCTGAGTCTCATGCTCTGCCAGGGAGGAGGGGAACCCGGGAGGAAGCAGAGACAGGACACCTGACCCAAACTGACCAAAGAGGTATTCCATACCACAGCACATCATGCCCAGTATATAAACTGGGGGCAGTTACCCGGAAGGGGTAGATCACTGCTCAGGTCAGGCTGGGAATTGGTCAGTGGGTGGTGAGCGGTTGTATTCTCTTCCCTTGTTATTTCCCTTATCATTATTATTATTGGTGATAGCAGCAGTGATTTGTGTTATACCTTAGTTACCTGACTGTTCTCATCTCAACCTGTGGGTGTTACATTCTTTCGATTCTCCTCCCCATCCCTCTGGGAGCGGGGGGAGGAAGCGGGAGGAGTGAGCGAGCGGCTGCATGGTTCTGGGTTGCCGGCTGGGCTTAAATCACAAAAAATTTGTTAAACTAAGGTACTATTAAAAAACTGTGTAAAGTCCAGGATCAGTATCCTTTGGATTCATAATCTCTATTATATTCTTTATGAAGTTATGCTGAGCACACCTATAAAAGTAAGCTCATGAAAAGGGAAGCTCCTGCCCCACCATGTATATCCAGATTTCTGCAATGCTGTCATTATCTCATTGAACATTTCACATTGCAACAAATATTTCTGGCTCATAGGAGTTTCTGGAACAAGAAACAACACGTAGGTGTTGTGAAAGTCTCTCAGTGTTTTGTTCGGCTAACAAAGAAATGTGTCCTCTTACTGAAATCTCTATCCCATGCCTGGTCAAACAGCCCTTGCACTCCAAACATTGCAACAGCTGGAATCCCACAGTACTCCTGTCACCACTAGCCCTACAAAACAAAACCAAGCTAAAAATGAGCCTCCTCCTGGCTGAACTATTCTCAATACACAACTGACAATCAGTAGTACCCAAATGCAGCAAAAAGAGTGACAGTAATAACAATAGAAATAATAATAATTACAATTCTAATAACAATGATATAGCTACATACCTCAAGCTGCATTTACAATAGCTTAAACAGAATAAAACTGATAAAACTAGATTCAGCATGTCACCATCTAATGCATCCACCCAGGAAATTCAGAAACACTTAGCTCACCACAAAGCAAGGAGAAAACAATGAAAATACTTGCAACAGATTCTTGCTAATGAGATATTTATGGACCAGTGCTTAAACAGGAAAAAAAGAAGCAGCTAGAAGTGCTGATTATCATTCTTTAAAAGTTGTGTTGTTTTTCAGTGTTTCCAAATTATGACACAGAAAAGTTTAGAGAAAGCTATAATCCGATAATGATCACAGAAATGGGACATTAAAATAAACCTGCCAAGCTGAGGGAAAGCCCCAGCCCGTGTGAACCAGCACAGTTACACTGACATCTAGGCAATACCAAGTTACATCCACCAAGCATTTGGCAAAAAGAGCAAGGAGGAAAGATAACGAATGCGTTTGTGCATACAGGGATGCCTGAAAGCTAAAGACAATGAAAAAATACTGTATGGGAGGAAAATATTGTAGGATAAAAGTGAGGAAAACAGAAATGGCATCTAGGACAGTTAGACAGAATTCAAGTTCTCACATTGGCTACTGAGGTGTGGATAATGTTTTCTACTAGATGAAAGTTATCTAGATTTTCATCAGGCTGAAATTCATGCCACATGACTTTCAATGTCTATACTTTATATATCTAGCTTGCAGAGTGTCCCACTCAGCCTGATATGGTCAGTCCAGAAAAGTACAGTTCTTCCAGAAATACTCTGCAATATCAGCCAGTTTCATGTGGATGTTCCAAATACCCTACAGCACCTGAAACAGCACCTAATATTTATGTTTAGTAAACTAAACTGCACTCCTATGGTCAGATCTAACTTGCAGATTCAGACACCCACATTTAGGGGTAGGTGGGTGGGTTGTGCATCTAAGCCATGACAGTCTGGGGAGAGGTGGATGCTTTCAGGTAAGATCTGATGCTTAAAGATAGGTACCTAATACTGTCTGAGAGGATATAGTATACCCCAGGATTTCCCTGCATGCATGGCAGATTTGAGGAAGACATCTGGCAGAATAGCCTAAGTTTCGGAGAAGCACCTGGAAGTCGGGTAAAGCATTCTTTTTTGCTTGTACATGCCATGAGATGCTATTTCTGCATGTCTGAATCCTAATTCAAGCCTATGCAGTCAATAGAGACTTGAGGGTGGTTCATCTGCCAGTGTGTAGGATTCTGCCTTGTGATGAGACCAACCAATCCCAAAGCTCCATACGCTTCAGATTAAAATTTCATTGTCTGTAACCAAAGTTTATAAACTGATCTTACAGGTGAATACACACATGCATCTAAATTTCGGTGCCTGAATCTGCAAGGTCATTCTCATCCTACACTCCACAGCCCATGAAGTAAAACAGGTACGACTCCATAGCAGCTATCTGATCTCCTTTAGACTGTATAACAGCATTAAAGGGAACTTTTTCAAGCAGAAATGTTTTAATCAGAAAATCTACTCAGTTAAAAAGTCAACATTTTCTTTTTAATTCAGAATGGAGCCAAACTTCTAATTCTCAAGCCATTTTCCAAAATTGAACTAATCTTAAATATTCAGTGCATTCATTTAAACAATATGCTTAAATGTTCCATACATTATTTGATCAGGTTTTTCTTGTTTTCAATTTCTTTTTCATAAGGGGACATATACCCCCAGAAATGTTAGAAATAGCTTTCATTTTTGTGGACAGATACCTTTCAAGTCTCCCAGTACCTGTGAGAAAGAAAGAATGTATTTTCACAGGTAATGGGCTGGCGCTGTGAAGAGGCAGCCACTTAGGAAGACTGAAGTGCACAAACACTATGGCTCTCAAAAATATGCTTCCATTTACATTTGACTGAATATCCCATTTGTCTTTTTTCTTATCCCATTTGCTCTTTTTCTCCTGACATATCAAATTCTTTACTGTGCCTCAATGCTTTGGATCACAATACCTTTTAGCATTAAAAATAAAAGTGTCCACAGATGGCTTTTCTTAGTGCCTTTCTCTGAATTCTGTTCGCTTCCCTCATCCCCCTTCTTCATTTTCCCCCAAACCAAATCCTACCTAATGGAGTCTCATTTATTTCAAATGCTGCCTGCAGAAATATATTTCACACAGAAGATGAACAGAAGCCAAGTATAGGTATCTTCCTCCTTTACACAAACAATGACATAAAGGTAAAACTCATGTGTTTTGTAGTGCCTATACATCTCACACAGCTCTAGCTGTGGTAAGACGGAGTTCTCCATACCCTTGTGCTTACACAACTGTTTGAATGACACAAAACTTAGTAATATTTCAGCACTGCAGATGACTGGTGTCTGAGGCTTGTTTTAGTTTCTTTCTCTTAACCACTGTCACACAAACTCATCCTGGCCTTCACAATCATGACACTGGGTTCTGATTTTATGACACTAATCCACTTGGACCCTTTTGCCTGGTTTCCTGAACAGCAGTGCTATTCCATGCAGAGGTCCTTACCCCTCCCTGAGACTGGAGGAAAGAGCTTGCTCAGTGGCTCCAGTGGCTTCCCCAGAGTCCCCTGAAGCTGAGAGGTCACCAGTGATCCATCACATCTCCATGCTGCCCAGTATCCATGCACCACACTGTCTGAGGACCCCAAAGGTACTGCAGAGACAGACAAAGGTATTGTGTGGGAGTTTCCTACATTAAGGTCTTGCCTAATGGAGTCTGGGGTAGAGTCCTAAGTCTACTCTTCTTCCACAATTCCTCTGCATCATGTAACAGCATATACATATTTTATTGTGTAACATGCAAACAGGTCGTTGAAAAGAGTCCTTCTTCTGAGTCCAACTCCACTTCCAGAAGTCAGTACAGGTATTCCAGAAGAGTACAGGTATTTTACTTAAACAAAAGAAAGAGAAAGACAATTCACTCCTTTCTTCTTTTACATCTGCTTTGAATTGTCATTACTACTTGTATCATGCACATTTTTGCCTCCTGTTACCACTTCTTCCTGGTAGTTTGCAACCCTCATGACGTGTAGAGGCTTAGTACCAGCACTCTCCAAAATGTTAAGGTGAGGTAAATTGACTCGTGTTGCTGTGGTTGCACACTTGAATCATAAATTACAAGTAAGTCTTTCTTGTAAATATACTTGTATTTCCTGCTTTCATTCTTGGCTGCCACCCAGAAAAACAGAGATGTATGAGAAAATGGAAAAATGACATGTTTAGGGAGAAGGAAGGATTAATTTTTTGTATCTCAAAAAAAAAAATAATGAAAAAATATATCTCTAGTCTCACATTTTACATTCTTTTCAAACTGTTACAGAGTTCTTTAATGGGAGATAGCTTGTTTTTCTTTCAGGACATGCCACTGATCAGGACCAATGAGATTTAGAGCACCATGGTACTTAAAAATCACAGTCCTGAAGCAGTATAGTTTGTGCTAGGTGATGTAAAAACACTTTCAACACACCTCCTCCCAGCAGGACCGTGAGGCAGATTCTCCTGGAAACTATGTTCAGGCATATGGAAAATAAAGAGGTGATTGATGACACCTAAGTGGCTTCACTAATGGCGAATCATTCCTAACAAATTTGATGGCTTTCTACAAGGGGGCTGTGGTGTTGGTGGATAAGGGAAGAGCAACCAACATCATCTACCTGAACTTGCACAAAGCATTTCAGACTGTCCTGCACAACATTCTTGTCTCTAAACTGGATGGATGGACCACTCAGTGGATAATGAACTGGCTGGATGGCTGCACTCAAAGGAAGAGTTGTAGTCAATAGCTCAATATCCAGGTGGAGAAAAGTGATGAGTGGCATTCCTCAGGGGTTAGTACTGGGACCAGCATTGTTCAACATCTTTGTTGGTGACATGACCAGTGGGATACAGCAACTTTGCCTATGACACTAAGCTGTATGGTGCATTCAACACACTGGAGGGAAAGGATGCCATCCAGAGGGACCGTGACAGGCTTGAGAAGTGGACCCATGTGAACTTCATGAAGTTCAACAAGGCCAAGTGCAAGGTTCCACACCTGAGTTGAGGCAATTTCAAGCACATATACAGGCTGGGCAGAGATTGGATTGAGAGCAACGCTGAGGAGGACTTGGAGGTGTTGGTTGACAAGAAGCTAAGAGACTTGGTAACGCATGCTTGCAGCCTGGAAAGCCAACTGTATCCTGGGGCACATCAAAATGAGCATGATCAGCAGGTCAAGGGAGGTGATTCTTCTCCTCCACTCTTCCACAAGGAGTACTGTGTTCAGCTCTGGGGCCCCAGCATAAGATGGACATGGACATTTTGGAGCAATCCATAGTCCAACAAAGATGGTCAGAGGTCTGGAGCACCTCTCCTACAGGGACAGGCTGAGAAAGCTGGGCTTGTTCAGCCTGGAGAAGAGAAGGCTCTAGGAAGACCTTAAAGCAGCCTTCCAGTACATAAAAGGACCTACAAGAAAGATAGAGAGGGACATTTTACAAAGTCAAGTAATGATAGGACAAGGGTAAATGGCTTTAAACTGAGAGTGTAGATTTAGATTACATACTAGAAAGAAGCTCTCTTCTGTGAGGGTGGTGAGTCACTGGAACAGGCTGCCCTTAGAAGCTGTGGATGCTCCATCCATGGAATTGTTAAAGGCAAGGTTGGAAAGGGTTTTGAGCAACCTGGTCTAGGTGGCAGGGGGATTGAAACTAGATGATCTTAAGGTCCCTTCCAACCCAAAGCATTCTATGATTCAATATAACTAGCAAGGAGTAATGTAGACAGCTTAATTTCAACTGCTATTTTAGACACTCCATAGAGTAACACAGAAAATCTCTTTGATGATAATTACCTAATTTTAATCATTTAATAGTTGTAGAGGAAACCTAGGGTGACAAACTGATTGCCAGTCTGTGCTGCGAAGGTGAAGACCCATCCACAGAACCATTCCCTCTTTCATGGCACAGGCTATGCTATACCAGGTGACATTAGTGCATAGAGCTTCATAGATAGCCAGACAGATAAAATTAAACTCCTACTTTTCTGCTTTAATTTACCCTAAGCAAATTAAGCTTGTGACCCATTATCTTTGGTAGAAGCTTTTTTTTAATTTGATCATTTGGTAATCTATATAACAGGTGGACAACTACAGTATTTATCAGCACTAAACCTCAGAGTTGCAGAGGATGTAAAGACAGCAGAGCAGAAGACAGGGTAGACAATCTGATCACCATGTTGTGTTGGAGATACTTGTGCCAATGATCAGAGAAAATACTTCTTTGCTTAGTGTAAAAAGAGGAGGCAAAAAGATTGGTCTCTGTTAAAGATCCGTCTAAAAAGACATTACACGCAGACAGAGAAGTCCTTCCAAACATTCTGCAAATTACAGTAATTTTATTTACCATCTATGATCCAGTGGTCTGGGTCATCACTCTTAAAGCTTCTTCTGCTAGAGCATTTGATATTAATTTTGTTGTATGCTTACTAAGAGCTATATTTAATCATATTTTCAGTCACATTGTTTTTCTTTTGGGGACCAGTCTTAAAGAAACTATTTCACCTTGGTCTCAGAAGGCTAAGTTTGTGCAGATTCATTAATTAAATATCTTTCAGCAGAAAAACTTTTTATAACATTTTTATAATTTCTTATTGGTAGCATCTGTGTTCCTGTATATTTCCTATGCCACTTACAGCTTCTTTTACTGCATAAATCCTTCTTTAAAATCCCTTACTCTAAATTTATTATTAAAAAAGAAATATAGTAGAGCCTGCTCTACTAGTCTTTGTGATGTCTGTCTTACCAGCATTTACTTTATACTTTCATATTACCAACAGAAGCATTAAATAATATGTGGCCTAGAAATGTGTCACAGGATGATGAATTCCCATACATAACACTTGGAGATCTATCAGTAAACCAGTTTTTTATTTTGTTTACCGGGTACTATATTATTCTAATCATTCTTTCCTTCTTGACACTTTCCATACTTCTGTGTACTGTCTACGTCACTTTCACCCTCTTTTGTGGCCAGACAAACCTATAAATAACTTCTGTTTGAAAGCTCTGAGCCTAAAAATAGAGTGGTAAAAGCCTAGATGATTAGCTTTTATTAAATAACTAATTTTTTATCAAAGTTGAGATGAATACATGTGTAGGTGCTTAAACTTTGATGGGTGACAACTCCTGCCAGTGCCTTACAAAGAATCCTACCTCTTTCTGCTATTACATAGAGAAAACAGATAGGTGCTCAGTCTTCACCAAGTATTTCACTACATATACCTGCACAAATGAGACACCCACATTAGACAAGAAACTTACTTTTATCAGGTATCGCTGCACTGTGATGAAATAGATTTCAAGTTTTACACATCCTGTTTTTCATTAAATCCTGCTAATTGCATTCCTTTACTATCACTTATTATTATCCATAGAATCATAGAATCATAGAATAGTTAGGGTTGGAAAAGACCTCAAGATCATCTAGTACCATCCCCGTCAAGCCATGAGCAGGCACACCTCACACTAAACCATGTCACCCAAAGCTCTGTCTAACCTGGCCTTGAACACTGCTAGGGATTGAACACCAGTTCTGCCAAAGAGCAGTGACCTCTCTCTCATTACCAATCAATACCAGCACATTTTACTGATTTCTGAAAGATTCTTGAAGTTCCTCAGTGTTGCAAGATTTGCTAATCCGTGAAATGAATTCAGTCTCTTCACTCTGACTCCTTTGGCACTCAAGGGTTCCAGTCCTGCTGATTTCAGTAAAGTATTTAACTTCCATTGTTTATGTTTATGGTCCTCCCTATCTGCTGGCTCAGTAGAAAGTATTTCCTTAATACTTTATCATAGGAATACATCATCCTGCTTTTCTTCAGGAGCAGATAAAAAAATATTTGTTGAACACTTCCTTTTCTTGTTGTTCTTACTACCCTTATCTAGTGTCAAACTGATACTCTTGCTGAACTATTGTTTGTTCCTGACACATTTAAGAAATCCTTTTCTGAGTTTCTCTGATTATTTGTCTGCTTTTTCAGTGATATTTATTTACATTTATTAATAAAACAGCTTAAAAATCTTTTCTTATCCTGTCTAAAACCAAGAATATTTTGAGCCATGGAACCTAAATATCTTTTTGCATGAGCACAAAAATGGTAATGTAGGGAACCCCTGGTAAATACAGATGTAACAGCTGAAAAATAGTCAAAACACAGAAGAGACAAAGGGACCTACCTTGTAACTCAGCTACTCTGCAATTTTCTGTAGTACCTCAGTTGGTGAGGGTCCCTGTTTTCTTTTGATATAAAACCTTGTGGCTAGGATTGTCTCTCTGGATTTATAGCACATACATATTTGTTGCATAAGTACAGTTGAACTTCAATTGCAACCATAAAATATAAGTAGCCCAAAAATATAAGTCTTACTGTTGAGCCTCCCTTAGTTTCCTCTTGCTGCTTTACAGCACCTCTTTCTTGCACACCTGTATATTACAAAAATGTTATTTGACTTTTCAACCAGTATTTTTTTTTGTTTGTTTTTGTTTTACTTTTGGCCATGGCTGCAACAAAATAGAACACTGGTTTCTATTCGGAACACCAAATCAGAAGTTTGCAAAGCTCCGAATGTTTATTTTTTTAAAGCAGGTTTTGCTGTTATAACAAGCAGTTTATTCAGTTTTTCCTTTCAGTTTATCACAGCTGATCATATGACAATCAAAACCACTTGTTATGAACAGATTTGATGCCTGCAGAGACCAACAAATCCAGACCCCATGATGAAATCCTGAAACCCAGGTGGAAGGATATAACATATGGAAGCCAGGTTTTGGTGAACCATATTAGCTCTGGCTACTCCATCCAGAAGTTTGCAGGGCCCCAGATATGTCAGACTCTTCCATACCTCAGAGTATCACATTGTCAAAACAGAAAAATCAAAAACTACGAGAAACGCTAGGCCCATATGCCTGCAACCTTTACAAAGCCAGAAAATGCCAAGAATACACAGACCTGCAGCCCATTTTCTAATTCAAGTACAAAGGAGTATGCCATTCATTTTACTCTGTACGACTACATGAGAATCTGACTTGCATATTCCAATGACAAATGAAAATGTACATATATTTTTATGGGACTAATTTATAAACAGCTTCTAACCCCTACCTGCAGAGTTACTTGTCCTTCTAACACTCTTTCTCCTGTGTAAAAATCTTTTTTTTTTAATTTTGAAATTTTCATATTCAGAGAAACAAAGTGACAGCAAGGAATACAGGGTAGCTGCATTACAGAAGAGAATTAGGATGCTTTTCATTCTGCTGGTTTTTAAAAAAAAAAAAAAGCTCAATTCTTTTCTAACCATCATGGATTTATTAAGTTTAAAATATACTAAGAATGACATAACCTTCTGATGATCATGTGAGCCTCTGTGGGGAAGTAGTCTGCATTAGACTCCTGCGTTTCAACCCTCACGCTTGCACTGAAACTCAGGCAACCTGGAGCTGAAGATGAAAGGCTTGTTTATTAACCTGCAATGGAGTGATAGGAGTAGACAAGAGGGTTGTTAGTCAGGGTTGGATGGAGATTTATCAAAAAAGAGAAACTATAAATGTTGCTGCCCACCATGATTTTAAACCCAAAACTAAACAAAAAATATTGGGTTTGGTAGTAATCACATGGAAATGTTCACGGGGGCTGGAACTAGATGATCTTAAGATCCTTTCCAACCCTAACTATACCATGATTCTATGATGTAGGTGCATCTTACTTCCACTACTTCCAGGAAGACCTCATTGCAGCCCCTATATAAAGTGGTCTTATAAAAAAAAATGGAGTCTTTTTATCAGGGCCTGTAGTGTTAGGACAAGGGAAAATGGTTTTAAACTGAAAGAAGGTAGATGTAGATTGGATATAATGAAGAATTTCTTTTATGATAAGGGTGGTGAGACACTGAGGCAGCTTGGCCAGAGAAACTGTGGATGCCCCATCATTGTAAATATTCAAGATCAGACTGGACAGCGCTTTGAGCAGTCCCATTAGTGAAAGATGTTGCTGTCCACAGTGGGGTTAGACTAGATTATCTTTGAAGGTCCCTTCCAAACCAAGCTATTCTATGGTTTTATAATTTGATGTCTGGTCCAAATGATAACAAACTCCTGGTAGACCTATTAGTAATGGTAGGTTTATCAGCTTGACCTGTGTTGCCCACCTGTATGTCTCAGAACTTCCAGTGACCAACTGAGCAGTTACAGAATTTATAGTTCAGGTTGCCTCTTTGCCCTCAATTAGCTGCTTTACATATATATATATGTCCAATGACAGAGTCTTGAGTGATATGATTTCATAACATTTTCCATTCGGTGGATGAATCAGAAGTATAAATGAGGCAATATTTTCTTTTTCTCCTCAGCATTCATGGCACAGTTTTAAGCCCCATTTACTGGGAATCATCCAAACCTTGTATGGAAGATAGAGTCACTCATCTTACGAGCATTGTTATGGGCATGCCTACACCATACAATGAAGGGTGGTGTTCAGACTCCTGGAAACTGCTGCTTGGGCCAGCTCTTGAACCAGAAGCTGTGTTGCCACATCAGCAGGGTGCTTTTGATACCTGCATGGCTATCCACAGTCTGACTATTTAGCAAACTCTTGGCTACCTGGAGCAGCTTTGCACCATACTCTATTGTGGTCTAAATATGCTCAATGATACTCGTCACCACAACACTAAATAAGATATGCACAGGCACAGGGGCAAAGCACTTTCAAGCCTGCATCTTGCCACTTCACCATTCTTTTAACCTAATTAATAGAAGCAATAGCTAATTCTTTACAGTTGCTCCTTCCCACAAATGAACCTTAAAGCACTTCTTTTCTGAAAAAAAAAAAAAAACCAACCCAAAAACCTAATTTAGAAAGTCTAGCCCAAGTCATTCTGCAGACTAAAGAGTAAGTTAAGATCATCTTCAGAAATGCTAAAGCAAATTTTTAAGACATGATGCTTTCACAAAAACAAATCTTTTCCTTTTATTTCCTTATTGTAAGTAAGATTAATTTTGCTTTCAAAAATTTTAGTGATATCATTTTCTTTCTGAAAGAAGTTGAGGTTCTGAGGATGTGGCGATTGGTGCTTTAACTATCACTACTCTATAAGAAAACCATATGGGCAAAGACAATAAGCACTAGAAAGAGCGCCTGTACTTCGCATTTTAGTACTTATATGGCAGATATAGTGTGAATAATAGACTATGCCCATTCCATATACTAGCAAAACACGTTAGAGCTTTTCTATTGCAGACACAAATTAGTCATGAGCCAGCAGGTTTGAGAAACACAAAGGGGTAAATTACAAAGCAATGTGCAGGGATTTAGCTGCATGGCTCCCATTAACATCAATAGGATTTAACTGTGTGACTCCCTGTGCAACATTTTGCAAATTTACCCTAAATTGACTAGCGTGGTAATTCCTGGACAGCATGTAGTAGGAAAGTGACTGCTTCTGTAAACACAAGGGACTGTTGATTCTCAAATGTCTCCATGCTGCACTCAACAAACATTCAAACAAACATTTTATTCCCTACATCACAGGAGGACAGGAAATAAAGACACAAGCTCAGAACTCTTATTCCACAGGGGACTACAGTTGCAGAAATGCCTTTTAGGGAGAACAAAACTCTATTAATGATCCCTGATACTGTCGGATTCCTGACACGCTGAGCCTAAAAAAAACTGATCTACTGGTACCACATAGGAACTGAAGCAGCAGATAAGAGTAATTCCATAGTTCCTGTACTGAAATGTGCTGAGAAATGAAAAAAAAAAATTGATTCCAGTATCCTCTTTGATATTGCTCCTCCTGAAAAACTATTTTTTATTTGATCACATGGATTTTTATTTGTTTTCTGCAAAAAAAGGTTTCTTCTTTTGCTTCCTTTTGCTCTCATAAAACTTTTCTCACTCTTTCATTATTAGTTATCTAAAGGCTTCATTATTAGGTAGCTAAAGCTACATTTTATTACCTTTGCATACTAGCTTGAACAGATGTATTCCTGTCTGAATAAAAGAGTACAGATCTCATTTACATTGTGTATTTCCCAAATCAGAGCACAAAAGTTAAATAATATGTATTTATAATATGTATGTGGGACAGCAGAACATTAGCATGTAGGTGCTACTCATTCAGGAGTTGAGGGGGGATAAAGGCAGTCAATGGAAAATTCTGGAAAAAATGTTAGAAGTCATGCTAGAAATAAAAATTATGTCCCTCCTTACTGAGCAGTTAATTTTAGATTTTCAGAGCTGGCTTTAGTTTTCTGTTCTATGAAAGCAAAACCATATCCCTCCTTGTCTTTTCCTTCACCTCCTGTAACAGCACAGGTAAAAGCAATCACACAGCTGTTTCATTCCTCTGGCTTTATGTTTTTCAAGTGTTCAACAGTAGCTGGATTTTCCAGGTTTGGCTGTTGGAGAGGCACAAGAGACTTAAAGCATGTGAAAGACGAATTGGCATGGTGGGTCTAGTCAGATATGTATATGCTTGTAATGTCACAGTAGTATATGTATATCCATCTGTGTAAAACCAAAGTTCAAATTAAGATTGTGGCTTTGGATTTATGAGCTGGAAGTGACCATAGCAGCCATTCAGTTCAGTATGAGTCATATGCCAAGATAGTCCCTGGTCCAAAATTTCTCTTTAGAAGAATGTAGAAGTTGAAAGTCAAAGCCTGACCTAGTATAAATTTGCATAGATTCACTAATGCTTGCTGTCCTGCAAATCTTCCCATGAGCCCTGTATTTGACTCACAGTTCATGCCAAATCACTGTGCAAAATCCACCCAAATATCATTGTCAACCTGACCATAACAACTTTCTGTTCCAAAACATCCTTCTAGAAAAATCTTGGTTCTAACTAACTACAGCACAAAAGGCTTTTAAAAGCCTTCACTTCAAAAAAGAGTGAACTTGAAGACTGAGGGGTCAAGCAGACAGAATTAACTCAGAGAGCATGAAAATGCTTTTTTTTTTTCACTGAAATTACAGTAAAAGAAGTAGATTTTGTTTCATTATTTGAAACTTATTTTAAGACTTGTGAAATTATATTTTCAAATATATGCAATTTTATTTCCATATGTACTCTTTAATTCATTGCTAGGCAGTACCCAGGCACTTTGGACAAAAATCAAATCAGCACCTACTTTCTTTGAGGAAATCTGGATCTCCATTTTCTGTCTCCAGTATCTCTGTCTTTGCTGTGAAATAGAAGGAATATGAAGGAAAGATGTCTGAGTGAGGTGGATATTCATCATTTTCATGTGTATCTCTGACCATTCCACAATGCATATCACAGCCTTTCAGTCAGCCTAACCTGCTTCTGCTTTAAACTCATTCTTCTTGTCACAAGATAAAACAGTGATTAAGAACTAAAAAAAAAAGTATAAAAGGAGGAAAAACAAAAAAAAAAAAACACACTGAATATGAAAAAGAAAACAATTGTTGCATAGTTTGTGGTATGCAAATATTCTTCGAGGGAAGAAGGAAGGATATGAAATTGATGACACCTCCCCATCTTTTAGCATACAATTTGTCTGATTCATATCAAGGACTAATGTTTTACACAAAGTGAACCACATGTGCTCCTCTGCTCTAAGTGTAAATGTTGTTGCTGCCAATGACACTGCTCCTCAATAGGTAATCTGATAAAAGTCAACTTGGAGATAGTATTGGTTTTGGAGAGGCAGTACTGTAAATAACCAACAGGAATGAATCCAATATTTCACATTATTTATTTTAAGAGAGCAGTTTCAATTTCACTACTTCCCAAATGCAGAATGTTTAAGGTCAAAATTACCCAAAGAAACCTTCAGAGAGGGCTTTTTTAATTTTTTTTTCTTTCTTTCAGTAGAATTTTTTTCAGCTACTTATGCAACATAAATCACCGCCATAATTCTCATTCTATATAGTGCCTTGCTGAATACTTGTGAACTGTGTTGGGTACTTTCCAATACCCTTGGTATAAACCAGCAGATGCCTATGAGAACATTCCGGTAAGTTATCAGTATGTTGCTGTTTATATTATACCAGCTTCCAAGAATCCCAGTAAGAATCTGGGTCATCTCTTGGGTGCAACATTAAGACAGGTAAAGCAAAAAAAAAAAAACAAAAGAAGTGTCTAGAACTGTGTAACAAAACATACAGATGTAAAAAGCTACAGATATTCAGACACATACAAGCTACATCTAAGCATGCATCATTACTAGCCTGTTGCATATTTTACACTCTACAGTCCAGCCCAATAACTTTTTTCAAGAGGAAGCCCCAATTTTCTCTTACAAGAGATTTTGTAGTCCTTCAATATTCTCAGAGTTAGAATATGGAGTTCAGGTCCACTGGAATGAATGAGAAAAAGCTGATAAAGAACAGTCTTATATGGCATCAGCTTCCATCCATGCTCTTCATTCAGTCCTTCTTGGAGCCTGGGGGAAGATCAGCAGGTATCTATTTCCACCCTGTATTATCTAAGGATTCTCATTTCATCTTCCCATTTGAGGAGTAAGTAATATTTCTGTATCACTTAACTCCTCTATTAGCACTGAATCTCCTGAGTCCCTTTAAAGTGGATTCTCAGATTAAAATCAGCTGTCCTCACAGGCTCTTCATTCAAAATGCACTGAAAAGCACTGAGAAGGAACTGTATGTTGGATAATTATCCCGATAGCACAGTGAAAGGATACATGCATCCCTTTCATGTCTGTGTCATTCTGAGGGGTTAGCAGTTCAAGACTGCTCACTCTGATTCAGATACTAAAAGCAAACCTATCCCAGACTTCCTGGTTTGGTTTTGGTTTGGGTTGGTTTTGGTTTTGGTGTTGCTTTTTTTTCCAAAAATACTAACAGTGTATTTTTATTAGGATAGCATCACTGAGAAAAATATATAGAAACAAAAACAATTCATCCATCAAAGTACTACTCCTGTTGAAAGAATACTCCCCTTTTCCCAAGCATCTTCCTTCCCCAGTGAAAACAATCCAGCTCATACTGGAATGACCAGTATAAACCCCTGTGGTCGCTTCTGCTGACGAACTAGGGAGTGTGGGGTGTGTGAAAGCACATGCACACACATGTACATTTATGCGCATGTATATCCACCGGACTTCAGTGTCACTTTTCATTCTGAAATTTACAGTGCAATATTGTGAATATTTAGTTGCTCCCAAGGTTTTCTATAAAATCAAGCTGATTGCCACAGTCCGCAAGCCCTTTTCCAGTCCTTCATCTGACCCAAAATATATAGAGAGGTGTATTAGTTTTAATGGCAAGCTTCATTATGATCTGCTTTTTATCTAGAGCACCCATTCCTAGATTCATGCAGTTACAAAAGACATTCTTCTTTATTTCTTTATTTTTCCTGTGTGTTTCTAGTCCTTATGCAAAGAACAATTAGCAGGAAAACCTGAAAATAAGTTTTCAAGAGGTTGAAAAACATAAATATGAAAATCACCTACTTAGTTGAAAGTAGTCTTTGAAACACTGTGATTAGTTGCAATACTTAAACAGTTAGCTTGTTACCTTGAACGACTCATTCTTCAGCAATGCTATGATCTCTTGAGAACTTGGCCTCTGACATCTAAACACCTGGGGCTGCAGAGTATATACAAAACTCTATGGAAGCGACATTAGTCCAGAACATCTTGTGTTAAAACTGGCAAGCAAAAGGACTCCTGAATTTCAGCTGCACTCAGCTGTCTAACTGATGAACAAAATCTACATTAATTTCAAATGTCCCCTCTTTTCTTTGTCACAGCTTACTTCCTGTGAAAAAAAATATGCCCACCTAAATCTGGCCACAGAAGAATAACACAAACGAAAATAATTTAACTATACCATCAGACTGATGTTTTGTTCCTTGTGGGGAATCACTTGCACTGCTTGCCCACGGAGCTGAGTTACAGTTAAAGAATACTTTTTCACCACATGATCAGCATCAGATACAAGATAAACTGGCTCCCTACAAGCTTCTTCCTCTTTATTTGCTGCTTCCTTCCCCATTCCCTCCCCTCCCCACTGTCTATTGTCACAAGGAATTGAGTAGTTTCCAAAAAAAAACAAGCACAGAAGTTTCCAGCAGGAGCTGAACTAAAGCATGGATGAGAGCTTGAGCTCCTGAGGACATATGGATTGGCAACCTTACTGCAGCAGAAAGATGCTGGGGACCTTACCATGTATCAGCAGCAGATAGCCCAGCCACTTGACACCTGGCTTTGAATATAGTTCTATAAAAGTCTTCTGACACATAGAGATATAAAGTGAATATATAGTTAACTTACTGGTTGGGATTAGCAATAAAGATACACTGAGATACCTTCCCAAACACCACTGCTCCTAGATCTGCAGACCAAAGGCTTGTTTCTCAGTCAAAGCTGTTGGCACCTAGAAATTACATATATTTTTTAAATGTAATTTGGGAAAGCAGGACTGATTTCTACAGCCAGGCACAAAAAAAAAAATATAGTATGACATAAACCCATCCTTGAACTATTTATCTCTTAAATTTATTTCATTCTTCACAGGACACATCTGCTTTCAGAAGTGAAGAGTCTAGTCTGTTATTAAACTGTGAAAGTATTTTATATTTTCCCTAGTAATACTACCATAAAGTACAGAACACCGTGTGTGGCAACTGTGTTGAGACACAGAGACTTGTTAACTAGAAATTCAAGTAAAATTATATTCACTAATCTATAAATTTCAGATAAGAACAGGAATTAAGAATAAAAACAAGTGGTCAGTATTGTCAATAGATTTAGATCTTCCACCATGGATTTACCTAACCTTTTATTACAGCTATGCTGATCCCTTACCAAGGACTTAGAAAATCTCTTTCTCTTCAGTTCCTGGAGGCTTTCAGTAACATCATGAAAGCGCCAAATCAAAGATTTCTGTATCTACCTTTTAAAAACTTATTTGGCAAGCATCTTTCAGTAGCAGGAAATAACTGTTAGCTGATAGCAGACAATCAAAATGCCTAGTGTTCTGGTCACAGAAATTACTGTGGTATTCATCAGGTAGGAAAAAAAAGAACTCATTTGTGTTAGTAATGATGCCAAAAAGAGTTGATACTGTAAAGTCTGAAGGAGCACATACTGTATGCATAGCTTTTATTTTCCTGGAAAAGTTACAATCAGATAAAAAACATTCATTGGCTTTAAAGCTCAGAGAAAGCTATCCAAGGCAGTCATTGTAAATCTATCATTCAGGGATGTCTGCTAGATTTTACTGAGCCTTTGATTTTCATTTCTATATACAGCTTCAGGTGGAGACATTTTGGCTAGCATTAATGTGATAACATTAAGAGCCTTTTCACACCATTTTTGACTGCCTAACAAAGTAATTTATTACTTAACTTCAGGAAGTTATAACACAGAGAACAATCTTGTAGGTTACAATCCATTATAGCTTTGTACAAGTGTTTGGATTTCTCAAATGACGGGCTGAGTATCCAAAGCAAGGAAAAAGACAACCTAGCTGCTTGAAACAGGAGAACTTTTATTATTAGAATGAGGCTGAATTTTCCAGCACTAACATCTCAGATCACTGTTCTCTTCACGCATTTCTGTCCAGAAAAAATAATGAGAGTATGGTAGGAAAATAAACCAAAAAGAATCTTCCTTGACTGACATCCACAGTAACAAAATGATATATAATAATGCACTGAGCATGTTGACAGATTCCTATAAATATTCACTGCCATGTATGCTGTCTTTAGCATATAAGTTGGCCAAAAGCTATGAGGTGTAGTGTATTGGTAGCCAAGTATTTATGTCCTGTGCTATTGATGGAACTTTGGAGATGCTTCCACTGCTTTGAGACAAGCTTTGAGAGATGCAAGCCACAGATGTACACAGAAGTGCTGCTACTGAGCTTGGAAATTTTTCTAACACAGATTCTGCCAGCTTCAAAAAAACAATGTTCATTTATGGACAAAGAAAGCCATCTGTGTCATGCAGTGTACTGGTCTGCAAAGTTACCTTCCTTCAGCTACCTCAGTACAGAAGTTTTAAACTCGTCTCTAGAAAGACTAACCTCCTTGCCAGGGTTACATCTTTGTAAGAGAGAGAAAGATTTCTTTCACTGCAACCTGTCATGTTTTGCAATTGCTAATTTATGACTCTCCTGGGTATGTTGCAGTAATTCTTCCATTCCATATTTGCCTAATTTAGCACTCCTGACTTAAGCAAATGTTCAGTTCTACTCCCTATAGGAGTTCTGCTCCCTGTAGGAGTTCTGCCTAAGAAAAGAGTAGGTCCCAGCAGTAAAAAACAAAAATAAAAAAAAATTAAAAAAAATAAAAAAAAAAAGGTCAAACTAAACTACTAATAAGGTAAATCACTCTATAGTGGAAAGGCTACCTACATTCCTTCCACATTAAAACTAAATCAGCTGAAAACTATTTTAGCGTGCATTGCACTTGAGGGGGTTTCATGTGTGAACTTGAAAAGCTGCCTGACAGTGGTCAGAAATATGTTTTGAGACATCAGCTCTATGAAGTAACAGAAGTATGTGAAATTGTGGCTGGAACAGTAAAGCAGATAAGAATACCCTTGAACTTGGCTAGCTTTTGAAGTAGCTACTCATTCCAAACAATCCCAGCTGGTTTTACTGCTCCAGAACTATTATAAAATGTATATTTTGAAAAGTCTTCAATTAGGGAAAAATTCCAGCTAGACAATGGGCTTTGCATTTCTTGAAGTTTAAATCTTTTGGTGGTGCTCCTGGTCTCTCAAATGAAGAAATCACCAGCACATTTATATCTGAGAGAGAAGATAATCTTGGAGCTACCAAATTTTAAGTTCATTTTCAGTTAGTCAATAGTTTTCAAAGCTTATTTTCATTTGTTTAAAAAAAATCAAAAGAAATCCAAGGAAAATTAATTGTATTTTAATTAACTTGATTCTGATTCTTCAAGACAGCTATAGTGTAGATTTATGGATTTATTCTCAAATTATAAGGTTGAAGACAACATTTTTGTCAATTATGCAGAAATATTGAAAAGTTTAAGCAAACAATTTCAGTGACATATTCACTCTTTATTAAACCCTTATATCTCAGCAGGTTATAAGCAGACAACAGCCTCTGCCAAAACAAAAACTTAAAAGCCACAAAGTCACATTTCAAATCTAACAATGTCCTTCACAGGAAACAGTTCCTATAACCGCCTCTAACAGCAGCCAGTTGGCACAGGCTGTAACACTATGCAGTGGCTTATTTTACACAATTTTGAACGAAAAGACAGCACTCTCAGACTCCCAGACTCTGAGTGATTACTTGTGGGCTCAGGTTAATGCTGTCTGGTCCTCTAACAATTACCAAGAGCTTACAAAGGGCTAGAAAATTATTTCTTGCAGCTTGTGTTACCATTAATTCCATCTCAGGATATGAGAAAGATAGTAATATTGAGGCAAAATAAAGGTAGGTAAGGTGGATTATGCAAAAGAAAAAGCCCTGGATAAACTAAAATAAAACAATATTTAAGCTAAAGTTTAAATTTTCTTGCAATTTAAATCAACTTCTCTAGGCAAAAGACTCAGTAGGACATTGATATTAAGTAGAATTAAGTTCAGAACAAGCTCACAGTATATGTCATTAATAGTCTTTAATATGCTTAGAGATTACACTAGAAAAATTTTAAATTCCCCCCACTTTTAAAAAAATTGAGCGTATTGGAGAGCCTGTGAAGTCTCTGATTTCCACATCCACATTTACAGCTGCTTGCAGAAATGGTTGATTTGGGGTTGCTGGATGTGGTTTTTTCCCAAATGTTTTCTCTTTTAACTGAATAAGAGACCTTTTAAAGAGAAACTTTTATAACGAGCACATTGGTTGCAATTAACTATCTATCAGTGAGGACTGTTGAGTCCAGAAGGAAATTTCATTGAAGAGTGAGAGACTGCAGAACTGGCTAGCACATAAGAGGTGTGGGCTTTTTCCACATACTTGGTTTGCACTTTTATTTGCCTTACATTCCAGTTTATTTACCAAAAATATTTTTGCAGCAGCCATTTTCTTCTTATAAATCCTGAGGAAAATGACAGATGTTCACTGAAGCTTTATTTTATTCTCTTCTCATTGTTTTCCTTAATTCAAAACACATATTTATCATGAGAAAAAATAAAAGTGTATCACAGCTCATGCAACATACCTGAGCTCCATGGCAAATGCTTTTTACCATAGCACTAGAGGCACTAGCCAAAGGTTAAGGAAGTAATTGATGCCTCTGTGGGATACATACATTAGACATCCCTCCAGGAGCAACTGGAAGGCAGGTGACCACCACTCCAGCTGGTTTTGACTGGTCATAGCTATTCCAGGAAACAAGATAAAACAAGAAATCTCTTCCTTCCCAAACTTCCCCCAGAAAAAAAGATTGGCTAGTGGCTATTCAGACAGAAGCAAATATTTGGCTTAAGATAAGCCTATTACCTTCATGAGGAATAATGACTGTTCAAAACCACCTACAGGTCTATAGTTATTATCTACATAGTATGAAATGATGCAACACTGGTTTTCTGCAAGTTCCTTTCCCAGGGAACCAAGAACTATGACTCAGTAAATTGCCATTCAATTAAACCAGTCAAAATCACAGCCACTGAATATTAAATGAGAGATCTGGCTAGGATCTCCATATTTTATTGGCCTTTCCTTGCCTTTCCTCTCAATTTCCACTGTCACCCTTTTCATTCTATATAAAAATCCATGAGAATGAAGCCCCACCCAAATTCATATTTTTGCATGCTTATCTTTTTTAAGGAACTGATTTTAAGCAAACTTTCCACAGCAGCAAGATTTTAATACTGCCAGTGTTTATGAGGACAGACACTGTGACACAAGGGTAGATAACAACTTGTCTGCAAGCCCACCCTGTCTGGGTGGTGAGAGGCAGAACTGCTAAGCAAACATACACCCTGCAGTGTGATGAACAGGAATACATGATACAAAGATAAGCTCAGCCAGTCAAGTATGCAGACACTTGGGGTTGCAGGATTTGTTCAGCTAGGGTCAGAATCCTGTCCTTGTTCAAATGTATTCACTGAGAACAGACTAATATAGAGCACCAGAAAGTGATCTATCTGTGTAAGAACACAAAACCACAAAATTTCTCATAGGCATAGAGACATTTATTGAAACAGAACTACCATAACTACCTGCCAAGAGATACAAATCTTTCCTAAGGGGTCTACCACCTTTTCATATATACAGAAAGAGCCATTTTAAATAATACTTCCAGTAACTGTTGGAGATCCACAGTAAGCGGTACTGGTCCACCCACCCTCTGGCGTTACAAAGCATCAGTTGCCTGAGGTTGCACCCTCTACTTTTTATCTCAAGCTTGCAGTACTGTGGCTCCTTATAATTCTCTTCTATCAATAGCATGGACGTGCTGAGAGTATCCAAAAAACATAAATGACACTAGTATTAACATATTTATATAGTGATTCTAATGTGTAAGTCTTGGATACACAACAAAGTTGTAGTTGCATGCTCTGTGGTGATTGGCCCTAAGCATATTCTTAAAACAGAAGAAATAATGAAGTTACCATAGGTCCCAGCATATTATGCTCAACTAAATCACCTGACATATGCTGGAGGTTTTGATTTTACAGGCTGTTTAGGCTACAGCATCCTCACCTGATGTGTTAGTTAAGCCATGTTTACTTCATCATGATCCTTAAAACCTTGGTTACAGTCCATGTTGTGAAGAAAACTGCTATCTTACAATATTTAACACTTTACTTATAAAGGCATAGCAATAACACATTTAACATTAGCAAACAGATTTTTGTTTTGTGATTAGTCCCCAAAATTCATTAGCACAAAACACAGAACAAGATACTATAGATAGCAAAGTATAGCAGAATCTAGCTCATTAGATAAACTGACCAAAAGTAACATCATTGTAAGTCTGCTCCAAAGCCATCTTAACAGGGCTGGATTTGCTGACATCTGGCAGATGATAGCTTTTACACTCATGTCCTGGGTTCAGCAGTAGCAGTCATGTTTCTCCTTCGTGGTAGCTGGTGCAGTGCTGTGTTTTGACTTCCAGCCTGGGAACAGTGCTGGTGATACCGATGTTTTCGGCTGTTGCTAAGTGATGTTTACCCTGACCAAGGACTTTGTGAGGCTCATGCTCTGCCAGTGAGGAGGGGAAGCTGTGAGGAAGCAGAGATGGGGCACCTGACCCAGGCTAGCCAAGGAGGTATTCCATACCACAGCACGTCATGCCCGGGGTGGGGGGTAACTGGGAGTTACCCAGAAGGACACGGGCTTCCGGGTGGAACTCATTTCTTGGCCGGTGGTATCGTATTCTCTTCCCTTGTTATTTTCACTTATCATTGTTGTCATTGGTAGTAGCGGTGGTGATTTGTGTTGTACATTGGTTGCTGGACTGTTCTTGTCTCAACCCTTGGGAGTTGCACTCTTTCGATCCTCCTCCTCATTCCTCCAGGAGCAGGGAAGGGGAGAGCCCCAGGGTGGGGGGGCCCTCGATTGCTCTCAGCCTGGCAACACTCACTGGGAGTGAGTGAACAAGCTGTCTGGCTAGGGTTTAAACGACAACTCATGAACATAAGCCGCAGGTCTTTCTGTGATACTCTCTCACTAGGAGTTCTCGAGAGCACTGCCAATCCACGCTGTTAGCTGATTCTCATCAAACAGCAGCCTGACTTTTTGTTCCTTTCCCTCCCCCAGGGAGCATCTTGTGCCCCCATGCAAAGAAATACGGGAGCCTAAAGGACACAAATAACAAAACATCCTTATTGACCACGGAAGAGGAGACATCAACCTCACACGGTGATCACCTCACTTTGATCAGAGCTTCATGCACCACTTACAGACGCCTAAAGCCAGTGTGTGTTTCTGACCCTCATTTCTTTTCACAATTACTCATCAGCACACAGTTTTATCCTGTAATGGTCAAGAGGACAACACGTTTGCCCACTTTCCCCAGCTTGGGCTTTTGCCTTTATTGATTATGATCAGCTATAAAGCCTGTGAATTCTGGGTGCTCCAGGGGTTTTCTTGACAGCTAACTAAGCCTGAGGCAAACACAGACTCATGCAGCTCCAAACAATCCTACCTGGGTTTCTTCATCCTCCCCCTTCCACCATGCACTGCATTTAATGGTAATTGTTTATGATAAGGAGATTGTAATTAGGAACATGCACTGGCATAAGTGTCCAGCATTTCACATGCCAAGCATGTGCCACCAGCGCAGTCAAGATACCTCCAAAGATTCATTTATTTTTTTATAATTTTCTTACAGCAGATAAAGAATCCGTTCCCCCTATGCACACATATATTTATGCAGCTAAACTCCACTTTCTTGTGACAGCTGATTCAAATACAGCCCAAGTTACTAACGCTGCACAAATGAAGTTGTTGGTTCTTTCCCAGAAAGCAGGAGACAAATGTCACAGAAACCAGTGTAGTGAACTTTTAAAATGGCACTCGAGCAGAGAGAAATTTAGGGCTGAGCATATGCACAGAATGCTAGCCAATGTCTCATTCCCAGCCCAGTGAGAGACCTTGCCTTTGTAATTGCTGTTCATGCTGCATAGATTTAAAAGGATTTCAGAATATATAGAATGTAAGAGTATAAGGAGAAGGTATGTAGATTATAAAGTTCACTTGCAAGTACACACAGCTCCACGCAGACCCAGAGAAGACAATGCTCCTGTGAGAACGAGAGTTTTGGGTTTGCAAAAGACAGCAGTGCAAATGGTAATTTGAGTCTTAACACTCTTTCTTTAAAATTTGCTTATTCATTCAGGCTATCAACATGTTGACTCATTTCTGTGTGGCTAGAGGTAATAGCTGTACTCTCCCATGCGTTCAAGTTTCAACCAAATTAGAGTGCAAGTTAGGATTCTTAGCCCCTGGCTGACAGTCTTACACAGCTGTCAAGACAGCAGAAGGCATTCTCCAGGTAAATGAGATCTGCATTGCTATGGCACAGTTCCTGCTAATCCTTTTATCTGGTGCTGCAATCAGTGAGACCCACCAAGGAAGAAATTCATGCCATGCCCACAATTACACATACTCTTCTAATTGAGTTTCCTTGCAAAACAATAGGCTTGTAGGAGGAAAAAAAAAAAAAAAGAGGAAAAAAAAAGAAAGCTTTATGCAATTGACAGAATCAATGCTTCAGCCTCTTGAATCTCATTGCAAATGTAAAGAACAAAACCACTCCAGTTGCATATTTTACAGGACTTAGAGAAGGAAAAAAAAGCCATTTTCTGAAATACAGGCACTTGTATAAACATTTTTTACAGTTTAGACTGATTTGAAAGATGGCTACTCCCCTTCATTAAATGGAGATGCAATCACCAATTGGAAGAGGATGGATTTCACAACAGATTTTCAGGCAATTACAACCTTAAAGTTTTATCATTCTATCCAAGTAAATGAAGCCTAGTAAACAGATGTGTCTGAGAACCTCAAAGGCTGACCATGTATTACCCAGCCTTTATCCACACATCATATAGAGCAGCCTGCTCAAGAGTCTAGAAATGCAAAGAAGCCTTTTCTATTCTAGAAATGCAAAGAAGCCTTTTCTATTCTAGAAATGCAAAGAAGCCATTGAGGCTTGTGATAAGAACCAGAGGTTTGTGATATTTAAAGACCAAAGTATATAGAGAAAGGGGCCAGAAAGGTTTCCGGGCAGTACTGTACATAGGAATGGCTGAAATGGCAGGTAAGCCCACTTCTGTACATTAGCATCTTCCCAGTTCCATCCCCAGTAGGGAGTCATGACCAAGCAACTGGTTTTCAGATGACTTTTCATCATGCATGAGTTTGGAAAAATGCTGAAGTAGAAAAATATATCAGGGATATGTTTATTAATTTCATGATGATTACATTTTTCCTCCAGCAGTTACTTAATTCCTCAATCAGCGTGCTGCAATAAAAGGTAATTTTCAAGATAGCAAAAATGCACTCACCTGTTTAAGGTTATGAAAAACACCACATTTTTAATTCACTTATATACAACTCAAAACAACATGAGAGGGGTATGACACTGAAATAAGCTGCTGTCATCAAACTAAAGGTTTTGATCAAACCAATCAAACTATCAAACCAATCTTCCTACAGGATATTTGCTTGAAGCAAATGAAGTGGATTGCTCATCTTGCAGTGCAGGGTCTGAGAACCAGATCTCATCTCTTAAAGTACTCTATTGAGAAGAAATTGAAGTACACGTAGGCATAGACTACCCCACTTAATTTCAAACTCCTAAACTACACATCTAAATTAAAAATTCAGTTACCCCCAACTTTTACTAAGCAAGGAAAAGCAAGAAAGTAATTTCAACCTTATGTCAGCTGACTTCATCTTGTACAGGTACCTGTTTTCTACCCTAACAAGACTCTAGGCATCTTGTGCTTGGAAATGCATCAAACATCTGGAAACAAGGAGGATGAAACTTATGTACACTGAACTCATGTTAAAATATTACAAAACTTTTCTTTCCAAGCATGTCTTTTCTGGTCCACATTATACAACTTTCTGATGCTGTGTTTCTCTCAACTTCCAAGACATTAACAGCAATTGTTCCTCATTTCAGAGCAGAGATGCAGATCCCTGCTTCCTTCTGTGTGCCAACGTAATGTCAACCAACCCAGTTCTACACAGCAGATTGTTTCATCTGGTCAGCCAATACAGGTTTGCCCTTCTTACAAAAAAATAAAATAAAAATAAAGAGAGAAAATCAATCTTAGCTATTATGAGAAGTAATGTCTGAAGCATGATAACGAGCATTAAATAATAGAAGCAACCCTAATGTTTAGGTTGCTCTTCAATTATGAAAGATTATGTCCTTTTCCTGTGATACCTTTGCAATGAAGGCCTCTGCTGCAGACCTTTGAAATTCAGCAGAAAAAGCCCTTGAGCTAAAAAAGTGCTTTCCCCTTTGTCTTATAAAATTCCATCTGATTTTAGCTGCAGTCTCAACTGTTAAAAAAAAAAAAAAAGAAAAGAAAAAAAGTATCACATTTCCTTTCCTTCCCTTGCATTCCCCAGAATATAAGAACAGCTGCACTAAGTCATGCTAAAGGTCCATCTAGCACAGTTTCCTGCCTTTCTGACAGAGGCCAGTAGCAGATGTTTAGGGAGAACATAAAAATACAGGGCATACACACACTAATATTCCCCTGTAAACTTCCCAGCTCCTGACAGTCAGCAGTTTATGCACTTCCTGCATCTAATTTAAAGCCCACCATTCTATATATATAATTAGATGGTGCATTCCCCAAGTGCATTACTTTGCATCTATCAACATGAATTTTGTCTGCCCAGCCATTCAGTATCAGCAGATCAGTCTGCAGTTCTCTAGACTCCTTTTTTTATTATTTTTTTATGACTCTGAACAGTTTTGTAACATCATCAGTCTTTGTCAAATCACACTTCACCCCTTTTCCACATTATTTAGTAATACCTTAAGTGGTACAAGTTCTGGAACAAATCCCTGTGAGACTCAACCAATAATACCATGCCATTCTAAAAAATGACCATTTATGCTTATTCTTAACTTTCTTGATAATTTTCAACCCACAATAGCTTTATTTCTTTAAGGAGATTCAGTAAGGACTCCTGGTAAAGCTTTTTTTTTTAACCTTCATACACAGCATTAAACAGGGCAACCCTAGCCACACGATCCTTCATTCTTTCAAAGAACTCAAATGTATCTGTGGGGACACTATTTTTGAAAAGCTGTGGTGGCTCTTTCTCACTGTGTGTGTACTCATTCCCAGTTTTATTACCATTTACACCAGTTTTCCTGGTATGGAAAACAGATTTAATGACTCATAACTGCTGCCATGTTTGCATTCCTTATCTGAGCTCCTTTAGAGGTTCTGGGTGAATGGCTATGACAATTTGCTACTACTGTTTTCACTGTTCTATAGTTAAACATCTTCTGTTAATGTATGATTTTCAGGTATTTTCTCCAAGTCATTTTGCATAGCTATCCCTTTCATGTGATTGGTCTCCTGCCCTCTTCTAGTCCTCAGTGAGCAGGATCCCAGGTTGCACACATACCTCCACCTGAAGATTTACTTAGGATAAAGCAGAGTCTAGGCTGTGTCCTGTGAAATTCTATGATCTATCTCACTTCCAAAGTACCACTGGGGACCAATTTAGGAGCACTAAGTTCTGAAGGGTATTTAAAAGCTTTTTAATGTCATTCTGAAATGCACACCCTGTGATTTTAAAGTCAATTACAAATTAAACACAACTTTTTCAAATTCTGCCTAATTAGGGGATCAAAACCCAGGGATGTCAGTTTTGTAAGCTACAATTAATGTTCATAAGCTAGCAGCTGCTATTTATACCCTTTTCACATTGCAAAATGACTCCAGCCATTTGATTCAAGAAATACCTGTGCAGTTGTTTTGTGTTTGAAAGCAGCTGGAGGGTGAAAGTTACTTCGGTTTGAGCATGACCGGCCTGTTTCATCCTGCTGCCTGATCAGTCTGCAAAGTACTATAAATCCTCCCTTTTTTACTGAACAGCCTCTGGACACTCATAATAAGGCATCTGCCAAATTAAAAGATGCCGTTTGGCACTTCTTGAAGGGGACACAAAACTCAAGTGTAAAAAATAAAGAGGATATTATTATTCAGACTACTGAGCAGAGGCACTACCTACAGTCCTCCTTGGCTCTTTCATTTGTAGACCAAACAATACGGACTGCGCTATAACTAGTGAGCTGATGCTTAATCGTCACTTCAATGTGTTAGCATTTCAAAACTGAATTCATGCACATGGATGACCTTGCAACCAGCACAGGAAAATAAATTATTATTTAGAACTGCATGTCAGTGAGTCCCATTAAAATTCTTACTCTATCATTTAACATTTTCAGCTTACTAGATAATCTCGCATTGAAAAGTGTGTTTGTATGCAGAAATTGTCTAGGCAAAGCTATATGTTTCAGAAAGTCAACAGAGATATGAAGCAGCAGGAGCTCTTGATTTAAGGAGTATATGATTACTTTTGGCAACTAAAAAAACAAATGAAGCTTTTTGGCAGACATAGGGGCAGCTCTCTGACTGGCTTTAAATTTAGAAGAGAAGCACCCATATGTGCTACATCTCACACCTATGACAATGCATTAAGTTGAGAAATCTACTAAAATAAGTTACTGCTGAATTTATAAAGTCTGAGCATTCAAAGTAGGAATCAAGCACTTTTTTACTAAAGTGTCAGCAAGGCAGATAATTCAGCACTTCTCAATCCATAGGCATACTGAAAACTACATCAGTCCTTGCAACATAAAGGTCTGAGCATGCACAGTTTGCAACTAGGGCATGAGTTTTGCTCAGCTAACACCTCTAACCCAGATCCTCAGTCTAGGATCACACCTATCAGATCCAGACTCTGTACAGCAAGCACACAGGTAGTTATGATTCTTGATTCCACATGTGTTGTTTGAGCACGCAGTGGAAATCTGTGATGTCAATCTGATCCTTGCTCTAAAATAGATAAAAATTCAAAAACCTCTGCTCCTTCACAGGTGAAGAATGGTGGGAATGGTGGCAGGGCTTAGGCATGGATGGGCAAGAGAAGAAACTATCCTTTTTTTTTTCTTCAGAAGGAGCTGGTCTGCTCAAACTCCTTAAATTCACCAGACAAGTGGGGATAGCTAAAATTGTAATCTTACATGAAGTCTCCAGGGGTTTTGAAAGACAAGTAGCTAATTAATATATTGTAACAATTTCTTTTATTGTTACCTAGGAGATATTTCTACAACTCTTGGTTTCCTAGGCAAAGATTTCACTAGTAAGCAAGGCAACAACTGTACAGTTCGTCAATGAGTCCTTAGGCCCAGAAGCCAGGTTGAAGCTCTTGGGCAATTGGTTGCCCCATATTCAAAAATCACAGAACAAAAGTCTTCAAGGAATTCAGGCAAACACTCAGAATCCAAGCTGAATGAAGATCTGTCCAGATTATTCCTTATTAGGTACTGAAAAATTAGGGAACTGATAAATAAATTCCAAATATAGAGTTAAGAATATTGTTCTTACTGTTTAGCTTTATCATTTTACCTGACTGCAAAAATTAAAAATAATAAAAATCTAGATCACCTAATTCTACATCCGTGATCTCAGAGACAGACACATGACACCAAATATTGTTCCGGTCCAACCCCACCTGTGTGAAAAGAAGAAAGGATGGGACAGCAAAACCTATATCATTTCTGGACCTGTTCTGAGTAATGAAAAAAAAAACAAAACAGTTTTTGCACCCAAATTTTACTTTTCTCAAAATATTAATTAAATAAATTTATTTAAGTTAGTTGCTGAGGCTCCTAATTTTTTATCAGCATTATAAACTTATCTGAGTGTATGGTATACAAATAACAGTCAGAAATGTTCTTACTCCAAATGATAATGTGCTCTGAAATTGCTATGTTTATATACTATAAGTTCCAGCTGTCAAAATTCTGGGTTGCTGGAAGTTTTGACAAAAGTTTTGCAGACATTTGTGTTACTGTTCACTGTGCTTAAGTATATGAGAGAAAGCTTCAGTAACAAAAATCAGTGAGCAGCGCATGAACAGACAGCCCTTGCAATATACCGCAGTTACTTCAGAAACATGCACGGACTTTATGTACCAAACATACACCAAACCCACCATTCATGTGCCAAGCTTCTCCATGCGATAGTGAACTGCTGATCTGTTGCATTTAGGTCACATTGCACGACAGCCAGACATCTCAATGGTTAATGTCCAGTGAAGCCTGCACTAGCCACAAGCTCCTGGGCTCCATCAGCAGCAGCTGCTGTTCCTGCTCCCTTCCAGCGCCATCAACACAGCAGACCACACTGCACCAGCCCCTTAGCCAATAGTCCCCTAGGTAGAAGCTAGCTGAAATACATACCCTATGCCTGCGTGCCTGTCTTCAGCGTTTTCTAAGCACTACCATCGCCAACCTCACAGCTCCTTTAAGTTCCACACTGAATCACAAGTGGGCAGGCATGGTGTATATATATGGGGGATGGAGGTACTTAATTGGAAGCTAGAATTCATACAGCACAGCAACAGACGCATTACAGCATACCTAGGCTTACAGATTTAGCTTAGTGTCAAAATTTAAGAGTAATTTTACAAGGCTTTACATTTCATATCTCTTCAATATTAAATACACAGTAATTGGATCACCTAGTAGCTCAAACAGGTGGCACTGCACAACTGCATGTTTTTTCCAAATTGCTTTGGAGCGCCAAGGTTAGAAAAGATTCCACTCAACTCCACTTCCCCTTCAGTGAAATCCAAGTTCCTGAAACACAGTTATGTAGCAAATTCAGAAAAGTAACAATACATGTTAATGAGTATTCAACACACTGACTTCCTTTAAGCTTAACCATTTAAAAATAAATACCAGAGAATTATTTACATTATGTTTTTTTCAGAACACCAAAGAGAAAAAGTTAAATACTCATACATTCCATCCCCATTTTCCATGGAACACTTCCAATCTTTGTTTTCATTGTTGCTTTAATGCTGGCAAGGAGAAATTAATTGCATTAATTCCTTAATTCTTCAGCAAAGGAATCTAACTTTGATTTTTAAGATATGGGAGTTTCCTAATTAATTTTATTTGAGAACTTTCCTCCTGAAAAAGAACTTCAGGCAAGGTTATATGTAACTACATATTTTGCCTTTGTTTGGAATCCTTATAGCATTAAGTTTTTTAGCACCTTCAAAGCAATTAATAAAGTCAAAAAGTCTCTCATGATATCACATTCCAGCCATGCTAAAGCCTCCTGCTTTAATCTCTGTTCTCTGAACCTGAAGTAAATACGTGGTTCTTAGCTTAGCTCAATGAAATAAATTAGTGCAAGAAAAAACAGGTCAACGATGTCCTTCATTCTGTAATCTTACACACTTTAATGAAACTTCATGCCAGTGGTGTACCTCTCCCAAGATAAATGTAACAGTATTCTATACAACTGCAAAAATGGTAAAATTAAGTGAGGCAGAAAAAATCTGGCTTTTTGCCAATTTCAAACAGCACGGAAGTATGTTATTCTCATCCACCCCAGGTTTACAAATTTTGATGTAAGCAAAACACATTTTTGCTGCATCCTTCCCTAAGTAAGTTTCCCAAGGTAAAATATGGTTCTTCCTTGAAGAATTTTGCTTTGGAAAAAAAAAGAAAAAAAGCTATAACTTTTTTTTTTTTCTTATTTTAAAACAGTTTTGTGGAGTACATTACAATGAAATATCCTCTCCTAACCACCTAATTATTCCAGCATCTATAGAAATCAGAGACAGGTAGTGCGAAAGTAGCAGTTCTAAATTCTTCCTTAAAGGTTTCTTCCCTTCGCACTTCCTCAGCCTGCTGGAGCGCATGTTAGCCATGTTGCTCAGAGACATTCACCCGAGGATGCCAGGAGGCTCTTCTTTTGGACTGGAAATGAGTGAACAAATCGTAATTCTTTTTGGTGAGATGTAAAAATTCTCAGACCATCTTTCTCAAGTAGAAGATATGGATTAGCATTGCGTAGTCTGAGCTACTATGCTATTCTTTAGCAACCCTGAGACTAGCTCAATTATCTGGGAAAAGAGAAAAAAACCCGTCTGTCTCCTAAGTGCTAATCCACTGCAAAAAGGCACCTTCTGGAGCAGGCCAGTTACTTGACGTTCCTTATATAAAATAAGGAGCAGATGCTTTTTCCACTCCTATGTGAACAACATGAGAAAAGATCTTCCTCCATGTTACTGAGGTATGTCTATACCACAGATCATGTAGTTATCTTCAAGTTAGCTAGTTCAGGTAGTCCAAGTAGCCTAGGCATGGTAACTCAGAGCTCAGTATGGGCAACAAAAGCCCATGAAATGGAAGGTTAAGAAATAAGGTAAGTATTCCATAATTAGCCCAAACACAGATCTTGTAGCTGCTATGACCAAAGTGCTTCTGGGCTTAGGGCTAGGTTGCTTAAAGCTGGTAAGGAATGTCTTAATTTATAGGCTACACCCTTAGCATTCCTTAAAAGCTCTTTTTCCTTTCTGCTCTACCCTGACTGCATGCAGATCCAACAAGGCACTGATGATTTATTTTTTGTGTGAAGCTGGTAAAATCATATATGTCCAGTAGCTAGATTTTTCCTCTAAAGTTCTTTCATTCCATGCCAATGAGGAGGAGTTTTTTTGCTCCCTGATCTGATAAACTGATAGGTTTGTTTTCTTTGCTTTCTTTGTTTAGATTACAAAAATTAAATTCAATCACTTCTCATGCTTGGGATCTAAAGTGCTTACCAATATGTAACTTTTCGGTGTATAAAGCACTCTACAGATGCAGAGAGAGCAGAAAGTGATAGTTGTCATGAAGGCCTGACCTTATAAATCAGTGGCTTAATCTGTTGTAATACAAAGATGCTTTTCTACGCAGTCCTCAGTACACAGACTTAAAAAGCTCACTACAGGAGAGGAAAATAAAGCATAAAAATAGGTCTTCTCAGCAGAGCCAAGAGGATAATCCTGCTGCATCTAGGAAAAAAAAAATAAAAATAAAAATCAATTCTTTTTTCCCCAAGTGGTCACTGAAAAATAGCACATGCTAATGCATTTCATCAAATGAATAAACAAAGAAAGTATGGCTAAAAGAAGAGTCAAGGGCCAGCTCCAAAGCTAACACTGATTCCTGGTTGTCAGAAAAGTGGTCAGTGCTGGTGTACAAGGATTTGAACTGCTAGAAGAGAGTTGAAAGCCAAGTTATGTTTTCTGCTTGGGCACTGTTCTCACAGCCTTTAGAGGATGTGTTTCAGTTATTTCAGTGTCTTCCTTGTGAGCTGTGAACCTTCTAAGAGTTATTTTTACCTAATTCCACCTCCAACACATGATTTCAAAGGTTTGATCTCAGGCCAACACAGCTGAATGTGCCCGTGCACTCACAAATATCACAGCTCTTTATCTTAAATATAACCTGAGGCCACCAGAACATCAGGCATGCATCTATACAGTTAGAAGAACTGGCAAGGTTATGAGGTAGAGACAATTATCAATTTAAACACCCGGAACAGCCAGAATGGGATTGACTCTGCACTTCCCTGGGAGACCACCCACAGACATGAAGTAGTATCAGATCAAAAGTCTGAAACTCATGGCCAACCAAGACATTTTTCTTCTTCCACGATGGAAAACCAGACATGCCTCACGTGCATATTGAATCCCAGAAGTAAATCCTTTAAGATACAATGTTACTGAAAATTTCAGAGTTGTCTATACTCTCACAAACAAGATACACATACTATATGTATGCTGAACTTTCCCCCCCGAACAAGGTCATGCCTTCCAATTATTTTAGAAACAAAAATACCCTATACAGCTTATACTAAAATATGTGAAGTGTATAAAATGTATACATAGTCAAATGAAAAGTCTAGCATCAAATGCAGCATTGAGGTTGCTCAATCAACCACTCAGATCAGGAAATTCCAAACGTTAATGGCCCATGGTCTTCTATAACTCCATTGATGCTATTTCGCATTCCCAGAACTTCCTATATTTTATTACATAAAATTTATGACGCATTTCCATTCATTTTAATTTATTAATGTTTGTGTTACTTAATTTGTGGTTGAGACTAGTAGGACATTCTATCTGGACAAGTTAACATCATGATAAAACTGAGCTAAATCCAATCCGGGTGTATAACGTTTGCATGAGGTACGCAAAATAAATGGTCCAAAGACCATTGAAACACTTGACAGCTCACCAGTTATGTTGATTTTCTATCTCTCCTACAGATTCCCATGCAACTTTTGGCAAATCACCTAAATCTCCATGTAATATTCATTCGTTCCTATGTTAGTATATTTAACTCAGAATAACTTATTTTCAGCTTGAGCTACATTATTTCCTTCTGCAAAGACAATGAAATAAGCGAAGACTGAAGTTGGCATCTGCCACTTTTTTTATTAGTTCAAACATTTATTCTTAAATGATATCAAAAGGAGCATACCCTTCTCACACTGTCGTAAAGTAAGTAGCCCTATAATGGTTTATGAAAATTCAAAACAGACCCACCGATCATGGAAAGTGTTAACTTGAAAGGACTTTTAGAGAGCCAAGACTGACTTAAATAGGATTAGAACTGAAGTTTGAATGCATAAAGGAAATTTGGACAATTATCCCACTGAATTCCCTGCCATCAGGATGTCACCTGGCACTTGCATTATGCTAGCAGTGATTGCTACATTACACAGTCATTGGGAAAAAGTACACATAATTTTCCTGAAAAAATTGAAAATTTTTATATTGGTCACTTCCATTGATCTGTTTTCAGGAAATAAGACATGAAGGTACCTTTTCAGTTGCATTTTAGTTCCTACCATTCTGTTCTGTTACATTTTCCCCTACTATTGCAAAGGTTGAGTGGGGAAAGCTTAAAGGTTTTAGATATTTTCTTTAATTTAAAATACATTTTAAATATTATGTAAATTGTGGGTTTATCTATTTGGAAAATACCTTTTACTTTTCCTATAACCTGGCTTCTTAGTTAAAAAAGCTGATCAACTCTATTTAAATAGGTTAACTCTAGCTAAACAAGTCAGTGTCTGAACTGCTAAAAGATACTCTCCTAAAATTGCAAATTCTTTGGTGTTTACTTACAGAAGGTAACCTGAAACATATTGGCATTGCTGAAAAGCTGTAGGCACAATTTACTTATATTACAATTTTTCCTAGAATTTTTATATTTGTTTTCATGTTTCTTGTTAAATATTTCATATACCTCCACATATTTCTTTTCACCTCTTCTAAGAGGTAAAATATACCTGTGGACTTCTTAGTGTAGACTCCTACTTTTCGAAAATGCAGAATACACTTGCTATATTTAAAGACTGCATATTACCTTTCATATGTACTCACAGCTTTATAGAGTTGTATTGCAGTATTACTACATGGATGCATTTACTACAGGGTGTGGTTTCACAGGTGTTAAAAATATGCCATATAACTGTCTTTTGAAATGCGGCTAAACTTTGATATTGTGTTATATACTAAGGTAGCCAAAATATGCATATGACAACCTTCTTCATCAAGTATATGATGTATCTAGTTATAGATGATCCACTTTCCTTTTCAGAAGACATTTCCATTCTAGTGTGAAAACAGAATTAAAAATTCTATAAAATAAATGAAAAAAAAAAAAGAAACCCCAAACACTGATATTTCTCAGCCTTGAGGTATGCAGTTTTAGAAATGTCAGATTTCATATTCAGTTTGTGCTCAGAGAGATTTTCTCATCTTAGAATTGTCAACATGTGGCTAAATAAAAGTGAAGATCATTTGCAAGGCTGTCACATACAAATATAACTTGCTAAACTCTGTTTTGCATGAAAAGAACTGGTAGAAAACTCCCCAATATATCTGTGAAATAGGGCTTATTTCACTGGAAACTTCATATATGCTCTGCAACTGAAGAAAAAAGTCAGGAATGAAGACTCTGATGCTTTGCAGATCCAAGTTGTTCCAAGAAAGCGCCACAAATCCAAAGAATGCTCCTGAGTGCTACATTTTATACAAGAATCTCTGATTTAGCAGAGAGATGTCAAAAAGCACATGTAGAAAGAAAACTACCTAATGGCAATACAGGGAGATCAAAAAGAGCATACATATTACAGCTGTGGCCAGTATTCATTGGTGCTTAAAATTAAAAACTATACTGAAGGATAAAAATGCATATCATTAATCAAATGAACTTTATAAGAGTTAAGAAGGTTGCTCATCAGTAAAACAATAGCCATAATCAACACTATTGTTATGAAGTTTTAGAATCATCTAATGTATAAAAGCAACTTTAACTTGACCTTTTATTTTATATTTCTTGCTAGGAGCTTGTGCTATGCTGTGGTTTCACACCCCCAGACTGCCCCACTCAGAGGTACCTCTGTTAACAGAAGTCTTCTGATGCTGCTTCTACAGAGTGGCAGCTAGGACGGAAAAAGTCATCCTGCTTCCCAAGCCTACAGCTGTCCACTGGTTCCCGCTACGTGACTTGAAATGTTCTGACAAAAGATTGTTTTCTAGTCACAAAGGAAAAGATAAAGTAACCCACAGTATTTGGAACAAGACCAAAAGTTAGAATTTCTTCTTTCCAAGGAAGTGGTGGCCTGAGCTTCTAACAGAGGTAAGTAGCCATTGCATGCAAACCTCAGTTCAATGCAGGGCCATAGGGTCCTGGAAATTCCTTAAAATGCTGGGATATAACTGCATGTGTTGCATGCAAATCACAAATGAGAAAGCTCCAAATTGCCTAGAAAGATGGAGAAGTGATAAGTGCCAGGTCATTCCTGGCAAATTCAGACACATCAGTGCTAGAGAAAATGCTTTAACTTCCCAGATTTTCTCAGATAAAACTACAGTCAAAAGTAAAAATTACATTGCCATTATCAAGATGAGAGTTGACTTACTTAGTTCAACAAATTGTCTTCCTTTGAATTAAATTTTTCTATATTTTTAACTTAAAAATAACAGCATTGAAATATTATGACATTCTTTTAGACTGGCTTTTTATTTGCTCATTTTTGTGGTTCTTTAATTATGCAATACATGGCAGTCCCTTATTCTTTCACTATAACATACCACCCCTCAGAAACAAACATGTTAATTGAGTACACACTTCTGGTTTGGCCATCATGTCTAGTCAGCTCCCAAAGCAGATGAATGCAGTTTCATATACCACAGGTTTGAGTAAAAATATGAAAGCTATAGTGGAGGGTATTTACAAAGGCCATCTTTGGCTTCAGGGGCTAACCTCCTTATGCAGTCCGTCCTGGATACTGCTTTGAAATACCCTCTGCTGGAGTATCCTTTGCTACCAAGCACAGGGACAACTTCGGACAAAAAAACCCTAAGGTTAAATTATCCATTCTGAATATCCCACTTCTAAACATGCAGGATTTACTTTAAGAGGTTAAAGTCCAGGCATGTTTTAGATTTATCATACACAGACTGATGTCTTCATGTTACCTCCAAACCCTTCTGTAGCTTGTGCTCCTCTCACTAAGCTCCATGCAACTACCTACAAGACCCACGTGTGTCAGTAGATTTTACTTGGGTTCAAACCTCAGCATCACACAACCTTCTTGAAGTCTTCAGGATTAGCAAATACTGTAAAGCTATGGCTAATCATAGAAAATGTAATGCAAAACATAAAATGTACAGACCCAATGGGCGCTCTAAGAAATCACTCACATGTCCACCAGATGGACAGACTCAGACTAACTTCTCATGATAGTGGTAAAATGTTTCAGCATTCATATTTTGCATTCACATGCAAGTACTCCATAGTGAGAGTTATGCTCATTGAAGCATGGATATAAAATAAAGAAGCTTTTGGTGGAAAACATGCACATTTTCATCAGTATTTTTAATTGAAGTCTTGCTGACTATTCAAAGCCATAATTTAGAACATAAACTCATGCTTCTTTTGGTTCTCAGTTCATGAAATCTGCACAGAAAACATTATGGATTTCATAAAAAGCATAAGTCCAGAAATTGCCCCACATGGGGTAAACTCTGACCTTCCATCTGGCTCCCAGTAAAATTAAGGGAGTTTTATAACTACAGGTATATCAAAATGTGGGGGTGATAAGTCTGAAACAAAAAGATCAATATTTAGGTTAACTCTCTGGGGGGCAAAAAAAAAAAAAAATGCAAAATTAATGAACTTAGTCTAAAAGTCATCCAAAACAACACACAAAAATCATTCTTGAGAAATAACAGGAATATCTGCATGGACATAAACCACAATATATTGTGCCAGAAGTCTGACAACTAAGGATAGGAAGAAAAGACATATGCAAGAGTTTAGACCACATTTATTATGAAAAGTTCCAAACTGTGAAAGCCACAAACTTTCGTAACATCCCAATACCCTTATTTTTGTCATGTAAGGCAATATTATCCACAGCAAAAGGGTTAAAAAGGGTCTTATCTCATTCAACACCTATTGGATTGCCCCCTGATAAAGTCACTTCAGTCCATGTATTATTACAATATCTAAGAAAGCTATACTCAATTTTCTGTAGTACCTGAATGGAATCTGGAAGAGGGAAAATACGTATTTTTAGAGACCTACTTTTTGAAAGTACATCATGTTGCCTTCTAATTTCTCTGAAGAGGACTAAGAAAACAGAAAATTCCCCAGAAATGCCCGGAGATACAAGGCAAGATCTGGCAGCCTTACTCATAGGCCACCCATGGAGTAAAGGACTACTTAACACAAGTATAATTTGTAGCTTCTACCTTCATAAAGTTAATGGAAAATTTGATCATTTTATTTGCACTTCAAGAAATGTAAAAACGGTGAATAATAAAAGAAAAGTTTTTGTGGACCTCTGTGTTTGTTTGTTTCACATTGTTAGTTAACACCAGGAGATGTTACTGCTTTTATTTTATTAAGAGTGCAGAGACCTAGGCACATACAAACTGCAACTTTTGGCTTAGGTTGATTAACTTCTCTATTTCTACTATGTTCATTCTTGCTGTTGTATCCAAATCCCGTTTTCAAGAGCATGCCAAATCCTTGATGAAAACAGTCCTTTATTATATCCTAACCAGTGGACTGGCAGTTGACTGGGCTCATATGGGGATAATCAATCACAGTTTACATTTAGGCAATTCAGCACATATAATACTCACTCGCACACAAAGCCTATAAAAAGATATATACTACTAAAAGCACTGTTTTGACACAATTCAAGAAAATATAGATTTTAAGTATGTGAGGTCATTTGGACACATCTTTCTTCCATTAATTTTAATGGATGAGATGGACGAGATTTGTACTTGGCTTGCATTGATGCAATTTCACAGAAGTTAGTTGGACAATATTGATTTATTTTTGCTAATAATCAGGGTGCAGACCTCCCAAAAATGGAATCAATTTCTGAATCAAAATGATACCGTGTTGGAAAAGTTCAAAGTACTCTCTTTGGTGAGGAGATACTGATTAAAAACCTTGACCTACAGCCTTTCTTTCAAGATACAAACCCTGAGCTACAGACTTTCTAACTAGTTTCACAATTCATGACCACTAAAATGTTTAACTCCCTTTCAGAATGAAAGAAGTTTCATAAATAAAGGCTCGAGATAAGCAATTTGCAAGTTAACTCATTTTAAATAATTCTGAGAATACTGACATCCTCAGAAAATACTACTGCTGAAAACCAAACTTCCCTCAGAAATGTGTTAGCACTTTTGTAGCACTTTGTTTCAGCAAAATATCCAAGCAAATATGTTTCAGAAGTATCAAATTGTGCCAATACTGTAAAAATGTTAAATTATTATTTACTTTCTATTTGATACATTATAAAGTACACTATAATACAAAAGAAAGACATCAAAATAAAAACAAAAAAAATCTTGATACAGGAAAAGAGATTTTTTTAATGCATGCTTCTGTATGCATAAATGTACCACAGCATAAGGTATTTCTTAAGATACATAGTTCTCAACATAATTAGTTGGTATACATTTCAAAGTATTTCGCCACTAATGGCTTAGGTTGATTAACTACCCGGATAACATATATTACTCTATAAACATAATACATAGATATTAATTCATTAGATGATGCAAGCTATTAACAAATCTATGCTCTATTATTCACAGTAACTTTCTGTCAGAAAAGATGATTTCAACTGCCCAAGCAAAGCTATTGTGAATCAAACCTAAATAGGAATATAAACAAGATTTTAAAAAACCCACACACTTCTATCATCTTTTTTCCTATTTTATCCTTAAATACCATGCCTTGAAAAAAGAAGTAAATTTAAAACATTAAAAAAGAAAAACAAAACAAAAAACAAACAAACCAACAACAAACACCTTCATGCCAGGACCATTTCTTAAATTACATGATGCCCCAAGAGTGAACTACTAGGAGACAAGCAGTTTTTTCCAGGACACAAGGCAAGATGATTTTTATAAACTCTTCTGACACCAAACATGGTAACAAGATTTCTGAACAAAGGAGAAAACTGCAGGAGAGCTTTGTGATTGGCTTTTAGATCTGAGCTGTGGTGAGAAGTACTGAACTAATCCTTCCATGGTACTCTCTAGGCACATTTCAAGAAGAACTACAAATACGTGTATATTAAAAATATAGTACAACCTACAACCACAAAAATCTCTATTGTTCTGGGTACAAATCCTTCACAACGAAAATTTTAAAACCTTCCTAAAGAATCTTCCTACTCAAAACCTCTCTTCACAGCTATGAGTGTATTTTGATGCACTGTTGCCTAAACCTACATTGAAGTTTATTAGGACAAGGTATGTAGATCTCCACAGGCTTTAACATCCTCCCCTGATCGTCTCAGATACAATTATAATACAGAACTGATGGCAGAAACCTAAGAATGTGAAGGCTTATGACACCGTGTGATAGAATTTGATATCTATTAGTAGTGTTTTGTTAACCCAGTGTGATTTTAGAAAGCAGAACCTAAGCATGGACTTATTGTTTTTCCTTCTAAATGTCTAATGTGTGGAACCATTAAGGTTTTGTTTTAATATTTTGCTGTTGTGCTTCTAGCAACAGTGGATGGATAATCTTCCTGGAATACCAAGCCTGATTATATTGGGTAAAGGCTGATTTTTTTTGCAATTAAAATACAAATGTAAATATAAATCTGTGCATAGGCTAATCTGGAGACAAAAAGTATTATTTAATTGGCTTGTGCTGATAGCTTGCTATTTTTTATATTTTAATAAAACATCATAGCACAGTTGTGACTTTTCATCTCAGTTAAGTGGAGAATAGCACATGCTTTAGCCAACTTTGCTTATAAATCCATGCAAGTAAGAATTTGCAGACAACACAGATATTCTGCCTGCTAATAACAAGTTGAAAAGCTTTGTAATCTGTAAAATAAGAAAGCAAAGAAAAAAATATCCGAAACAAAACAAAACAGCAAAAAACTGCAGGGTGCTTCAGAAAAAGTTTTTTTTTTTTTCATTTTACAGCTGTAATCCTTTTATTTTCCTTTTCCCTCCTACATTTTACTATATGTTCTGGTGGTGTGCAGTGATTATCTTTTATAATGGCTACACCAATGTATTTCCCTCTTTCTGAGGGCCTTTGTTACCTTCTGCATTGTAAAGAAGACCCCTCTGGAGAAAAGGGCACTGAGAGGTGATGAATTTGGCATGGAAAAACATCACGAAGCAAAATCATGATATTGGGATACTGCTAAGAACACACATTATTGTCATCTCATTATAACTACTTAAGATACTTCATATAAACCTAGCCTTGCAACCATTTCCTGGACTATTTGCTTTTAACACCTTGCTGTTTTCTGTGTGTACCTCCAGCACTCTCACTTTTTATCTCATCAACCATGAACTCCTCACCTTTGCCTTCAAGAGCCTGCTCCTGCTAGCTCTCAAGGACTAGCAAAAATGTTGCCCACATCTTAAATTCACCAACAAGCATTTTCATATTTCAAGTCCCTGACAGTGTCTGGCTAGGCAGCCATCACCCAAAGATCACTGCTGCACATGCAGCTCTGTATTGCCTTGTTGTTTCTTTGAGCTTCCTCCGCTTACAATGGACCGATCAGTTGTGTCTGTCTTGTGATTAAAAGTTGTGAGTTGTATGGTGAAGGATTTACTTCCTTCTGGGTCTTTACAGAGCGTGTAGTACAGTTTGGTCAGGGACCACTGGTAGTGCAATAATAACACACAACAAAGGGGTAATAGACAAATATTTCCTCACAAAGAAGCCAATAAATGCATATTTATTGCTTATCTTTTTCTGTAAAAATAAGGAAAGTACTTGAGACAACTAGACTCGCTTTGAATACTTGTTAATAGAATTTTAAAAACTGATATGGCTATCATTTATTTGCTAACATTCCCCTGAATCAAAAAATACTGCCTGTTTACTAATGGTTTGGCGAAGCCAGCCAACTGTTAATTTATAGGGTTGAATGCTTTAGCTTTGAATGGGTTTATGTACAGAAATGTTTAAAAAAATGAAGAATATTTGCAGAAATATTGTCCATAAAGTCTTTATTTGCATAACATTTTGTCCTCTATGGGGGACGTGTAGTGTACTCTGATACTTAGTGATTTATTGCTGCTCATTTAAGTGACACTCGCTGAATTCTGAAGAACTTTCGTCTGACATATACCATTTCTTTTCTAGTCCTTAAATACATGCACATTCACATACAAAAACGCATTGAACAAGACAGATGTATTAACATTTGTTAGCAGGTCAAACTAAAACATTATCAAGGATGCAGTGTTCTCTTTGACCTGCTAACACTTAAGCAAGCTGCAACAGCCCTGTATAATTCAGACTGTAATATGCTTTACTTAACCTTTGTTAACTAACACATGAAGGAACAGCTTTTCCTTTAGTGAGGACAAAGCATGGTATTTCAAAAGGGCTTATGTGACTTGAGAGTAAGGCTCTGTACACAGCTAAATCCTACATTTGACTGCTGGACCTGTTCTTCCCCCTTTCCAAACAAATCCATATGAAACAACAACAAAACAGGAAAAAAAATGGCTGAATTGAAACTACTTTGAATTATTTTCCATACCAAAACAACAAAAATAAGGTATCTTTTCCCATTTGTACTAGATGTTCCCTAGGAGACAAAATGGGACATCTAAATACACTTGTCAGGAAAGACCAAGGAAATGAAGGACTAGGTTCATAACTCCTTTGCAAGATAAACTTCACTAGGTTATCTACTAGCTCATCCACTAGCTCAGTCACTGGAGCACATCCTGTAATGTCCAAACTACAGTTCTTGCCTCTGCTTCTGGAATTTGAGATCAAACTTTTCTGACTGTCCTCAGTAGATCATGCTTTCACCAGAGTGCTGTAGAGTACTCCAGAGTACTTCTGTGAAGTACTTCAAGTACTCGGAGGCACAGATGAACATCTTCATCACCTCACTGTAGTGCAGCTCCTCTCCTGGTTCTGTTTCAGGGGTCATTTAAGCACACTGCAAACTGTTCAGCAGTTTCTGCTGTAGCGATTGTCAGAAACAACAAAGTCACCCTTTCAGAGGAAAAATTACTTCATTTGGACCTACTCTTTGCTTAAAACAGGTCTCTTCCATCTGGATTCAGTAACCCAGTCAGCACTCATAACTTCTAAGCCTTTTGAGCTTCTTAATCCTTTCACTGTGCTCTATGACTGCACTTGACCTTTTTATAGGAAACAGAGAGTGGGGGAAGGGTCCTGCCAGACACAGGCTGTCCTCTACAGAAATATCAGTAGAAACAAAGTTACCTTCACCCTCCCAGAATTGTTCCCCTATGTCCAGGAAACAGAGTTTTTTCTCAAAGGCTGCAGAAGTGAGTGGCCAGTGAGTTAAGTGACTCTGAAAAGGATTTATTAAGTGACTGACATTTTACACATGGAAACTCTAAACACTTTGTTCAATGTTGAAAAAGCTGTGCTTCCAAAATTTATAATTATGTCTACTTTAACAATACAAGGAACAGTACAGTTCATAGATAGATTTTAATTTTCAAATCAGTTCAGCCACAAACAGGGTGATCTTACACTTATTCTTAACTTACCTAGCCCTCCTACAATCTCAGACAGATTCATGTTCTCAAAGTCCACTGCTGTTTTAAGGAAACATTTCAATTTGGATAAAGTATGTGTGGTTTTTTTTCAAGGCCATCTGAGTTTAGACAACCAGGCAATTAATTCAAGGATTGTAGCAATTAATGATCCTTCATCTTGCTGCACTGGAAGGTCTTCAGGAAGCCATCTCAGCATTTATGATTAAGTGACTGACCAATAGGAGCAGGCATTACATGCTGAAGATCTTAAGCAGATAAAGGCTTCAGCTCATTAGCTTTTCCATGCAGAAATGCTGTAACATGCATGAACAAACTTCCTAAGGTGTCAATCAAGGATTTCAAACATGGCTCTAAACTATGTGGCTAAAACCACACAACATCATATCAGAAATTGCATCAGTGCTAAAACAGTATTAAATCCACACCTGAACAAAGACCCTCACATCGCCTCCAATAGATAGAAAGACAGCTACACAGGTGAGTCAAGTGAAAAATTTGACATTAACACTAGCAAATGAAACAGCCCAGGGAGAGCTCGGCGGCCCTGAGGCCAGAGGGTGTAGTTTAGCTCACATCCTTGCAGCTCTTACTTGTTGGTATAGCCATGGAGATAAAGTAAATTGCCAAACACAGAGATCCATCATAAAGACAGCTTAGAGCAAGAATGGATAAATTTGATTTCTGCATGACTTCTGCTTACCTGACTACCTTTCACCTCCAAGTCACCCTACTTCATCCTTCTTTCCAGGAGCTCAGTATAAGAGCCAAAGGAAAGTAGAAATTCCCTGCAAAGCTCATGCTAAATATTCCCTATAGGCAAGGAGGCTGACTCACTCACTGCAGGTGGAAAACATCATCCTGGTAAGTATAGCAAATTCTGGGGAACATCAGAGATAAAAAGCTACTATCACAGAGCCCTGTATCTGTCAGTAGTCTGGGGGATGTTTTTCCACTCTGTCACTGCAGTCACCCAATGTACAGAGTGCAGATGTATCAACATCTATAAATATTTAGTCATTGTTACACCCAGTAGATTACAGTCTGAACTTTAGTTAAGTGTTTTTTCTTTGACGTTGTTGGAAATTACTACCCATGAAAAAAAAAATTCAGGAAGAAAAAAAAAAAATTTAGCCCAACATACTATAATATTTATCTTAATAAAAGCCAACAACGTGCTTTTTTTGTTGCTGTGTTACAACAGCTATTTGATATTCCCAGGTTTGGGTATGAAATGAGATCTCTTTTTAATGTTTTCAGCCCAAAAAAAAGCACATGATTAAAAAGATACTGTGTACATTAATACAGGATTGATAAGTTTGTCTGGCTTTTTAGGTCATAGGGGCTTTTGGTGTCACTCTATCATATTACTAAATATTCAGGACCTGAAGTTTTTGAAAGGAATATATTACCCCTAATTGCCTCTCTGCCACCTTCTCCATGGCTGAATATGCAGAAATTGCTATATGCTAGCCAGTGTTTTACCTTACAACTGTTCTGTTAAGGTCACTACACGTTCAAATACTCTAGATATCACCTCAATCTCCACAAAGCGTTTGAAGGGGAGCATGAGAGAAGTGGAAAGGTATTTTTCTAGTATTCCCACCTTCCCCCTTTTCAAATGCATGAAAAAGCATTTCTACTTTTGAGATGTGTGCTGTGAATCACTGCTTTAATTCCTCAGCAATCTACTCCAGGATAGACAGGCTGAGCTCAAGCACTCCAAGGACACTATTAACAGTCCAAGGCAACCGCGTCAGTCCTGGCTTTCCTGTTTCTCCTCCCTGTGGCTGTGTCCTCTAGGAGCCAAAGTGGTGGGGGAGCATCCCTCCTATACAATTTTACCTGTCATGGATTTGGCATCAACAGCTACAACATCTCCAGCCTGAACCTAAGACTTTCCAACAGGCTTTGAAACTGCACGTCAATAACACTTTCCCATAAGAAGACACATAATGTTTTTCTTTGGGGTTGTGGGGGGGAGGTCTCTGTTATTGCATTAAAGTTAGGCTATTGCAGAGTTTTGATTACACTGTGTCTATTTTAATCAACTGTTTCATGCTTTGATATTGCTCAAGGGAAAGAAAAAAAAAAAAAAGAAGGCATTTTCTCCTTAGGAGCACCAACTACTGTCTTAATAAACTTTTGTTGAAAACACAAGTTTTGCTAATCTCAAAGGCTCTCATCTCTGAGGTGCACTGAGCTAATTAGGAATTTAGCAGGAGTAGAGGGAAAAAAGTTCACTTCAGGCACTTTTGTAGACAGAGACAAAGAACAAAGTTCCTTCGTCTGTATTAATACTTTAAAAAATAGAATTAATGACCTGAAGCAAAGACAGTACCTGGGATGATTTAATGGAGTCAGTGTTTAATTCAAAATATTCGCACACTGAAAATATTTAATGAAACTAACTAGAAACCAAAATGCTTTCCTTTCAAAGGAAGGAAAACTATATTACTAAATAAGTAATCTTAAAGTATATATAATGACACAGCCAGTGTTAAAGTCATCAGGATCCCAGATAGAGGCTACAGCATGGCACTGTCTCCCTCCCACCTACAAAATGGTTGATTCACACTGGTATGTCATAGACAAGTCTTTCTCCATCCACATCCCAACTTCAGGTAGCAACTGCATTTGCCCTGGAGTCGGTGTCTGTACTGTTTCACTTGTTGCTATCTTACTGGCAGGGATTCAGCTTATTTTGCTAGGGAAGCTGAATGATCCTACTATCAAAATATTTTGTTTTCACACGCAAAACACAGGTCTATGCTGTTTCCTAAGCCAGGGTGGACAAGCCTTGGGTGCTTCTCAAGCAGAGCTGAACAGCATCGACTGTTTCAGGTACATTCAAGGCAAGAGAACAAAATCCTCATTTCACGTACACCCACCTCCCAGATCTAGCTAGTAGCCCAGAACTGTGACAATCTGTGCCCTCTAAGTCAAAGTTATATCAAATTAAGTATCTATACTGCAGCCCAGAATTGTACAACAGACACTGACATTTCGCAATAGGCTACTAGTCCACCTAGCTTGAATTTCTTGCCTCCAATTGCATTGGAAGTAGGGTATTTTCTGTAGTAATATTTGTGTACATTTTGGATTTTTATTGTTTTATCATACAGCAATAAATTAAATATCAAAATCAGTATCCAGCGAGCCAATATTGCCCATGATGTATTTGGGGTACATGCATAAAGTCAAAGGAATAAATATGTAAAGAGGGGGCTTTATGTGATCAGAAAGAAGGGATTAATTGTATCTTTTATTTTTCATGTTCAGCCTTTCAAAGAAGCAGTTTGCATGAGATCTTTCAAGCTTTCTGCAAAATCCTAGAGAACTAGCAAATTATTCTGCAAAATGATAGATTTGTTTGGGCTTAGTGACTCTGTAAGTCCATTGGTTAAACATCACTATTTCGAATTACAAAGGAAGGTATCCTTAAATAGAATGAAATAATAGCTATTGGTGTTTTGGTGACCCTTGATGAAAAAAAAACAATATTACAGGTTCACCTTTGCATGGCTCAATCCTTTTTTTTGTTTTAAGTATCAAAGCCAAATATAAAATCACTGCACAATTCCCCCAATCATACAGTACAGTTCACGTCTTACTTACTAATTTTATGGTATTTTCTCTATTTTGATGTCATAATGCTGTTGTTACCTCTTGTAGAACCCTAAATGTCAATGGCAAATTGTGTATGAATGTAATGAAAAGATTTCATCACTTTTTTCGTATCTATATGAGGTTAATCTCACCTCTGCTGGATGCTAATGACTGTATATAGAAGTCCTTACTTAATAGATGACTATTATAAAATTAATAGTCAGAATGGAATTTTTACTCTTGAGGTTTTTTTTACCACAACATAAGGCATTTTTGCTCTAATTGCTTGAAGTAAAAATAGACAAAGCAAAAATACATACTGAAGGAAAGAAAAATGTTGGTTTCAGTGTCAAAACTTTCCATGTATGCTGGAGTTGACAGTCCTCTGGTCACAGACCCTTGCAACACCTGTAATCCAGCGATGAGGGATAATGACTGCAAAAAGAGGAAGAACGCTGTGAGTTTTTGCAAAAACACCTAAATTCCTAATGGTGTTTTGTGAAACCTTACTGTCAAGTAACTTGTCTAAAATGACACAGACACTTTTCAGAAGAGGGGGCCCTCTAAGTGCCAGGAAAAAATGTTTTAATTACCTCAACATTCTTCCTTATCAAAAGTTATAAGGCAATAGAAAAATTTCATAATAACTGTGTTTTTAAAAATTATCATTTGGACCATCCAAAGTGAACTGAAGAATTGTAAACTGACATATGGAAAGCTGACCCGAATGGAAAACAGATTTTTCAGTCACTTATTCTCTGAGCAGGAAAATTTAAATTCCAAGCTACAGATAAATGTAACCACTGGCAACAATTATTTTTAAAATACTTAAAAAAAGATGAATAAATGAATTTTCTGCTGGCTGGGGATACCAGTACTGAAATAGGCTGGCCTAATTTAAAAACACTCTGAAACAAGGAAAGTCACATCTTATTTCAGTTTCTTAATTTTACTTGTAAATTGTCACCAACATGCCATAGAGTAAACTGCTTACAGGATACTTTTGCCAGTCATAGTCAAATAAATGAAGATTTCTGGATAAGCCATTTGCCTTGGATTTGAATCCAAATGACAGAATTATTTGGATGTAACACAATTAAGTCTGTCCAGTTATGATGGCCATTTAATGAGCTTCAGCTAGGCAGAAGGGAGTTACCTGTACCTGTCTAAGCAAGATTTTAATATGCCACAAAGCTAACATAATAAATAATTTAAGTGCTGAAATATTACAAAGCTAAGACTTTCCTACTGACTCGGTAATGTGGATTGTCACGCGTGGAGACAGCCATTAGAAATCCAACCACTAGCAAAGTGAAAAAGAGCAGTCACAATATTTGACTGCTAAATAGTTACAAATGTGCTGTCTCTCTTCATAGGAATGCATTACAGTTTGAGATAGTTGTAACTTGCACTTGACAGACATTTTTGTGGCTCTGCCTATAGGTCTGCCATCCTGTGTCACATTGCTAGAAGGCAACAGTCCTGGGGAAGACTGAATGAATGAACAAATGAATAAATGCATGAATGGATGGATGAAGACAGGGAGCATCTCATAGACTTGTATAAGAAAACAGATGCTGTCCTATTTTAAACAGAAAACCCAAATGATTCCTATCAGACACTAAATTAACCCAGTGGGGATTTCTGGCTGTTCCAGGCAGAAAACTTCTTTATTCATAAAAGTAATTTGATATTTGAGAGATTGTCATGTTTCATGTCATGAGTTGTAAATGTTGGCTCATCCATAAAGGATTATCATGGGGTCTGTGTGAATTACCAAGGCAATTATGCAGTTGGTTAAGTTCAGCAATGCCCTGAAACCTAGCTTTAGGACAGAGTCAAGGTCCTAAACCAACAGAAGTTGGCCTGTTCAGTGCTGAGTGGGAAAAAAAGATGGCAGAACTGTGGTAGAAACCTCCTCTGTCACTTATGACACAGACCAGCTAAAAGGAAATGGAAATGATGCTACAAGTGGGGAAACACATGGAAGGGAGGGATAAAAGGACCATCCACTTTTAAAAAGGAAAAGTGAAAATTAACCTTGAGTTAAGATCCTCCAGAAATTAAGGGAGGGCATAATTTTTCCATCTGCTAAATTTTCCAAGTCCTTTCCTATTTTTTGCTGAAAAAAAAACCATAATTCAAAGACAAAACATTTTTCCACCACCATGAAGAGTTCACAAGTTATGAGGTAATTGCATTAGCATGCTGAGAAAAGAGTATGCAAGAAATCCTGATTGGCATTTCTCTGTTTAAAAGGAATTATTTTCCAATACCTGAGCATGCCCAGAGGAGCAGCTGTGAAACAGAACCTTTTTACTTCAGGGTTAGTGCAGGGAGCTCATTAGCACAGCCTCAACCCTCAGCTAAACAGCCTTGTTTGCATATTGAAGCTATAGAATGTGAAGGTGTTAAAAAGGAAGAATTGCAGCCACTACTCCTGACTGACATGTCTATCTGGGCTCTTGTGTTTACAAGAGAATAACGAAGCTGCCCCAAAGCCCCTACTGGGCCTGATTATTATGCAGAGGCTTCTTAGATTATGTATAATTGATATCCATTTTCCCTCCAGCTAACCAATGGCAGCTCTCAGGAGTAATGCACACTCTCCTGCATCTTACCAACCAAGCAAACACTGGAAATTGCTATCTTTTACTAGGCTTAATAATTTTTAAAGACCAAAATTGACATTTACGTTTTTCAGATGTACAGATGACTGCACTATTGGTGGGGTTTTCCTACTAATAACAATCAAACAGTGGAGATACTGTATTTCAGGGTGATGCTGGTTTGGGAATATGTTTGTGTATTATTTCTATATATTTATACACACACATATGCAGTGGACTGTGTATATGATATGTGTGTATGTCCGAGTTTTTCCATACATTAACAATATGGTAACAAAAAACAAGGGCACGTTCTAAAAGCATATTTCCTGCCATTTTTGTGAAAGATTTGCAAGGTGAGTTATGCAGGCAAGGGTATTCCTTCAATTACATTTACTGGTCCCCTTTCTGTACTTACAATGCTTATCTTCATCCTTACAATATAGACCAAGTGTTCAATTCATAAACCTGACACAGGCATGAAATTGGGTAGCGCAGTGCTCATTTTTTATTGCTCAAACAGTTCTCTGTTCATCCAAGAGAAAATCACATTGAAGTTTTTCCTCAAAAATGAGATATTACATTTGGCCTTTAAGTTACAAAGCAGTTGTGAGACAGGGTTTTTTATTTCATTGGTCAATTTTTCTTAATTTTTTTCATCTGGTTCAGAGCTTTTGAGAGAATGTTTGTGGAGGAGGACTGGGTGCAATGATTTTTAAAGTTTTGGCAGTAAAGAGCTGATCTTGAAAATGAAATGCTAATAGCTTGAGATAAACAGACAAAGTCTGTATAACCCTCTCAATGTACTGTACTTCAAACCTGACCTTCAGCTTTTTTGTTGTTTCGGTCCTGGATATCTCTTCTGCACAAACTGTCAGTTGCATGGAGATTTTTTTATCCATACAAATAGTTGCTAGAATAAGGATGTGTCCAGTCATTTGCATATCACCTTTCTCTCTAGAGGTGAAGACCCAGCTCAGTAATCCTTTCTGCTACCTAACCTTGGCAGAATTTTAATTTTAATCTGCTCTCTGAGGAGATGCACAAGAAAATGCAAGGAATATTAATACATGAGCTGGACTGGGTTGAATGTGAAAAGGTGATTCTTTTTCCAGTCACTCAGACATATACCCATGCAAAAGTATAGCCATTATGAATACACTAAACCCACTCTCTGCACAGAGCAAGTCAAACCAGCAGAAAGGAAGTCCCTGAATTAACTGAACCACTTATACCATCTGAACCACTATCAAAAATCTACATATTCCTTCTGTCTACTGAAGAGCCTGAACAAAACTAAATAATAATAAGCAAGGAACATACAACCTTCATATAGCCAATTTTGTTCCAGCAACTTTTCAGAAACCAGAGGGTAGTCCACAAAGCTGAACAGTTTGCAGCTGCCCTTACCTTAGCACAACTGCCTTTATGGTATGGAAACATAAATAGACAGAAACCGACTGCAACAAAAAAATTTCTGCCTAAAGAAAAGGCAAGTCCCAACAGGCAGTCATTCGCAGAATGATCTCCTGACCTGTATTTAACAAAAGCTACACACTAGTACTGAAATGAGTGAAGTCAAACAGTCATTTCAGAGTTGCACCTTTGGCCAGTGGACCACAGGACTGCAGAATGCACTCTCACACAAAGATTTCAGGACACATAACTACATTCCAAGCAGTATTAGTCCTGCATTGACCATGTAAATCAGTTAAGGAAAGCAATGGGTCTTTTTTTATAATGTAAGCTGCTGCTTTTTACATAAGCCTCTGCAAAGTGGTCACTGCTATTCTGCAGAGAGCTAACTGGTCACATAGATCTGTCTCTCCACCTCCTTTCAGGTGCTAACTTTCATTAAAAGAAGCTTTAGTTAAATATTAATTTATTACTTATTTATTACATAGTACTTTTCCATGCCAAGAACTGCTGAGCTTGTTATACAGATACTATTTGATCTCTGGGAGGGAAGGAAGAAGGCTCTGTGTCCATGAATGAGAGGGGGGCATGATCTGTACTGAGATAAAGCTCACATTGTGAAAGACTTGGGTCACATACAGTATTCACCGTAACGCTCAAGAGTGTATCAATTATAAGGCATATTTTTTCAGTTCACACATTCAGTATGTGATTTTGAGATGGTCCTTGAAAGTATTTGTGGCATTTTGCCATCACTTTTCCTTGAAAAAAAAGAAAAAAAAAAAAGTTGTTAGGACAGTTCAGTCTTTGCTGTTACATTCACTCTTACAAACACTGAAGCACAAGCAGTCTTTGACTTCCACCAGTGTCCAAAAGAGGCTATGATACTTACTTTTTCTTTCTTGTTTTGGGTTTGGGGTCATCTTCTGCTGGTCTCTGTCATGAAGAGGGAGCTTGCCTGGCCTGATTTGCCAAGCACTTGTAGAAGCTTTCAATAGAGATATGGGCTGGCTTTAATAGCACAAAATCTGAACTCTCTCTTAAATGGGTGTGACACTTCTTTTTTTCTTTTGTTCTATAAGTCTAAAATAAAGACATAAAGCCACCTTTCTGAAGAGCAGACCCTGTTTTCCAGTATACTTTTCCTGAGGAGTGATATAATGAATACTGAATGTTTTTCATTTATAATGTAAAATACTTTCCAAAGCCCATTTACCATCATCATGGGGAGGAAAATTGTGCTATCTGATAAGGACTATAATCAGTAAATAAGCAAGGTCATGTAAAGGCTACAGCTTTGGTCCAGTTTGCTAGATGATCTATCGACAGTAATTAAGAAACAATCATCAGGGTTTGGTCCAGCAAATCATTTAGGTATTAACTTACATATACAGACATGCTGAATTTAAAAAGCTGACTGAGAATCTTATAAGAAGTTTTTGATTTTATTTCTATCTGATTCTAGTTTACACCTGATTCTTCTCACCCTGTGTTGGTAATTCTATTTCCAGATCCAGCAGAAACCAAGGCATGCAGCCATACGTGAAAATCTATATTTTAAATCAGCTCTGCAACACCTTTTTCTAGTTATTCTCTGCTTATCATTTTCCTTGGTAGTAACAGGGGTCTTTTGAGGCACAGCTTCTGTGCCACACTGATGGCACATGGCACACAAATGAAGCCACAGCATGAAAAGGACTGCAGGACATGATTATAGCAAAGAATAATTGAAGACCCAGGAACCTGTGGTCCAGAATAAATTTTAGCCTGACACTCAAAGTCTTCTGCATTCATTACTATTCAGTGGAAGTGCCGTACGCAAAAACAACAAAAAGTTTACTCCTGGCACTAGAAATTCTTACCCACAAGAAGGCAAAACAGTCCAACCCGGAGACAGAATAACTGCTGGAATGAATATTTAATGACTGCTTCAAGAGGTTAACACAGGGAGGGAGGAGAACAAAGTCTGCCCTTCAAAGACGGTTCTTGTGTAAGGTCAGTGCAATTTGTTTTACAACTCTATTGAAATATAACATAAATTCTGTCTTTATTACATAGATAGGTGTCTGCTTTAATTTGTTGCTGCTATCAGACTGACACTGTGAAACATCTGAAATTTTCTGTATCCTAAAGAAACAGACTGTATTTTACATAGATTCAGAAATACTGGTAGTCTCTTTAGTAGCCAAAACTCCCATTGATCCACATTATTTCCTACTTCAACAGAAGAGCTTACAACAATTGGCTTGTACAAGTCAGTGCTGGGGAAGTACCTCAGCTTTTCATTCATTTTCTCTATACCTTGCTGGGCTATAGCTACTGTATGTTGATCCGAATATCCTTTCTGATAGTGCCTTGCAAAGTGTTATTTCAAAATTAAATGCTTCAGAATTGACATAATTTTGTGGGCAGGAATCACAAAGACAATATCAAGATAAAGCACATGCTCTTTGGAGAGACAACAGAAGTACCACTAGATAAGACCATCACCTTCCCCAGTTCAGTGTGCTAAAATTTCAAGTCCTAACAATCTGATTGTGTCCATAAAAATGTAAGTACAAATTTTTTGAGATTCTATAAACAGCAGTCTCTTATTTATTTTTTAAGTCTGTTAGTCTTTCATGTCTATCACTGGATTTCCTGCCAGACCAGCTATATGCATAGAATACCACAGAGACAAAAGATAACTTCTACAGCCAAGCACCATTTACTTTGTCTGCTTTGGTCCTCAGAAGCCCTTCTTCAGGCAGCACCTCATTGCTGCAACAAATTAATCACCAAAGCCCTGGTCCAGTAATGAAGTGCTATGGGTTTACAAAAGCTCAAAAGGCATTGCATCCACTACCTGAAAGAAAAATGAGGTGAGTGCTCAGTAGAGGAAAATCAGCACAGCAGCACTGTCAGAGGCCAGTCTTCCTCTGGAGCAGTTCCTAGAGAGGTTAGCAAAGTCCCCAATCTCTGATGGTTCATTTCTGACCTGGACCAAATTGTCATCTCTACAGTTGTACTTGAAATCCAAAGAGTAAGTACATTTTGCACCAGAGCCTCATGGATTTTGGGTTGTTGTTGTTTTCGAAAGGGTTGATGAAGCAAACAGCTCTCAAAGACTGGCATCAACCTAACATTTGTTAGTATTCACAGAGGCTTAGATTCAAATATAAATTACTCATTTGCCTGTCTTCATCCTTCCTCTTTCCAAACCTATAATAACTTTTAATATGTTCTGAAGGAACTATTGTGATCTTTATTATTCAAGTGGATAAGTTAATTATGTTCCACTTTATCAGAAAACATTTTTGCATTTTGCCACTGGTAACAGTTCTGTAAAATAAGACAAGACAGCATCTTCAGGCAACAGGACAGACAGATGTCGTTGGCTAAGCTGTAAGAGTGATGGGAAAGTACTACAAATGCATAAATATGGCATTTCCTGAGTCCTACTGAAACGCCCCGCAGAAACATTCAGCATATGTTTCCTCTAACACTTAAGGCTAAATCCAAGCCTGTTATAACAATCAGTCTCTTAATGCTACTCTGACAGACCTCCTCTCTTCCAGCTCCACAGTACTTTGGAGACAGAAAGTCAGCAGCCCCTCCAAGCTCTTACTCATGGAGATGAATCAAGCACAAGAAACTATCCACCACCAAATACACTGACTTGGTTCTTGCAGAATGGGTATCTTGAGACCGAGCCAGGGCTCAGGTGCTTGCAGAGCAGGCCCAGAGAGTTGCCGCAGGACCTCAGTCATGACAATGTTGCTCTCAATACACTGAAGTTACTCTAATTTTCTTTGATTTTCAATTACTGCATCTGAAAGCATAATCACTGCCAAGTAGATTGTGTTGTCCGCACACAGCGCTTGGGACCTCAACAGCAAAAATGCATCCCCTGAACTTCTATTGAAGATTTATCTTCTAGCAATAAAGAAGGGGAGAAAATGAAGAGCTTATGATCAGGTCTCCCGTTAAAGCTTCACCAAGCCTGTCGTGCTGAACACATATTGTATATAACCACAAAGAAAGACAATTTTTTCCCCTCATCTTTTCTTATATCAAGACATTCTCCTGTTTCTCTTGACAAAATAGAATTCTCTAGAGTCCATGGCCTTTTTCAGGACCATAATATGACCCATTAAGCAAAACACACCCATTGTAGGTTTCTTAGTTTAAAATAATTTTATAGCAATATCAGAACCATGTCTCTGCATGATTACAAGATATCATTTAACAAATTTTAGCCGAGTAAGCAAGGAATATATTTTATTTGGTTTCCTTCACATTCCAGATACCTGTAAATATACATACAGAAAAATTATAAAACTTGACTATTTTTGTTATAAAGCATACTGTGGGGATTCAACTCATCCATTTAAAAGCAGAGTCTGAAATTAAAGTAGTCCAAAATACAGCACACATCATCCTTGTCACAGGTATCTAAGACAAGTGTAATGAAGCTGAGACGGCTAGGTCTAAATGTCTAATATTAAGGTGACTGAAATTAAGAAGACAAAGACCCACTGTAGTGACGTGTGGCAGAACAAGGCAGCACAGGATTTCCAAAAGGATTTAGGCCAATGTGGGAGCACTGAAACCACCTGTATGCACCAATGTTTGTTACAAATTTCAGAGGAGATATTATTCTTCCAGTAATTCATGGAGAATGAAGTTCTCCAATCACAGGTGACAAAAGGTAATTGTAACAGAAGAATATATTGTTGTACACTTAATGAAGCAATCAATTTGAGAGATCTTGTGTAACACTCTGGTGCACTGATTCATCATCTGTGACAAACAAGCTACTGTAAGAAATTTAGAAATGGGGATCTCTTACATCTAAAGCACAGTGCAAAGGGCAATTTGTTGGTATGCAGGGCAGTAGTAGACTTTCAGTAAAAGACTTATCCCATACACCAAACATGAGAACTTTTCTTCATCAAAATCTCCTTTGCGTATCACAAGTTCACGCAAGCCTCACCATACAGACCTCAGTATCCCTCATTTTGGTGGTTAGAATTCAGTCATGTGTGTTAAATCAAAAATCTATAAACTTTTGCTATTAAAAAGCCCGAGTTGGACTAACAAGAAGCCTAAATAAATAAAAAAAAAACAAAAAAAAAACAAACAAACATAAATTGTAAGGTCTCCCCTGAGTTCAAGGTAACAAAACACCTTTATGTAGGGTACTAACAATCCTTTTAACCATCAGTCCTCAGTTCATTCATAGCTGCCATAGCAGAAAGCAACTGAAGCATTTCAAATAATGTGATTTCAGAATTTCTGCCAGAAATTGGAGATTAAGGCTTTGCATTATCAGCACAGAAAACACAAATCTGTAACAAACCTACTGTAAACAAACAGTAGCAAGGAAAGTGAGAGGCTGAAGTTCAAGTGCTTTTTTTTTTTTTTGCCTTTTTTTTTGTCCTATTACACCCTGCTTTGCTTGCGCAGTTCCTAAGTTTGAATCACTGGAACATAGAAGTTTGGTCCTTGACTTGAGTCAGCATTTGTCTGGCATCTAGCAAAAGGACAGCGTGGATTGATGTTACACTTCTAGGCATTACAATACAAATGAGTAAATAGTAAATACAATTATTCATTAAGGGGGTAATCTTTCCATAAATGTTTTCTTACAGAATAGGTCTTTTTTTTGCAATAAACTTTCCTGTATCTGTTAGCTAGGGATTTCATTAAAAATACAAAATCTATGAGGAAGACTAAATCAACAAATACCTCTGTTAAAATCCTACTTGGTAAAAAGAGCAGTTAATAACCAGCTCCAAATAGAAGTTTACACCTATAAAATCTGTACCTGCAACACAAAAAAAAAATAGAAGTTTCTTTTTCCATGTTAAAAAGCAGTTAGAGGAGTTGTGGTGGTGAAGTTAGGATGGTCTATCTACATATGCAAACATGTCAAGTTGTGTAGGGGGAAATCATGTTTTTCCATTAGATCAATCTTAATAATTAGAAAAAAAAAACAGATGAGTTTTCCTGCACACAAACTTTTCATCAAGTTCTTTCAGAATGCAGTCCTATTCTTTGTGGCTATAAATCATATTGCATTATCGTCTCCTTTTCTAATTCCACGGAGCATAAATATCCCATTGACCATTCCATCTCCCTGAGAAAGAATACCATCTACCATGTAAAACATTTTGTTTATGGAATATGTTTTGCTTCTAACAGCACTGAAGTCTCTTTATAGCTCTGTTACAATAGGCATGTCTTTTTTATACTGCTCTTTCCTAATGAAATACTCCCCAGAATTGTGCCATGCACTCTAAAATCACAGTAAAAAGCATTCTTGCATTAAATGCTTTGTTGCCTAAATAAAAACAAAGAAAGAATGAAAAAGAAGGCATGTTACAGTGGGCAACTGAGACACTAGGTGATTTCTTCAACAGTATTTTCCAAAGACACACAATAAATCAGTGGCAGAAGGTATGATCCCTTATTCCGTTTGGTCTCAAACTTTGCTTTCTTTCATTATTTCCTCTTCCACATATTACTTACTCATATACATGAGCAAGATAACTATCACAACTATGATGCTATGCTATTATGCCACAGTGAGGATGAATAAAAATGCAAGCTATGGAGTGTATCAGTTTTATATTGTGCTCTCAAATGGCACAGATCTCCACCCATAACAGTCCTGCATCACTGTTTCCATAGTAACAAGATAACATGAGACACTTCGGTGTATGTTACTGTCTCTGAAAGAGTCCAACCTCAAGATGAGAATACCATATTGGACTTTGTAAATGAATTCTGCTTTGTGCTTTTTATGTAAAATATATCTGTGAATGATGCACTGACTTGAATAGTACAGTTACTTAATCGGATGATAGCAAAGACATTACAGATAGAAAAGAAAACAAGTTCTCAGGTGTGGCAATCAGCTGAAAATGCTTTTCTTTTTTGATAATGGGAGCTACAAGGCACAGGATTCTCATGCCAAATTAAAACATGTTTATATTAAATTGACAGGAAGGAATTATGGGATGGTACTGGCATATAAGGCCCAGCAAAAGATTATATAGAATTTCAAAATAGAATAGTCTCCAAAATACCTGATGGCTGAGGAAAAGTTGTGACATGAGCTCATTCCTAGTATAGGTAGAATGGCAGCAAGCCAGGTGTCCGCACATTCCAGCAGAGATGCAGTGAGACCTGGGAGATGATAGACAAGGGAAGTAAAAGAGCCCAACAGAGAACAGCAAGCTACAGTGGAACCAAAAAATAACAGCATGATCAACGGACAAAGATCTGACTTGTGTGAAGTGATCAAAAACCCACTGGAAGTATGTCCACGGAGACTGTAGGATGAAAGAGAGAGGGAATGGTACTACAAAGATGGGTAGAAAAATCACATACAAGATCTAGACAAATCACACCCATCCAGTTCCAGGAACCGTTTCCAAAACTCCTAAAAATTTTATTTCAGGTAGGGCAATCCCACACAAACCTCTTCACACTGCTGAGCTACAAAGCCCACCACATAAGCTCATTTCCTTATCTCATTTTTTAAATGTTTTTCAGGGTATCAGTTGTTTCACAGAATAGTTTGAAATGCAAAATATATATAATGGGTTGTAAAACATGGGGAATTTTCTGACTGACTCCCTATGTAGCAAGAATGTGACTGAAATACTATAACATGATGCATTCTTATAATTCAATTACTTTTTCATATATTTTGGCTGTTTATATATTTTGTCTACCTTTTGATGTCTAAAAGTTAAATTAATTCAAAAGGTCTGTGCAGTTAGAAAAGCCTCCCTCCAACTTCTAGAGATGTGCATGCCTGGGCTTGTATTCTCCTACCATATGTATGCCTTTCAATGGTTCAGACTTCAAGGGGGCTGACAACATTTCTTCATTTGATCAATAGCCTGAACAGTTGCTCTGTGCTCTAGCATGTACAATGGAAGGGTCTGGCAATGTTACTTCTCTCAAAGAAAAGAATTAAGGCAAAGTCACTCCTTTCCACAGCAGTCCTGCATGCCAACTCTTCATTTGTGTTGAATGTCACTAAATCCAGACAGCAGCTCCATGCTGCCATGCTGAAGCAGTAGTCCCTCACTGATGAGGTCAGCAGCCAAAGGAGAGCACAAAAGGGGTCTTTCATCAGTCAGTCCATAACCAGTCGAGGAGCAATAAAATTCCCTCCACTAAACCACTGGCCAAATCTCACTGCAAGGTAGGTCTCCAGTTAAACGGTCTTTTCTTCTCTCAAAACTTTTTTTCACATCATTTGTGAGAGGAACTTGGGGAAATCAGGAGAGCAGGGGACAGACTTGTGTGAAAGTATGGAAGTGCAGTTGTATAGTCTACTGAGCAATAGTTTTGCCCCTAAAATATCCTATTCTCCTGTTCCTGTTTCATTCAGGCTAGTGGGGACTCAAATGGCTCTAAAGAGACAAGCATGAGCAAAAGACAGACACGTAGACTGTGAACTGAGTTTCAGCAATCATATTTCTCAGGGGCTGGTTATGCTCCTGAGTTTTAAACACCACTCACTTATTGAAGGAAGGTAACTGAAGTAAAGATGAGTATAAACATGTACCTGAAAAGAAAAATGAGATTTGCACCAAGTCATCCAGTGATCTCACTCCTTTCTCAGTGAACCAGTCCTCTGACCTGCCTCGTGAGAGCTTTTCTTCTTCCCCCCTCACTGCCAGCTCTGAGCATTCTTTTCATCTAGAGGTCTCTTCCATTTCAGATCACCTGGTCTATGGCTGGCTTTTGCTATAGCACTCCTTAGGTTTCTAGGGAGTTCAGAAATGACCTTATATTTTATAGAATTCATTCAGGCTTTCAAAACCAGCATGAAATTTCAGCAGCTATTTTATACAGTATCTGTTCATAATATGACATGTCACAAAACTTCACAGCCTATCTGCAGAATATACAGCTGAAATGTATTTAACCTTCAGCACATACGGGAGCAATAAACAACTAGAATTTTGCCTCACAGTAGGGCCATGAGAAATGTGAAAATCTGGTGAATGGTAATGGAGCAAACCTCTCAGTAGAAAAGTGACATAGGCAGACTTTGTGGTAATGCTGACGAATAGGTTATTAGTAGAGGTGTTGTAATGTGTTATGGGACTCTTCCTCCTTTCCCTTGCAAAGGAACTTCCTAGAAGATACCAGCAGGACTCTGGCCTCTAATCCTAAGATTGATTTACCCCCCACAACAAAAGAAATATAACAATGATCTTTAAATGGAGACTACTCAGGTTTGCTGGGTGAGATAGGTTAAACAAAAGCTTTGAAAACTATTTCACTCCTTTACAGGGAGAGTTTGAAGGGGATGCTTTCGTACAGTGTTGTGCTTTACTTAGAGTGGGGTTTTTTTGAGAATCCTGATTCGCAAGCCAGCAAGTTTCAGTGACTTTTTCCATCATATTGACGTTATATCACTTCATTCCCAGACAATTATTCTTATCTACATCATCTATGAATGCTCTTTTCAGGTCTGCTCCCTGCTGCAGATCAGATCCCTGCACTAATGCCCCAACTCCCTGCTTGTTTATTATTTGTGTTTAATCCCTTTCTGTTAGGGGAAAGTATAATTTTTGTTTTCTTCCCAAATGCTCCAGCTACATGAAGGATAAGATGACGTAGCTTTCCTTTTTACTATTACAGTACATAGGATGTGCCCAACAAACTGGAACAAACAAATCAAGTGGCTGTGTGAGAGTCCCTGGTATGAAACAAGATAATCTTTTTCTTTCATCAGGATTCCCACTTCTGACTTTCGTCTATGAACTGTTAGATGTCTGCAGTGCAGTGGTGTGAAATGGATACCATGAGGTTTTCTTAATAATCAGCTAGAAAGAAACAGGCATCTTAGGGTAAAATTCATTTAACAAATTTTACATACTTGTTTTAGGCTGAGATGAGTACAATCTTACCTTTCGGGGACTGAGGTTTTGGGGAATTGGAAGGTTGTTTGGGAGCACTACATTGACTTTTTTTCCAAAGCAAGCCAGGCATAAGTGGATCAAAATTGGAAAATAAATGGCAGACATTCATTTCTGGAAGACTTAAAAAGTTGGGGGTTTAGTTCCTCCTCTTGATCATGGCAGGATTGTGCCCTAAAGAAACACCATGTGATGAAAAATACCATCATTAAGTGAAGAATGCACAAGGAAACACATTAAGAGAATGAGAAAAACATTTTAGGGCATAGTTTACACCCTGCCAGTTATGGGAAGCAAACTACTCATAATCTTTATATGCCTCATGTTTTTCTTCATTAGGATAATCTTATCATCTAATCAGAACAAGCAAAAAATCCAAATAAAGCCAACTAAAAATTGCCTACCCAGCTCTTTTTCTTCAGTCTTCCTGAAACTGCAAGCCATTGTGTTGGACAGCTGGGAATTTCCTACTCACTAAGGGCTCTGCAGCTTAATGTAAGTAATCCTCTACAGAAAATGGAATAATTTCTCACCAAGATTATGCCAGTCCTCATGTTACAGAAGAAGCCACATGTGTATTTTCCTGCAAGTCTGTTGGAAATTAATATCATCTATCTCATAGGTGGATTTAATGAATAAGGAAGAGTAGAGGAACATTTGTATTGAATTTCTTGGAAGTTTTGCCTCATATAGTTTTAATTCTTAGTAGATCTTGTAATGTAATACTAGGATCTTCCTAACTCTGTACTACACAGAAAGCTGTCATAAGTCTGATGCTATCACAGTATCACTTTAAACTGCTATCATACTATCATATTAAGCTGCAAAGAGAGAAATACAAGGAGATATAGATATACAAGGAGATATAGATACTCTATATTCCTCCTCCTCTTGTCTCAAAAGTATCAGTTTCAAAAATCTTACTTCAGAAAAAGTCTCAAGCATGCGCTTTGCCATGTTGATTAGGCAAGTCAGACTTACACCTAACCAGCTCTTTAGCCAAACATGTTAGAGACAAATGTTACTTCATTAACCCACCAGTTGTTTGGAGAATACGATCAGCTTGCAAGTAGGACAGTACCTCTGTGGCTCTAAAAGAAGCTGTGTTTCCAAAATCTTTTAACACGTAGGAATACTCCAGAGTAGTAAATGGTCGAAGTGTCAAAAGAGGCCATGCTGTCCATACTTGGCACTAGATGTGATTTATCCCCAAGTCATCTCTGACAACTGGGAGGAAAGCATTCACACCAGCCCTCAGGACTCTGCAACAATGCCTGAGAGCAGGCAGCTCAGGGGTAAGTCACACTGATCAAGTTGTCTGCTCATTTCTCCCAAGGAACGTAACTCCCTGCAGCTATCAGCTCATTCGAAGACTGCCCTGACTACTGGATAAGACAGAAAAAAAAAAAAAAAAGAATTACTCTTACTCATAATATCAAGATAAAATATTAAAGCAAATCCTTACAATATTGGAAAAATAGAGCAAAAAGTAACATTAAGCATCCTTCATGGCTTGTATGTTGGGTCAGTTACCACAGAGGGCTAGAAACCTAGTCCTTTGCCCTAGAAAAAGCTACCCATGGTTGTTTCGCTGAAAGCAGCATTTCTCTTCAGCTATTAGAACTTAACTGCTTGAATGGCTCTTCAGATCAGCCCCAATCCCTGCAAACTCAGTTCTCCTTAATGTCTGCTGAATTTGTAGATTTCCTGTGTCTTTTCTAAAGATAGTTCTTCACAATATTGGTAGGTGCTGTCTGTGCTAGCTTCTTCTCATGGTGTCCCACTGTCTGCACCTGGAACCTGCTGTTACATGACTCGGTTTTCTTCACAGCATGTAGGGAAGAACGGAGGGTCGCAAAGAGCAAATGAGCTGCTTAGGGAAAGAGTATAAGAAACAGATCAAGAGTAATCCTTTGATATGTCCTCTCAGCATCTGGCAACTAGAGGTTTAGAAACTCCCTCTATTGAACATTGAATCAGAACAATCACACCTAATAGCTATAGATATATGTGGATGAGTATGTGTGCACATATATATATACACACACACACATAAATATATTTTTGGTCTCTGTAACACTTTGTGCCAAAGAGTTCCATGTATTGTTTTGCCTGCTTCTTGTTACATGATAATTTCAGCACTTTTATTTGTTCTTGTATTGTAAAAAATGGTGGAAGATAATTTCCTATCACCTTCTCTGTTCATAACTTTCTAGTCCTCTCTTGTATCCCTACTGCCTCTATTGAATGTTTCTTCTCCGAAATAAAAGCTCTTAGTCTATTTAGCATATCTTCACAGAGATCTGTTTCATATTTACTGCCATACCTCTTGCTCTTCTGCCTAAACATTCTTGCTGTTGCATATGCTTTTTCAGAGTGGATATCAAAACCATTAGCAGTTTTTAAGATGCGGGTTCACCAGTGATTTACAAAAAAAACACCACATACGGCTATGTTCTGATCTTCTGATCTCTGCTACTTCCCTGACAGTGTGAAATCATCACACTGAGGAGGATCTGCTCAGAGCTAGCTGATAGGAAATGCTCAGAGCAAGGAGAGTTATGACCAAATCCCACCCTTCTCTGGGATTTTACAAGCTCTAGTTCAGGTTTAAAATCCACAAAACCTTCTCATGAGGAGCACTCCCTGGCATCATAAACAGTATATTGCATTGTGTACAGAACACTCGCTAGATCTGGGAGACCTCTGATCCAATTTACACCGTTCTGCTGGGGATGACTCAAAGTCACCCTTCTCAGCTCCAGAGGAGCACTCCTAAAGATGAACTTACAGGTAGGTCTTCTCCCAGTTGAGACCTTGACTGCTGGGGGAAGCATCCAACCCTCCTCTGGTTCAGTGGGTCCTGGAGGGGTTTTTGTAAGTAGAACAGCATTAAAAGAAGGGTTAGAGAGTGTCTTCTCTTCAGACTAAAGCACTAAGAGGGCTTTTTTCAAAGTTAAGAAACATGGATTTAAATCCATGTTTTTCCACATGCTGGTCAAAACCTCAAACTAGTGAGATGCTATATAAAGGGAAAAGAGTGCTCATATTTTCCAGCTTTGCTAAAAGTGGGGGGGGAAAAAGCCAAAGTAAAAACAGTTGCTCTGTTTTTACAGCACTTGTTCTATTAGGCTATTTGTGATAATCGGGTCTCTATACAACATCTTAAACTGAAATGTTGCAGTACTTAAAAGTTATTCTTCACTCCTGAAATTTGAAAATTAAAAACTTAATTTTTGTAAATGTGGGAATAAAAAATGGGCAAGTGTACACTATGCAGTGACACCTTCAAGAAAAGAAAAGTAAGACATTCTTTCTTATTTTTCCTGGCATACATGGGCTTCAGAACTGAGATTTTTATCACAGTACAGAAGAAAGAAAATAGGGGAGTTTTGTCCAATCTGACAAATTGTAAAGTCTAGCAACAGGGAAAGACAGGAATTTTTTTTTTTTCCTTTGATATGTTGGTAAATTTTTCCTCTAGATGGAAATGAGCAGAGAAAGACATGAGGCTTTGATCTTAAAGGAGGTAAAAATCAGAGCACAGAGAGTACACATCACTAGGTGAGGGGAAGTGATGTCACACTCATAATGAGTAACAACAATGCTTCTAAAAAAAAACAAAACAAAAAAAAAACCCTCACTTCAAAAATGCCTTCTAGATATTAAATCAAGGAGTATGTTTGCATGTTAACTGCCTCCAAGCAATCTTTTATATTAAACTACTTTACGTACAAGACTTCCAGATCATTTACAGGGCAAGTGCTTAGGAAAATAGGGACTTTCCAAGCGCCTGAAAAGATTGTCTGACTGATTGTCTGTCTACAGGTTTTCTTTTAAAGCTATTTTAAGTGTATGATCCCATCCCAGCTATTTAACTCAGGAACCTGTCAATCACATGCTGTCTAATTGAACTCTCAGACACTGTAGGATTGCAAGCCACAAAGCATACAAACCAAAATGTGAAGAAAGGGTTTTCTGCTATGATTTCTTTCTTCAAACCCAATTTGAAAAGGTCAGATTTCAGATTGCACAACCCCATTGAGACTTAGGGACTAAACTGGGACAATCACAAAGAAAAAAAAAAAAAAGCTAATTTTTTCTTTCCCTTTTGAAAGGCAAGAGGAGGTCTTTAATACCAGTTACTTGCTGGGGCTGATAGCAAGGTCTGAGGGTGGGGAAAGGACAATGAAAATTGAAAAAGGGAAACATATGAGTCAGGTTTTGTACTGCTGAGCTAGTAAATGGATGAATGTGAATGAAGTAGAATGGACTGACTGTGTGACATCTCCTTTAGAGACACTCTGCGATCCTGCTTGTTTGATTTTTTTTTTGTTCAAAGAGAAAATATGAGATACCAAACACATTTAGGGGCTAAATAAGGGAAAATACCTCTGGAATAGATTTTATAAAAGGCTAGAAATAAATTGTGTATTTTACAACAGTTGGACTATGGTTCTGAGAGAAAGCCCTCTGAGCTTAAGTGAAAACCTCCTTGATTTCAAGAGGCTTCATGTCAGAACCTAAACCACAGCATTTTACAGAAATGAGATTAGCAGTACCTGTCTTGACATATATTACACAAATTTAAACTACCTATTTAATCAGTAGATTTACATTGTCTTCATGTTTATGGACTGACTCCATAAACAAATGTGACCTCAGCTGGTGTAAAACCTTAGGACTCCACCAATTCCAGTGGGACAGTGACAGTTTATGTCAGCAGGGAAATCTGGACCATAAAGAATAAGGGACTTTACACAGTATATGGCCATCCATGCTCTCAAACAGTATGAAATATGACTGAGCTTATAATATTAACTGATGAGCAGTTAATCTGAGGAAGAAAAAGCATCTAGCTACATATGTTCATGTAGCAGGTGGCTTGCAATTATGATTACCCTAAATGTTGTCAGAGCTATGCCTGGCACCCTCTTTGATATTTAAGGGTAATTGAGTGTTAATTCTATTGACCCTATTTGCAGAATCTCTTCCATCATGGGAGCATTAGTGACTGTCAGGCAGCACATTTTACATAGCTTCTACTGAATGTTTTTCTTTTAGTGATTTTTTTTCTTACCTGAGGCATTTCAGTCATGTAACTTCAGCAATCAATTCTGGCCCAAAGCAGCATAGGCCTCAATCACCAAGAAGCAAGTATTTGCATGCAAGCTTGCTATTAAAGCACCAGGGAGTACAGACAGTCTACAAAAGCTTAAGAAATGGGAATCTGAGTTGAGTCATCACACAGTCAGCTAAATTGCTGGCCCTGTAATTAGCCTTTTTGGAGGTCTCAAACTGTTAATCCCTTTTCTGGTTATAATTGGTTTATTGAATCTAAATTAAGCCAGTGTTTTAAGAAATAATCATTCCATTCTAATGGCTACATAAAATAAAAGAAATATGGAAGCTACTTTGTTTGAGACCTAATTTAGATTAGACTGCTGAAACAATTAGTCTTGGGAATGGTATTTTTTTGCAGAATTTTGTTGCATGAGGGTTGAGTTTGGAAGCTGGGGGGAAGGGAGGGTAATATTTTATTTACACAGCATATGCAAAGCAGTTGTATTTAAAAATTCACTAGATTGAGAGTATCCACTGCACATGGAGAGTGAGTCAGTGCCAAATCAGAACTGGATTCATGCCAGGAAAGAGAGCCGGGGGTTAGACATCTGTAAAGTATTGGATGGAATAGAAGACAAATCTAAAACACTTCTGTTCACTACACATCTAGGCTATTTCCTAGCCATTTATCTAGACCTGAATTTCCAGACCAAAACCGCTATATAAAGATGGACATTTGCATTTTTTGCAGTGCACAGAAACCTTATTGGGTCCCAGAAGAGCTAACTTAACCTGAACATATACCACTGAAATGCCCAAGGGTAATCAGGTCTTATCTGACCCAGGCTGGGAGAGAAAAAAAAATACATCATCCAGGTGCCTGAGACTTCCAACACTACCAGGAATTACCTCATTATCCTACAGCACTAGCCTCATCAGATAGAGGATGGGGGGAAAGACATGGAAACATGAGAAGGAGAGCAGATAAAAAGGAACTAGGGAGAAGGAAAAACATGTTGAGTCTTAATTGAGCTTGGAGAGGAAGCAGTAGGAGAAAAACATAGTTGGCTGGGTTATGATTTATTCTCTCTAGTGATCTATGTTTGCAGTGGATTGAAATGTGCTCTTGTTCCTAATATATATTTTATACCCTGTTTATCAAGTGTGAAGTCAAAGATGAATAAGTTTAAGTTCTGGGCAAAGTATGATGCTTCTTTAGAGCCAATTTCATCAGGCATAACTTTGTAAAGCCCAGTGAGCATGTTAACGTTTTCCAGGGTGTTACAGCTGATTCTACTCTGAGCCCCAGCACAAGGAATACAGTGTTTTAATGTGTTACAATAAACATTCAAATACATTACACGTTATATAATCCCTTACATGCATAATGTGCAATCTTGATCCCCAGTGCTTCACCGAGAAATCATCACTCAGCACAAGATGAAAATTTGAAGTTAAATTTGGAAAGTAGAAGAGGAAAAGAAGAACCAGACACATAAATCAATGAAAATACAACCCCCTTTCTTTTTCTTCATTCACCTATAAAAGTAAGGAGAGATGGCCAGGCTTGGAGCAGTAGCAGGAGATAACCAACACAATGAACAGAGATCAAGGGTAGCAAGTCTCTAAGTCTCATAACTGTTGACACATACTTTACGCTTTGGCTCCTTTGTGAAATATTTTGCTACCTTTAAGAAAATTTCTGAGGATTCCTCATTTATATATACATGTAAAATTTCACATTCATATGTACAGATATGCAGGGACATCTTTTTTACAAACTATTTTTTGGATTGTGGAGGCTACAGCAGTATACATGAGTTATTTAGAAAATCATTGCAGTTAGCCCTGATAAAAATGAAAGGGGTGTTCAAAACTAGCCTGATGTATTTAAGTGTCCAGTTACCCTTGGGAAAACAAGTGTGTAATAAAATGTCATCTTTGAAATACAGCTCTGTATCTCTTACACACAAATGAAAAACTGCCACTGCAGCAATGAAGCATGACAACTGCTCAGAAGCATATTATGACTCTACACGTTATTCTCTTTACTTGGTTATGATACCCTCAGTAACATTGCCCTTATGGAGCTTTTAGCCAAAAGTTTTTTAATTTGTACACAGAGAAGAATTTTATGACACATAGCTACCAAATCATCCATTGCTATAACACACTTTTTTCTTTGCCACGATCCCTAATTTCATTCAATGATCTTTTTGCTTGAGCCTTTGCTTAAAAGATCAGGTTTAATGTCATAGCAGCCCCATTTAAATCATAAATAGAAGGGTGAAATCAGGCTAGAAAAAGTAAATAATGGTAAAGTCTACACAGATAATGTAGTTGGCTAGGCCTGATGCACTGAGCACACAGAAAACAGTTTTCAGAGCCAACAGCAATTATCTTTAGAAACTTGAGAAATACAGACTCCAGAAACTAGGAAGAGCAAAAGTTTACTTACTTTTAAAACATCAAAAAGGAGAAGAGAACCTAACTTCAATCACCAGAAAAATATCAGAACAAATAATGAAAAGGTTTATTTGTAAGTATCTGGAATACAACCAGGATGTAAGCAAAAGCAGAGACAAATTTTTAATTAATACATCATTTCAGGACAAATTTCTTTCTCTCTACAGCAGATAACAAGCTTTAAGGATAGAGAGAATAAATATTGTCTTGCATTTGGATTTTTGCTTTTGACATCCCATAGGACATTCCCACAGACAAATGTATTTAATGTAGTTAGCTCCTTGGGAAATCCCATTCAACGAATAGTTACCAATGATTCATTTTCAAATGAGCAAGATGTATCAGGTCAGGTTCTGCAAGAATCTGTCTGTATGACATAGTCATTAGTGAACTGGTAGATTAAGATATTTTTTGCATTTGAAAATTGCACTAAGCTTAAAAGGCTTCAAACCCTTCACAGTGCAGTATGTACATTTTAAATTATCTTGGTGAACAGCAGAAACCTGAATTCGACTAAACAATTAAATGAATTCCTATGCATGTGCACAAGCAAAATTATCTGCATAAATATAAGCTGGAGAATGAGCAGCAAGGCAAGCAGTATAGAAAAGAATTTAACTAATAGAATGGATGTAAGGAAGCAATAAACTCATACCATTGCATAAGAAGCAACCATGCTGAGTTAGGGAAAGTGAGTACAGTTTTATCTTAAACACACAAAAGATTTCTTCCACTCAGAGTTGGTAATTCTTTACCTGGATTTCTATGACCACTGCAGGTTATCACACGTTAAGGAATACATCAACCAGCTGGAGAAAGTCCCAAAAACAGAAATAAGAGTAAACTTCTAAATAAAGGGATCTAGCCTAAGACTTTGCCAGAACTGGGCTTGCTTAATCCAGGAGGGGGAAGACTACTGGGATCTGATAACAGTGTTCAACTTTTCAGAAAGATTCTTTGTGAAAGAAGATAATGAATTGTTTTCCATAACCTCTGAAAAAGACAAAAGATTGCAATAAGGGAGAATTAGCTTAGAGATAAGAGAAACATTTCCATGTGAAAGGCCAACTAAGCAATGAGTAACAGACCTATGAAGATTTTTGCTGCTGGTTAGAAATGTTAAGAAGTAGGAAAGACAAACTACAGCGACAATTGGTTTTCTGTATCGATCCTACTTTGGAGCGCACTTTTGAATTAGTGGATCTCATAAATATTGCACAGAAAGTATCATTATCAAACAGTATGTAACTTTCTATCCTTGCTCTATTGCACAGACTGTGATGCTAAACATATCTCTCTATTAAGGGCATTATAATTTAAGTTGAATATGAAAACTGAAAATAAAATTATTGCCATAAACAAGGGTTTAAAATTCTTTTAATTAGGCAGCATGCTTGTGACTACAGCAGGAGAATGGAAACTGGATATATATATATTTATTATATATATATACTTTTATATATATATATATATACTTTTCACAGACTTTTCACAGTAGACCTCTACTTTGTGTCCAAATATTTCATTGTTCTAAAAAGATCAGAGTTTAATTATTAATTATGCCCAGAAAATGTGAATGCCTTTGTGAACAGTCCATATTGCATTGGCTTCTAAGGTTACTGAATGCTTTTCTGTTTCTCCACATTAAAAAGTAAATAATATAAAATCAATTCCTGTATCCTGCAGAGTTTATTTCTGAAATGCCCATTATTTCAGAAATATCAATTCTTATCACTTTCTTTTGCACTCTGAATTTTTCAGTAGGTCATTATTTATGTAATAGTGATGGTTATATCATACCAGCATGACTATGGATAAACATGTAGTCCTAATATATGTATCAGCATACCATCTGGAGGCAAATCCTTTAAGCATTCTAGATGATACTCCACTAAGTTTCTCAGAGAGCTGAAATAATGAAAGTTGCATCTTGGGCCATTTAGAGGCAATGTGGTCCCAAGACTCACTGACACAGCTGGATCCAAACATTCTCTTCTTTGCTGTAGACTCCAAGTCTTTATCGCTTCATACCTTAATGTTTGTGAGAGGAATAACAAGGATGTTTAATTAAGTTTGTGATGTCCTCCACCTTACAACTCTTTATAGTGCCTTAGTAGCACACGTGCATTGTCAAACAGTCCTCTCCATCTAGGTGGAGAAGTACACTCAAGGACAATTGAAATTCTGCACATAAAGCTGGGGAGGACCAAGTCCAATAACAGTGACAAGGCAATGTGCTGAGTTTACCCTCACTACTCAGAAGTACATCTGAAAGTCCTTTTCTTTCTTAAAACACTTTTCCTATTCTTGAAAATAATGGGAAATAGCAAAACATAACTGCCGGTGAAAGCAGCCGACGTTTTACCTGTCCCTGTTGCTGTAAACTCACAAAACTCACAAGTCATTAACACAACTTTAATTATATTGGTAGATGTGTACTAAAAAGAAAAGCATTCACAAAATCACACTTGTTAGTACGGAATCCTGTTCTTAGAACAAATTTATGTATATACACCTTGAGCTACTAGGGACTTACTTTCTCTTCATAAAATGTAGCACTATGAGAAAAGGAGATTTTGATAAAATTTCTTTACTTCATTGACAGGTTTTCTCTAAAATCAGTGACATCAAAAGTAATATTTGAGAGAGGTTTTAAAGTTATTTTAAAAAACAAATACACATACTTTCTGACAGGAAAGAGAAAGCTTGTGCTGAGATGTACAAAACCACAACCTACTGATGCTCTGATCATTATTCCCTGCCCTCAGTTACTGGACTACATGCCAAAACAGCTAAGATGACAGGGTCCGGGAATAATTGTGCTGGAGCTTTAGAGCTGCCTCTGGGTCTGCCACATTGTTAGACTGTCCATGTGCTGCTTGTCTTCCTCATCCTACCGAATGCCATTTCCTTGCCTTTCAAAGTTTTTTCCTATAATTTGTCTCTATTTTACCCATTCACAAATAACATTCACCAAACCCTGTATACATTCTGCTATACATAAGGTGCATATAGCAGACCTCCAAACTGTGAGTGCAGGTTTTGCTCAGCTGGGCAGATGGATTTAAGAAGCTCATGCCTGCTGGCCACAGAAATGCGTACCTGGAGCCTTTCTGCTGGAATGGATTCTGCACACAAAGAGCATGCTCGGGTTTCAGTCTTATGTCTTCACAAATACATACCACACCCTGTTAGTGAAGTACCCATTTCCTATTTTAATGAACACATTCCTTTTTTCTCTAACTAGATCCTCGCCCAATCTGGAAAACTCAGACTTGGCTTCAGATTTCACACACCCTGTTCAACTCAGGAAAGTTTAGTCTGCTGTCTGGAAGCAACTTAAGGATACCCAGAGTTGGATTCAGTTTAAATTTTGTATTCTGCCACTGAGATAAAAATGGAACTGTGATATTTTAGGGGGTGCCTGTGTCTACACTGCTCTGACAGAAAGCTCCTGAGGGTGTCCAGAATATTCTGTGTGTCTCTACACCAAAGGTGTTTGGGTCATTCCTAGCACACCTCCTGTGGGTATGCACAAATTAAAACCTGGGCTACAGGTTTTGTGGTATGCACTAAGCCATCTACTACTTAGCCTCCCTTTTTTTTTTTCACACTCTGCAGATGTTATGATCACACCATGCAACCCTACATCAGACAGAGGGTCCCATAGAAAATGGCAGAGGAGGAGCAGAAAAAACAGGGTCACAGCCAGGTGCAGGCCCCACGGTTGTCAGCCCTCCCCACAGGTTCCCAAATGCTGATGCTGTCTGAATTTGCAAATAGAGGCTGCACTTTTGCATGGAGGAAGGACAAGGCAGCACAGAGATGCTCATTGATGCAGGGACCAACTAGGCCAGCTGTGGAGATGCCATCACTACCAGCCCAGCCACAGAATGTCCACAGGCCTGATGGTGAGCCAGCCCTGAGTGCAGCATGAGCGTTCCCAGAACAGCAGTGATACATCCCTTGCAGATACAGAGCATGCCTTGGAGACACAGTCAGGGATGTAACCCCCCCTCACAGGGGGTTTCAGCACCCTTCAGAGGGTGTTTTGAGATGTGGGAAGGTGGACAGTCAGGGCAGTTAGCCTTGATGACACCTTCAACATGGCTACAAAGCACTGGGCTTTGAAGTCCAGCTATCGTAACAACTATCTCAATCACCCCATTTGTAAACCAGCATTACAACATCCTGCACAATTAAGGGCTTGTCAGCAAAAAATTAGATCCTTTAGGGCAAAGCTGCAGCTAGCCTTGCATAGTGTGCTGCAAAGCAAGGTTCTGGGCCTTCCTCTCTTGCTGTCCTTGCGTAGTGCTTTCTCAAAATGGACATTGGTGCCCCACTGGGAATACAGATGCTCTGTAACAAAGGCGAGAAAGAGCCCTCAGGTAGGCGGGAAGGAGGAAGGAGATCTAACACAGCTTCCTACCCTTTTGGCCTCAGTTTTGATCCGTGGATCACAACGTGATGTGATTGTTGATCCATGGAAGAACCAGCCCGCATTCTCCTTTATTTGTACACACATCAAGAGGATCAAAGGGGAGATACTACTGCTTTTCCAAGCTCCACTCCAGTAGCTCCACACTACCCATTGCCAGCTTGTATTTCACAAGCGCAGGCTTTCTCCAGTGACAAGAAACGTTTATCTCATCAGCTCCTTAAGGCCCAGTTTTTGCACTAAGAACAAAACTGCCTTTGCCTTTTTAGGTATGGCAGAAAATACTAAGCATGCATTGACAGATTGAAAAAATAGTAACAAATTGCCTTCCTAAAAATATTTAAAATGCATATTAGGAACCATTATGAAAAGACACTAATATCACACAACACAGATGACATTCTTATGTCCAGAACATCCTGACCTGAATCTATCTTTATTCAGTACTTTCATGAAGATGGAGTAGTCTCTGGGGACTTCAGTGAGCACAAAGACACAAAGTCCAGAGTAGGGAAAACAGTGATTCAGAAATGTCCTTCCTCAACCCATTACAATGCCTCTTAAGCAATATTTCTTCACTTTAACAGGCCAAGAGATCATGAGAATTAACTACTGTTGTTAATTGTGTTTATAGATAAAACAGATATCACAGATTGTGTTTATTACATTTGGGGTTGTGGAGAAATCATACATTGCATTGAATGATTGTGACAGTTCTCCTGCAAGCCCATTTCTTGCTTCTCAGCTATAAACAGTGCTCACAACACATGTGAAAAGGATCACGCTCCATTCTGAGGTGGGAAATCGCTGAAGAAAGCTGTTCTGGTAAACAAGCCCTTCCTGACTGCTCTCTGAATAATTGGCAGTGAGCACAACTCCTGGATCGCTCTGCTGACAAAAACTGCCTCACTCCTCCCTGCTGCTAAAGCAATGCTGTGTGTCAAGGAAGGGAAGGCCGAGACCACTAATATGGAAACTGAGGAGTCTGATGCCAGCATTAGAAAAATCCAGACAAAACAGCACTCTTTAGCAAACCATCTCCTGGGTATGGCTCAGGTCTCGGCTCCCATCTCAGCTGTTGATACCACAGTCTCCCTGCCAGCTCTCACCACAGGCTCGGAGGTGCCTCAGCCCCACAAGGCAGACACAACAGACGTGTTTTGCCAGGTCAAAGATTCCTGTGGATGAGAATTTCACAGCCTCCATGCAGCCTCTTTCAGCACTCCTTAGATGGGTTTTTCGAATATCTGACTGAGTCTTCTGTGCTACAGCTTAAGCATGGGTTTTGCTGTTCACCAAGAACATGGAGAACAAACTATCCCCTTTTGCATACTTCTTGGATTACTTCTGAACATCCTAGACAAGGTTACTATAACTGCTAACAATATTTTTTCATATATAAAGACTGTTAAGTGTTTGTATATCATCCTGTTCCAGAAAGTGAATGGGATGAAGCAGTACTGCTGCCTTTAGTCACCAGATGGAAAGTACACATAAGGGATCACAAACCTCTTCTCTGTTCAGCTGTGTCACACAGCATCTCCAGTACCTGAATCACACAGCATTTAATGGTCTATTTTCCCTCTTCACCAATCACATGCACAGTGCTAACTGCAGCCGTGCCAGAAGTCCCATTAAGTATCCCTGCCAGGGAGCCTGGGAATTCTTTGCATTTCATTCAGTAAGCCATATTTGCATGAGCATAAGGTATGCCAGCTGACTTTGCTTTTACTAAATATATCATGAAGTTGATAGAAACATTCTTTGCTGCAAGCAAACACACTGGGGCATATTCATACCATCCCCCTTGAGAGTTTGCACAAGTCACCCTTCAGAGATGCCCAGCACTTTCCATCAACTCTATAAGGAACACAGGGTCCTCAATTTTGGTTCATCTGATTGTACCTCTGATATCTAAAGTAGGCAGTGAGTCACTCTTGCAACAGCACCAACATAGGTGCTTATCTCAGCATAGCACTTTTAGTGTATCCAATGTTTGAACAAGATCATGCACAACCAACCTTCCATAAGCGTTCAGGCTAGCAAATCTCAATAGCTCAAATACTTCCAAAATAAGCAGCCCAGTCCTGACTAAAATGTAAGTGAAAATACAGGAACTATTTTGTGGTCTTCAGTCTAATAGTTATGATGAGGCATCTAAAGCAAAAGACTTCATTTTGAGTCAATGGTCAGCATATACACCCTTTACACAGTTAATACTGAGTTTCACAGTATAGATAGCATATTCCAAACTTCTTTGGAGATATCCAGAACTTCAGAGACAGAACCTGTTTAGTTACCACTGACATTTAGAATATGCTATTTGTTTCCTTTCTCCTTACATTTGACAGTTACTGCTTAAGAAAGGACTTTGATATAGCCCATGATATGCCTGAGGGTATTTTTTAAAAAGCAGGTTGGGTGAAAAGGAAGAGAATGAATACATGAAAATAAAGCCTGATCTAAATTAGTAAGTTACATGTTCCCAGATGTTTGCTTCTTGAGATCTCGTATAGAGCAACTGCACCAGTACAGCTGTAGTCTGAGCTTTTCAGTTGTCACTAAATCTTTATTCCTTTTTCATAAGCTGATCTCATCCAGAGTGATGTTGTTTTCACCTCACATCATCTGTACAAACAAATAAAATATTCCCTCCCCAACAAACACAAGCACAAGCACACACATACTCCTCTCTTTGGTCTGTGTACAGTAGCTTGGCACCAAAAAGATAAGTGATTAAGTTTTAACAAATGTCAAAGGCAAGTGGCTCACAGACACTTACCTGGAGATCAGAATGTGGTTTAGGTGCTTTCTGAAATTCAAATTAGCAAGTGTCTTTCTTCCTGCCTTCTACTACACTTCAGGGAATGTTTGATCTGCAGAAAGAGAATGAGACTCAGAAAATGACTAAGAGATATACCCCCAGGATTCCAGGGCTCAGACTTCCCACTCCCCAGCACTGCCACTCTATCTGGGAGCAGGTGAATAATCAAGGTTACTCTTGCTTACATGGCCATACTGAAAGGTGCTAATGTAGTGTACTGTAGAACCGATTCCCTCATAAATATTTAGATCAAGGATTTCAGCACAGAACAACATTACAATTAACAATTCAAAATGCTACCACTGAGTTATTTTTGACACTATCAGCTGGAAGTGAGGAGACATGCCTTTGTTAAGTTACAATGTAGTCTATCATTTGTAATACAATATCAATGATACTGAACATTCTAGTTTCATACTGAGTTGTTAAATTTGGGATTAATCCTTTCCTGGATATTGATGTAATCTTGGGTATTGATATAAGCAATGTAGAAAGTACAGGGGACATGGGAAGAAAAGCTTGTAAGACCAAGGCACCTTGAAGCCTTTACCTTTTCTGTGTGTTTTTCTTGTAGTTCTCCCCTTCAGTTCCAGTCCCTCACCAAACTGAACTTGCAGAGAAGGCAGCGGTGTGGGCATGAAACATGCACACAGCACATAGAAAAGAAACCCCTTAGAAGTGACTCTTCCGAGGTTGAAGATGGACTAAACACAGCCCTGTCAGAGCATGCTGTTGACTGCATCTAATTTTCTAAGTGACCTGTTTCCCTACTCACCTGTTTTCCTTTCCTAGTGCAAGGCAAGGACAAAGGCAAATTCATACATTTGAAATGTATATATATGCTTCTCATTAATAAGAGCCCACTTATATATAAAGAAGATGTACAACTGCTAAGTCTTATTAACAAAGAATCAGACTACCCCACCCTGTGACTTGCTAATCGGTTATGTACCTGTGGGTACAGGATGTGCTGTGTACCTTGAAATCTTTGCAATGATCCTCTAACTTGCCTTTGAGTGCTGCTAATTTTAATGTGGCTATTTTTTGCAGGCAGCAGGTAAGAGCTGACTGCTTTCTGAAGTTTCAAGGAGATTTAAAAGGATATTATTTTTATTTCTGTTCTTTGGAATATTCAACAATCTATTCTTTAGACTGATGTAGTCAGTTCAGAATAGGTATCATAGCAGCAAGCTTGAATTTCAGTGTAAAAAGCAACAAAGAAATCACTCTGTTCATCTTGTTTTAAAGATTTTTTTCAAGATAGATATGTATGTGTGTGTCTATATGTACTCGTATATATGTGTGTGTGTATGTATATATACACACATACATAAATGTCTATTTATAGTTCTGTTAAACTATAGAAGTGAAAAAAGGGAAAAGCATTGAATAACTCATAAAATTTTCTTCCTTTATCACTCAGGTCCAATTCGCCCACATAAACATAAACCCAAACTGGATTCTATCAAATTACAGATATTACAGATACAACTGCTGGATTATATCCATTTCCAAAAAAAAAAAAGTAAAAAAAGTCTTCCTAGTCAGCACTGAAGCACTGGTAGGGTTTCTATGACTTCAGCTGCAGACAGGCATCTAGATCTGGAGCAGCCATCCTCATCTCTGTGCACAGTCAGTGTAGATGACAGAGGCCAGGGATTAAGACATCTCATCCTCAGCAGAGATCTAAAATAAACCATCTGAATTAGTTACAGAAATATCCTCTTCTCCCACTGTTAATAAGGGGAGCCCAGAATAACTAGCTCAGGTATAGACATCTACCCCGGATGTTGAAAGTCATGAGACATTAAACATTCATTGTGTCCACTGTCTGACAAACCTTAAACAAACCAGCCTATGCAAGCTGAATTATGACCACAGGAACTGTGTCACACAATTCATATCAATATATAAAAATATTCCAAATATACTGTTATCTTCAAGTCACTGCAGGGAAATCCAGCTAAAATCTGCTCTCCAGGAATACCAAACCAGATCCATTGAAGAGTTTATATGTCAGTAAAATACTCTCCTATGGCAACAGGGCTTTGACTTTAGTGAAACTGGGCCTTACGCAGAGAATATTCTACTATAGTGTTGACTAATTTAGATTGCATGGCTGCTTTTAGAGGAAGGCAGTTAAGAATTAACTAGCATGTTCTGTATTTGTGAACTATGTATGTAATTCCCCAAACTCAAAGATCAGTTTATATATATCTAAAAATAAAGCTCCATACATAGTTTCCCAGTAGACAATTGCTTACTCATTTAAAATGTATGTTTACTTAAAATTTTGCTCCCTGCGATGGCCTTATGAAATATACATTTCATTTTAGCATGGATTCCCAAAGGAGTCAGCTGCCAGGCAGCATTTTTCTAGGTCCTTCAGTACAAACCATGTAAAGCAGGACACTAAATCTGCAATAGCAGGCAACACGCAGGAATTAGAGTTTCAGCTCAGTTTCTGCTGACAGTGCCTGAGGAGTACCTGGATCTGAACAATTCTGTTAGCATACTGGATAATTCATTCCCAGCAATTTGTTACCTGACATTAATTTCCTACATAGCCTTAATATCTGAATGTGCTCCATATGAAATCTTTTTTTCAGGAAGGTCAGGGGTTAATAGGAAATGAATGCCTAAGTAAAAGTTCCATAGTTATGTTTTCAGTATTTTCGCATCCCAAACTTCTGCTACTCCCAGAGCAGTTTTAGCTGCTTTTGTATTAGGCAATGGAGATATTAATTCTCCCAGCTGGAAATCTGTATTAAATTCTGTCTCACATTTTGAAAGTACGAGGAAAGAAGAAAAAAAAATGGAGCTAAGAAAATAAAAAGTGCATAAAGTCTGTAACAAACTACCAGTGAATTCAACCAAAAGACAATGCTATATATCACATTAAATACAAGTCACATAGACTATCATCTCCATAGTTAGACATAGTCAAATAATATCTGCATACCAATGAAAGGATATGTTCACAAATAAACATTTACTGGAGCAGTTTGTCATGTTTTGAATGAGTATAATGTTTTACTGTATATTACAAATCCTTCAAAATCAATGTCATAGCCAGTCAAAACAATAAAACTGCATTACAAAGTTTTGGCTAAAATAAAGGACAAAGAAATAGTAGCATAGTTCTTGGCAGGAGACCTAGAGAAATTTATATCAGGAGTCATTTAAAACTAAATCAAAAGGGATTCAGGCACAATTGACTACAAGTAATACCAGCCAGAAAAGTAACCTTTATGAAATGATACTTAAAAAAAACTTTTAAAATGTACTGGTTTGCATCAAAACCTTTCCCAGAATAAATGTCTGGAAAGAGTTTGACAGATGTGACAGACAAATCTGTTCCTTTCACTCAGCAAATATAAATTGAGATGAAACTTTAGATGGTTTTATAGGGGAGAAGTGAGGTAAACTCCAGAGGCAGCTATGGTTTGTAGTAAGGAAACAAAGATATCTAACTTCGAAGAAAAAAAGTTAAGAAAACAAAGAGCTGGAGAATATAAAAGGTGAGAAACTCTGCTCAAAGCTTTTATGTAAAACTAATAGCAGAGGTGAGTGGTACTCACTACAAAGAAAATGGAAAGTGAGCTGCTCACATATTATTAAATTCAGGATCAGGTCCTTCTCAATCCTTCAGCCCTGCCAGATCTGCTGCATAGCACTGAAATATAGGATAAGAAAACATGGCATACTTTTAGACTTTTCTACAATTAGTCAGGTCTCATTACAAGGAAAATACTAAAAATAAATATAAATCTAAAGGGGTATGAAAGAAGTAGAATAGAAAAACAGGGAAGAAGGAAAATGGCTTAAATCTCTCAACTGTAAGCATTTTTTTTATTTTTAATTACAAACTGACTCTTTCAAGTCTAAATAAGTTATTTACAGAAACCCTAGAGTTCAGAAAAAACGGACATAAACAGGAAATGAACTATTAGTTTTGAAAGAAAACACAAGATCCAACAGGCAACATGGTCCATCATGAAAAAGTTACATAAGAATCATTTTACAGATTTGAAATGTTGAACACTGATATGCACAACAGCACCCTTTTGTTTTAAATAATTGTTAGAAACTTCCCTGGTGCTTCTACAAACAGATAGCTGAAGCGGTACTAGCCCCTGGCCTCGCCACATGTCATATTCCATTTGCTACAGAGATAAACAGCAATATTAACTATGCAACTTTAGGCTCAGAAAGGAAACAATCCCTCAAGCTTCAACAGCAGGTGAGTAGATACCATACCAGCCTCACCCAAAGTGACAGCTATCAGCAGTCACATCTTTCCCCAGGACAGCACACAGAAAAATCCGTCTGTCTCCCAATCAGAGTATTTACCACTTCAGTAAAATGATGAAGATATGTTGTTAGCAGAATTGTTACCCTTCCAAGATTTTAGAAGACTGAACTGTAGTTGTTCCATATAGACACACATTCCTTATAATTGTAGTACCAGTGTTGTGCTCACTTAAATGAAAACTCTTCAAAGAATCATGCAATTCTTTGTGTTGGAATAGAACTCCAAGATCATTTAGTTCATACCCTCTTCCATAGTCAGGAACACCTTCCGCTAGACCAGGTTGCTCAAACCCCATTCAACCTGGCTTTGAACACTGCCAGGGGCAGCCACAGTTTCTCTGGGCAACCTGTCCCAGTGTCTCACTGCACACATAGTAAAGAATTTCTACCTAATATCTAATCTAAATATATCCACTTTTAGTTTAAAGCCATTGCCCTTGTCCTGTCACTACATGCCCTTGCAAAAAGTCCCTCCCCAGATTTCTTGTAGGCCATCTTTAGGTAATGGAAGATTGCTATGAGGTCTACCCAGAGCCTTCTCCAGGATGAACAAGCCCAGCTCTCAGCCTGTTTTCATAGGAGAGGTGTTCCAGCCTTCCTCTGGACTTGCTCCAGCAGTTCCACGTGCTTCTTATGTTCAGGGCCCCAAAGCTGAACGCAGTACTCCTGGTAGGGTCTCAAGAGGGTGAAGTAGAGGAGAATCACTTCCCTCGACTTGCTGGTCATGCTTCTTTTGATGCAGCCCAGGATACAGTTGACTTTCTGAGCTTCCAAGTGCACATTGCCAGCTCATGTTGAGCTTCTCTCCAGCCAGCACCCCAAGTCCTTCTCAGGGATGCTCTCAATTCACTCTACGCCCAGCCTGTGTTTGTGTTTGGGATTACCCCAACCCAGATGCAGGACCTTGCACTTGGCCTCGTTGAACTACATGAGGTTTGCACTGGCCCACGTCTCAAGCATCTCTAGGTCCCTCTACATGGCATCCCTTCCCTCCAGCGTGTCAACTGCAACACACAGCTTGGTGTCATCAGCAAGCTTGCTGTGAGGGCACACTCAATCCCACTATCCATGTCACCAACAAAGATGTTGAAAAGCGCTGGTCCCAGTGTGACCCCTGAGAAACACCACTCATCACTGATCTCCACTTGGACATTGAGCCATTGACTGCAACTCTGAGTGTGACCATCCAGCCAATTCCATGAACACTGAGCGATCCATCCATCAAATCCATGTCTCTTCAATTTACAGACAAGGATGTCATGTAGGACAGAGTCAAAGGCTTCACACAGATCCAGGTAGATGATGTCAGTTGCTCTTTCTTTATCCACCAACACTGTTACCCCCATCATATTTCCCCTTATCAACAACCAGTCCATTTTTTTTTCTCTGCTGAGGATGCAGACTGACAGTATTGAGGTGACATGGTCATCAGAAAAAAGAGACCCTGTTTTCTTCTTCCCTTTCTTGCTCCTTATTCCAGGCTCTATACTACCCCAGGCTGTACAAATGCTGCCACGACTCATTTTCCCAAAGTATCAGCTCTTCAATCCAATTTACCAAGTAGCTGCAGAAAGTCAGAGGGTGCGGAGCTAATGGGGCTGGCAAGAGGGAGCAGGAGGTAGTCAGGGCAGGTTTACTCTCTTTGTCAGCCACGATGCTTCTAATGCCTCACAAACTATGGCTGTTCACCATAACACCTCAGATCAGTTTTATGACACTATCCTGTAAGAGGCTTAAATACTCAGAGCCCTGAGATTCACAGTTGCATACACTAATTGCCTTGCAAAAATACAGGTAACAAAAGCTGTCACAACAATTCATTTCTAAGTTTATTCAATTTATGACTAAAATTTCGGTGAAAGAGCAGATAATGGGAAAAGTGTTGAAAGAAGTATGTCTATAGCTTTGCTAAATAAATATGTATGTATCTACTGTAACTATGTATCTGCTGTTCACTAAAACTGCCATGGTATTATTACGTTGTCTTTTAATATAAAATATATTTATATATTCTGCATTTCTAGCACTTTTTCTTATCTTAATAGATGTATAAACACCTAAGTTCAATTTGTCCATTAAATCACTGATCAAAAAGAAAAAAAGCTTCTGCTATTAAACTTTACCCCTATTAAGTTTTGACGGATTTCTGTACTCTTCATTACTGTTGTCTCTCAAAATATCACCTTCACTTCAGCTGTAAATAGGCAGGGAAAATAGTTCAAACCTTAAAGGAAAACTTCCAAAGAAAAGTGTTTTTTTTCCCCTCATAGCTGAGACCTTTCCCAAGGGAACAGGTGACTTTTGGAGGTGTTAGTGCTTCATGTTTGTAGCAATGGGAAAAAAAGTATATAGAAATAATGGGTTGGCAGAGTATATTATGAAAGGATTGCTCCTATTAGGGGATTCAGGGCAAATAAGAGTCAAGATAAAACAAAGTTATGGTGTAAAGCTTAGAGAATTTGCACTAGTTTCAATATCTTTGCTTCCATCTTCTAAATTGCCAATCGTCAAATGTCATTACTGGTCAGGCTGTTAGCTGCTTATTTGATTACAGTGCATCCCCTTTCTGGAGCGTGAGCATGTCCATGTGTAAAATCACAAAATGTGCTTGTGCAGGTGCAGAAGCTCAGGAAAGCATGAAGGCGATAATTAAAGATAGTTTGTTGCCTTTTTTAATACATAGATACATCTACAACAAAACACAGAAATACCAAGCTGTTTGCCTCTATTCCGTAAAGAATTTGTGGGTGCGTGTACTTCAGTAGTTGCCAACAGTTCTTGCACAGTTTTAATACTAATTTATGATGAAGCATACCAAATAAACCACAAGTTATTTAAGAAAATGAAATAAGGAAAGTTTTGAGGGTTTAGCAGGAAAACAGACTGGAGTGAGAGTAGTCTGATGTAAATGAATAGACAGCTTCAATGAAAATGAAAGAGAAGAAAACTCCCTCCTGGGGTTCATTATGCCTCTTGAGCTGTTGGTAGTAAAGTTAATTTTTAAATGCTTTGAGGTGATTAAGAACTCAGGCATCACTCTAAATGTAAATAAGTCCTGTTTCATTTCCTTGCAGCAGTCACCAGCTACTTAGCTTGCTGATGTATTTGAGACCCGTAGTCTAGTTCATAATTAACCCTCTTCATATGAAGTGAAAATGCCAGCAAGCCTGGTTTAGAATGTATATAACCAGGAAGTGACATACTCACTCACTAGAGAAAAAGAATGTTTATATTTGTAAATAATGAAGGCACTATTTGAAGCAAAAGTATCACAGAGTGAAAATCAACATATAAATGAAAACTTTGCTTCTGCTCACACTGAATGCAGCTCAAAAACACAACCAAAACACATGCAGTTTAGAAACTTAATAGACTAATCATGCATAGTAAAATTTGGAAAACAATTACAGCTGGACCTCTTCCTCCCCATCAGGTCTAGTTAACAGAAAATTTCAACAATCTGTATATGAACATCACATACAAATGAAAAATCTCAGATGATAATCCATTCTTGTACTGTATATATACAAGCAATTAAGATTTAACAGCAATAACCTTGTTCAAGGCGGTATCTGGGACCTCTGAAATCCATATTTGCATTCCAAATCTGTCTCAAAATTGCTTCATGGCTATACAAATGTTTCAGAAGTAACTAAGGCCGTACACCAGTTTGTAATTACCTAATCAAGGACATGCTTAGTTGTTGAAACAGTTTGAAACATTTGAAATATCTCTATTAAATACTAAGGTAACCAACAACCACCTCTGAAAAAGCTGAACTTAAAGTTTCCTACATTTACAAGAGGACAACTAGATTTCCCTTTCTTCAAAGACTGAGGTTAAATTCTTTCACAATTCTGAAATATTTTAGTAATCCATTTTTAGTACAGGTTCTTTGCATCTGTCCTATTTCAAACTTGATCATTCTTGTGCTAAACCTTAAAAAAAAAGCATGTCAATAAGAGCTGAATTCAGGAACTCTGCACTCACAGACTTACTTACAAATCAAATGAAATTACATTTAAACAGCACTTTTATTTCCTCACACATGTCAGTCTGTCAGGGATTCCCCACAACCCACCAGGTAGATGGAGACTGCCATTTGGTCCAAAAATCAGCTTTCTGAATGTCAGCCCAAGGGTGGTTGGTATCAAAACCAAGAAGGTGATTTGCTCAAGGATAACATCCTTCCTACCAGGAATCCCAAAGGTACCTGGTTGCAGCCCCCAGTCTGTGCAGCTCCGTTACTATGGCAGGAAAAGATGCAGTTTCTCAAGAAATTAGATTAAACCATTCAGAGGTTTGTGAACCTCTGAACCAAAAACCCAAAAACATCTCACAGCTGTTGGGTATACCTATGCCTTGCACTGAGACTGTGCATCTAACCCCAGCAGAACTAGAAGGAGCAAAGAAGGAAAGTATGATTCATCAGCCAGTAGACTAGCAAGAACCCAACCATTCCCAAATGAATAACAAAATGCTAAAGTCATTATAAATAAACTACAAAAATGCAGTAACTCTTTTTTCCAGCACTGATATTTAATACCAAATAGCTAAAATGAAGAAAGAGAAATGTCCTAAACTGATTGAGATAAAGACTTCCTCAAACAGCTGGCAGTCTGAGCTTAGATCAGCACTGCCTCAGCTAGAATCCTATTTCTGCTCTGAGATTGTCACAAATTATTAGTAAATTTGCTGAAATAAAATTGACTCCACCTATTTTGGAAAGTTCTTTCCAGCTACTTTTGCTCCTAATCTCCATTCTCACACTGAAAAAAAGTTTTACTCAATGTTGTTTTCAGATCAAATATTTCATTACATTTTTATCTTACAAACATCTTGAATGCAAATGAACAGCTGGATTGCTAATGGTTTCCCTCCAGAGCAGACAGCACAATCTAGTGATATCTGGCTAATGAGTAAGTCTTTCACTACATTTTAACCCTTAGCTTTTATAGAAGAATTTCTCTTTTCCCCCACTCTTCTCCAACTTTTAAATCAGATTACAACAAATATTACTCATGTCTCAGTTTCTGTAATTCACACTTGTATCTGGAAAAAGATAAGGAGGTGAGAAAGGTTGATCTAGTCATTTATTAACATCAGGGAGCTTCAGGCTAGATCTATTCAGTGGGGGAGAAACATTGCTGTTGTTCTCAGCAAATTGAGGCAGGTCCCATCAGTTTTGCAAACAAAAATTTTCCAGTTGTGTACATTTGCTAAATAAAGGTTCTCTGGTCAGCGGCCTGCTGACAGCCACTGAAAGGCAGCAGCAAGAAACATTGTACATCTCCCAGGCACCCGCAGGGAAAGCAGTGTTGCCCCATCAGAAGGTTCACGGAGTTTTCAAGAAACAAACAAAAAGGTACAGAGAAATGACTAGAAAGCACATATTGAAAGAGGTGTCTGATTGTACAGTTATATACATATATTATTTATAAGGAAAAGCTGGCTGTAGCATCTCCAGGAGGCAAGGTCTTTTTTTTTTTTTTTGCCATATTCTAAATATGGTTTACTTCAGAATGTATCTTTTAAATTATATCAAGCTCTGGAAGTTAGGCTTGAATACTCCTGTACATGGATATGTGCATTTAATGGTTATGAAGATGTAAATTAATCTGTAACTTGAAATTAGTCTTTGAAAATAACTCTCAAAGAAAGGAAATACCTACCGGACAGCGCATTTCAATGTTCATTTTTGCAAACACAGCAGATACCTACTTTTATGTTTGAAGTTCAGGCCCTCTGCAAAGTATTTTAACCATCACTTAAGAATTCCACATCAATGGCCTTATTTGAATTGCAGACACATTATTAGCAGGTGGAAGTTCTCTCAAAGACCACAGCCATAACAAGCCCATATATCACCAATTAATAAAAGTGGATTTAGAAAAGCAATTTTCTAAATTAGATCCTGCTTATCAGGGATCTCATCAGAACACCTCTCAGCAACTCTCAGCATCCTGTTGTAGCACCCCATGAGAAGGTATGCAGGCAAAGACCAGGTTATTTTGTTCCTTTTGTTCTTAATCTTTAATTGTGCTTCACTTTCTTACACTAAATGAGGACAGATTCTTTGCACAAAAGCTCCCCACACCTCAACAATCCTCCACCCACCACGAGACCCATCCCAGAGAGGGCAGGTCGCCATCACTCTTCTCCTTCTCTCTGAGGCTGCTCACTCAGGCAACAGGGAAGTTAAAAGTTTTCTCATCTCACTGAGTGCCCATGATAAAAGTATCAGAAATCCTGTCAGGCCTTTCTACCCATCCCAATGATCAGCCAAAGGAAGGAACAGCCAGGAAGCCACACAGCAGGTGTCTTCTCCATGTGGTGGAGTGGGTGATTGCAGCCTTTATAGCAAAACATCCATCAGTAGACAGCCCCATCATGACTGGGAGCAGGGAACTCTCTCCTCACTACTTGCTAAAAGCAAACGGTCACCCCAAAACCAATACATTTATTTTAAGCCTTCATATTTTTAAAATAACCTCATCTTTCATAGGGATGAAAAGAGGTCTAACCAGTTTTGAACATTTGCAAATGGCAACCAGCATGAAGCGTATAAAACCACAGTAAGTGTTAGCACCTTGCTGTGGTTGAATAAGAGATTCTTTCACAATACTTAGGCACGGATTACAGTTTTCTTCACTGTGCCACTTCATTACTGCAACTTTTCCTGTGCTTTACCTGTCTGTGATAATAACAAGTGGTTCTTCAGAGGAGTACTGCAGAAATGTATACAGTAACACTAAATATAACATCCTGCTAGCAGGACAGAAGTATACTGTCTTGATACTGTGCCCAAGTCTGCCTTCCCAGATGAAACTGGAGGAGGCTCAGCCTTAGCAACCCTAAAATGCAGAGCATTAGCGGGTGCTCAGTATCCCAGAGTATGAGCAAAATTTAGCAATCCCAGCCCACCCTGACAGTCTGAGTGAAGATTTTTCACATGGTGCTCTCAAAGCTTTTCAAACCCTGATCCTAACAGAGGGCCTAGGAGACTTTTTAACTTTCATACTTCTCAAACTCAATTTAATTTTGTTGTCCTTCTTTCTCAAGTCAAAGATTTAGAGGGATTTGAGGAGAAATACAATCTCCTTTCATTAAAAGCAGGGTCTTATCACAGACCTCCATGATTTGTATTGTCCTAGCAATAGGGGAGATCACATAACTGGGAGTGTTTATTTTCTATGAGGTAATTAACGTTGAGAGATATGATTGTAATTCTATGTGCTTACTTGCAAAACTATGTACTCACTTACACCTGGGCTGGGCCTGGTCACTCTGGTACCAGTTGGCAAAGTTATTTGTGCACATATCAAGGGCTTTGTGAGGTCAAAGAGAGACCATTCAACTGAGACTTGAACAACCTTGTCAGTGTAAACAAAATTCTTATCAATTTGAGAGAAATTTTGATTTTTATCACATTTCTCTTTTCCCAGCAAATCTACAAAGATGTAACACAGAAAACTTGTATTTTAAATGCTCTGCAGTCTAGAAAGATGTCCTCTTTCAAGTTTTTTTTTCTCATGTTAAATAATTATTCACTTGAATTCATATCTATTTTTATCCTTGATCATGCTGGTCTGCCAGTTCAGAACACCTGAACAGTTCCAGACTGGGTTGGAATTGATTTTCACTACTCAAATTACCAGGCATATATTTTCCACAGGTTAAGGAAATGCACCACTTCTAGCCACTGACAAAATACTACAGCCATTTTAATATCCCCTGAATAAATAAAAAACAAAAGACAACAAAAATTTACAGGACAGAGAGAAGCTTGCCTGGACACAGCTATGAGCTGCCAAGTAAGGACAGCCACAGCTGCTGATTACAAACATGTAATTTTCTGTTTTGACTGGGGACAAGCCCTTCCAGTAAAATATGATGTCAATTAGCTTTTACCATAGATCAAAAAGACTGGTTCTTAACCTTCTCTGACACTAGAAAGAGCAGAGGATGCCCAAGTTAGTCATATGATACACGGATCTTCATTTAATCATCTAGCACTATCAGCCTCCTCAGGTAATCACCCAAGAACTGCTAATTAGGAAAAGAATAGATTATACTGAAAAAAAAAACAACCTATAATTTTTTACTTCTCTCCTGGGCAAGGTGATTTCTTCTCTTTCCTCATCCCTCAAGCAAACACTGAATGTAATAAACATTGGTATTTTCTTCCACCAGCTTGCTATTCTCAGCTATATCTAATCTCTCACACCTGTTCAGACTCACTGATCCTCAAGGTTAAAAATCTTGCAGAATGATACCTCTCTTAATTAACTTCACTGCTTGTAACTGAAATTATAAAATTAAGAAGGATTTGATATGAAAGTTGATTCTTAATCACTTTGATTTATACTCCCTAAAATCTGATATAGACTGACCCATTTCTTTCCCAGTCAGTGGCTGGTTCCTTCTTACCTGAGTTATCTCACTCTCAATAACTTGTATTTAAAGACCAACCAGATGAAGTTCTGGTGCCAAGAAGAAGCAATACACCCTGAAGCACTTTTAGCCCTAGTGCATTCTTCTTAGGACCTATACTTCTGCTGAATTACTATGTCCTGAATTCATTAGTGTCAATAAACTCTCATTTAACATCCAGCTTCTCATTTAACTCTCATCTTCAATATAACTACTTAAACCTGATCAGCTGCAAGTTGTGTACAAGCTCAAGTATCAGTATTGTCTTGCAGCATCAGAAATATCCACAGAATCTAAAAATCTTGCACTATATTTTGCAATGTGTAACAAGAAATGCTACACATCTACCAGATTTCTTAGCCAGATTCTACACTAGCATGCCAGGGAATACTGAATACAAGTGAAAATATAAAATGCTATGTTTGAGGTAAGTTATGGCTGATAGGCCAGGAGACCTCCTTGGATGGATAAGGAGCTGCTGAGGAAAATTCAAATGGAAAAAGAGGCTTACAAAAAGTGGAAGCAAGGACAGGTGGCATGGGAAGAGTACAGGGATGTTGTCCGGGAAGCTAGGGACCAGGTTAAGAAAGCTAAGGCCCAGTTAGAATTAAACTTGGCTAGGGATGTTAAGGATAACAGGAAGGGATACTATAGGTACGTAGCAAATAAAAAACAGACTAGGGACAACGTAGGTCGCCTCTGGAAGCTCTCAGGAGAACTGGCTACACAGGATTTGGAGAAGGCTGAGGTTCTGAATGACTTCTTTGCCTCAGTCTTCACTGGCAAAGGCTCTGACCACACCACCCAAGTCTTGGAAGGCAGATGCAGGGACTGTGAGAATGAAGATGATGGGCCCACTGCAGGAAAGGATCTGGTTCAAGACCATCTTAAGAACCTGAATGTGCACAAGTCCATGGGACCTGCTGAAATCCATCCATGGGTCCAGAAGGAGCTGACAACTGAAGTTGCTAAGCCACTGTCCATCATATTTGAAAAATCATGGCAGTCAGGTGAAGTTCCTGACGACTAGAAAAAGGGAAATATAACCCCCATTTTCAAGAAGGGGAAAATGGATGACCCAGGGAATTACAAAGCAGTCAGTCTCACCTCTGTGCCTGGCAAAATCTTGGAGCAGGTTCTCCTGGAAGACATGCTAAGGCACATGAAAAACAACAAGGTGCCTGGGGACAGCCAGCATGGTTTCACTAAGGGGAAATCCTGCCTGACCAATCTGGTGGCCTTCTATGAGGGAGCTATAGGGGACAAGGGTAGAGCAGTTGATGTCATCTACCTGGACTTGTGTAACGCGTTTGACACTGTCCCACACGACATCCTTGTCTCTAAATTGGAGAGACATCAATTTGATGGATGGACCACTCGGTGGATGAAGAACAGGCTGGATGGCCACACACAAAGAGTTGTAGTCAGTGGCTCAGTGTCCAGCTGGAGACCAGTAACGAGTGGCGTCCCTCAGGGATCAGTGTTGGGACCGGTCTTGTTTAACATCTTTGTCACTGACATGGACAGTGGGATTGAGTGCACCCTCAGCAAGTTTGCCGATGACACCAAGCTGTGTGATTTGGTTGATACGCTGGAGGGAAGGAATGCCATCCAGAAGGACCCCTTGTGAGGTGGGTTGATGCCAACCTAATGAAGTTTAACCATGCCAAGTGCAAGGTCCTACACCTGGGTGGGAGCAATCCCAGGCACAGCTACAGGTTGGGCAGAGAAGAGATTAAGAGCAGCCCTGCAGAGAAGGACTTGGAGGTATGGTGTTTGATGAGAAAATGAACATGACCTGGCAGTGTGCGCTTGCAGCCCAGAAAGGCAACTGTACCCTGGGCCGCATCAAAAGGATTGTGACCAGCAGGTCGAAGGAGGTGATCCTGCCCCTCTACTCTGCTCTTGTGAGACCTCACCTGGAGTATTGTGTGCAGTTCTGGTGTCCTCAACATAAAAAGGACATGGAACTGTTGGAACAAGTGCAGAGGAGGGCCACGAGGATGATCAGGGGACTGGAGCACCTCCCGTATGAAGATAGGTTGAGAAAGTTGGGGCCATTCAGCCTGGAGAAGAGAAGACTGTGTGAAGACCTCATAGCAGCCTTCTAGTATCTGAAGGGGGCCTATAAGGATGCTGGGGAGGGACTCTTCATTAGGGACTGTAGTGACAGGACATGGAGTAACAAGTTAAAACTTAAACAGGGGAAGTTTAGATTGGATATAAGGAAGAAGTTCTTTACTGTAAGGGTGGTGAGGCACAGGAATGGGTTGCCCAGGGAAGTTGTGAATGTTCCATTCCTGGCAGTGTTTAAGGATAGGCTGGACAAAGCCTTGGGTGAGATGGTTTAGTGTGAGGTGTCCCTGCCCATGGCAGGGGGGTTGGAACTTTGTGATCTTAAGGTCCTTTCCAACCCTAACTATTCTGTGATTCTATCCTATGATTCTGTATCTAGAAGACTGATTAAAACTTCTTGATAAAGATGATGGCCAAAATTATCACTCATCTGGCACACTGGGACTTCCACCATAAGGGCAAATTTTGAGGGCTAACACAAGAAAGAATTCTCACAAGCCTGACTTCCTCCTGCTACCTTGTCTTTTCACACAGGTAGCGATGTATGTGTTTATGTGTAGGGATGCCCATATACTCCCAAAAAAAGAATTACAAAGCACCTTATCACATAAGCTTACCCCACTTTGGAAAAAAAAATGAATCCAGTTCAGGAAACCAGCTATGTTGGTTAATGTAGCTCTGCAAGGCAGGATGCTGTGTGGTATAAGAAACCACAGGATGCAAAGACTAAATGGAAATGAGATTAGCAGAGTCTGTCTCTAGAGACAAAGTGATTATTCAGTCAAAATGATTATTCAGAAAGAACAGTCTCTGACAAGGGGAAAAAGATAAAATGAGGGTCATTTGGAGACAGTTTGCACAACAAGCAGCACGGAATGTGGTAGACCCTAAGGTATGAGTCACAGCAACTGAAATTACCTATTTACTAGATGCTGAAAATTACCACGGTGAAAATCTGCTAGGAATGAATAGGGCACAAGAAGTCAGGAAGACAGTCACATGCAGGAAACTCAGGAAAATGATGACAGGGATGGAGCTGTAACTGCTGTTTCCAGACTTATAGGCAGCATGAATGGTACAGCATTGATCAGAGCCCCTTCTTAAATTGAGGGTTAACAACTAGGGACTGGGGCTAGAGCCTTTAAAATGAAAGGCGATTACATAAGAATTGATGTTTGTTTCTTAAAATTAGAAAGTTGGGGCTCCATTCCTGTCGCAAGTTTTCCAGTACACTGTTATCTACAACTATGGGTGTGCAATTACATGTTTCACAAAGTGGCCCAGTTACAGGAACCATTACTAAATGTTCTTACTGAATTAGCCTCTTGTGTATTAGTCACTCTTTTCATACAGGAAAAATGGAGCTTAACTCTTCTCCCATGTTTACACCGATTGTGAATTGATGTAAGTCTTGAACCTCACTGCATCTACATGTGATCTACCTTTGCAAGTGGGAGAAGACTCCAATCTGCTGTTTCAATTAACTATTCAGGGTACATCTTTTCCTCCAAATATTAGTGATATGCAGAGCAAAAAAAAACTACTAAGTGTAATTTACAATGCCATATTTCAAAAGAATGAATGATTTAACTAATGTAAGCATAAGAATAAAATTTGCCTATTTAACATAATGCAGGAGTATGAAGAAACTTTCCTCTACTCTGCTCTTGTGAGACCTCACCTGGAGTATTGTGTACAGTTCTGGTGTCCTCAACATAAAAAGGACATGGAACTGCTGGAACAAGTGCAGAGAAGGGCCATGAGGATGATCAGGGGACTGAAGCACTTCCCTTATGAAGATAGGCTGAGGAAGTTGGGGCTGTTCAGCCTGGAGAAGAGAAGGCTGCTTGGAGACCTCATAGCAGCCTTCTAGTATCTGAAGCGGGCCTATAAGGATGCTGGGGAGGGACTCTTCATTAGAGACTGTAGTGATAGGACAAGGGGTAACAGGTTAAAACTTAAACAGGGGAAGTTTAGATTGGATATAAGGAAGAAGTTCTTTACTGTAAGGGTGGTGAGGCACTGGAATGGGTTGCCCAGGGAAGTTGTGAATGCTCCATCCCTGGCAGTGTTCAAGGCCAGGTTGGACAGAGCCTTAGGTGACATGGTTAAGTGTGAGGTGTCCCTGCCCATGCAGGGGAGTTGGAACTAGATGATCTTAAGGTACTTTCCAACACTAACTATTCTATGATTCTATGATTTTTATGTATATAGCATTACTGTAAATAATAAAACTTTTCTTTTGAACACAGAAAAGAAAGAAAAAAAAAAGGTCAACAAAATATTTTTCCTCCCTCCCCAGCCCAATCCAATCCCAGCAAAGAGAGTAAGAGGGGATGGGTAAAGAACCTTATTCAAATAGGTTAGAATACATACTCACTTTTAATATTGTTAACTCTTACTATAAAATTGCCATAAAACATGTCAGCTCCATGTACACTAGCTACAAAATTTTCCCATTTATAGTGACATCATTCTATTTATTTGGAAGAATTTTGCTGACCTCACCTTTGTATGAAAATTTTCCTTCTTGCATAGGAATAGGTAGAAGTGCATGGCGCATACAGGAGAAGACAGAAATGCTTGTGTTATTTTCTGTCTGCACAGCACACTGGAGTCATTACCACTTTGCAAAATGTCAGCAAGGTAAAAGAGATTTCTCTTTCCCCCTCACAGTAAAATGATAGATTTGCACCACCAGATTACATCTTTCCACTGGCCAAGGCATTAAAAGTTTTACTCAGTTATTGTCTTTAATGCAGGAAAGATATTAAATGGCAAGGCTGACAGGAAAAAGGTTAACGCCATAGGACTTTCTTAATGACAGTAGGGCAGACTGAACTGTCATTATGACATTGCAGTACTAGGATATTTTAAAAGCTGCTTATGTTAATCAGACACGTCAATGAAGGAGGAAAAACATGCAAAGGACTATTAAGCAAACTCACCTGTGAAGGGTTTATATTCACAGGATACATTGTTCCCAACTGAATTTTTGAGCTGAGCATCACCCCTTACTGATATTCACAACATAACTCTGGGCTCCCTCTCTTTTCATAGGGAAACAATGGTTTTCAGGGCTCATCCTATTCTAACATCACTGGGATCTCACTTTACCCTTTTTCAGAATAAATGGAGTTCATTAATGTAATAACTTGTGCTGTGACTTCAGATTAAATGAGCACCCAGAAAAATGTTATAGCTTAAACAGAAAGTAGGACTAGAAAAAATTAGACATCCTCTGACTGCTCTTTCTTCCTTTCTAAGATAGTGATTCTGCCTGAGGAAAAAAAAAAAAAATTGGATAAATGAATATAGGAGAAAGACAGTTGGTCTTCTGTGCATGTAAGTTGACTAGTGGATCAAAAAATGTTTCAAAGACCTTGAGTGCAAGCCTTTGTTTATTGAGAATAAGTAATCAATCAGTCGGAGCACACAACAAGACCTTATTCAAACAATGGATAATGATGAGTGCCTCAGTCACACAGCTGAGATTGGACAAGTAAACCTGACATTACCAGCCAAAAAGGCAAAGTCAACAGCATAAAAGTCACAGAATGAGAGAGTTCGGGGAGGTCTCAAGTCCAGGAATGTTAACACATTCAAATGGACAGAGGGCTTTCTTGGGATGTCTTTTAAACAAAATGTTTATTACCTAAAGTTATCAAAACTCGTCTTGGAAACTGAATTAAATAAATCCCCTGCGTTTGAAATCTCTGTGACTTAAGGCCCACTTCTGTTATACCACTTTTCATGAGATTAATAGTAGCAAGATTATTTTTTCTTCCTGTATGTATTTGTATATATTTTCCAGACTTCATTTACAGCAATCACACTGTCCATAAGCTTCACTGAAAGCAGGCCAAATGTGAACAACAACACAGACAAGAAACAGTCCATATCATTAAGAAAAAATTAATGGGAAATCTAGTGCAAAACAAGAACTAATTATCCGATGAAATATATCTCTTTAAATTTCTCTTTCAAATGTTTCTCAAATGTGTCTTTCCATATTTAAAATTAAATTATATAAACTCCCAAATTTTGCAGCATGTACATCCTGACAGTCTTCTGATTACCTGGTGATGGATAAACTTGCACTATTCACACAGGAATGAGGGGGATGTCTGGCTAGAGAAAGGAGACCAGATATGCAGAATGATTTCACATCCTTGGGTTAATGAACAATAACAAGATAAGAATGTCATCTGCTTCATCAGCCTGCAAAGTATATTTGAAAACGGAACTTGGTTCAACATAAAATTTATGGGTCTGCTTTACTTGCTGCTAACTGCAAATCCTAGCATGTAGTCTTCATTTTCCCACATTTTCCAGAAGGTTCTGCAAGTCTTCAGATTAGCAAAGCTGTTTGTGTGAGAGAGTTTACAAGACCAGAAGACCACGTCAGCTGTGGTACAAAACTTCAGTTGATAACCCAGGCTGGTAATGCTGACCATTTCTGCACTGCATTCCATCAGCCCATTCCTCAAACCTTTAGCTGGTTATGTAAGTTGATTTTCCTTGAGCCCTTCCAGAACTTTTCTGTTAAAAATTTCCCTGTTATGCGGCTACTGAAATTCATGCATTTATTTTATTTCTATTAAAAAAAAAAAAAAGAGTCAACCAAGAACTTAGTTGTTGTCAATGGAAATTTTTCAAAGAGAATCTTAATACATCGTCCGGTTTTGATAAACCAAACATTCCTGCAGCTACACAGAGAGCACTGCACCTCCATAAATAAGTATCAGTCTTATCTCATTTACTTCCACATGCACATGAGAGACAAATGCTGGAAATGGAAGTCTGAGGTATATTTCACAGTGGGCAGAATCAGGATGCACTTCCTTCTCCTGTGCTGCACTTGGACAAGGGCCCTCCAAGCCCTCAGCCTCTGTTGGGACTATGAAATATTCATTTTCCACAGATAGAAAGGACCTGAATTACATGCTGACCACTGTATTCAACTGCTCATTTGCCCAGTAGGGAAAACACTGGGCTGAATTTTGAAACACATTTGGTAAACTTTCAGAGTATGAACTGTTTGATGCCCTCTGTACCCCAGGGGCTGCATAAAGACAACAGGTTTGAGATTTCAGGGGGTGAAGGGCAAAAACAGTGAAAACTGACTTGTGCTTTGCTAATTTTCCTCCATTTAGAAAAAAATATATACACATAAAGAAGTTATTGCTTATGACAAAGTCTAGGAAATGTCTTATTAACTGTATACTGACCTCTAGTTATCCTGAAGCATTTTATGAATTGAAAGACAGAAATATAGACACGTGAAAGGTTCCTGTTCATTCAAGCACTAAGGATACACATGTTTTCCTAAAATACTATTTTTAAGGGAAATTTTTATTCTAAACTTTTCATTATTATTATTCTAATCAGACTGATTTTGGTGAGACAATATTCACCTGATCCATAATCAACTCTCCAGGAATTTTCCACAATGATAAAGGAAAAACTTTGGTTAAAATAATCTCAAATTCAGCCCTTTTTTCTTCTAGCTGACTGTAGAGCTTCCTCAAAGGATTAGCAAGCGGGTGACCTACAACATGGTAGACAAAAATTTGGCTAGACTAAAAGGGTACTGGCCAACAGCTGAAAGTCTAAGTGGGGCTAGTTAGGGGTGGTGTTCCTGAGGAGCCAGTACAGGGTATGACTCTACCTAATATCTTCATCAGTGAGCAGGGATGAAGGAATGGAAGGACTCATGGCTGATGCGAAGCTAAATGGAAGAGTACCTTGGGGAGCAGCTCTGCCATGCAGAGGAACTTCAACAAGCTGGAGGGATGGACAGGCAGGAAACACACCAAGTTCAGCAAAGGCAAATGCCCTGAAGATGGAAATGCCACTTGAGGTCGTACAGTTGGGGATGGACTGTCTGGCTTGTAGCTCTGCAAGATGGACTTGGGCAAGGGGTGCAGGACAACAGCATACAGTGCTTCATTAACAAAAGGTCATAGCCAGGAAGGCAAGGGGAATATTGCTCCTACTCAGCCCTTGTGAGGCTGCATCTGTGTCCAGTTTGGGGCCTACTGATAGATGAGGTGTATTTGCAAAGTGGAAAGAGTCCAGAGAAAGGCCATTTAGATGGGGGCTGGAGCATTTGAAATCCATGGAGAGGTTGGTGAACATGTTTATTCAGCCTGGAGAAGAGTATGGGGGAACCTATTTGCAGCCTGCTTCAATAAAAGAGAAGTTCTCATGAGGGTGGAGTCAAACCCTTCCCTGAGGTGCTCAGCAAGAGGCAACAGTCACAACAAGTTGCAGCAAGACAAGCTCTAACTGGACATAATAGGAAAAAAAATCAGTCTGAGAGTGATTAAGCACTGAAAAGGGTTCACCAGGGACATGGTGAAATCTCTGTCCTGGGAGGTTTTCAAAATGTGACTGGACAAGGTCCTGACTAACTGGATTTACGTCTGAACTTATTCTCACTTTGGGTTGGACTGGATCACCTCTGGAGGCTTCTTTCAACTTGTCTCTTTGACCAAACTTATACTTATGGGTGCAACCATACCAAAAGGATAGAGCTGGACTGTGGTCCCTCTGTCATGTCGAATTAAAGCTCAAGACCTGCTTGCCTTCAGGAGACAGGGTACAGTGGCAGCATGCAGCAACACTTGGAGGATCAGCTGGGCTAGTCCACTTCCATACATTCACTCCCAGAGGCAGTATCTGAAAAGCACTGAACATTGTTGGAGTTTGTGTAGAGTCCCAAAGAATCTACTATGCACGGAGGAGAAGAGAGACAGGATAGCAAAGTAGTTTGCCCAGGAGACCTGTACTCTTGTATCCTGCCCAGCTGTCACAAGCTTCTTTCAATAAACTCACTGAATCTCTCTAGGAAGCCAAAATGAGACAATCTTCACATTTACTCAGAGCACAGCCCACTGAGGTCCAAGTCCTTTGGACAGCTTTATAAGATAAATGTTTATTAATCTGAGTTACTATAATAGCATAAGTGTTTACTGTCTGTGAGAATTGCTTCCTTTTGGTCTCCTCCCTGCAATTTTCTACAGCTGGAAGCTGTTCTTTCCTTCACATTGCCTGACTGCCCTTTGAACTCCCCCTCACCTCTCTCCATCCTTCCTGTGCAACTGGCATTAGACTCTAATCTCAGTTCACTTTTCCATTCAGCTGCTACTTTATCCACTCCCTTCTCAGGGTGGCCAGCCTGGGAGAACACTCTCTGTTTTCATGGATTTCACATTGCCCGTCATTCCTGTCATTCCTGCTACCTTTTTCTGCGTTGTTTTGCTTTGTCTGTTTGGATGTTGTGTCAGGTGCTTGGATAGTCATGGGAATGGGTGTGGTGAATAAAATGTATAGCTTATGGTAATGGGAACTTCGTAACAGCACTTTGAATATCTGGGGTTAAATGAGTACAAGCTCAGCAGGAATTCACAGCACCAGGCAACAATCCATGAAGAAGTAAAAGTAGGGAGATAGATATACTTGTGTTTACAAACAAGCTATACTTTCCCTGAGTCTGACTCCCTGCAGTTGGGCAGCACCAAATAGCAGTGGCTCACAGAGAAATGAAGCTCTACCTTCTGCAAGCTGCAGCAGGACAGGCACTGACACATAAGGGTTTTCTCATCTTCCCCATATTGTAAGCTCCTCTAATATGCAGTCAAGCATTACCATATTTGAGGACTTTGTTGTGTTTTTTAAGGAAAAAGAAAAAAAAATGTAACTGGTTACTTAACACCAAATTTGTGGAATTGCCTCTTTATTAGCCAAAAGATGAATCAAGCAGTTCTGTGAGTTTCCAGATTAATTCAGGCTGGTGGATTGTTGGAACTGTTGGAACAAGTCCAGAGGAGGGCCACAAGTATGATAAGGGGGCTCAAGCACTTCCCATACGAAGACAGAGAAAACTGGGGCTACTCAACCTGGAAAAGAGAAGGCTGCGTGGAGACCTCATAGCAGCCTTCCAGTATCTGAAGGGCGCCTATAAGGATGCTGGGGAGGGATTCTTCATTAGGGGCTGTAGTGATAGGACAAGGGGTAACAGGTTCAAACTTAAACAGGGGAAGTTCAGATTAGATGTAAGGAAGTCCTTTACTGTGAGGGTGGTGAGGCTGGAATGGATTGCCCAAAAAAGTTGTGAATGTTTCATCCCTGGCAGTGTTCAAGGCCAGGCTGGAGTAACCTGGTCTAGTGGAAGGTGTCCCTGCCTGTGGCAGAGCTGTTGGAACTAGATGAGCTTACTGTCCTTTCCAACCGAAACCACCCTATGATTCTATGACTCAAGCACCACAGCTGTGACTGACATTGTGTGCTGAGCTAAGCATGAGTTGCAGCTGCAGCTTTCTGTATGACAGAGACATTAAAAAATTTTCTTTTTTGATTTTCCTGGTGTTCCATGAGGAGTGTGGTTTTCTTGTGATATGCCAAGGCACAGCTACAATCTGTCCCTTCCCTCTCCAGATCCACTTCGTTTCAGAAAACTGGTAGAAATTTATTTGGTTTTGACAATATTATTCTCTGGCCAAACTCAGGTGAAATTCAGCCACCACTGTAGCCCACCCAGACATAAATGCACGTGGTGCACACACATACATACATATATACATGCATACATATATACACACACTGTGGATGAATACTTAAGCCTCATCTTGTTAGGAAGTCTGGATAAACAAATGAAAACAAAGAGATAGAGCAGAGAGGTATTTTAGGAGCCAAACCTGGTGTCTGGGTTGGGTTTTTTTTTAATGAACAAATAGATTTAGTACATTTCATTCTACCTGTTTTTGGCAGCAGGTTATTTTTGACATACATACCTTTACTCATGTTTTTCTACTTCTCTACAGCATATGTAGGCAGCTACCAAAGCTCAGGCATTTCCCATTTTAACTCCAGGTTTCCAGTGAACATGGCATATAAACGCAATAATTTAAACTGCTTTATACAGCCCATGAATGTAGTCAACTCTAATTTGCACCTATCAATCTGTCAGTTGTTACAATTACAGCAACTTTGAGCAATAAACCTCTAGAAATATCCATCTTTTACAGTTTGAAATAAACACAACAGGATGTTAATAAACTCCAGGAAAAAAATCATGCTCCTAAGTCCTACACATGTTCACAGTTGTATTTTTAGATTATATATAATAGACAGCAATCTTTGTTTGGAAGCCAACACACACTTCCCCAGTGAACTTCAGGATGCACATAAATAATCAGGGCTGGAGAAAGGTCATCACACGGTTAGAACTGAGGTTAGCAACAGCACCATGCAAACCAATTGTTCAGAATGCCTTAAGCAAAGCAAATCAAGCTAAGTGTGACATGACTGACTGTGCTAAAAGCTGAAAAGACTTAATCTTAGGGATGAGCCAACCTTGAACCTTATTGTTCACCAAATTTTATTAAGAATTGACAAGTAGTGACAGAAGGTACACAGTTAAGCTATAGCTGACAGGTATGAGTCCAAAAAAAAGAAAAGGAGCACCACTTGAACTCACAAGAATCAATAATTGGTCCCAAGGTCTCCTTATTGCTGCAGTAGAGAATGTATTAATGGTACATATTGACTTGCAATGAGATTCCTGAAAATGTTTCCCTTTTAGCTTTTGCAACATAAAATTTAGTTAACAGTGGAAAAATAATATATTGATATGATAAACAGAGTCAGCTTCCCATCAGAAAAAAAAGAAGAAAAAACAGATTTCATCACGAGCTACTTGTCTGAAAGCTCAACTTTTGTATCTGAAAAATTAAGTTATTTTCATTTCAATGCACTTGAGCACTATCTTGTGGTCATGTCATGATCTCATTTGCTTTGCTGGGCCATAATCTCTAGACAGAGTTACCTGCACTATACTTTATGCCTAGGGACTAACATGCTGCAAGCAAGAGTCTCTGCCTGAATGTGGGAATTGTCTCATGGAAGACACAGGTATTTCCATAGAGAATGAGCACCTCACAACAGCCCACACATTGCACACAAAGTATTTAGCATGCTAAGGGTCACTACTTGTCAGAAGAGAAGGTGGCAGAGGAGAAAGCAGAAGATTCAGAGATGTTACACACTTTGCAACTGAATTGTTGTATGCTTTAAACACAGTTTCACAATACTAATAAGGGAGCTAAGTCCTGTGATTTCCTGATAGATTCCTAAATATCTTAGAAACTGCCTCAGAGAGAACTGTAAAATGCAGGAACTCTACAAGTGGACTGTAATGAGACAGACCGAGTTTTGAATCTCAATCCAATCTCCACAAAGTCTGCCTTCCATCTGAAATTTCTTCTGTATGTTCCATATGAAAGAAATACACTTGCTTGCTTGTTTGTTTGTTTTTCTTTTCTCTCAAAAGCTTCCTGTAAATGACATATTGCATCTTGTTCTTGAAGGCATTGTAAATTAATACTGCATACTTAGTCTTGTCTTCACATGTTTTTTGGCGTATTTGTTTTCTTTTGGTCTGGAAGATATACTTGATAGGATGCAGCAGTTGCGCAATCATAACTGGTGCTCACTGTTACAGAGATATTATGAAACTTAGTTAATTGAAGTTTGTAAAAGCTTTTCAGAATCTTAAATGAAAGCTGCTTCAGTTTAAGTAAGAAATAGTTATTAGGAGTAGAACTTGGAAGAACATCTGATGAAATGATGTATAGGAAAACTACAAAACAGAGGATCTATGCAAATCTTAGCTAGATGAACACCCATCTGTAGCTCCTTTAACAGAATTAGAGTGACTGAATACCATGTGCTGAAGCCTGATCTCATTTACCTGAACTGCACTAATGGGAGCCGAGTTACTCCTGATTTACACCAACATAAACAAGACCAGAATCAAGCCATGCAAGAGCCCTAGGGGTATGCTTAAGAACAAGAAGAAAAGGAAAGAGCTCTGCAGTAGACAAACCCACCAGCCCAGGGGGATTCCTAGTTTGAGCTAGTTGCTATTTGACAATTGCCAGTCCTCTGGCAAAACTGTTTGTTAGTATGTACGATTTTTTGCAGTCATGAAGATGAACATTTTTTTTCCACAGAGGATATACAAAGTCAAGTATTTCAGGAGGGGCAATGACTAGTTGTGGTCAAAAAAAATTACCTGATAAAACAATTCCTCCTTCCTCATCAGATACTTTTCCTGTATGCCTGAAACAATTCTACTCATTTTACTCACAAAAGAGGCTGCTTTCATTAGTTACTTGCAAGCTGGTTGTTTTCTTGAGCCAAATCTGAAGTGCAAGGTGAATCTTTTCTTACATCCCCAGAAAAGCTCTTGCTGGGGCTTCACTTGCAGCCCACACAGCAGCTGCAGGAGTTGTGATGGAATTACAGCATAGCTGGATGTTAAGATCATGATTGCTCTTTAAGGTGCATTTGCAGCTCTTGCATAAGAACTCACTCAGCACATGCGTAATGGAACTATCACTCAGATGTAGACACGTATGCCAGCAACATAGTTTCTAGGGTTACTGCAAAGTATATTCAGTGTCATGCAGGACAGAAGCTGTTGAGGAGCTGTGGAGAAGAGCAAGCCCAAATAGAGAATGCATGCTTACAGCCCACACAGGTCCAGCTGGTTCTCACAGATCTCAGCATTTAATCTGCAATCTTCAAGTGAGTATTCACTTATTTCTTATCACCTGTAGCAACTTCCTGCTTCATATTACAACACTGAATAAAGACTGAGGCCATGTTCAGTTACGCTTGCCTTATACTCCAGATTTCCATTTTAGGGCTGAGACAACATTACATACTAGAAACATATCCACAATGACTTGTCCAAAAAGTGCACTAGAAGTCTGGGGAAAAGCCAAGTATTAAAGTCGGTTCTGCAGAGATCTGCTCAAGTATCTATCTTACAGGGCCATTATTCTCCTTCAAAGATTGCCAAAAAAATGAGGCTTGTTGTACGAGATATAATACGCTCTCTGCAATACATTTGTTCCCTCTATATCTCTACGTGGCAGAGAAAAGTATTTACTAATTCTGCTCATTGCACCTGCAACACTGATTACTCTGCCAGCAGTTACCAGCCAGGAGGAATTCTTGAACAAGGGAGTGCCAGGACCAAAGACCAAGTGACCAGACTAAGACCAAGGTAGGATCCCCCACTTGGCATAGTTTTATTTCCTCTGTGTCAAAAGAAAATTTTCCCTTATCTTTTTTTTTTTTAAATTTTCTAATGCAGTAGTTTAAAATGTGGTGCATTAGACACCTAAAAACCACTGAAACAGAGATGGAACTATCAACAAGCAGCCCCAAAACTGAGTATCTACAGACAGGATCTCCAGATTATTTCCCTTGGGTTACAAATTAAGGTTTCCAATTCTTTCAGCATTTGGATATTTTTGTTTAATTTTTCATAAAAATTCCCCAGTTTGTCATTGGCCTCGCTGAACTGTGAATACAACTGAATATAATATTCTTGAGTTGAAAATACAAATACCAGATATAAGAATTATTCTCCTGCTTAGATAAAGGCCATGTTAGTCCTGTGTGCCAAGGAATCATCCTGGGAGTTAATATCTAGCTTATCATCAGCAGAATCTCCCTTAGTTATCATAAGGGCCTGTTTCTGGGACATTCTCTCCTCTAGTACCTTTGGCCTCTATTCTTTCTTCCAAGATAAAGTTGCCTGTTTCCAACTCCAAGATCTCTTTGTATTGTTTCTGTTCCATACTTGGCATTTTCCCAGTCTTTGAGTTATCTGCAAACTTTATTTGTGATAATATAATTTATTCTTTCAGAATATAACAAAACACATAAACAGAATGGGGCACTAATTAATCCCCGCAGGAGACCAATACAAGCATCTCTGTCTAGTAAGGATTTCTCATAATTTGAAACACAGTATTTAAGACTAATAATTTTGCACCTTTCCCCTTTCTTCAACAAAATATCATCATATACTAAGCAACACTCATTTCAGAAATCTATCAACCCAAACTGTAATCCTATTAAAAAGAAAAATTATTTTGAGAGGATTTCCAGGCCACCAATCCATGCTGGCTGCATTAATTGCATTATTGCCCCAGCTTATTTGTTAACTGATGCACTCTAACAAATTCATGTGGTATTGAATACAGGCACTAAGTAACCCAGATTTCTAAACACCAAGAAATGGTACTTAAATATCATTTTAAAATATTTCAAATCTTGAAGTCCTTTGAAACTTTCCCTGTAGACTAAAACACATCACTGTGAAGGACTGTAAAACCTCCTCAGCCTCATCTTTTACAAATCTCCGACATATAACAAGAGTTCATAAAAAACAAACTCAGTAACTACTCTCCTTCACCATCTTCCAGAATACTGAGAAAATTGGAAGTGTTTCTTATTGTGACATATGAATTCACTAACCCTCTTTTTCACCAATATGGACAATTATATCTTTTCTCTCCTGTGCCACTTTTCTGTCATTGGTAACTGTACCATCCCACCTAGTAATAGACTGGCAATATTTTTCAGGATTTTTTTGTTATATAAGTGGACAATTTTCTCACAGTCCTTAAATGTACCAGCCACTGATTCATTTTCTGAATTTTGCCTCCCTTTTCAGTTTTCTATAACTTGATATTAACTGTATTCATTCATACCAGTTCCTTCCTTAGTAAACATTATTCTTTTTAAAGCAGTATAGCTACTTTCACTCTCTTCTTTACGCCATGTGGGATTTTCATTTGTTTTTAAGATACTATCACCTTTCTAAGCTGTAGAAATATTTTAAATCCCTCAGTTCTCATAGGCTCATAGAATGGTTTGGACTGGAAAGGACCTTCAAAGATCAATCCAGTCCAACCCCCCTCTCATGAGCAGTGACAGTCTCTTCATTAGCTGATTAGTGGCCCCTTTTACACATTGAGTATGCATAAGTGCATGTCACAATGTGTACATTTCCACTTATTTAACATACTTATCTAAATACAGTAATAAAATTTTATTCTTTTCTCGTACAATAAGTGTAGCTGTCTCAAACACATCAACTTAAAAAAAAACAAAACCACTGATTTTGAGATGTTATCATTCCCTGTTCAATTTTTAGAATAAGGTCTAATATAACATTTCTCTATTGTGGGTACAATATATATTTGATTTTGAAGTGTTAATTAAAACTTTATTTTAAAATCCAGGTTTAGCACTTTTATATTGTAAAAAACACCAACACATTGCTCACAGTAAATTCTGCCAGGACAACACAATATTTTCCTTTATTATATTAAAAAAGTCCTCATTAGGGACACTACTTTGTTTTTTTGTTGCTACCACAGTAGATGACAATTTAAATTAGTTGTCATGTTTTTCTCTTGTAAGACCCTGATCAGCAAGCTCCTAAGGTCACTTAGGTTTTAATAATAAATTTTAACCCTATCCATCATGCTTATTTCCATCTCATGTGTATAATGAGATAGAAAACATCTGAAGTCTGCTACTTCTCACCACAGAAGGTGGAACACATTGCACAAACCCTCCCTCCTGCTTGTTCAGTACATCACCTTCTGTCTCCTGATGTGTATGATCTCCTGCTTCTCCTGCCTGGGGTGATTAATAGCAGACCACTTTCATCGTGGTTTTCACTTTCTTTGGTTCCTCAGCAGCCAGATCCCTTCTTCATAGATCTGGAGAAGTGCTGCCACTCATAGTAAGCTTTCCAAGAACGCTTAACCTTCTCTGATATGCCACACTACCTTACTTACCCTTTCATTTAATTCCCCTTATTGCTCTTATCTGCTAGACACAGCTAGGCCAGGCATCTTCCTTACATATCTTGCTTGCTGTTCACAAAAATCATCTTTCTTTGTATCTAATATGTGATATAATATGGCTCTGATTACACTTTCACAGCTGTAAATTTATTTGCTTAAGTTTAGTCCTGACATTACACAAATGTCAGAGCAGTAAGCCCCATAATTTCATTGCATAGCAACTCACTTTAGCTAAAATAGGGCTTTATTCTTAACTTGTAAAAATAAGATGCTTTCATTCTGACCTAGATAAGAATCTCTTTCCCCTCCCTCCTTAAGAAAACTATGAAAATGAGATTGTAAATCTCCTGTGGAGAAGAGACTTGGACAAATCAATAATTTATGTTATGGTTTTGAGAGACTTTCACCTTGAGGAAGTGCCAGCCCTATCATAATTCTGTAGATATTGTTTGAAAATGTTTTCCATTACTAATGGGGAGAATCAGTTGGGGTTTTCAATATTATTATTATTATTATTATTATTATTATTATTATTTTTACGCACAGCTCCTTTGATTTTCAGTGTGTGACACTTTAGAATAATAAAGGTGTCTGCATTAATTAAAAACAAAGATGAGGATTCTTACTTTCCTTTCCCCTCACCAAGTAAAATGCTGGCAGGCAACACTCAGCATGTAGTGCTCTACTTCCAACCATGAACCCCTTTTATAGATTTTTGTCATTTTAGCTGCTCCTGGCTAAAATTACTGGTTATAACAGTGAGTTGGAAAGACGAATGAGCAGACTGTAAAGAGCAAAAGGGGGATAGGTACATGTGGCAATTAAATCAGCCTTCTACATATCTCGGGCAGAGGAGGTAGATAAATAGCCATACAGCTCCTAAAAAAAAACCCTGGCAGTGCAAGGTTCATGCTGAGGCCTTTGGGGAAGGAAAACTTATGAATTTATATGCCCAGCCATCTTTCTTTTGACCTCAGAGCTTTGTCAAGTACAGATTGCCATGTCAACAACTTATTTCCCCAAACCTCCCATTGTTTCAAGAAACCTTCGTTATGACTTGTAGAAGCATGTTCGAAACATTTGCTTGCTTCCTTTCACAGGATCTCTTAGAGATTAGATAAGATTATTAATGATCACCTATTCTTACCCACAGCACCATAAGTCAAAACAACTCACTTGAAGTTTGGTAGCATGCTTAATTATGCCCACATAAAGTTCATATATAACAGCTTTTAGAATGGCATTAACCAACAGCAGGGCTGGGTCATGTCTGCTGTAGAAATTCCACATTTCCATCTCAGACACTGCAGGCAGCTGTGACAGCTGAACCCTACCTAGAGACAGCACATGACCTTCAGGCCTCCTGGAAGTTGTAGAACTTGTGCCTGACTGCTATATGCCAAGTAAAAGTATTCCCTTACCTCTCTAAAGCCAACCAAATCTAAGACATGCCAAAGGGCTAAGAAATCTGACAGAATAGGAAGTATGGATAACAGAAATGAAGGGAGTAGTTCTTTGGACTGGGATTTTCAGTGCACCGACACAGTGTATTTAGCTTTTGTTTAAAGTGAAGTATCATGCAGCATAATTTTTACAGATTTGTGGGATGAAATCACTTGCTTTGAGCAGACATTTGCTTATGATTCCAAATACCCATTCTCCTCATTCAATGCTACCACTGTGAAAAAAAAATTTCCTAAGCTACATGATGCTGGAAATATTAATCTGTCTATCTTGGTTCACAATCTGAAGAAATAAGCCCATACTTTACTGAAAATGGAAAAAAAAAAAAAGAAATAACTGCACAACCACCATCATTTAACTTTCTAAAACTTTCCAAGTCTTGATAAAGCTTTATGCTGCTGCCTTACATTCTTAGCATAACAGTACATCACATCAAGCAGGACACAAATCTAAAACAAACTCCAGATATACAACTTTTCATCAAAACAGAAAACATGGTTTTATTTAAATATGCTCTTTTTCACTGCTGGAGTTTTAATAAACTCAAAATTTGATCAAAACTCTCAGTACACATCAAGAGTTATATTGAGAAATGAAATCCTAGAACCTCTAAAGATTAAGATGTATAGACAGGGAACTATATAGCTAAGACTCCCTCCCAACTCCTAGTTTCACTCTCTTCATTTCTCATATTAGATTTTTTCCTTTTCCCTTGCCTTTCCTTGCCTCTACAAAGCAGGTCAGATATCCACATATTTACACAGCATTCATGGCAGCATAAACAGCAATGACTAAGACAAACTGATGAATATGTAACATGATCTTAAAAAATGCATGTGAATTATGCAAAGGCATCAACTTAATGAATACATTCATTTTGTCCTTTTATTGCATTGAGAGGTCAGTTTATCTAACAAAGAGCAACACTATAAATCACTTGGATTCTGAAACCTAGCTAATTCATCTAGCTAAATAAGGTGAGTTACTTGAAATTGATCAAGTGACTGAAATTCTCCTACAGTAGAACAGGATTGGATGTTTTGCTTAAAACATCGTGGTATCCAGGACATTTTGGTATGCCATCAGAGGTCTAAAAGATGTGACAGGAGAAGGGAGCTTCCACCTTAGCAGTCAGCAACCAGAAACTTTCTAAGAATGTTCACTGCCTTTAGAAGATTTTTGTAACAATAACAATATCAGTTATTTGATATTTGATAGATTGAAATAACAATATCAATTTTGATTTCTGGAATTGAAGGGATAATGTGACTAATTTGTAGAATGTAAAAAAAAAAAAAAATGCCATCATTTCTCATACCTTTGTTATTTCACTTATCTGTTCATTATCATAAAAGGGATTTTTGTGCAGACAGGTTTTTATTTGTGCAGTGGTGCATGATGAGTATTCATATGGGAAACTAAGGTATATTAGAAATATCCATTCAGAAATCACACATAGGTTGCACTATAAAGGGCAACCATTAACTCAAAAAAAAAAAATCCCAAATAAACAAATAATCAAACAAAAAAACCTAATTCCAGACAGTCTGAAAAGATAGACAATACCACTTAAGTTGTCAGATATCTCAAAATTTCACCAATTGCAAGTATCAGGTTTCAGAAGTAATACTCAGTGTAAAATCTGACTTAAATTACATTTCAGGAAAGTGCTCAAATAATTTTGAGCTGACACATTCCTAACAATTCCTAGCCATGTTTGTTTGGAAATAATTAAACAAAACTGGTACAAAAAAATAATCTGTTGATGCATTTGCTCCATTTCTTCCAACCAAGCATTTAACTCCAGAAGTTTCATTGCTATTTTTGTAATGGATGCTTTTTTTTTTTTCACCTGGGTCATTTTTTACCCATGTGAAAGTTCTATCTTACTTTTTGCCTTCAACAGTTTGAAAACTTTAGAGAAATCATTAATATTAAGAAGAATGCAAAAGATGATAGTTTTCTCATCTTGTCTTTGTTTCTCTTTTCTTCTGGGCCACATAAAGATGTTCAAGTCAGCAGAGACAGTGTTGCTCTTTAAAAAAACTGCTGATTTAATATTTAGTAGGTGATGGATTCCACCTCAACAATCAGACTCAGGAATAAAAATAGTCTGAATCCCACTCAGTGCCATGCACAAATCCATAGATAGAAACCCGAAGTATTGTACAGCACAACATTTCCTGCTCTGTAAGCTAGAGACAAGCTGCTACGATTCCCTATACATACACATATATTCTGAGCTGATGCCTGTCAAACCAGCCTCTGGTTAAGTGGAAAGCATAATATAGCTTCCTTTCCCTAGAGGTAACTGTCCTCATTACTGAAGCGAATGAACCCCTAGGTGTATAATAGACTCTTCTTTAAAATATTCATCATATGACAGCTGATATTTCAGCCATATTTGGCTGAAATGCTACATTTTGTGGAATTTAGGACTCCATAGTCAACCTAGTATTTTGCTCACCATCTATTTTTATTTTTTTTATCATAAATCATTAAACATTTATGTTAGTATGTGATTTGTTATTCTATTCTGGGCTGAGTAAGATGTGCAAACAGGGGTTTCTCTACTGCAGCATGTCCATTAAAACATCTAACTTGCAAGGCTGAAACTTTCCACTTCCACTCAGCTGGAAAACACCAATTTCTCCAAGATGAGTCACATCATTCAGCATGGTTTTGTTTCCTTCACACTTCTCAGAATCAACACTGCAGGCTGTGAAAGCTTCCCTCTGCCAGCAGGTCTCAGGAAGACCATGGGCAGGCAGGGAGAAATGAAACAGAGGCCAGAATGCTTCACAAGAAATCAGAACAAAGAAGCTATGTAGGGAGAGAAAGAGAGACAAATACAGCAGCAGATTTTTCAGCCCAGACATTTCCATCTTCAAACACCAAATGACAATTTTCATTTTGCCTCTCTCTAGTCTTATTCTTTCTTTAAAAAATACTGCCATATCCCCTGCCACCTCTTCCCATTTGTTTCTTAATGTTCCCGTATGTTCTTAATTACTGCGACAAACTTCAATAGGTCCTATTCCACCTGCCCTTCCACTGTGCCTCCTCCAAGCACAAGTACCTGCTGCCTCTTCAGTTTAACTTTTCACCAGCCTTCCTGGTCCTGGTTTCATGCATGGCACATAAGGCAAGTACTGTAAGGTACTTACAGGAAGACCTGTAAGAGCTGCCTGTGCGGAGGGAGAGTGTCACCGACACACAAGGCTGTGCAGCAAGTTTGCACAGCACTTGCTTACACTCTGCAAGCATTCCCAACACCAACACAGCGTTCCAGCACACTGGTATCATTTTTAAGTGATTTCTCATGTGATTAGGACTGTCTCTCTGTTCCACATGCTGCTCAAACACTCGTGGCAAAAAATTCATCCTTACTCTCACTGGGACTTGTTTGTCATCAGAATCCCTCTTTAGTTTAAGTCATTTGCTTAGTCTTAAGCTACTGATTGCATTATGCTGGTCTAATTAAAATCATCTGCTGACGAATATTGTCAGTAATGTCACAGTTGACTAAATTAACACTGGCTTAGCTTTACCTTTTTTACCAGATTAGCTACACAGCACTGATTGATGAGCATTTAAAAACAGGAATTCCTTTCTTCAGGTCAAAGACATAAAAGGAAAAGCTGAAGATTTGAATATGATACATCAACAAGTATTACCAAAGAAAGTCTGATATTATTGTGCAGAAGGCAAACCAAATGCACCCCTCTACCACTTCCCTGCATGCTAGGTCATAACAGCAAAGATGCATTGGGCCCAGCCTGTTAAAACAGCAGGAGCAGAGCTTAATATCTTGCTCTAAAATTGCTGTTATAAGCAACATATTTTCTTGTCTGACTCTTATTTACCTTTTTGGTATAAATTATTTCAAGACCACAAGTATTTCTACAGACAAAACTTAATTGCAATATTCATCACCATATATGTCTAAATGATAGGGATGCTGGAGTGTTTTACTGTGAAAACACATCCAATTTTAATGAAGTTCAAAAGAAGAGATGTTTATTTATGGATTAAAGTACACAAAGATCTGCTGCTCACACTTTCTGAAATACTGACAGCTTTTTTCTTTTTTTTTTTTTTTTTTTAAGAGAAAAAGAGAGAGAGTGCAAGTGAAGGGAAGACTTCACATCTTGTACGTAGTTGTGGTGAGTAGATCAATGTTCCCAGAAGACAGGCAGAAAGCTCCTGGGTCTTTTGACACTAGCTGAGAACAGACGATATACAGCTGAAGTCTGAAGACAAAGTTGCCTCTAAGAAGTTGCCTCTGGTGAAAGGGTGGAGATGTGCTGATAGCCCATCACAGCTGCAGGGGTATGTCTCAACGTGTTTTGAGAAAGACTGCATATTTCTCTGTTTGGGGCTCAGCTTTGCTACTGTTCAAATTCAGTGACATCGTTTTAACACTCTTAAAATAATTAAAAAAAAAGGGGGGGGTTAATCCAAATTATAAAACAATCCTGGAGAAATTTATTTTCTATTTAGTAGGTTCTTGAGAGAAAAGAGCATAATTACATGTCTAAAATTAGACCCTCTACAGAAGACCTAAACAAAAACACCTGTAAAAGATGTGAAGGCCTCAGACTGACATGTAACTATAACAGAACTATGAAAAAAAAAAAAATCGAGAGAAAAGTCCAGCTCTTGGATAAAGTTCCCAGAACACTCTTCCCCACTTCAGGAACTTGCAACCACTGCCTATTGAATGAGAGTTATTGAGTGAGATGGTCTTCAAATGATCCATTAACTGATGGTGTGCAGAAATATATCTAGGGGAAATATTGGTCTTCCCAAAATACAGATTCAGCCTGCTTGGAGTCAGATTTTGGGACAGAAAATGCTAACACCACTACAAAACTGTGGCTGTCCATGGCCTTTACAGTACTCCACTGGATCAACAAGAATCCAGGTTCACACAGGCTCCAGCAAGTTAACTAACACAAGAAATCCTGACTGTTTTTTAAAAAAATAATAAAGTTTTTCTTGGATTTCTCTGTTCAGGCTGGCTGGGTGCATAATTCACTTTTGGGAGGAGCATAAAGGGGAAAAAGAAACTATGACAGACAGGTAATCCTTACTGCTCTGAGAACCACTGCTAACACTACATGTTGTCAGACCATCCAAATATCCAAAAAGTTAATATCTGTTACCATTATTATAGTCCAAATCTCTATGGATTCAACCACAGGAAAACAATAAATCCAGAGTTAGATTTTAGCTTATACTATATGGAAGAGAAAAAAAAAGAGAGAAATCACTTTTGCTAAGCCAGCTAACAGCATGCTGCTTCAATACTCTGCCTCAGGCCATGCAGCCTCAGCTGCACCATCTGCCCTGGAAAGACTCCAGAGAGGAAGGAGCAGCTGAGAGTGCAAAAAGACAAGGATCCGGTATAACTATGACTGTTCTGTGCTATGAGTTCACCTCAAACCTCACCTCCCCAGATTCTATTTCTTGTTCTCAGATTTTTAAAATTGTTATTTTTTGATGTATCCTACTCTATTCAGCTGTCTTAATTACTTATTTCCCTGTAAGCACTGGCTTCATATGCCTTTCCAGTGTACAGTCTTCACCCTGAATTCACGAGGGACAGCATCCTGGGTAAGAGGCACAGTGAAATGCCACTTATGATGCAGGTATTAGGCACCAGGAACAAAACGCAAGATGAGAACAGTGAAACCTCTCCGAAGCCTTGGTGACACCATTCATAAGAGATATAGGTAAAATGCTTTTTCCTTGTATTTAGCAGCAAAATTCCTATTGACTGCCAGGATATGTCTCTATGAACCGAAACAAATCACTTGTATAAGAATGCAGACAGGAAGAAGGGGCCTCCAGCAAAGCAGTTTTTTATCTTTCAGTTCTGAGGAGTAATAGTAAAAAAGTCTCTCCCTTCAATCTGTATCTCAGAGAAGTCACCCACAAACAGATGTAACGTTCTGGATCACACTCTTGTTCTCCTTTCCTTGACGTCTTACCCTGCTTCCCATTTTGTTTACATGTTTCCTTTTTATTTTTGACATGCAAAAGTGACTGACTTCCTATGATGCCATAATGCAAAGACATCTGTGCTTTCTGAGGGTACATACTGTGAACCGAGGAATAAAATCCAGTGGTCTCCTACAGGGAAGAAAAGAAGGGCAGCATGAATCATCTGCAGACATTGGTGTGAAAAAATCCATTTTGGCTAACAGATCAGGGAGTAGATTGGGGATATTTAGGTTGCAAATAAATTTGAAGTAAGTCTACAAATTCAGCTGGAGAATGTGACTATGTTGCTGGCAGTGCATCATGACACACACCCTTTGCAACTCTGGTTCACAGGAGAGAAGGAGTATGAAAGAGCAACTCTTGAGCTTCGCTGCCTCAACCTGCACAGCAGTGGCTGTCCCCTGGTTACATGCCAGTACAACCCAAATCCCTTTCTGTCAACTGCAGAGGCAGCACTTCCCATGGGGCATCTCCACATCAGGCCAGAAGGCACTCTGGCAGTAGAGACCTAAAAACACTTCATGCTCCTGCAGCTGTACACAGATCCATGTGACAGGGATGGAACCCTCATACTGAGGGCTGAGTGTGCAATGACTGAAATATTTGGCTACTGTCTTCATGACATCAATGTCAACTTTTACACTGCCTTTAGCAGAGGCAGGGCAGGGATTTTGCACCACATCAAATGAGTCGCTCAATGGAAAATACACATTACCTGGAAACTGCCTTCAAAACTCACTCTAAAGAGAGACTTTGGAAAAATCTGACATTGTTTTCACCTTTACAGCTGGATTAAAAAAAAAAAAAAAGAAAAAGTCACCTGCAAATAATGTAGAAAGCTCCCTGTTTTTTAATACATAGAAATTGTTTTCTGCTTATGTTTTTCAATACTTCAATCCTGATTATTTACACCAGTTTCACTGCTCTACAAGAACACACTGCTCCTCTGCTGCTAGATACTCACATCCTCAAGGTTGGGGCCGGACCTGTTCTTACTTGTTGAAAATGGATCTGTTGTCTCAGAGCACATAGCAGAATTTAATGATCAGAAAGGTACACATTATATAGGCAATTGCAAACAGTTCAGTACTTAGGATTTTGAAGGAGGTTATTTCTATAGCACAGTTTATGTGAAATGTTTTCTGAAATATGTATGTTTGAATCCATCCTTTGGCCCTTGGATGTACAGCAGATGGATTACAAAATCTGACTTGCAACCATTTTATTATCACTGCTTACTGCTGCCAAAGACATTTCCTTTGGTATCTCTGATATAATCCCATCATCACTTCTGGGAATGCAAACTGATACCAAACAGACTAAGAAAGGATAGAGGTGTTCAAAAACTGCAGGAGAGGAAGTCAAATTTCCTCAGCCAGAAAAGAACGTAGAGAGAGGTGGAGAAGGAAAGAGCAAAATGTCTTCACTCAGTTCAGTGGGTCTGCACATGTACATCTCTCCCCTGCACTCATGTTTACTTTTCAGACTGTAGCCACTATCTCCTTTCTGCTCATGCAGAGACACATGCTGCTGCACATGACCTCTGTCAATGGACATGCTGTGAGGCTCAGACAGGTAGTTGTAGAAAAAGGCAAAAAAAAAAGAAAAAGCAGCATATAGGGACAGAACAGGTCAGAAGAGTAGCCATGGGATTCAGATACAGCCATCCATTGTCAGTTCTTACCCAGTGCAGTATTTACTACCTAAGGGCCCTTTGACAGCTTAATTTGAAGTAAACTGTGTTGTAGTACATACCCAGGGAGCATCCAGTGGTGCCCTATTACCAGCTGGAAAGAAGACTTAATTTCCCTTCCTTAAAGGTAAACGACTAAGATACATTAGGAGGACAGAAAGGAAATACTACCTGTAATGACTCGCCTTAGCATAAAAGCTTACAAGGCTATCGCTTTCCATAAACACATTTAGAGGGAGGAAGTTACCTGTTTGGCACATTTTACCAGCTGCGTGACCTATTTATATTCCATTGTGTTTTCCAAAAGTGCAAATGTGCAAAAGGCAAACTGCTGTCCATCCAAAGACAGAGCTGTCCCATGATATACCACAGGATACTCCACAGCAAAACCTATAGTAGGAGGTTCAGAGGCAGTAAGGAGGACACCCATGTTTGCTTTCCTCTCTTGCGGTCCTACCAGAACACTGCAAATTGTGTCTATGATGATGTCTTTCCATGCACGGAAAAAGCAATGCCAAGGAATCTTTTAGGGTACCAGCCTCAGTTATCATTGCAGTCATGAGCTCCATGAAGATAGCTTTCACAAATCGAGGGAATTGCTCTGGACACAATCCAAAAATGGATGCTGGGAAGCAACTTACTGTGCTGACAATAAATTGGGTTCCTATGTCCAAATTTTAAAGTAACTGCATTGAATTTGTGGCTATTTACCTCTGCAACAGGCAAGAAAGATGAAGGGAACTCTGGATAGAAATTTATGATAGTTGCTTTACAGAGTGTATCAGAAACTCCCGTTTTGCACACTTGCATCCTTACCATTGAGATTCACAGACCTAAATCCTTCCGTGAAATTACTGATGAAAATAATGCTATTGCAATTAGTACAATCAGTGCAGCAAAGTCTATACGAGTTTAGATACAATAAAAAAAAAAAAAGTACATTTATTAATGTGTACCCAATGCTTTTTAACTTACCGAGTCATCTTAAATATTCAGCATTAGTCAACTACCTATATTTAAAAAACAGTACCCATGACACAAATGGTAATATCTGGATTACGGCAGGCACTGAAACTTATGATCCAGGTTTCCGGGTTCTTGAAGGTAGAAATCACTGAGGTCAGCCAGACACAGCCAGATTTTGCACAGAATACAACCACATGATCAGTAACATTTCCTCTTCTTATTTGACTTCTTAAATTTGTCTATTCCTTTAGCATCTATGGCTTTTAAGGACCAACATTATTCTACTGAAGGGACAAACTATTCTTCTCCCTAATGGGAATAATTTGTAGCAACCATTTGTCACCTTTTGAAGAGCTGTCCACTCAGAGGTATGTTCCAGAGGCTCACATTAATCATATGAAAAATACATTCTGTAATAAGCTGTGACATATTGCAAATGCACTGAATGCTTGACATTTTTATGATTATGCTAATATTGTGACATTTGATGTTCTTGTTTTTGAAAAAACATAGTGCAATTAAGTTCTCTGAAAGAAAAGCAAAAAGAAACAAATCAATCACTAAGAAGGCATGAAGAATGAAAACTGCTTTTACCAGCTTTGGAAACAAATGCCTGCTAGTGAATGACAACACGCTTGAACTAAATATTTCAGGAGACATGTCAGTTTTACTCTGAGAGTAAAAAGCACTGATAGGGTGACTCGATTTTTAGCACAAGCACTGGCTTGACTTTCACCTGTTCCCTCCACCTTTGAAGTATATTAGCATTTGTCATAAAATTGCTCCTTCCATCACTGAAAGAATTAAAAGAAATCTGGTTCCTCTTAGACAACTTCAAACTATGGATAACCCAGTTAGGTCATGGAACCTTGCTTTTAGCTTCATCCTCATGTAAAACATGCTGCCTGATTCAGTTATAACACAAATTCAAGTAGAAGAGGGATAAGACTTATAAATACCAGTATAAATAATTTTATAATTCCTCTCTCCCCCACCTACAAATCAAAATATTAACAGGAAGAACCAGAGAACTGAATGAGGTATTACTGAACAGCAGAGTGCTTGAAGGCAGGAAGGCTAAATGGATCAGTGATATGGAGTCAAGAAGAAACACAGAAGAGCATCTTCAGCAAAGGATTCAGAGAACAGCTGATCAGAGAAGTACCTGAGGGTGTTCGGGTGAGAAATCCCCAAATGCCTGGAGAATGTGCTATTCACCTTGTTAAGTACCCTCACATTAAAGTGTGGATGGGGAAATCTGGGGATCTTCAGAAGAGAAAGAGGCAATAGTTTCTGATAAACAACCACAAAAAAAATTTATATCAGAGGTGACTGAAGTCCCACCAACATCTGATTTTAACAGTGCAGCAGACACTGGAGAGCCAAGTAGTGAGCCAACAAGCTACAAGGGATGTAAGAAATGGCTACAGCTTGATTACAGCAATTCTAAGAAGCGAGATCCATCTCCCCTGCCAGATCCTTGACAGCAGTGTCTCACTGAAAATACTGAAGGAACAGTAGGCAACTTTGGAAGCAAATTAAAAGAACATTCATAACCTCAGGGATTGTATACATTTAATCTCTTGTTAGACACTGTTGATGAAATCAGAATCAATTTAGTTCCCAGAGATCCAATTCCTTGCATAATACATAGTCAAGGCAACAATAACAAGCTTAGGAAAAGGCAGAAAGTGATTAAAAAAAGGGAGTTTGATCAAAAATATTGAACTCAGTCAATTATTGGCAAATCCTGAGCTGAATTCTGAAAATAAAGTTATAAAGAGGAAGAAGCTAGAAAACTGAAGAAGTTTCAGCTCTTTTCCCTCAGACAGTACAAGATAATAGATATAAGTTAAAGAATTGGTCTAGAATTCAAGGGAAGAAATAAAAAATTATTCAAAATGAAAAGGAATGAACCAATCTAATATAAAGCATAAGAAAATAATCCTTTCAGAACACTCAGAGACTCCTTCAGCCTTTTCTGTTCCTAGTAAAATGTGTACACCTAAACTTTGTTAATGTTCTCAGCATTTGGCTTTTTTCAGTTACATGCACTCTGGGATTAATAACATTGAGCTACTTGACCTACAGAAAGAGCTCCTTATATAACTGGCATGGTAACAGATGCAGCATTTCTTTAACAGGAGTGACAATTAGTGTACCCCTTCTGCCACTCATCCAGTATGATACTAACCCTTTCTGAGTTACTTGCCTACACTGTAAAAGTAAACCCAAAGCTTCCTGAATCAAACAGCCTTCTCTTGGGATGTTTTAACTTGTGACAGCTCAATACCCCATATGTTTCTTTCATCAGGTTTAGTCTCTAACAAACACTTTCCGCTTTTGCTGCCTGCAAAGCCTTTGAGCAAGTCAACCCATTGCTCAGTGATGGTCAGAAGGGAAGCAAAACCTGGAGGGAGATGATAGTGTTTCTACTGGACTAAGTTCTTAGAGTAGATATATGCCAATGTGTAAACCCAACTACAAACAAACACACTGTTTACCTACACGTATGCACCTAGACAGAAATGTATCCTAAAACCTTAAGCTTTCATAGATGACAACTAGCTTTTCAGTCCAGAATATGTCCTACAAGACTAACGCTGAACCATACCAAACATGCTGGTCTATTTTATCAACCTGGGAGCAACTGGCTCTAAACTGTGAATATTTTGGGTAGGCTTAATCTCACTTTAATTTAATCACTTAGTCTAGATGTCTGTATCTGAGCTAGTTAATTTAGGGGTTCCTTCAGTTAAATTAAAAAAAAAAAAAATGTTTCAAGATGATTCATCTGACCTATTTTAGTTGATCTACATTACAATGAGATTGATCACACCTTAAATTTTATGAAGTTGAATGACTCAGTCTCTGTCTCACCTGGTAATGGAGCATAACTACTGGCTCAGATATTTTGAACATAAAATGCAACCTTCTGCTGACAATGGAGATGAGACAGAAACAGGACCATTAGATTTCTCCATCTTAGCTTCCATATGGGTTTTCATAATGCAGAGGAGTAAAAATGTATTTTGTTTTATGATTTTCCGCAACCTTTGTAAATCCAAATTAGAAAAGGGATTGTGTCTAAGGCATTCTCTGCTGAATATCTGGATGCCCCAGTTTCTACTTGATACCAAAAAGTGCCAAATTATGAACCTTGTTTTGAATTAATTTTCCTAGCCAAGCTCTACTAGTAGAAATAAAATGGGATCTAATGCAGTACAGTATCAGTCTTTAGACCCACCATGAACTGATGTGGGTGGGGTTTTTTAAAGCCAAACGTGACTAACAAGTTTTTTTTCCAAACCCCAAACTCATTACAATTAAATGTAATGACAATCCCCACAGCTTTAAATCAAAGTTTTCCCAAAATGAAAACAGCTTCTGCTAAATTAAATTATTTTTTCCCCTGTTGGTGGCATGGTAAAAGTTGAACTAAATAAGGGAAGTATTTAAAATTACCAAACAAACTCGCAGATATATATACACTTTTCTTAATCCAATGTAAACAGTAATTAAGGAAGTAGCCTTAATTACTAAAGTCAAAAGAATTCATTTAAAACACCACTGATGTTCTCCAAACCATCCAAAATTTTGACTACCTCTACTTCTGCATTGCCAGGTGTGAAAAGCCAGTTCCCTTACTTCAGTGAGCTGAATTCACGACCATGAAAGTTAACAACAGCTGGGGTTACCCAGCATCTCTGAACGTTACATCCAGAATGCCACTTCTTCCAAATTTGACAATATTTGCCAAAGCAGTTTCCAGGTATACTGTACAATTCCCCAGGCTACTAACAAAGCAGTCCTTGGACCAAAAGATTAAACCTTGGTTCCACTGAATGCAGAGGGAGTTCTGACACTAATCGCAATGAGGTGAAAATTAGCTTCTGGTGCAGAAATAAATGGACAGGGTGTATATGAAGTTATTTATTGCATTTCTTACAAGGAGTCAGCCTTACCTTTGAGTCATTCTATAATAAATGCCACATCATTGTTCAATTGGATGGAAATGGTGATTAGTGGTTCTTGCAAATATTTTGTTTGGGATCTGCATTTTCTCATCAAAGGATACTCCTCTGCGTTCATATGCTGTCAGCCTTTTTCAGATGAGACAGCTCAATACAGAGATGCCTCAGCTATATCAGGAAGAGAAGAAAACATTAAACCACAAAAAACATGTAAGCTAAACACAGAGATTCTGAGTTCAGCCACAAAGGTGGGAGCTGTGGCAAAATATTTTGGCTTGACTAAATACCATGCCCCAGAATTTAAACTACTGTCAGTTCATAAAAAAACAATTCCAGAGACTGAGGCAGAATGAAAACTAATAGGGAATTTTAGCTTCCACTCTGAATTTATGGGTTTAAAATATTTTTACTTTAAGATATTCTGGTTTTACTTTAAGACATTGCTGGTTCATGATCAACTTGGCATCCACCAGAGCCCCAGGTTCTTTTCTGCAAAGTGTCCTTCCTGCCAGTTAGCCCCCAGCGTGTACTAGTGCTTGGGTTGTTCCTCTGCAGATACAGGGTCTGGCACTTCTTTTCGAACAATATAAGGTTCCTGTTGACCATTTCTCCAGCCTGTCAAGGTCCCTCTGGATGGCAGCACCACCCTTTGATGTATCAGAAGATAAACTTGTGCCTGAAATATAAAACTTGGGACAGCTTCTTCATCATTTCTTCCAGGATCTACAAATACAAGGCCTCAGGACTGGTCTTCAGGCGAAACTACCAGCCCTCTCCTTCTCTGGGGAAGTATGAGATACACAGGTTCACTAGGTACACCCACCCAGTTCTATGTTCACTCCAACAGCACAAGGGGTAGCTGCATTTTACAGATAACCTTTAAATTAGGCAAATTACATTCCTCATTAGAATGTCATCTTCAAGGCACTGAAGTAAAATAAAAAAAGGATTTTTCCTCAAAACTAACTCTTTGACAACAATTTCTGTTCTATGAGAACAAGCCTCAAAAAGACAGATTCTTTCTCAAATGTGCCAGCAGTTTTTAAGAGAAAATAAAAAATATTTGAACAGGAAAAAAAGAGGTAAATTTATACGAAAAGCAAGGAGCTTTTCCTGTGGAAAAAGATGAGTGTCACAGGTTTAAATATTTTTAAATATTAAATTTATAGTCCGCCTGAAATTCATTATAAAAACAATGTTATTTAAGGGAACTGATAAAAACTCTTGCCAAACAGTAATATAAAAAATGAAAGCTTAGATTTTGCTAGCAACCAAAAAAAAAAAAAGTGGCCTAACACTAAGGCTCATTCCACCTCTTTCTTTACAGGTTTTCATTAAATTCCATTAACTTATGATCAAATCCTGAAGTATATTTAAACTTACTGACTTCAGGAATGATTCCAATAGCACCAGACTAATGAGAGAATCAGGCCCTAAGAGTCGCTTGTATAAATACTGTCACACCTTTACATAGCAACTTTTTCTGGGCTTTTTTTAACATTATTACATGTAAGCAGCAGGGCTCTTGCAGGCTGCATGTTCCTCACTCATAACCGCTACTTTTAAAACCATTTGTCTAATGAGGCTGTGATCAAAATCAGTTTTTCATGTTTGCCTGGGTATCGTAGGCAAAGACCTTTTGGACTACACTGGTGTAAATGACTATAACACATCAGTCTGCAAATGGCTCTGAAAATAGGAAGACAACCAAATACCCAAAAGGGGGTGGAACTTTACAGGGCTCCAAAGAGAAGTTTTTATGAGAAGACACCCTATCAAGGCAAACTGAATTCATCCAAAAGTTTTATAAGGTTGAACTGATATGAATTTTCTATGGTTTTAACAGCTGCTAATCATTAAACACATTTTAGATAATCATCTGATATTCGTTTAACATGCAATAACATTTTTTATTGAAGTTAACATAATTGTACATCTTAAGAACTTTGTTGAAAATGTTCCCTTAGGAACAAAATTATCTACAAAGTAACGCCAGAAGTTGTGTGCCTCCTGAGTTAAAGCAATTTTGTAAACACACATTAATTAAGTGAACACATATCATTATGACATTATTCTGATGCCATACATAACCCTTGCTTTAATATGCATAGTAAATACTTTGCCTGAGTATTTTTTTCCAGTATCACTGATTTACTCATTCTGGAGAGGTCAAGAGAGGAAATACAGACACTGCAGGCTACTCTTTTACAGTTACCTTATTCTTTCCTATTTTGAGAAAGAAAGAATTTTTCAGACTAGACTTTTTTTCTGGTCCCCTAAGATCCTTCTCCTGGCTTCAAGGAAACTCCTCCCAGAAAAATTACTTTGGCTCTAATCCTCGAAGCTGATCTGTGTCAATGGACATACACAATATCCCATTGAATTAAGTGGAGCTCAATATGAAGGTTTTGTGGACTTACTATGAAGAGCAAAGCAAAATTCAAAGGTTTTCCAAGGTAAGGTCTATACTTATATCTACAGTGATTAACTAGTTAGTGTTTAGCTTCTAGTTATGCTAGCCTACTTTCATAATACAATATAACAGGAATCCAAAAAAAACAATAAAAATGTTTTAAAATCTGGATTTATATTCATTTCAGTGGCTTTCTGACAATTTTGTTTCTAAAAAGATTTCAAAATGAGCTTATAGAAATAGATATGTTTGTAAATCTTTTTTTTTCCTCCAAATTACTCAATTTTAAGTTACACAAAAACTCCTAGTTAATCCTTTGCCTGAAAATTGTGGTTATTTTGGTGAATAACATCTTGAATCAGAACTGCAGTGAAAGTGAATTGCACGTGCCTACCCAAAGATGATTCTTGACAAAAGCTTCCTTAAGTAGAAATCTAATAAACTTATAGCCACAAAAAGCTGAAAAGACTTTACAAGCTGCTTGGAATTTTTTCTGACTTACTGAAGGAAGGAAAGTCAAGAGGAAAATTCCAATAAAACTGTATGTAAGCCAAAGGTTTGTTTATGTTTGTATGGATTAGCATTCACACATTTCCTGTTACTAGACTTCCTATTAGTGATGTTTAACTTTAACCACATATCCTGGGTTAAGGAATAGCTCCTGAAGTCAATTTCCTGATTAGGCTAAGAAAGGTCAAAGGTTAATTTTGCAGCCACATGGTTAAGCTACAAACAACTACTGCATAGCCTTGTTTTAACATATAAAGTTACTGCAAATATTAGCTAAAGGAGGTGGCACGCTCTGGTGATTACACAAAAGTGTTGGGAAAAAATGATCCCTGAGGCTTGTTCACTCCAAGTGAAATTTATTCTCTTCACATGCACACACAGCATACACAACAGTGAAGACACCTCTCAAATATGGTGAGGCCAATCTGCCAGCTACAAATGTGTACATCCTTTTAAACATTACTGTGTGACCACTGCCAGAACCCACCATTCATCCAAGAAACTTCTCACTTCACATGCTCTCATAGACTTTCTCCATACACTTGTTACAGTCCTTCAAGAAGAAAGAAGGTGAAGAGTAACACAAGAATCCACAAGGATTTCTGCTTCCTTAGGAAAAAAAGATGATGGGTGATGAATTTGCAAATAATATTCAGATTATTCATCAGAAATCAGAAAGCAGATATTCATGTTGTACGAAATCAACAGGAATTAATGGATCAGTGTTTCTCCCATGTAAATACTAAAGTGAAAAATCCTTTGCCAAAACACTGCACAAACTCATCACTAAAAATGCAACTTTCCTGTCCACCAGGAGCTGGCACATTACCAACCAGCTGCTCTTTCCTCTCCGTATCTTCCCTGCTTCAGCTTTGACGTTTCATCAGATGATTTGGGTTAGTTATCCCAAATCATGAAGTTCTAGGACCATTTGCTTTTTATAATGCAGACTCTTATGTAGAACATATGATGACTTTTCAGCAGCATAAGCTCCTCTGATGTAAATCCTCCCATCTCAGTGTTTGACTATATTGCACGTACAAATTCCCTGTATTCTCCAGTTGGAATACAGCAAGGTCTATGCCCAAGAAATCTCACTCTCTAGAGTGCCTTTGCTCTCTTCTTTTTTCTTATTATTGGGATGCCCATATTATGGAGCCTCAGAAAACCACTCAATTTTTTAGTCTTTTGTTTCCTTGTTTCCTGCAGCCTATAATACCTGCACACACATACCCAGCACATACAGATTAACTGGGTAAATGACTCTGGTAAAAATTGTCAGTGCCATTGCTTTGAATAATAGTGGAGCAACAAAAGCATATAATCAGATCCTGGAAAACTTGGGTAATACGTTCTCCTGAAATGGGGCTTTCAGCAACCTGGTATAGTAGAAGGTATCCCTGTCCATAGCAGGACGGCTGGAACTAGATGATCTTTTAGGTCCCTTCCAACCCGAACTGTTCTGTGATTCTATGATTGCCTGTTTTCAAAGAAAGTGCTCTAACCACTAAATTAAAGCTTGATCAAAGTGTTCTAGTATGGCATTGCACTGCATCACACAACAATACATGAACATCTACAGAATGCACCTAGAACCTGAGTCTGATTTTAGTTTCCTATTTGGAGATGGAGAAATCTGGCCTATGGTTAGATACCACTATTCAAGATTTCCTAGAATATATATTAACTACATTCCTCATTAATCACTGTCTACTTCTGTCAAGATAATACCACAGTAACCCCAGTAAAGTTACAACACACAGTAGTACAGCTGATAGCAAAACTTGGCTCAATACCCTCAAACATAAATGGATATTTTATCTTTTTAGTGCATGCTGTCTCTTTTATTGAAACTGAAACAGTGAAACAAAAGTCATCCTGAAGAGACCAAAAGAAACTTAAATATGTATTTTTTCTAAGCATATGAATATTTTATGATCTGTGGTTTCCATAGCGCTTATTTACTTTGTTTGTTCAACATTTTGAGTTGTCAGAAAAAACATTAGACAGAGCAACAGCAGAAAAATGGAACATAAGTCTGTAACAAGAGTTCGTACATTTTTCTTTGGGACACAGACTTAAGGACATGCCCACTATCAATGCATTGCAAATAACACATTAATTGTTCCTTTGCCCCAAACCTGAACCTAGACTTCAACAATTCGAGAAAGTATTTAATATATAATTTTAAAATTATTGTGGTCATAGTAACATGTAGAAAAAAATCAATTAAAATAATCACAGAAGGAGAAACCAAGTTAGGTAATTTTTTTGAGAGAAAATAATGTGTCTTCAGTACAATCAGTTTACGAGATTAGCAAATTTCTCACTAAATTCTCCACTAGCATATTTTCAAGTCATTTATTTGTGAAAATAGTTTCAGAAAAGGTTGAAGTTATCAGGAATCTTTTTTTTAACCCATATTATCATAAGTTCCTCCATTTATCATTCTTTCTTCATCAGTATTAAATCCCTAATTGCACGTATTTTTTTAGTATTGGCTTTAATTGTATCCAAATTTGCTTCTTCCTTTCAGGTGATGACGGAGTAGGAAATAGCAAAGATCAGCTTGCTTGGGAGATGATACACAATATTTTTGACTGTGTCTTTTCCAAACTTTGTGGTGCCTTCCAATGAAAAGCAAACAGAAATATTTAAATCACTTAATTGCCTCCCAAGGCTATACTAAACTCTTCCTTCAGTCACACTCTCCGCTTTCAGTGAACCTCAACAAGGCAAACTGAAAGCTTTCTTTGTTATCCTGGTCTATAGCACCTGAATAGTGCCAAACAAAACTAAGGTAATTCAGAGCTCTCAGGGAAAGGATTTCTCTAACTCCTCCCCAGTACCAAATAAAGAGAACACAAGCCTTTTTTTTTGACTCTCAGTATTAACTAACAGCAGAGAAAATAAAAATATCATCTCCTTTACGTGACGATTTACATACATTCATCTTCCTCTTTTTTTTTTACTTTCTTCTGAGTCTCCACTTGATTTCCCCTGGTTATTATTCACCTACATAAAGGCGTTACCTCTTATGGTATGAAGTGGTTTTACATGGAATCTTTGTAATGCAGCAACTCATAACCATAACCTAGGCTAAAATGTGTTACTTAAATTGCTGTGGTTTCAAAATTTACAAAATGGTATTTCCTAGAGCAATCTAACTTCCCCTTTTACTACAACAACAAAGTAAACCCATTAGGAAGACTACGAGTTTGAGCAATTAATTACACACTTAATAATATTTTACAGTTTTCCGAAGACTTTAAAGTTCTTTCCAAACATTATGATTCAGATCCTGCCACCATTCCTCACACAGACTAGGGAAATAAATGGAACTACTCCCAAAGTAAATTATATTTAGGTTCTGGGAAAATTCGGATTCTGATTCAGTATTTTTTCACTAACAATTCAATGAAACAATTTTGACTGTATGCATTTTGCAGAACTGGAAAAACAGACATTAAGCAAAATGGTATAAAGACAAGGTTTCTTTCTTTAACTCTACATATCTCACAGAGGTGAAGAGTTCCAAAGGCACAAAAGGTGGTCAGCCACATAACTGTTATCGAAAGCCTCAGAGTTGCATCCTACCTCACATTTTATTTCTGTAAATACTCCCCTTGTTTTTTTTACTGCACATAAGAATATAAAGGATGAATAACTAACTATTGCTTAGATTTTCATGTTTATTACATAACTAATACCACAATCATATCAAGAAGATATATAAAAGAGTATGAACATAATATCCAAAAAGCTTAAGCATTTTGAGTGTACCACTGACATAACAAAGACTTCAGCAGCTACTCAAATCACACAGATTGCAAAGGCAATTTTCTTGTCAAATAAAACAATTAAAATTTGGGTTCAAAGTTTAAAAAAAAAAAAAGGAAAATACTGGTTCTGATATCCCTGAGTTTGAGTTTTTAAAAAAAATCAAACAAATATTAGTGATTTAAAGATATTGGTTCAGAGAGTATTAGCTATTTACTCAATGTTTAATAAAGTCAGGTAAAAATCAGAAAGCTCAGTATGTGTTTCTGAATTCTGCATAGAAATCGTCAGTTTGGTTGTTGGAACCATGTCAAATCAAATTTTCACTAGGTTTAAAACAACCTGCATATATTCATGGTTTCCACAGACTAGTCAGGAGCTTGAAATATTGGTCTTGACTATCCAGTCAAGACCAATTGTATCCACAGAAAAGTAATTCTCAGAGGAAATTATTTGTCACGCTACTTCCAATCTGAAGATCTAAACACAGTCTTTCCTCTAGCCTTTGGCACAACCCATAATAATTGGACCATAGGAGAGAGCAACAAAAAAGTGGATCCACAAGATGCATGCCAAACATCACTACCGGCTCAATCATTTCCTTTCTCACCTTTCCCCGCCCCCCAGCCATCAGGAATAATCAGTAGCTGAAGTATTAAATAACATGTCATACTCATTCACTGATGGAGGAGCAAGACAGAATGACATTTTCTGCTGATCATTTATAGCTATCGGTTGTTATAGGGTATTAACTTGCAATACACAGCCCTGTTTGAATTTCAGATGAGCAGATGGCCAGACGGATTATCTTGTAAAATTAATATTCCAACCCATACGCAGCAGGACTTTGTATGGGTACTGACTGCTTCAAAATCCATGAAGACATTTTAGCGGATTTTATATTTCAGGCCTTGCTTATTATATTCTCTACAAATGCTGAATCCTGCAACAGCAAAAAGTAATTCTGGAATAGCTCAGAATTTGGATGCCACGGCTTCATTGACTATTTCTTTCATAGTGCCAGGAGCACTAATTTCCACTGCACACCTGGTGAAAAAAACAAAATTCATTCATCTAGCTTACATGTAAATATCTGCATATTCATATTGTACAATGAGGAGTCCAGTGCATGGGAGCTAGAGGTACTAGATGCCTACTTTTGGCAACAGGCTTTAGCAACGCCAGTAAACTTCTCAGTACATTTTTCAGAATGATTCATAGACTCTCCTGTTTAGCCCCCTAACAATTGTGTGTGTACAGATACCTGGCAGATGTCATCTGAGGTTCCCAAACTAACTAGAACACTAACACAGACATGCTGAAACAGGAAGGAGCAAACTCACTTGCTAGCATTCATAGTGAGAGAGGCTGCAATTTTCAAGCAGCCTTGGAGAAGGTGTCAAGCTCCAGAAATTAAAAACTGCAAATATGTCATCTCAACTGGACTTTTCTGTAAAGCTTTCCTCAATTGCAGTCAGTCTGACTTGGCCTCTGACCCGTTGCAGACTAACATAATGCAAGTTTTGAGGGAAACTGATGTATTTTAGAGGCACCAGCTTGATTACTATTGATTATCTACTTGCCTCAACGGTAATTTCCCTTTGACGGTAACAATTCTGCCTGGCTGCTCCTTCTGGGACTTGGGTTTTCTGCTCTTTTTCTTTCTTTATTTTTTTTCCAGCTGGTTCCAAGAAATATATTTTGATTTTGGACAGAGCAAGGGAGGTAATAGAAGGCAAGGACTCGGCTCTAATCACAGCAGGAACTTATTAAAGAAATCCCTTATTGCACCAGGGTAACCGAGAAGGTAACTCTACTTTTGAAAATAACTGTCCTATGAGTAAGTTTTCCTTTTCTTCTTTGATGGGGGGTGAAAAAATCATTTAAAATAAATAATATATGAGGCATTAGAATACTCCCATATAGTTATAATCTCTCTAGATAATGTGAGAGCTGAAAGGATTCCTACAGTTAAATTACTGTGTGGTGGAAAACTAAGTTTAGAGCTGACTCTCAAATATGATGACCCAGTTGAGTGGTTCAGTAACAGTGACATTGGGCCTACAAGTGGCAGATGAGGCTTTTGTTTTATTTGTTTGACAGTAAATATCTGGCCTGTTGCTTAGCAGCCATACACAGAAACAAAGGCATTTCCAGACAAAATAAACTACATTACAGCAGGTAAATCTTTCACAGCAATTACCAAATGGAAATGAGAACTGATCATTGAAAAACAACCCAACACCTTTGTTTCCTGCAGATGTTTTAAGCACACAAATGGCAATTTGGGATTTCTTGACAGCAGTGTGAGAAGACTTCATACATTAGAAAAGAATGAGTACACTGATTTTGAAAAATTATATTCTGAAAGTCCTAGAAGTGGAGACCAAAGTTTTCAAACTTCTGTCAGCTGTTAAATCCATATTTAAGACTAGATTTGCTCTTGGAGACAATGAGCATTTACAACCACTGCCGAATTTCAGGGAATTTTCACGTGCCCTAGGAGCATTGCACTCATCTGGAACTGAAATGCAGGTAACTGAGAGCCAAAGACTGAAAACCTTTTGCAGATGCTTTAATAAATTGATATTAATTCTGGCAGGCCTTATTTCTACCTTTGCTGTCACAAATGCATCCCCACACCCCAAGTTCTCCAGCCAAAACTCCTGTGTGACACTAACCACTGCATGCTTCATTTCCATGCAAAAGTCTGCAGCTTTTGCAGGACTCACCTCCTCTACCGAAAAAAGGAAATGCCAAAGCTACTCTTGCATATCGCAGCTGTACAGCTTTAAGGCAGGTATTTCACTGAGAAAGCAGCACTTAGCCTCACTGAGCAAACAGAAAGGGCCAAATTCTGCTCTCAGTTACCCTGGGGCATTCCACCACAAGAAGGAATCCGCATGTGAATAACCTAGAGAAGAAATGTGTTTCCAGACACTTGAGCTTAAAGACCAAAAAAACCTGCTGTTGTGAATTCTGTCATCTTATATTTTCATTGACGGGTTTTTGGGGGGTGGGTTGTGGTGTGGAATGGATTTTTTTTACCCTCAGAGTTGATGCATAGGGCATTGTCATTATGTTGCTGTCTCACCTTTCAGTGATAGACAGACTTCCTGCTGGAGAGACATTATTATTTAACCGGATCCACTCATCCTGCCACTGATTTGTTTTACTTTTGTTCCTGGCAAAGAACAGCAGCTCTAGGTACTGTTTCTTTTCTCATTTGGCTAAGTCCTTCAGAATACTTTAGTAAATTAACCCCATGTAGTTCACTTAGTAAACACAGGATCTCCTGAAAGGATTTATAAAACTAAATTACTCAGAATTTCCAGACAATCTTTGTTTTTCTTTTGTTTGTCTGAAACAAGCTTAAGAAAAGACTCAGGAAGCAAACGTGAATGTTTAATTCCCCATCAAATAAGAGCTGTAAGCACAGCACAAGAGAATCAAATCAAAAAGGAGGGGGTTTAATAAAAGATACAGATGAAAACATGCTAACTGATTTTGGAGTAGAAGTATTATCCATGTATCTGCAATAGTCTGGTTTAAATTACATCAGTCTTTTCTACCTAGTGCTATACTTTAGCAATTGTGATCCCTCTGGAAATCCACATCTTCAATTTGACCACAATCAAATTCTCATTCATCAAATTTAGGCTGAATGTACATATATTTCTGTATGTATATATATATATATATATATATATATATAGGATACATCCTGTGCTGTACACCACTGCTTAAAGAGAATTAACAGACTTCCTAAAAATATTATCAAGTAAAATTTTGTCATCTCAATCACATCAGGCCAGACAATTATAAGAATCCCTTACAGTCATTTACAAATCTATTAAGAAAACATATTAAATATAGCTGTGTTCAACGCAGTATCCTCCCTCCCACACTGAGAGAGTTTAGAAACTTTATCAGACAACAAAAAAGGTTTAAAACATTAGGTTGAAAATAGTATTCATAAAGCCTACCTTGAGGATTCAATTCCCAACTCATGTAGTGGACAATAAAAAAATTCCAGTTCACCTAAACAGGCCCTGGTCTGAACTGTAAAGTAATTACTCAACACTAATTTCACACATATTTTCTTCTGTCTAATTACAATTAGGAACATAGCTTGCTCAGTGATACCTGCATCCTAAATGAAAGATTTCTCTTACTACAGAGAGCCAAAAGGATGTCAGAGATATGAAGGAATCACAGTACAATGAAATGACAGTGCGATACAACTGGCTCTGCAGGATGCCAGCCCATTCAACACCTCAAGCTCCCACTAGCATGGTATATGACAATACCACAGCAGTACCATGGTGGTTCCCTGGCAAAATTGTGTACACTCTGGCTGGACTGCAATTCCTTTATAGTTATTGATATATTTTCATTTGCAAGCAAGTTAACATGGCTGAGTCTTGGGAATGCTAATCAAAACCACATCCACACAGCCATTTTGAAAGGACTTGGATTTAATTCCTCGATTAACAGATGAGTCAGTTATTCTGTCAGGGAGAAGAATTAATTTGTTCTCAAGTAATTAACAGCAAGTAAACATACAAAATAACTTGTGAATAAGCCACAGATTAAAGCATGTTTGTAAAAGAAGTATTTGTATAATTCAGGTAATAGTTGAAAAAATCAGGACATACTGGAAGACAGGAGGAGAACACAGTAAAGTGCAAGATAACCTGAATGTGATAGCTCTGAATCCTTTGCACTGACTGTATTCAGGCTAGGGAGCTGGAGACGCAACAATTGGATTTTTGCAAGGGAAATGTGGAAATCCACAAAATGAACTGAACTGGAATTATCTGCAGGGAAAATGTATGAAGGTCTGAGAGAAACATACACATCACTTTCTTTTGGTCTCCCCACTCCCCAGATTCTCAAAGAATCACCAAGACAACAGGACACCTTCCAAAGTCTTCATTAAGGCATTAAAAAAAAAGGGGGATTGTGCCCTAACCCAGAGCATTGCAGCAAGTAACTATTAGATACAAAGGCACAAGGGAGGAATCCACTCCTGGCAGGCTCAAGGATGTGAAAAACCCAGATGCCTCTCATTGTTAGACATGAGGCAGCAATATTGTTGGGCATCCTTAAAAATCCTCTTTAGGATTTAAACACATAAAGGGGACATGGGAGGATCACAAATGTATGTTTAACCTACCTGCAGTCTGAAAATATACAAAGCAGCTTTAACAAACCTAGTACGAGTACCAAGAACAGTCTGGCTCCAGAGCCCAGAACTCAGCAGGCTAACCTGGGTGATGAGAACATTAAACTGCACAAAGCTCTAAAATGGATTAACCCTTGCATAGAAATTAGGTCAATTAAAACCAGTTTAGATACATCAACACTCTCCTACAGTCCATCTACCGTGAAGAAGACCCTAAAAGTTTCACCCAGCAGAGGAGGAGCTAAGCGTTCTGTCCAGAATAGTTACAATATGGAGAGGTTTCCCAAGCAGAGTTAATATGTTTATGTCAAAGCAGTGATAGTCAAAGCAGAGCAGAGGGGCAGGATCACCTCCTTCAACCTGCTGATCATGCTCCTTTTGATGCGGCCCAGGGTACAGTTGCCTTTCTGGGCTGCGAGCGCACACTGAAGCCGGCTCATGCTCATATTCTCATCAACCAACACCCCCAAGTCCTTCCCCACAGGGCTGCTCTGAATCTCTTCTCTGCCCAACCTGTAGCTGTGCCTGGGATTGCTCCGACCCAAGTGTAGGACCTTGCACTTGGTATGGTTAAACTTCATGAGGTTGGCATCAGCCCACCTTACAAGAGTGTCAAGGTCCCTCTGCATGGCATTCCTTCCCTCCAGCGTATCAACCAAACCACACAGCTTGGTGTCAAGCAAACTTGCTGAGGGCACACTCAATCCCACTGTCCATGTCAGCGACAAAGACACTGAACAAGATCGGTCCCAACACTGATCCCTGAGGGACACCACTTGTTACTGGTCTCCAGCTGGACACTGAGCCACTAACCACAACTCTTTGCGTGCAGCCATCCAGCCTGTTCTTTATCCACCGAGTGGTCCATCCATCAAATTGATGTCTCTCCAATTTAGAGACAAGGATGTCGTGTGCGACAGTGTCAAACGCATTGCACAAGTCCAGGTAGATGACATCAACTGCTCTACCGTGTCCCTTACAGCCCCATCATAGAAGGCCACCAAATCGGTCAGGCAGGATCGCCCCTTAGTGAAGCCATGCTGGCTGTCACCAAGCACCTTGTTGATTTTCATGTGCCTTAGCATGCCTTCCGGGAGAATCTGCTCCAATATTTTGCCAGGCACAGAGGTGAGACTGACTGCTCTGTAATTCCCTGGGTCATCCATTATCCCCTTGTTGAAAATGGGCGTTATATTTCCCTTTTTCCAGTCATCAGGAACTTCACCTGACTGCCATGATTTTTCAAGTATGATGGACAGTGGCTTAGCAACTTCATTCACCAGCTGCTTCAGGACCCGTGGATGGATTTCATCAGGTCCCATGGACTTGTGTACGTTCAGGTTCTTAAGATGGTCTTGAACCAGATCCTCTCCTACAGTAGGCCTAGGGTCTTCCTTCTCACAGTCCCTACATCCGCCTTCCAAGACTTGGGTGGTGTGGTCAGAGCCTTTGCCAGTGAAGACCAAGGCAAAGAAGTCATTAAGAACCTCAGCCTTCTCCAAATCCAGGGTAGTCAGTTCTCCTCATAGCTTCTGGAGGGGGACTATGTTGTCCCTAGTCTGTCTTTTATTTGTTACGTACCTATAGAGTCCCTTCCTGTAATCCTTAGCATCCTTAGTCAAGTTTTATTCTAACTGGGCCTTAGCTTTCCTAACCTGGTCTCTAGCTTCCCAAACAACATCCCTGTATTCTTCCCAGCCTGCCTGTCCTTACTTCCACCTTTTATAAGCCTCATTTTTCCTTTGAATTTTCCTCAGCAACTCCTTAGGAGCTGCCCAGCAGCACCTCAGCTCCTCAGCAGCACCTCCAAGGAGGTCTCCTGGACCTCCTGCTGCACTTCCTTCTAGCTGGGATGCAACACTCCTGAGCTTGTAGCAGGTGATCCTTGAATATCAACCAACAGTCTTGGGCCCCTCTGCCCTCTAGGGCTATATCCCATGGAACCTTACTAAGCAGGTTCCTGAAGAGGCCAAAGTCTGCTCTCTTGAAGTCCAGGGCAGTGAGCTTGCTGCATGCTCTTCTCACTGTCCTGAGGATCTTGAATTCTACCTGCAACAAAGGCTGCCCTGGGGCATCACATTTCCAATGAGCCCTTCCCTGTTGGTGAGCATGAGGTCAAGCATGGCACCTCTCCCTGTCGGTTCCTCTATTACTTGAAGGAAGTTGTCTTCCACACAATCAAGGAACCTCCTGGATTGCTTGTGCCAGGCCATACCGTCCCTCCAACAGATGTCAGGGTGGTTGAAGTCCCCCATAAGAGTAAGGGTGTGAGCGTGAGGCTGTTCCTATCTGTCTGTAGAGTGCTTCATTCACAGAGTCCTCTTGATCAGGCGGTCTGTAACAGTTCCCCACAATAATGTCCCCCATAGTTGTTTTCCTTTTAACCCTGACCCACAAACTCTCTGTTGACTCATCACCTCTCCCCAGACAGAGTTCCATACTCTCCAGCCTATCCCTAACATAAAGGGCAACTCCCCCTCCCCACCTGCCAGGCCTGTCTTTATTCTAAAGAGCCAGTAACCTTCCATTCCAACACTCCAGTCATAGGAGCCATCCCACCATGTTTCTGTAATGCCTATTATATCATACCCCCATAGACGTGCACACATCTCTAATTCCTCTTGTTTGCTCCCCATGTTACGGGCATTTGTATAGAGGCATCTGAGCCAAGCTCCAAATGAATCCGGCTGATTGGCTAGAGCGGCTGGAATCTCTCTACATTGCTCCAAGCATTTATTATAGGTTCTGGCAAATGACTGGGTGTGTTGGAATGGAATGATGCCCCCTCCCCCAACACATCTAGTTTAAAGCCTCCTTGACCAGTCTGGCAAGCCTCCTACCAAAACTGCTCGATCCCTTCTTTATCAGACCAGCTCCACCAGCCCCCACTAAACCTGGCCTACAAACTTGGGTCCTGTGTTCAAGATACCCAAACCCCTGACTATGACACCACCCTTTTAACCATTTGTTAACCTGGCCAATCCTCCTAACCTTTTTAGGGTCCTCTCCTGTATCCTGGAGAACTGACAAAAAGACAATCTGAGCTGCAGTGCCCCTAACCACCTCTCCCAGGGCTCTGTAGTCTTTATGTTCTCTGGGCTGCTGCTATCTATATCCCTAGCACCCACATGGATCACTAGAAGTGGGTAATAGTCTGTGGGACTTACTAGAGCAGGCAGCCTCTCTGCAACATCCCTGATCCATGTCCCTGGTAGGCAACACACCTCCCTTGAGAATGGGTCACGCCAACAGACGAGTGCTTCTGCCCCTTTCAAAGTAGAGTCCCCTACTACTACGACACGCCACTTTTTCCTGGCAGCACCAGTAGAGATCTTCTTTACCAGTGCATCAGCCAGCTGTTTCTGGCGTGAGCGTGTTTCCTCATCAGCCCCCTGCAGGACAGCAAAGCGGTTCTGGGTGGGGACAACAGATTTAGGAGAAAGCCCCTTGCTTTTAATTGTCCTCTTCCTCCTTTTTTTTGTTGGTTCGGGCTTTTGGGGGGGTTGTTTTGTTTTGGTTTTTTGTTACTATTTCCCAGCTTCCCAGGTTAACGGCGTCCTTCTTTCCTCTGTGAGCCACAGGGGACGCTTGAGGCCCCTGCACAGTTTGGGCCGGGAGCAAGCATTCCTGCTTCCTCTCAGCTTCCCCGACATCCTGCAGCCTACTGACAGCATCCCGCAGCTCAGCCCCTGCTGCAGGAGCACCTCCACCAGGGAGCACCGAGTGCAGCCCTGCCCATTGTGCACCCTCCCCTCACCAGACCAGTGCAGGCACTCCCTGCACTCCAAGCTCTGCGCTGCAGCCTCCCCTCTCGTCGGCTCTGTCTGGTGCCGACGCTGCCACCGCCGGGGCAGCCAGAGCAGAGTTCCCGGACCGGGCCCTGGTCATAGGACGAGCGCTCACCACCCCGCTCACCACCCCGCCCTCGCGATGCCCACCTCCCTCCTGACCGCCCGCGCTCCCTGTTGCGGGCTTTTACCCAGTGAGGGCTGGTGCCGCCGCTCCTGGCTCCGCCCCCTGTGAGTCAGCTGCTCGCTCTCGTCAGCTGAGCTGCCGGCTCCCGGGCAGGTCCTGTCGAGGACTTGAGGCTCCCTGGGTGTCTCTCGCCGCTCTGAGTTGAGGCGCTGAGCTTCCGCCCGGTCAGGTGTTGAAGGCGTCCTCTCTCGAGCTGCTCACCTCAGCAATTGATGTGAGTAGCTTGGACATATTGTCCAAGACCTCCCATAATTTGTTCAGAAAACTCCTTCCCTTTCTATACCAATGCAAATATTTCTTCCAGTTCAGCCGAGCTTCTTTGCAGTGACCAGTCCAGAGCTGAGCATCAGCACTTTGGCAAGCCCAGGATGTGGCAAATCGGAGCCAACAATGCGTTGTACTAAAACCAGTGTGAACTCCCAGCCAAAACTGGTGTGTGGATAAAACTGTGTTTAGGAACCCGCCCAGCAGCGGGTACTCCTTCAACCTCACTACTAAATGCCGTGCGTATCCACACAAATTCCAGTAGTGCAACTTAACACCAGTAACTCGCTCTCTGCACATGAGAGTAAATCCGTACAGCTGGTTGGGATTTTTTCTTATAAATACTCTGCCTCAGTGTATTTAAAGCTGTGAATACTTGAAGTTAATAGCTTTTGACTTCAATCCATAGGCAGTACAGGATCAATTTCCTAATTACATATATAAAAATCTGTTTCCCCTCACCCGAAGAAAAAAGGTAATAATGAGCTAAGTACAGCCATAATAACACATAGACATTTATTTATAATGAAGTCAGGACACCAGAACAAGTGAGGTTTGCAGCAGAATTTTTTGTTAAGTATAAACTCCAGTTCCCTTCACTTTCAGTCTTCCTGCTGCAGTTAACAATTATTCCACTTAAAGCCAAAGCTGCTCTGAGGGAGAACACGAGCTGGAACTGCCAGAACAGAGGCTTAGAGATCCAGTTAATGATTTAGTAGAAGCAACCCATTAGGATATACTAGTTCACATTCCTCCTTTTCCCCACAGAAATGTCTTCTTCATGAAGGAATTTCTTTGGGAGGTCACTGCTACAGAAGACAGTGGACAGCACTATCTGCAAGCAAATGCCTATTCCAGGCTCCGAGAATTAATATGGATAACTTGCACGACTACTTTAAATGAATGGCAGTAACATTTTTTTAAGATATTAAATCCTCTATACAGAGCTCTTCTGCCACGTTGCAGTGGTTTATCTGATTTGAAAATAACCTAATTCTTGCCTTTGTGCAGACCTAGCGAGATCCATATAAAACATGCAAATGAAACTGAAAAAGTATAATTGCTCTTCACAGTCTAAATTTTAAGTTTAGAAAGAACTAGATTGAGAGTGAGTGAAGTATATCCAAAACTTACTGTCAAATGTTCGGCTGCTGAAAAGAGCCCATTCTTTTCTTTTTATTAAAGAATGTTTATTCACATGCATTATTATTGTCAATTGAATACAAAGTCTATATATAGACTTTACAGCTACACTGCAGGTAAATAGTACCATTACTTCTATTTCTCCTGAAGAGTCATCCAAATCAAACAATACTTCTGTAGAGCATAATCAAATATGATATACTCGTCAACTACGATATACTCATCAACTATGATATATAACTAGAAATTTCTAACTTCAGACTGTAAAAATATGCTTAAACAAAATAAAAGTGGTACAAATGAAAATCAGCTAAGGGAAAAAAAATAATTCTGTGCTTTGACTCATCTCCTTAGCCAAGCAAGGCAAGGTGCTTATTAAAGTAAGTTTTAGTGATCAACTCTTCAGATTAAAAACACACATTTCTGTTAAATTTAAATGCTCTTATGTTCTTCTATATAATTTTTTTGCTATGTACAGAAGAAAAAATTGAGGGAGTTTTATTTCACTGAGATCCAAATTCATCTCACTAACTGCAGGACTTTCTCCAGGGTGCCTAATTAGGAGCCCCATCAACAAAGGTTGCCTATATAAGTCAATGCTGAGAGACAGCTTTAAAGGATAATTCAGTGTTGCCACTCTAAAATTGCCTCTTCTCATGGGCTATAGAACAGGGCTCCTAATCTCAGCTGGGTATTACAATTAGTTGAAATTAATTCTGGCCCCAGTTGCTAGGGTCCTTTCAGTAAAAGAGTTTTCCTTTTTTCTCTTCACTCTCAGAAAACGTTTCTACTCACAAACCTGAGAAACACATAGGACAGATGATGCTGTCTTTCACTTGGCCCTGCAGGCTTCTGGTAACCTATGAAAAATACCATTCTCACTGGTGCAGTGGCTTTGTAGAGTCATAATCATTGCCACTGCCTTAGACTGTGCTCAGTGTTCCTGGTAGACACTTACAGTTAGCTAGCTTGAACTTGAAATTCGTTCCATTTCTAAATCACTGCAATCTGCAACCCCCAGGAAGGATCTTCAACAGTCTAAATTAGAATAAAATGAACAATGATGTGGCTCCTCACTGCAAACCTGCAGTGGTTTTGAGCACAGATGGAAAAAGTAAACCAGCCCAGAATAACTCTGCATCCACGACCCAGGAATCAGTCCCCCTTGGAGTCCTGAGGATATCCAGGCCACGCAGCTCTCACAAATGTACACTGCTCTGTAAGTAACCTGCTGTGAATTTGACACAGGGAGAATGAAACAGGATGTTTATTATCAGATCCATGTATTTGTATAACTACCTCTCAGGATACACTTCACCAGAGACAAGGGACACAGTATTCTTTCAGTAAACCAGGTAAAAAAAAAAAAATCCAGGCTAGTGATGTACCAACAAAGCAAGGGTTATTCTAAATGAGAATATTCAGCTGCGTAGGGGTAGGGGAGAGACAAAACTATATTTCTTCATGCTGCTTTCCTTGAGAGACTCTTTTTTTTCCCAAAATAGAAAGATGCCTTGCTAAGGAAAAAACAAGGATTTCTTATTATTTCATACTGATCTATATGATATATAAAAAACTAAAAGAGAAGAATCAAGAAGGTGGTTTAGCTTGGTTTTACAGTCAAAATTCATGTATGTGTACTCTGGAAAGGCTGCAGTGACTGAAAAATTTATGAAATTGAGATGTGAGAAAAAAGAAGCAGAAAACCCTACAGAAATAGAGGTTGTGTTGTCTAGTGTCTTTCAGCCAAGATTTTCAAGAATGACTAATGGTTTTGCCTTTGTAGGGATTCATTTCCAGAAAGTGCCGAGTATCTTTCCTCTGAAAATCAAGCCTTTTAAAAATGTATATAGCTGGGGGGGGGGGGGGGGGGGGAAGAGGCATGGAAAACTTTCTTTAAATTTAGAATACTTTTTTAAACACCCACTTAACTACAATGCCCAAAAATACACTTGGAAAAAATAATGTCATTGTTAAGGGATTGGATTATCTGCTATATAGTTGCAGTATTGCAATATACACCCCTGAGATATTCAAGCAGCTCATGAGGAAAACTAGGGATGATAATGTATTATCTGAGACATGTAGAATTTAAAAATAGGCAGAAATAATGCCTCCAGAATTTTTTCTTTGCTATACCAAGACCAATACTTTTAAAGTGTTTGGTACATTTACTAGTCATTGAATTTACCACATTAGTGATTACCCATAATATAAACTATTTCAGAAGAGTTTTTTTGCAGAAGTTAGTGTTTTGGTATATTTTTTCCAAATACAGACACTCTCCTGCAGTTATAGGTACACACTTTGAAATAACAACATAAAGCCTGTGGAAACATCTGATTTGCATTTAAGAGTTCTTGTAACCATCAGGCCAAATGGAACAACAAGGATGACTTCAGTGAAGCATGTGCTTGGCTGTTTTTATAGGATTAGGACCTTACCCATGTTGTATGAACTTCATTTATATTCAAACATTCAGGTATTATAGAATCATAGAATGCTTTGGGTTGGAAGGAACCATAAAGATCACCTAGTTCCAAACCCCCTGCCATGGGCAGGGACACCTTCCACTAGATCAGATATCCTAATATCTGAACATTTACTACAATCCACTTGAAAAAACACCATATCACAGAGAGCTATGCTACAGGATACCATTACTTAGTTTCCAAGTTCACAGGAATTTACAAATTCACAGCAAATTACAAAACACAAACAGCTGCATGCAAGATTAAATCCCTTCCTCCAGCAGTTTTACCAAAGTTTTGTGTGATATATGTTCATTACACAAAGCTAAGTGTGCACCAATCAAACTGCTATGAATGCCCCCAAACTGGTTATCTCTTTAGAAGATAAAGTGTGCTGTTTATATAACTTATTAAAAATTGCACCCTTGCATTCCTTTTTCAGATAAAAAGTGTGAGGGCACTGCTTTATCACTTTAACTATGTGTTTCTTTGAACATATTTGTGCTTTAAAGTAAACACCAATGCTAGGTTTTTTACGACTACTGAAATCAAAACACATCGTTCCAAACTAATCTGTACAATGGCTGGGAAAAGCCTTTGATTCAGTACCGTAATTATAAACAGGCACTTAAGTCAGACATACTAAAAGAGCATCAGTCATTTAAAATCAAATTAACAGTTTGATTAATCAAACACCAGACTGTCAAGTCAGATAACATACCTGATGACTTTGTTCAGTTACCAAAGAGGGTTTCCACTTTAAGCACCACAGATTTCATCAGCAAAACAAAATTTATTCAAGTAGAAAATTTTGGTTTCCTCTAAATGTGCTCTACAGTATTACTAGGAAAATTCTCACAGCAAGCCGAATTCTGTTTCACTTTCATGTGGTCACACGGCAGGAATTGAGAGACTTTGCAGATATATTTTCTGCCTCTTCGAGGGCCACTTTTCAGGCAGAAAAGTGCAATGGGATTCAGGAGGATGTACATTAATAGAATCAGGTCATGCTTGTGAGGTATACCAAAGTGGTAGGAAAATAGTTTATTGCCTTATTTCTGAATGTTGGTGATTATTTATAATCACATTGTAAATGTGAGGCCAGGACATCACACATGAAAAATTGCATGCATTTTCAAACCCTTCATTAGAGTATTTTCTGTTCCTAATATATGACGTGGAGTCTGAAGACCAGTCTTCTCTATGAAAATTTAGAATGACCCTTTGCATTAGAGACAATATAATTGCTGCCATGACTTTAAAAACACAAAATAGGAAAGGTCATGTTATGTCACTACTCCCCCAGAATAACGAAATGCACAGACTGGAATATATCATGCTAGAGCAGCCACACACCTGTAGAAGCGTTACGGAAAACACTAGCCCTGTGTCACAAAGCAGGGTATTCCTCTGTGCTACTGGGATCAACCAAAATCAAGAAAGTGTAATGGAAGAACAGTCTTCTGAAGTGAAGCAACTCGTCATTGATTCACTGCAAGAAAAACACATTGCAGCAAGTCTGGCAGGTTTCTCCAGATGTGCTGTACTTGATTTGTGAAGAAAAATTATGTTAGTCAATACACAAACAAGGCATACACTTCAATTAACCAGAAAGGTCTCAAAAAGAGAGAGCCGTTTTTCTTTGGCAATACTCAAATGCTCCTGATGTTGGATGGAGGCAATCAGGCAAAGATTCTGCATGATCCAGAATCAAAGTTTTCAATCCCTTGGCCTTCCCAAATAGCCTGAAAACATCTAGAGAGTTTTTGACTGTACTAGTTCTTCCACTATTATTAGACACTGAAAGATTGCACCTATGACAACCACTCTGAGTTGTGAGGCAGCATCAAGAAGCAGATGTGTGCTTCTGGGGATAGGCCCATTTTCAAAGAATGATTGTAAATGCATGTACTTCAGTGTCTGATCTGGAGCCCACTTCCAGCATGGCAAGGAAGGATAAAATGGAAGTATGCCAATGAAAAATTGTATGCATTTTCAAACAGGAATAGGGACCAATTTCAGATTAAACAGTAGCAAAAGAAAAACTCACAGAAACAAAACACACCACCTCATACACCAAAGATATTACTGTCATGATTCAGTAATCAGCCTGCATAATATCTATGGATGTGTAACCAAAGAAAAATCAAAAATGCCTCTTGTAAATGGCATTTTGAAAAACTGATAAATTCTTGGCTTCATTCCACCACTGTTTTTGATACTTGTTCATTTATGATTATGATTCAAACTTTAAATGCCTTCATGCTTTCAGCCTAAAATACATATTCTTTGCTAGCTGCATGCTAAATGACAGTTCTTTCAAGGAACTTTCTGCCTATGGGACCATTTGGGGGGCTGAAGAGTCTAATTCAACATCATGCATTTTAATGTTCAATGCTGCCCATTGATATGCTATGACCATTGAATATGAGAGACCTGAAGATGTGCAGGAAGTAACTGGCCAGTGGGACATTCTCCCCATCCCACCACACCCACCCCCCCACCCCCCCCACCCCCCCACCCATTACAAGACAAACTCCTAAAACTGTATAAAAAGAAAGCCAAGAAAAAAATCTTAGCACACTGCTTAAATGTGTTAAGAGTGAAATAAAGATCATGGGTTATAGGAAAGTGAAAGGCTTATGGTAAAAGCATTTCTCTTGCTTACATTGGCACAAAGACAAAAGGTTTCACAGAAAATGTATATGGTTTTTGCCAATTCATGACATTATTTCTGCTAAAAGAAATTTCCAGCACAGGTCAAAATCTAGTGATATATTAACCACAATGTCTTCTGAGGTTTGGACTAAGTATGCCCTGAGAATTATGGGCTTATCTAATCCCTGAAGCTTCCTTTCTTCCCCTTCCCTCCAGTTTTGATCTCTTCCTCCACAGCCTCTTCACAATTTACTACTGCTCATACAGTTGTTCTCACTGTTTTTAAAATATCATGTGTAAACCCACCAAAGCCTTTTTTTCTTCTTTTAACTGCAGATATATCCGTCCTCTGGCTGTTTCAGATATCATATCTCAGGAAGAGAAGTAGTGATATATTGCAATAGCAAGATTTAAATCCTGTATCTGGTGGGCCGAGTTCTTTTTTCATATTCACAGGCATTTCTTCAGGATTGGATGAACTAGAACGTCCATCCCCCAACCCCACTGTAAAGATATGCCAATATCTATTCTTTACACTGTATACAAATATTCAGCTACGTACTTGCACAACCGTATAGGCAATATTTTTTTTTAATCAAACACATTACACCTGGAATTGATACAGTTTGCAGCTGGTGTTCCTTCATGTGAAGAAGTGACTTCTTTTTAAAGCAAATGCTTGATCTTCAGGCTACATGGATCATCAGATAATGATGACTAATGATGGCTATGTATTGTTTCCCCTTTAACCCTCATTGATATTAGTGGAGGCCCACTTTTCAAAATGAGGCACTTAATAGAAGGCAACAACATGTTCATTTCATGTAGGAAATACCTACCATACCGATCTAAGAACATTTGAGATCAAACAAAATTTGATCAGGTACTTTTTTTTTCCTGGAAAAAGAAGTTTTAACAAAGCCCAAAGATTTTATTGATTTTGATGAAATCTTAGAGGTGGTAGTTTCTAATGAAGAATTTTTGGTGTATTTTTTTAATTTGCATTTAATTTCTACTTTATCTCTTCATTTATTTTATGACTTTGTCCTAAAATACTGACATCTAGATTGCTTCAATACTAACAAAGCAAACTCACTTAAGTATCAGGTTATAACGATTCGATGTTTTAAAATGAAATTTCTCAGAATTCCTATCCCAGGAAAAACACCAGCTTTTGCTACAAGTTAGAACAAAAAGAGGACGCTTCAATACACTTTATCCTGAACAATGGAAAAATGTCAGTTTCAATCAGCAATACAATACCTAAATTGGGAATCTAATTTTAATGGCCATATATGAAAATGAAAATGCTTAAATTTGATGCAAACTTCATTTTCAGAAAAACTCAGAAACACAAAATAATGATCTATGCTCAGGACCGAATTTTTGAACACTTGGATTCCTTATGTTTATTCTCTCTTTTTACTAAAAAGAAAGAAACACAAAAAAATACCTTTCCCAAAAGTATAGTCCCAGCTACAGCCAGTGAGGAATCATTCTCTTCCACATCCTAATTGACATTTGGCTCTGTCACTGACACTCCATCAGTACTGGCACTTAAATAGGGAATCTCTGTATAAAGGCAAAACAGGGATGAACTAATCCCTTTAAACCTTAGCATCTTGACCACATGAAGATTCAGAACAACGTATTTTATCATCTCTGTTTCAGAATACCTCCCTGTCAAACACAGTATCCTGAAAAAACACACAAAGACTGCATTGCAAAGTCACATCTGTTCATAAACTGAAAAATGTTATACCATAACAGAATCCCTACATAGGAAGCTATGCTGAAATAACTGCAATAAAATAGCTTATTTTCCTATATGTTAGTCAGTCAATTTAAGCAAATTCCATAGAGAAAGTTCCTTTTAACTGGTGTTCAGCCAAATCATTACCACACTAACACCTACATGGCCCCTAATAATCTGACAGTACCTGACAGTTTTGGGCCTCATAATTTTGCCAAAGTTCTGATAAAAAGCAGAAATGATAAATATCTATCACATTTCACAATTTTTCTAAATCATACTAGCTTAAGTACAAGCATCTGAAATGAACAACAGAAAGGAGAAGTTCAGACGATTGAGTAAATTCATGTCTGTAATTAGCTTTAGGCAATGATTACTCTTAAAGTCTGTTGAGAATCCAGATAAAACTAATTCAGACTAGTGCAATCTCTTGCTGTCAAGCATCTGATCAATAATACAGGTTTTAAAAATGTAAGAAAAACAGCTAACTTCTCCAGAAGGCCACCTCAGCTGAAATCTACACTAAAACTTCATTTGCTTTACTCTGGCATATATAACAAATATATGTCATCTGGCACACTAACGTATATATTCCCCACTATTTGCAAGAATTGTAGGAGTCTGGAACGTTTCCTTCATAAATCTTAGGGGTGTAATAAAGAGAAGCCTTTCACAGTATGTCACTGTGATTCTAATTCCATTAACAACCTCATTTCAACAGAAACTGTGGCCCTCTAGATATGTGCTCCCGAGCACAGGATTTTCTTTTCCCCTTTGCATTCATTTTAAATACAGGCTCGTACAACTACACAGAATAATAGCACTCAAAGGAAAAACAGAAGAAGGAAAAAAACAAACTCTTATAGAAGGAGTTGTAATCAGCAAAATTCCAGAAAAAGGGGAGAAATGGGATTATTTTAATAGCTTTTTCATATTGGAAGTTGCTATATCTTTAGAACAAACATTCATGGAAATTAAATCAGGACTTTCTCATACTTCCTGCTTCCTTTGCAATATTCGCTTCTCTTTTTTGTCTCCATACTGCAGAACAGATTTAGATCCCTGTCCACTGACCACCTTTAGATCAGCATATCCAAAGGGCATTTGAAGGACAACTGCACCTAATTTGGTCAGCCAAGCAATACCAAACTGCATGGGATAAGAAGCTCTTCTCACAGAAAATAAACTGTACCATATTATCCTTTATATTTTTTATTTCAGCTAATATTTACCAGGCACTGATCAAAGGACAGCTTGGACATCTGCATGAGGAGTTACACTGTTGTGACATTGTTTTAAATAACTGAAGGGTCAATACCCATAAAGGTACATGATAACCGTGAAAAGTTCCCTTATTTGACTTCAGCTGCCCCACATATCTTGCTTCTATCCAAACACTATCCAGTCTGGAAACAACTTCGTTGCTGGCTCAACAAGTACACTTTTTTCCATTTTTTTTCCACTTTTTGCTTACTGCTGTGAGAATAGCCATAGTTAAAGTAGCACTTGACCATGCTTCCTTGGAATAAAATCTGAATTCACTTGCCCCCTTCGAGGGCTGTTTTCCCTAACTGAGGGCCTGAGGAAGGCAACTTGACAGACAGTGTAAAAGTAAGGCCTCTTTTGTATACTCACCATAAGATAATAAGCCAGGGCCAAGCCTACTTTTCCTGACAGCAGAGATTCAGGAAAGAGGGTGTACTATTTAAATGAATGATTTATTTATTAAATTGTTAGCAAAACTCTAACTTACACTTTTACAGCCTTACATAAACAGCTATGATATGAAAAAAGAAGGTGCATCTCAAGCAGACTGCATAACCTCTCAGAAAACCTGGCTCCTACCACCTCAGCTTAAAATATTGGTCATGTGTGCAATGCAGAAACATCTAAAGACCCCAGATAAACATGGGAATCCTCGTATTATTGGTTGCTTCAACCATAAATGCTAGGGGATAATGCTACATTGCTACAAAGAATGTACTACTTAAAAACAAAACAAAACAGACAAGGAGAATGAGAAAATATGTTTATTGTCTCATTATTTCTGTAAAACCAAGGCACACACATATCAGGCTATGCTGGAAGGGTGTAGAGGGTTAGCACCCATCAAGGTATGTCATGTTGCTAAATCACAAGGTAATGATTTTTTTGTTACTCCAAATTGTTTTAGAATATGTGGACACATATAATTTACTTCTTCTGAGTAGGACTGTATATCCAGTGGATTTTCATATTTTTGGACAGCATAAAATTCCTTGACATGACTCCAAACCTGAATAAGAGTGTTTTAAAATTAACACCAGTCACAGTTTCATTCATCCTCAGTAATGGTCCAGCCCTGGAAGGGGCTGGAGATCAAAACCACACATGATCACATGTATTCTTACGTAAGGGTGGCCATGCTGGGTCAGACCAAAGGTCTATCTGGTTGGATATCCTGGCTCTGACAGTGGCCAGTGGCAGATGCCTAAGGAAAAGTACCAGAGCAAGGCAAGCACCCAGTGATCCTTCCCCTAGTTATCCTTCCAACATCCTGTGGTTTTAGGGCTTCCTGAGCCAGAGGTTCTGACAGCAGTTTTATATGCTGAATTACAGGATTAAAATCCCCAGCCTTTTACTTTGAGTAACAACAGCAGACAGAAATGTTTTGCCATTAATTAATTCATGTGATAAGCAAGATCTGTTTTTTTAGCCTCAACACAAGTTAAGTGCTCCTGCTACAAAATTACATTTGTTTAGGCACATTTCCATGTCACACATCTAGGCACGAATTCCATCCATCTTCTCATTTCTTTTGCTGTTTGAAGCTGCAAAGAACCCACAGTTTGTCCATAACGGATGCCGAAAGCCTAGCAACTTATTACACACTGCTCACAGTGTGGGTTCAGATACATTATCAGCATAAAAAAAAAAAGGCAAATTAGGCCACAGTAGGAGAACACATTTTTAATATTATAGTCTGCAGCTTGCATCTCTAATTTAATGCTGCTGTTTCCCAAAGTTATGCTGCATCATCCTAGGTTGATGAATTGAAGAGGTGACAGTAAGGTACATTTTTACAAGCAACTGGGCAATACAGATAGTCAGTGTACGTGATGAATTCCAGAGAGCCCTTCAAGGCCAAAGTGAATGAGATATTTTCAAAGATTTCTTTAGGCATTCATATTGATAGAAATCAGGTATGAATATGTTCAGTGTATCAAACTCGGGAAAAGGGGAGATTTTAGTGCATTCTTCCAAAAGAACAGAAAGGAAAAACAAACAGCACCTGTAAGCAAAAGACATATGCCCTCTTTAAGCTGTAAATGCTCAGTCCTGTTGGTTAAATACACACACTACACATAAACTTCACATAAATAATTATCTCAGAAAATTGTTGCTTACCAGGAGGATTATCTGTGCTATTACGGCTTCTCTCTGGAGCCAAGCTATCTGCAAAAGATAACAGAGGGTTATCTTTCACATCAAACCTACTGTTTACTCCCACTACAGCAGAAATCTTGAAAATAGGTATCGAAGAATAGCAAAGAAATACAGTCAGCAAGGAAAAATAAGTTTTGTAACTTGTAGTTTCATGATGCATCTTCCCTAGATTCTGGCCATCTAGGGCAACTATGTTTTGCTTAATTTATACTTTCTTTTGTGGAAAATCTCCTGACTAAGGATTAGATAGCTGATATCAAAGGATACCTCAGTTATGCTATTTTTATGAAGCTATAGATTCTTGACTTTACAAAGAAAAAAAAACATATGGCTCATATATGAAAAGTTTCGACCTGGTCAGATGGAAGCAGAAAGGCAAAAAAGAACAGCGCCTGTTGACTCTAGGCTAAATAGAAGTCTTTAATATTAGACAGGTTACATTTCAACAGTTCCAGTACCCTGAGATTTGACAATACTGTTCAGAGGAGATGGGCTTATCAGAGTTTACCCAGTAAACTTACTGCCAAAGGATGATGAGTTCCTGCCTTGAATGTTTAATTTGCTAATATTCAGAGGATGTACACACATGCACCACAAAACCATTCATCAATGAACACCATGTCTGCTCTGGCTGCTAGCTACCAAGTGGCAGGCACTGTAGAAAATGATTCAGATTTGTAATTAATCTCATGATTATTCAGCCAGCATTTCATTTAAGATGCCTATAGCAGGTCATTTTACACTGTCCAAAATAAGCAGTCTGCTACCATTAGATATTTCCCATATGCAAACTAAACAATTCACAGTACAGGAGGATTTCAAAAGCACTACATAATAGTCAATTTTCATGTCAGCAAATTGTTATCAAGAAATGGCAAAAAAATAGCTGCTCTTCATGATGGGTATTCAACATGTTTGGGCCTCTTCTGCATTTCTTGGAATGCTCTGGGGAATGAACGGCTTGAGACCTTTTGGTCTCTATTATAATCCAAAGTATTGTGTTACTTGAGCAAACAAATTAAACAAAGCAATTAACTGGGAGGAAGGTGTCTGTGATTCTTGGTATCCTGAAGTGGAATTAAGTTAGCACTGGCACTCATGTATTGAACTTATTATTACTGCTAGATGTTTATTCAGCAACACTGCCGGGCCTCAGAGCCTTTAAATTTTAAATTAAAGGCCTCAGAGCCTTTAACTTTACATGGCCAGTTTTTAAATAAACAATAGTGCATATGTCTGTAATATTTGAGGTATGTATGGTTTGCTGGGCTGAATCATCAGGCAAGATTTTAATTGCCGTTTTTATCATGATTTTTTTCAGGAAAACATATAAGAAGAAAGGAAATGTTTAAAGATATTAGGCCTATTTGTCTCTCTCAGGACGAAATCAGGATCAATTCTTGGAAATACTAGATGTGTGAAAAAAAACTATATTTGGTTGTTTCAGGCCTAAAGTAATCTATGAAGAGAGCTTCCTAAGAAGTGTATTTTAGAGATATCAGCCTGAAATACTGCAAAGTTGGTGAGCTCTGACAGAGGAAATAGTGGAACACTGAACTGGCAGGGTACAGCAAACACTGCCAGACAAAAAGTTCTTTTAATCAATATATAAAAGTCTCCACAGACTCCAGACTGAAACAGACTTTTTTCCCCCATTTCAGCAGTCTAACAAATCGAGGAAACAGGCAAGAGTACACTTGACTCGTAAGAATATAAAGCAAGTTCAGACTGAAAGTCTACCTCATACCAGAAGGTGGACAGCACAGGATGCTAAAGACTATAGAAACAAACCAAGAATTTCTTCTATGGCACCCTTCCAGTTATGGCAACTTGCAGTTTAGGGATAGCCTGACCCAAAACCTATATCCACACACTCCTTCATGTTTAGCAGTTCATCATAAACTTTTATTAAATTATTTATAAATATGCTGATTATTTCAGGTTGTACTCTGGACTCAATGGGAGAACATACTGACAACCGCTTTATGAAAACCCATAATTTTTCCTACCCCCTGATTTTAATCTTCAAATAGTTATTATTTCTTGGAGCAATCCCAGGCACAGCTACAGGTTGGGCAAAGAAGAGATTCAGAGCAGCCCTGCAGAGAAGGACTTGGGGGTGTTGGTCGATGAGAAATTGAAGATGAGCTGGCTTCAGTGTGCACTCGCAGCCCAGAAGGCCAACCGTATCCTGGGCTGCATCAAAAGGAGCGTGACCAGCAGGTCAAAGGAGGAGATCCTGCCCCTCTACTCTGCTCTTGTGAGACCTCACTTGGAGTATTGTGTGCAGTTCTGGTGTCCTCAACATAAAAAGGACATGGAACTGTTGGAACAAGTCCAGAGAAGGGCCACGAGGATGATCAGGGGACTGGAGCACCTCCCATATGAGGATTGCCTGAGAAAGCTGGGGCTGTTCAGCCTGGAGAAGAGAAGGCTGCATGGAGACCTCATAGCAGCCTTCCAGTATTTGAAGGGGGCCTATAAGGATGCTGGGGAGGGACTCTTCATTAGGGACTGTAGTGACAGGACATTTGGTAACGGGTTAAAACTTGAACAGGGGAAGTTTAGATTGGATATAAGGAGGAAATTCTTTCCTGTTCGGGTGGTGAGGCACTGGAATGGGTTGCCCAGGGAGGTTGTGAATGTTCCATCCCTGGCAGTGTTCAAGGTTAGACAAAGCCTTGGGTGAGATGGTTTAGTGTGAGGTGTCCCTGTCCATGGCAGGGGGGGTTGGAACTTGATGATCTTAAGGTCCTTTCCAGCCCTAACTATTCTATGATTCTATTACTCTATAAGAAGGCAACACATTTTAACATCAGTCATTCCTTTAATAATGAGGTTGATTAGGACATAAATTCCACACTATAGCTAATAATTTAACAATTTGAGTTCTAGAACTTCTGCAATGGCACTGTGAACCTTGAGACACAATTCATCCCATCCTGCTGATCTGTCATTTGCACTTCTGAGTAGTATCTTGTTGCTGTATTGCTGGCCAAGCTGGTTTTAGGAAAAAGTCTTTTGAAAATTTTTTCTTTATAGGTGGTACACTTACACTCTGAGCCTCTCATGTAGGGGTTTCAATCATTTTATCCCGTCAACTGCTCTTTTACATTTCTTTTCAAGAAGCTTTCTCATTTCTATGTGTTTTCCCTTTCTGAAATTAAATGTTACTGTAGTGTGGCTTTTATTCCTTCCATGGGACGCAAACTTTGAATTTGTCCTGATCTCTGCTGACAGGTAGTAACATCTTGAGCTACACTGTGTGCCATGTTGAGGATTTATTCAGACATCACTTCTTTTTTTTATTTATTTTTGACTTATCATTAATAGAGAAAAACTTTCTAAAAAATACCAAAAGCCAGTACTTCTTGGTGGCAAAATAGCAAGCCTGAACTGCTTCTGATGCATTACAGAAATTCCTATGCCGCTGAGTCAGCCTCTGTGAGTACAAGATTGTCACAAACCATGAATCATAGGTTGCTGATGAATAAAGTTCATAAACTTTGAGGAACCATGGGGAAATATTTTTTTATCTAGAAAAACCAATAATTGTTTAAACTACTCGCTTTCGCTTGTAATCATGATTTTGCTGCATAATACTAAAATTTCCTCAGTTTGACAATCAAAATAAGCTCTGGCAAAATGGTTCTCATTTGCAGCAGTAATTATGGAATTCAGAGTCTTAATTATGGAAATTTGTAAGCATAACACAACCAGTAAACCTTGTATAAATAGATACAACCTTAGCCACATCCATAAAACAACAGTTAGCATTACAGTGTTTCCTAAACGTGAGTAGAGCAAAGGCTGATACTGGTTTAGCATCAGACTCAAAGCCCTACATGCATGAAAACAAGCATGATGTAATCTGCATCATAACGACAACTGCTGCAAATTGATTTTGAGACATTCTGGAAAGAGTAATTTTAAAAATCAAAGACAACTTAATTTTCAGAGATGTGTCGTGTTTAAATCTAATTAAACATCAGATCTTAGCCTGTTTGGAAGAGACCTACACCTGTGCGTCTAAAGCCACAAAATAAACAAACAACTACAGTGGCCCATGTGTTATTTAGTTCGTATTAAAACCCCCACCTTAGAAATGTAAACAACATGCAGGATTGAACTAAAAACACTGACTGAATGTTTCTGCCAAAGTGACTAACAGTAAAAATGACCAGGATTAATGTTTGAAGGCTAGATTTTCAGGAAAACTCAGCATTCAACATTTAGACACCTAACTCACAGACTTTCAAAAGAACTTTGTCCTCACTTTGGCACTGAAATGTATTAATTAGATTTCCAAGGACTCAGTCTTACAAGGCATCAGGCATTCTGGCTCTGCAGCAGTGAAGCATTTCAGCACATGTTTAATTTAAGCATGTAAATAGTCCCACTGAAGTCATGGGACTATACGCACACTTAAAAGCCCTCACATAATCTATCATGCTGTTGGCTCAGAGGCAGAGTTTTCAGCACCTCACAGGAGTAACCCCAAAAGTAGTAATGAGACCTGAGCATGTTTGAAAATCTATCATAGGTACGGAGGTTTGATTAGATTAAGGAAAGTTTGTTTCCCATTTGTCTTAGCGTTTGCCAGTAGTTGGGTCCTTGCTCACTTGCTTCGAGGAGGAGGAAGAAAAGTATATAAAGTCCTGTTTTATTGAATAAAAAATACCATAGGTGAACATAATTATTTTGAAACCTAAGTCTGCCCTTCCATCAAGTACTGTACATCTAAGCTCTGCAAACATCTCCAAGTTCCCTGCTGCCATCTCTGCTTCTCTTTATTCATTTCTTTCTGTTCACAGATGTCCCTCATCCACAAATACCTGCAAATCAGCTGAAATGACAAGCATTCTCTGAAATTTCTTATCCCATTGGTTTTAGTTTGCATTCAGCTTTTCCACAGTCTTGAACACTGATTTCTTACTATTTCTACCATCGCTACATAAATGTAGAGGTGACTGTTCTTTCTGTTTATCTTGAGTGAAAAGTGATTATCACTGGTTAAGAGCAGCTGGGCAGATGCCACCTTTAATAAACACAAACTAAAATGCTGCACAGAAATTGCCCTAAGGGTTGTCATAGCTTCAGCGTAAACTATCAGTCATAATTGGATCTCTGATCACTCTACAGATTAGAGATGGCAGCCATTACTGCCAACATGAGTTGTCCACTCCAATAGTACATGATCATACTTCTTCCCTCAAGTCTCTATGGCCACAGTAATTCTGTACAATGGGACTACTCCTGCATTACTCAACCATATCCATGAGACCTGTGAGCCATACCATCTGGCTTTACAGCTTACATTAGTAGCACTGTAATAAACAGCATTTGCAACTGCTTCTGTGGGACATTTGCTTTTGTTTCTGTGAAGCCCAACAGCCTCCCAGCTGCAGCTCCTCTCTAACGTACAGTGAGCACTGGTCAGGGATGCCAGGATGATAATGTCAGCTCCAGCATTACATCTGATGGCATCTTTCTGCTACCACGTGCAAAACTTCACATGGCCTTTTATCCCTAGCCTGCGCTTTTACAAACATACATACACAGCTGTTAAAATTGCCAGCATTCTCCACCAAAAGGATGTTAACTCCTATGAATTTATCACTTTTACAGAAAGCTTTTTGGATAAAAGGGAATTAAAACTGTTCTGCAAAATGACGCACATTCCTATTATATGCAATAAACATCACACTGAAAGGGGAAAAAGAATTAAACAGAAAAGAGCATTCCATGCAGCCAGCAGCTGTCAAGCATCAAAGATTTCATTTGAACATTATGTCAAAAATCATGATGCTTTAAGGCTCGTCAAAACATGAGTACATCTCCAGGGCAGATGTCTTGACTCTTGAGGCTGTTGAATGGCTGGATTATAGAAAACTTACTAAAAAAAAAAAAGGAAAAAAAGAAAACAAAACAAAACCCTACCTATCCATCTAAATGTTTTAAGAAAGAAAAAGCATCCACACAAACACAACAATAACAATTACTCTTACTTTTGGCTATCTTTCTAATTTGTCATCTGCACCTATTGTATCCGGTACCCATTTTCTCAGATGCTAAGGCCCTTTTGAAGTATCTTGGTATACTTTCTTGGTTCTGATTACACTTGCTACCCAACTCTAAACAGTTATTACTGCTTTTTAGTGACATTTTTCCTCATTTGTCTCTGTGTAGGTCATATAGATTTTTATATATGTTAAAATACACATTGATAGACTCTGCAAGAATATACCATGCTGAAGATAAAAAGTTCATATGGATAACAAATAAAAAAAATTGTGTTAATTGTGTTTAATTTCATTTTGGTCTAAGCTAACATGCTACTGAGCATATCACTTCACAGAACCTTCTATATACCTGTGCTCTAAAACTAAATAATGGAAAAAATAATGCTCTCCAGAACCCACTGAGAGTCAAATAGGTGAACTCTTCAAATCCAGTGGCTTTAACTTGGCCTCAGCACCACTTAAAACAGGTAAAAAAACCCAGTAGCTGAAGTATTAAAGGTATAAAAGATGTATAAATTCCATAAAGATGTATAAAACCAGATCATATTGGATTTACGGAGCAAATTATGTCTAAACATCTTATTAATTTCAAGGTTCTAGGGGAAATAGCCATTGACACAAACTATTCTAGCAACAGATATCTAGGTTCTCAGAAAGCCTTTAACAATTTTTCACTTGATGGATTAATGCATACAATATTAAATATAAGCTGCCCTAGGGAAAATTTGAGACTAGATAAGGAACATTATAAGACTAAGTAATTGGTTTATAGACAGAAAGCAGAAGATCAGAATTTAAAGTATCCATTCACCATAGTATAGCAAGAATGTTTTGCATGGGATTTGTATCAGATAGCTGTTCTTAATATTTTGATTAACAATTTACAGAAAAAAAGTGGAATATTAGATCCATCTATTGCCATCACCGACAGAGGTGAGGAACTGGTTGAAATGAGAAGAAATATTTACATTTTGATTAAAATATAAGCTCAAGGTGATATCGGAATTTTAAGTTCCACTTGTAGAATGATGCACCCAGAAATGGTAATTCCTTAATTAAGTACAGGTCAAATAACAGGAAAACGGTGTAGCGGAGAATGTGATCTAATTAGGTATGGTCACAGTTTTTATATTCACTCTCTAACACAAAGCAGAAATGTATATGTATTTTGATTTTCTCATAAAGGTTCTTTTGTAAAAGAGAAATCCTCATGGAAATCCACAGGAGTTTCCCTACTACTTTCAGTGTGTCAGGGTTTCACCAGAGGTGTCTACAATGTCACATGAGTAAGTGGTGAGGTTAAATACAACAGGAAAGCTTTTCCACATAAGAGAAACCTGGAACAAGTGCAGATGGGGTGAGTAATTTTACCCTGATGAATTTACTTGACTAAGTTAAGAACTTACTCTCTCTAAATTAACCACAGCCAGACGCATCAGATGCAAATGGGCCTGTCTGAAATGACTTAACAAATGGTTCCTGTGAATATACATTACACTCCAGGAAAGTTCACTTTTTCTAACATGTTTCTGGCTCGCGCTTTTAGTCATATGGGTCAGAGTTAGGTAGTCCTGCAAGGAGCAGGGAGCTGGACTCAATGATCCTTATGAGTCCCTTCGAACTTGAGATTATGATTCTATGACTCCTTTTGTCTACAGAAATAAATGGCTATCACCTTCTGGATTCTTTCCAGAAGGTTAATAGATAATTTAGATGAGTCTCTCAGGTTTTGTAATACTTTCTCCTCGAGCCTCAAAGATAAAAATACACAGAAGGTCATTAATTTATGACTAAGTTTTTTAATCGCACTGGAACTGCTGCTGAAAGCCATACCCCTATTTACTGGGGAGGTCGTGAGCTTGGAGAGGGAGGGTTATCTTTGAAGAGTATCACCTTGAGGTATATCCTCACAGACAAAAAATGGTTTTCATGCAAAAAGACAACAGATTTCCTTGGAAGATATAGTTCACTGCTACCCTAACTACAATGTGCCAGAGGTAGCATAGGAACTGCAGTCCCCAGATGACTATGACTCATTCTTCATGCCATGTTAGAGCATGATTAGGTTTTCAGCTTGCATATTCTGTCAGATTCAGGTATGGAATCAAAAGAAATTACTGCCTCAACTTCACCTACAGCAGGAACAGAGCTTTCATGAGGTCACTCAGCTACCACAACTCATTATCCAGCACATTTATGTGTAAAACTGCAGTCAACTTCAGGGCACTGCCTTTGTCTTTTGCTTCTTTACTCTCCTGAATCAACTTCTTCGGTTTCCTCTTGCCTGCCTGTGTCTTAGGTTCTTTCCTCTGTTCTTTATCTGCCAGACCTTTCTTTCACATATACCTTCATTTTCCTTATGCATACTCACCTGCCCCATTTGAGATACCACATACTAACCAGAAGTTTAACTAGATCTGAAAAATTATGGAATTTTGGAAACCACACTACAATGAAATTGAAAGCAGGACAGAAATCACTGCTTCAATGATATTTAAACTACACAGTATTTTCCCCCCCCTTAAAATTTATAAAGAGAACTGTAGAAAATAAAAAAAAGAAAATCATGCAAAAAAAAAAAAAGGAATAGTAAGGATAAGATAGCATTGTGAACAGAGGAATACTGGATTTCCTGGAAGAAGTGGCAAAAGTAGGTGTTAGTGGTGTATGTAAGCACAAAGTGGGTAACGTGAGTGGTGTTCAGTATGTTTGAGGAGTGTCCATCAAGTCAGTATCCACAAAAGCCATTTCACCTTTCTAGGACTCACTGAGACTCACTCAGTCATATATTTCCTGTGCAATACTGGCTATGAACTTCTCTGGTGTTCTTTCATTCTTCACCACCAGGTCTAACTGAGATGTGCACCGTGCTTCGAGCAGTGGTTTAGACTAGATGAATGCCAAAGCTCCCTTCTAACCCGAATTATTCTATGACTCTATAATGCTTGTAAGACTCACAGTTTCACAAATAGATCAGTTTGGGAAGTTTATCTTACCTCACCAGAAATTAAAAGCTCCTTGGACCCATTCTGTATAGGGCTATTATAATGCACTGCCCCACTGAAGCCAATGTTCTCAATAAAGGACAATGGCCATCATACATACATTGCCCCAGAAGGTACAACCAGGCCCATAAGAAAGCTAACCACGGCTGTGGAGTCCAAGCCAGGATGAAACTTCCAACCTAAAGGCTCTGCCTCAAGGACAGAAGATTTTGAAAACACTGTTTCTCAGTAAATACCAGATAATCCCTTATGTGATACTGCATTAATCTGGTTTGATGCAAAAAGACCTCAACTAATCAATTCCAGATCACCTATTCTTCTCACAGAAAAATGGTTATGAATAGTTTCTGCTATCTGAAAATAGCCAATGATCATTACTAAAGATTAATCATAATTAAACTCTGCACATGTGTAATTTTTCTGCTCTTTTTTCCTTTTAATATTAGACATCTCATGTAAAATGCATTAATGCTGGCAACAAATTAATTTTTGGAAGACAGAATAAACATTAACAAAAAACATTAAAAATATTTTAAATAATATATACTTTTTTTTTTTAATGCTAATCCCATTATGTAACAGCTCTTACAATGTGTTCCTAGAATCATCTGGGTTAGGAAAAATTTCAGTCAGTAGGATTTCAAAGGCTATCTAAATCCAAGCCTCCTGCAGCATAATTTCGCTAATCCTACACCACTCCTGACAGATAAGCATCTTGTTGAGTCTTGCATATTCCAGTGATACTGGTTACAAAAGAGCCCTTGGCAGCCTTTGCTATTGCATAATTGCTCATAAGAGGGCTGAGTTGACTTTGTAGAGTTTGAAACTTGGCAAATATCTCATCCTTTTTTTTAAGGGGTCACAAAAATAAAATTCAAATTTGGGATCCATTTTTTCTTATAACTGAAACTGATTCTTATCAGCCATGAAAAAGGCTGCCTTATTCTGGTACTTAATATTTTGAACACATGGAAGATTTTTTCCTGTGAAATCACTGTGTTCTTCCACTACACTTTTATTTCTGAAAGCAAGACATTCCTTGCTTTTTCCTGCTCCAGTCCTCCCTTCATAGATTATCCATACAAAAAGCAGATTCAGTGGTTGAACCCTCAACCTGACAATGGATTCAAAATTAGAAGGGATGAATTTGTCTATTCATATGTCTTACCACCAGAGTGCAAAGCTTTCTGATTATTCTTAAAATAAGTTCTTTCTCCCTCCTACTGAAGTTTAAGGCTATTCATTATTGTTGTTTTCTTATTAAGCAGAAGAAATAATTGATTACAGGAATCCACAGATTCAAAGATGCTCACAGATACAATCAGGTCTATTTCATTACTGTGGTGGGTTGACCCTGGCTGAATGCCAGGTGCCCACCAAAGCTGCTCTATCATTCTCCTCCTCAGCTGGACAGGGGAGAGAAAACAGAACGAAAAGCTCACGGGTTAAGACGACAAGGAGTGATCACTCACCAATTACCATCCAGGGCAAACCAGACTGGACTTAGAAGAACTCTTGCTGGGCTCAACTGCACTCCCAAATTGTCCACTTCCTCCTCCCCCAGTGGTGCAGGGGTACAGAGAATCACAGAATGGTTTGGGTTGGAAGGGTCCTCTGGAGATCACCTAGTCCAAGCCCCCCGCCAAGACAGGGCCACCCAGAGCAGGTTACACAGGAACATGTCCAGGTGGGTTTTGAACGTCTCCAGAGAGGGAGACTCCACAAGCCCCCTGGGCAGCCTGTTCCAGTGCCTTGCCACCCTCAGAGTAAAGAAGTTCTTCCTCATATTGTGGTGGAACCTCTTGTGTCCAGTTTATGGCCATTGCTCCTTGTCTTGTCACTGGGCACCACTGAAAAGAGTCCGGCACCATCCTCCTGGAATCCTCCTTTGAGATATTAATATGCATTATTGAGATTCTCTCTCAGTCTTCTCTTCTCTAGACTAAACAGGCCCAGCTCCTGCAATGTCTCTTCATGAGAGAGATGCTCCAGGCTAGAAAGGGACAGTGCTATCCACAGCAACTTTCATATTACGTGTACTCATTCAGATTAAACAACAGGGTACAACTGATGAGCGATTTGAATTAACAACACTCTAAGGGGGCAGAAGAGCTAATGCCCCCTAGAACCTGCCTTCCTACTATGAAATATATTCCAGTTTTACCCATAGTTTTAATAACAGTTTTTTATTTGACTGCAGGAAAACATTTGATTTGTATTTAAAGAGTTTAAACTCCAGTGCTCATAGAAACTAGTTTTACCCCTCTGTAATATTAAAAATACCCAACAAAAGCTCAGCTGCTATTTGTAATCTGTAGACTGTGAGTGAATAAATGTTTCGAGGTGGTGTTGGTAAACTTCAGTGAGCATCATTAGGAAGGACCAGTGGGTAAAGATCCAAACAAAAAAAGGCTGTTGCTCTGAGACAACTTTTTTTGCTGCCTTTGAATTGCTCACAAACATTTAGGAAGTTAATTTTCACCTGACAAGGCTGAATGTCTCTCTGCTGCTCATCTACTTAATGCACAGTGATGCTGTTGTTCTAATAGAGCAAAACCTGTATAATAAGATGTCCATATCAGTGTTGATTGTACATGAGGGAAACTGAAGCAGAACTAAAAACAAAATGTTGGAACATTTCTCGAAGAGTTGACAAAGTATTCCACAAAGGTAGTGGGATCAGCATGTTTTTGAAAAATGTGTTCTTTAAAAAACTTCTTGGTCCTTGACTCAGTAACAAAATTAAAAGGCGGGAGATAAGCAGTACCTGAAACCTTACCAGGATAACCCAGTTCTCTGTTCCATTTTCAGTCATCACGACCAGCTCCTAAGTCCTGGTACAAAACTAAGTTTCACCCTGCTTCTTCACAGATGTCAAATATATATTCATTCTCTCAATGAAATCAATAAAGCTTTTATATTCATGGCAAGAAACAGGACTCTGCCCTACATCACCATACTTTAACATGCCTATCTATAAATAAACATCCAGTAAGCTAAAGAATTCAATTAAGTTTTCATTTCTCTCAGTCAACTGCAGATCACAGAGGAAGCTCCAATGACAGCAAAGACAGATGATGAAAACCTGATCAATTGCTATCACTTCAATTTAGATAAAAAGTCACTCACTTTTCAGCTCTGCTTGGTGCCCAGAAGAGATTAGATAAAACTAAATCAAGAGGAAAAACAACCTAAACAACAGCCAAAGAAAATCTTTTCCAGCTCTTTTCCAGTGTCCTCACTTAATCCTACCATGTAAAGTCAGGCTACCAGCAATGACTTAAAGCAAATTCCAGAAGGCTTCTGAAAGTTATCAGTACTACTGAGCCTTCAAAGAAAACCAGCATGAAAAGTTAAACTACCTGTTTGCTAAAGCTGTTCCCCTCTATATGGGATTTGGACTGTATGATAGAACTTTGCAGAATATGATTGGAGTAAACACTACAAATTCTTGTGGCTGCATTATCCACTATTGTGTATGGCCATGCTGTGTGTGACTCCGAGAAGTACTGGTGTTACCCAATTGTTGTGAAGTCAGTGCAGAAGTTTGCTAAGATCTGTCTATCACACCCTGATTTATTTCAGTTTGTGAAATGCAGATCAAGCACTGAGATGCAGGATCAGCTACTGATACTTTAATTTGTATTGGATAACAGTTTTGCAAGTGGTTTCATGAAGCAAAATACAAAGGACATGAATTCAGCTCACTGTTACAAATAGAACGCAAGAATTAGAGGAAGAGCACATCTATTTCACCACCACAGTGCTGTCATCACGTATAGGAGTCTCTAAAGCAACTGTGCTTTATTTAAATGCTGAGGAATTACACTCAATTCATCCTACCAGATTCTGTGTGCAGCCGCAGTTCAAATATGAATAGCGTATCTCAGCAGGCAGAATTAGCACCAAAGGAAACATTTTAATGGGAACAATATTAATCCTAGATTTTATCTTTCTCCTGTCAACATTTGTCCTAGCACAAGTCACACAGTCACTTAACCTATTGTCTCGTGATGCCAAGCCCTGTAGCTGCAACACACATCAAGGCCATCTATCATGCCATTTGGCCCCCCTTTGGAACCAAGCACACTGCCGACATATGACCATGCATCCCACGGTGAGGCCCTCAGAGAAATATATATATCTCATCACATGACTGAATAGTTCCCTCTTACACAGCTGGGCTTACCAGCCCCGTGTGAAGAGTTACTGTACATCACACACACTAACACAGCTGCACAAAGGACTGCAGCAAGGGGCTGCAGGCACTCAGGACAGGTTACACATTGGCACCCAGTACATTCAAGGGGCCCTTGGAGAGCAAAGGATGTGCAGAGTGGATCACAGACTGTGTCAACCAGTCTGCCAGGCTGTACCAGGACTTCTACTGCCACCTCCTCATGATATGAACAATCCTTTGGCTTAAATTCTCTTTTCTAGCTGGCAACAATCAGCATAGTACAAGATAAACAGAATTTTGCAGTAACCAAAAATTACCAAAATTTTTAAAGTACTATATAATACCTTTCTTCTTTGAAAAGTCTTGTATAGTATGACTTGGCCAAATTACCTCATGTTGCCCCACGTTGGCTCAAAGCTAGAGGTACTGATGAACTACGAGGCAGAAAAATTTGAATGCTTTTCTGCCTCTGCTGCTAAAATAAGACTCATTTTCCTCCAAGCCTTCTATTATTTAACTCATGCAGTGTCACCATCTTGGTCGCCTAGTTTTTTTGAAAGTAGCTATAGAGTGTCAGAGATCAACAAGCACGTTGCCAGAGAGAGACACCACAGAAGTGCAAGTACCAGCTGTGTACTTGCATATTTAAAGAGAATTAAAATGGAAGAGAAAAATTACACTAGACCCAACAAGCAAAACATTTTTTGCCTAAAAGTCCAGCAGGTAAAAGATGCAAAGTTGGATGACAGAAGCCTTCACATATCATGGAAGACACACCTTCCAAACAATTCAGAGGGCCTAAAGCTGACCTGAATATTGAGGCAGCCAATTCAGAATCCCTCTTCCCTACTTTGCACTGTCTGAGCCCATGTTCATTTGTCTCTTCAGTTCCATATAAACTGCTAATTAATATTAACGTTGTTAACAAGCTTTCTCCTTTTTGGATAATAAATTACAAATCTTAGCTCAGGACTGAGAAACTGCATGAACAAAAAAAAATAAAAGGCTTGATTGCACAGAATCCAGGGCTTACATCCCTCTCCACACCATCATTTATACACAGACGCTTTCTTGTTATGATAATCACTGGACATTAGGTGGTCACACAAGCAAACAGTAGAAGAAGCCTGGGATATCCCTGGGAAGACTGTATAGATGCACAAAAAGTGCTTTTAGTAGAGGATATCTTTATACTTCACCTAGTTTCACTTAATGAACATCTCAACACTTCCAAAGCTGTATATCACTTGACGTGATTCACAGAAGTCAGCTGGCTGACATGCACTGCACTAATGTAAAGGGATTGAAGTCAATGAGCTACAAGTATGGACAAGCCTTAATTTCACAATTGTACAGACACTTGCAAAAGCATTGTCTGGCTGTGGGGCTTTTGTTGTTGTTGTTGTGTTTCATATTCCCGTACACATTATTAGTCAGTTACAGCAAGAACATCTAACTTGTACAATGAGTAGCATATCTCCAATAAGGCAGGAAAAAGGGTTGTGAAGGCCCAGTGGTTAAAATCTCACTGAAGCACTTCATTCCAGAAAACATCACTTTAGGAAACGGCTGCCTTTTCTCCCTTCCCCTCCCCCCTACCCCCTTCCACCCCCCCCCCCAAAAAAAAAAAACAACTCTATTAAACCACATTCCTTACTAAAAAATGCAGTTTTAGACATTCACCCCAAAAATTGCTGGCATTACGTTCTGAGATTTGCTTTAATTTTTCTACTGTTATTATTATTCTAACATGAATTCATAAAAGCACTGCACAGTGCCATGGCTACTAGAGAAAAGTGAGGAAATAATTAAAAAGAAATCAAAACACACATCAATATAAATACTGATTTGGAAATGAAATTACAAATTGTTATTTTGGAAAAGTATAGTAACCCTACCCTCAAAGGCAAAGAGACACCCATCAACTATATTCTCATTGTTTCCATTACAGATGAAGACTGGGGAATTATTAGTGCAACAAGAAGTAGAAGATCCAGTACTTCCCACAAACAAAATTCATTATTTTACCCAAACCTGCACCTGCAGCATCCCATCTTCAAACTACGTTTTCTCACTTTCCTCTCCCCTCCTCTCCACAGATACATGTGAGAGATGAAACCTATCTGCAGACTTCACCATAATCAGCAACTTCTTATTTATGAAGACCCAGAAGCTAATGTAAGCTTATTGCTGAGATGACGGGAAATACAGGAGGGGAAGGAAGGGGAGGTGAAGAAAAGGAATGAAACAAAACACCCGAAGTAGAAAGCTCAATTTTAGCTTTCTAGATCTTCCAGAAATCGTGGGCTGGGGCTGACTAAGCCCTGTCTAAACTAAGGCTGCTCAGAGGATACATAGTAGCAGGCCTGTGAAACTTTACCTTTTTAACAGCAGTGATGCAAGGGGCACACACATCGCAGTACGTATTTGCAGTACGAGGAACATCTAATACCTAAAACCAATTTCTCTGGGTTGTGTGATTATATGTGGAATTCTGGGATTTATTCAGCTTTGCTATAAATTTACTGCTGTTACTTTTCGGGGACATTTCTTTTCCTAGATGCCCAGAGTCAGCGTTTGATTGATTCGTGTGGTTTTTCTAGTTACCCACTAAGTTGGTTTGAGCAATTCATTTGTTAATATAGTGAAACACACATTCAGAATTACAAATTGTTTAACAAGTTTTGACAAACAAGTCCCTTGGTGGTCTTGAAGATTCTCAGAAGCAGATGGATGAGGTACAATTTTATAGATTCTCTTTCCTGTTTGTGTAAAGCTGCTAAGGTCTGCAGTAGGCTTTAGTGCAAACAAGGGGCATTGTCAGACAATAAAGAGACAATTGCCTGTGTTAGCACAACAATTAATTTATTTGCACAGAACCACTCAGTCTATTTGTTACCAGAAATGTGCTAATTATTCCTGCTAATTACATGCAAAACCTTCATTATCACCTATATGAGGAAGAGGACCCCTCAGGTTTCAGTGACAAATTAATTACTGTGTTTTCCTTCTGAATGTACTTCTAGACAGTCCCTGTTACCTCAAAAATAAATTGGCTGGCAGGAAGCTCCTCTCTCAGAGACATTCTGCAAACTAAAAGCAAACATACAAATATCATATCAAGTTGTTATTGCTATTTTTTTAGGCAGGTATACCCTGAAGCTCTTAGAACTACTATATTAATTTACAAGCTCTTAATCTTAATAAAATACACCGTGCACTGTTAAATTCCACTATGTAACTGTTTTCAGAGTCCTTTACACATCTATAAAACAACCGAAAAGGCAGCAGGCACTAGGTTTTAAAAATACAGCAAGTAAGATCAATGGTAAACTACACAGTCAGTACACAGTCCATTTCAGTAAAGAAATATAATTTTAAATTCATAATAACTGAAGTGAAAAGGACAGCAAAGTGGCTGAATTACCCAGTCTTTCATTATCACCATTCTAACTCAACACACAGGATGCCTGGCACCAAGACCTTGCAATGCATGTCAGGGGGAAAGGAGGTTTCATGCAGAAGGGTGAGGAAGAGGAGGCACACGGGATCAAAGTCTTGATTTGGAAGGTAGGAAACATGGTGAGTGAAGGAGTTACAGCACAGTGACTATGAGAAAGGGATGAGTGGAGAGGCTGCACTGAATTCAGTGCAGATAACTGACTATTTCAAAGAAAAAAATCAATCTCTTAAATTTTGCTTAGAACCTGTTTGGTAAGTTTCAGCCACTCCTGTATGATACCTTGCCAAGAGCCTGCCTCTGCTTCCATTAAAAGGTTCTTTGGAATATAGTGCCCATTGTCCATCCTCCACATAGGTCCTCAAGGCTTCTTCAATTTCTGTGTTTGGCATGGCAGAACATCAATATCTTAACAATTCAGAGTGTCATCAGCATCCATTAATGGGCACATGATCATTGGCGTACAGTTCCAACCACAACTTTAGCAGCATCAACAACACTACCTTGTACAAAGCAACAGCTAACCCTGTTGTCCCAAAAGTGCAATCATTACTAGGTGGCTGGATACAAATTGTGCTTTCTTGGCGTGGTATAGAGTAGCTCAGACAGAGCTACTGAAAAGCTGGAAATACAGTTTCATAGTGAATCAGATGATGATTTACACCCACACAAAGTTGTATTTCAACAGCCACTCCACCTGATGAAGATAAAGCAGGAATGGAGGAGTGGATTCAGGATCTGGATGTCTGCAAGACACAGCCCCACCTCTCCAGACCATCAGCACCAAAAAGCAATGCCCAGGAGCACTGAATCTAGCCCTAAACACAAGTTTGTCCATGACCTGTGCCTTTCCTTCACTTTAATCTGGATATTACTTGCCATACAGCCCTCTCTACTACATAAAATGTAAGATACTTATCTTCATCTTTACTTGTATCTGTAGCCCATTCCTCAGAAAAGGGTATCTTATTTTGAGTATCAAAAGACTGACTTAAGCCCTTAATTCACTCATGGTACCTCCCATGCCTACATGTTTCTGGTTTTAAGTGTGTTGGTGTTTTCTACGATGTTCTCCCTCAAAGGCAACCCCCATAAATAACTATATGGCAACTTCATTATTATTCAAGTCTACCTTCATTCTCATTCAAGTCTACCTTCATTCTCTCAGTTGAGGCCTTCATAAACTTCAGTAACAATAATGTTAATGGTATGCTCAGCTTCCATTCTGTACTACTGAATACAGAGTTTCACTGCAGTTTCCATTTGTGTATCTTGGTTTGTCACTTGGTCAGAGGGCAAGATATTCAAAGCAAGAACTATCTCTTTAGTGTATTCTTGTAGTAGTTAGCATGTCTTAAACACAGCTTGGCTATAATTAATAATAATAGAAGTAATCATAGTAGTAAGAGGATGAGGAAGCACAGTACAAGTTTAACAAACCAGTATGACAGGGAAGAATAAAATATTTGTAGGCCAATACCACTTTCACCATTATTACAATGAAAATTTTTAAAGGTTACTGGCAGACCAGCAGAGAAGACATGCCAGCTGGCAGGTAACCACAACTGCATGCACTTATAATTGCTATTTTAATTTTAGTCTATAATCCTGAGGTTCTGGCACATACGTATCATCTATATTTGTGTCCTCTAACTCAATATCCACCCCCATTCAAAATAAATCAAAATGAAAATAGTGGATGAAAAGGAGGAGTACTGTACCACACCTGAGTGCAGTAGAGTGTTCTTTTTAAGTCAGAGCCGTTCATATAAAAGTAAGAATGTGCTGTGGTTTATTTCCCAAAAATCGTAACCCATAAAATTATGCCTAATGCTCAGACCCCTCCACCAGCATAACTTTGTTGATAGGCTATTAGTCCATTCCATGAGGATAATAAAACCTTTTACAGATGAAAATTTCTCACCTCCAAATCCTAGCTTATTACAAAGTCTTCTGTTCCAAAGCACAGGAAGGTTTCCTTGACATAAGCAAAAAAAATCACCCCTGAAATTTAGAACATGCTTTTTAACCAGTGTATCACCCTTTACAACTGAAAACCCAAAAAGATGATAGAAAAATTATCATTGCTGCTAGACCGCTAACAAGTGGCCTCCAACCTACTGTACCCAAAAGCAGTTCAGATCCAGAAAGCATAAAATTAACCTATGATAAATTCATTGAAAATTGATCTCAACAAGCAGGAGTTTAGCAGCAGAATGCAAAAGCAGGGCATAACTTACTTACTTGATGACAGAAAGAGCTTTTTCCATTTATTATATCCATGTTGCTCACCAGATTCTTTTAATCCCTTAATCAACTACAAGAACAGCAACATTTGACTTACTTTGAGAGGCAGCTGGCAACTGGGAGGCCATGTGGAAATGAGAATAGGAGGGCAATTTGAGGTGAAAGTGATGGAGGAAGGGGATTGATCTGAAAAACTAAAAGAGTGCACAAAGAGAGCTGCATGGCATCAAAAATTATCAAGAACCGGAAGGGGAAGATGGAAAAGCAGGTGATTTCAGCCTGGTTTTGCTATGACACAGAGGAGGAACAAGACATTGCTTGAATTGACAGTGAAATATTTGAGAAAAATATGAGTTTGCCTAGAAGGCAAACCCTTTCAATGTGGGCCTTAATATCTTCTAATTTGCCTAGACTGAATTGTGAGGACATATTTTTGGCCTGGGCTATACCACAAAATATGAGTAGGATTAAGAGCATTCAAAGTAGTTGACAAGACACTGAAGCAAGAGGGTGTTCCCACAGAGACTAGAAAGTTGGGGTCAGTACTGGATTAGCTAACACACAGACTGCATCTTGTGTTCCAGTGGCTTAATCACTTCACTTAAACCTATCAGCATATAAAAATAGCAACAAAAAAAAAAATAAACTCTTTGTCATAGCTGGAGATGGCAACCATGTGACAAAGAATGACTCAGGAATATTTCTGGCTTCTTCACTATGTATGAGGTTTTTAGAGTTTACTTCCTCTCTTATTCCTTCCCATCTAATATTATGATAAAATTTTCAGTAGTAAAAATTGTTATAATAGTTTAGTAGGAAGGGCAATGTTTTCAAATGTAGAAGCCTAGAGACTTCTACATCTATAGCTACTAAGGATATGGATCCACTCTTCCTCCCAGTACCAATGATAGTCTATTAAATTCTCCAAGAGAAGGAGTAAATACTGAAGTTGGAAACAATGGATCAAAGTCTGAATTATAGTACTACTAACATTTATTTTATGAACATCCAAGTGCACTAAAATACAAAGTAATTTTAAACTCCTTTACATTCGGGAGAGAGGGGGAAGCAGTTGCTGGATACGGGATTTTTTTTAGACCTACATTTTCCTTCAGGTTTTCACATGCTCCTGGATAAACATTTCCTGGCTCAATATTGTGTTTGCTCACACCACAGTTCTTCCACAGAGGCATTTACTTCCTGCTGCAAGAAAGGTGTAGGGAGGCAGTGTGCATTGGAGCACCATTTATCCTTTTCAGACAAGGTTCGATTTAGAAAAGAAACAGCCACAACTGGCTGGGTACCAAGAGCCGAATAAATGATTTTACTGTTTGATTATCCACATCATTTAAATCCAGTGTAAGTGGCAATTGGCTTGCTTCCGGTCATACTGGCACCTGGGTTGCACAACAAGTTTGTCTTGCACAGAAACGTTAGGTTTCTGGAGTTGAGAGACTGCTGGAACTGTCAGCTTTCAATTATTTTGTCTTGGACTGAGCACCTGAACTCCTCCCTATTCTCTGGCATAGCAGCTAAAATGGAGCCATCCTGCTGGAGCCGGTAGAGCCAGCAGCTTCCCTAGGGACCCCCACACCCTTCCCCTCACATTAATAAGTGGCTAACTAACAGAGTAAATAGAAATAAATTAGCAATTAACTTATCCTGGAAGATGTCAAGGAAGAAGAGAATCCCAAAGAGGAATTTAAATAAGGAAAAAGATGTATGAGCTTTACAATTCAGCATCAGAAAGAGAACTTGCATAAGATACTGCATATAAGAAAATAACAAAGTGGTTTTAAACAAAATAGAAAGGAAATCTCCAAGGCTTACATGACTAATGGAACTGAGAGGAGGGATGAGAAATGTTAGTACTATCTCTGGTTCAGGAAGTCCCAAAACCATGATTTAGTAGAAGGTAGGAGAGTACACCAAGAAAGGATCACTGCATGCTTGACATTTTCTTATACGCTCCCCCAGGCTGCTGTCAGAAACAGGATACCCGGCTAGACAGATGTTTAGTCTGATCCTGTATGACTGTTCTTACTTTGTGATACTAAGACATAAATGTGGATAGGAAGAAAGTTATGTGCAACTCCAGGATTACATAAAACTTGAAGTTGATGCAGGCAGAGATGCTGACAGTGAGGGGATTCAAACTGAGAGGTGTCAGCTCTGGGCAAATTCTGATCACTATGGACCTCACCCCTGGAAGGAGTTCATACTGTCCAAAATCCTTCTTAAACATTTCAGGACTTGTCTTCAGGGCATGGGGCACCTATGTAGTCAAACTGCTTCCCCTACTCTCCTCTGGTCCTTCAGTTAAACATTTCATTCTTTAAAAAAATGTTAAATATTTCTTTCCTCTGTCTGTGAAGTAATATCTGTCACTATGCTATTGTCAATGTGGACATTTTCCACACTGCATCCTCCAGGTCTTTGCAAGAAAACAAACACCACCAGTTTTTCTCATATGCAAGTCAAAACATGTTCACTAAGTACAGTGTCCATTATCAGTCCCGCAGGCGGATGGGAGCAAAAGCAGAAATGCAGAGATAGTTTGCAACACAATAACAATGTCATAATGTCAATCATGATTTCTAAGTAAGTTGTACATAGATGTCCCAAATCATCACAGTTCAAACATATGAAAAAAGGGTCAGGAAGGGTTTTATTTCCTACTTTAGTGCACACTACTGCAAATGAGGAGCAACAATCACAAGAAATATTCTTTGAGCACAGCCACGAGAAAGACTACCTTTTATTGCTCTTAGCCATTTTAATTCATGCTCTTGTGACAGTCAGGCAGGCTTGCTAAAGAAACTGTATATAGAAAATGTTATAAAACAGTTGCAGCAAGTAGCCTATAGATCAGCTTATTTGCTGTGACAAATTACACAGGGCGTGCCATACACCAATACTCCATATTCTCTTCTGGGTCACTGAATTGATCCTGGTTCAGATCCCAGACAAACCATTTCATATGCAAAGCCATTAAAGGACTAGAACTATTTTCTTTTCCTAGCTCAGACTAACCTCTACTCTAGGAGGTAGGGTAGTCTGCAAGGCAATATGCAGCAAGAACACAAGCCCACTCAGGCATTTCTTGCAAGACTCTAGGCACTGTAATGCTGTATAAAAGGGAGCTGCACCACCTTTTTCCTAGCGGTAGCAGCTGCCACTGCATTTTATGAGAAGATGAAGATGTCCACAGATACTGTGTGCTCTGGGAACATTTACCAGATCAGCTCTCCCAGGTAATTCTGAACCCAGAACATCTGCTTCCTGGATCCCAGCCAAGCTTAAGGAGCAGGGGAATGAGAGCTGCGGAACAGGGCTGTTGTGCGCCATGGAATGGTAATACTGTTTGCAGAGCTTAGGTGTTTCCAGGGCTAGACTGCAGTTAAGGAGGCACTCTTACAGTCACAATTTTGGATGTAAATTGTTTTCTCGACCAGATCTATTCCTCTCAGCAGTACATATTTATTCCTCAGCTGATTGCTTGAGAAAATTTCTTACTGCTGTGTGCACCACAGCCTGATCCCTAAGGTGAGTCTTCAGGATAGAAATGCTGTATAAATAACACATTAAGTAGTTATAATGGAATGATTTTCACTATGGAGGTATTCACCTCATCTCATTTCAGACATCTTTTAAAAAACAGGTTTTTTCTTAATTAATTATCCAGGACCTCTTTCATAATGGGAGGGTGATCTGTTGACAGTAACAGCTTAAGCAGCAACTTCGATAACATCAGACCTGCCACTTAAAGAATAAAAATACTCTTGAACAAAGTTTAAAACAGATGAGACAATTGGCCAGAGTGCAATACTTCCTTACTTCCTCTCTGTTCTGACAACCAGTGAAGCATAGACAACTAGTTTAAATTAGAGAACAATGTCCATGTGTTTATGTTATGATAGTCAATGTCATCTTGTACCAGAAGAAACAGGACTCGTGCAGATGGATTTATTTAAAGTTAATGCACTTTAAAATACATTGATATTACATTTTTAGTTATCAGCTATAATTTTTTTCAGCTCTTGGATTCTTGCAGAGTTGAGACGTGTGCAACAGGCCAGGTACACCAGATAAGACTCACGTTATACCATGAGAAAGGAAAAGAGAATTTCTCATAACATCAGCATTTGTTTAACCTACCTTGCCCTACACTGTCCATCAGAGTAATGCTAATTCTTATTGATAAGTAAAAATATATGTGTATCTATGTAAACAGAAAAGGAGAGGTAGATGTTTTGATAATTTAAAAGAGGATTAAAGACCTTTAATTAATCTTTACATATCTTAAGGAATGCATATAATTTCGATCGTAACACCTATTCGAGTCATACCATTGTGCTCTTATGGAAGACCACAATTAATCTGCTACCTCTCCAACTAATATTTCAGTAACTTTAGAATTATTTAAGACCCCTTCCAGATCAATAATCCCCCACAGCTGAACTGGTTTCAACAGGAACAACTTTACTGGGGGCAGGGGAAGGGGAAGGTAATTTCTCTTATACCTATAATACTTATCAGAGATACTGAGCAGCAACATTTTTGATGCTGTCTGATACCAGATGAGAAATTGTTTTCTAATTAAATGGAAAAGTAGCATATGTATGAGGTAAGAGCCAATTTCTGAGTGCAGAACTACTACCATTTTCTCTTTTCGTCGGGTCAGTCTACCCTGCTTCCTCAAAAGAAGACACAGTAAAGCAAAATGTGACCTTGGAAATATTTGCTATGTATGGCATACAAAAACTTATTCCCAAGACTCCACAGCCCTGAAGTGTTTCAAAAACAGGCAGAGAAGAATGAAAAAGCAGACGGGTGACAACGATGGCATCAGCAAAATAAATAACTTATGCTTCACTCAAGTATTTTGTATTCAATGCACAAGTTACAACTCATAAATTTCATTAATTCTACCTAATTTATACCAGAATCCATTGCCTCTTTGTATTTCAAGGGAAGAGAAATACACGAGATATTGTGGACAAAACTGATATTTCTTGTGGGAATAAAATCCAAACAGAAAGAGAGAGAGAGACTTAGGCTTAATCTTCCTTATTATTTGATAAGAAGCATTTTAGCATTTTCTGAGTAAAGGTACAAGTAATTTATGGTTCTGATCACTCCAGTATGCTATTCCATACCTAAGAGTAGAAAATGTTTCAAATATTTAACAAATCAGGGCTAATTATACAGAATAATTGAATCCTTAATATAAAGCCTGAGAGACTTTATTCTTCTAATGCTACATGCTGCTGATGTGAATACCATGAGAAAAGATAAAGCTCCAGACCTGTTAATACAAAGAAGACCGTAAAAAATTACTTTCAGTTTTGAGAAAAACACTAGGCTCTGGATATAAGTTAATTATTAAAGTTCAATTCCCTTTTTTTTTTTCCCCAGAAAAAGTTATTTTAATTACTGCTTTTTTATGCCAAACGTCTGCTTTACATAAGAGAAGAAATTACTTTCTATTTGAAGCAAAGCCTACTAGAAATAAGAGTTACTCAAGGGCAGTATTTTATTGATAAAGCCTTTTTCTTTATAATCATCCTACGTCATAACATTTCACAGGATTCATGAGGTTTATATTTTCTCAACGGCAGAAACAACTGGAAGTTCTGATCTGGAGCTAACAATCAAACCAAAGCACTGTCTAGTGTTGGAGTAATTTTTGCTTTTTAAACCCTAGATATAGTAAGAGACAGGGCTTCATAAAAGCAGAGAAGGTTATGTGTTACCGTAAGAGCTACTACCATTTTTTTAACAGTTATGAGTATTTGCATACATTTCCATGCACTGAAAGCACAGCCATTCAGAACAAACAAGGTTCATTACGAAGACAAACATGTAGAGTATGACTCAGTGACAATCCACACAATGGCTGATTTAAACTTTTTCGGTCTCCTCCATTCAACTGACCATTTCCTGAGGAGGAGGAACAGCTAAGGATGCCTTACATCCCTTTAGCCACTTCTTATTTTTGATAAACCCTGGGGCTGCCTCTGTTACGGTGAGTGAATACACTAAGCAGTTTGTTCAGTCTGTTGAAACCTCCAATATGGTCTCTGACTTCTAACAGGCAACCTTAACTGAATCTCTCTCAAGTAGTGGAACAGGTAGGAAAACTGGTTTAGCAGAAAGACATACACAGTTCCCTTAACCAGTTCAACTTTAAGCCATGTCTGCATGCATTCCTACTGCCTGTGACAATAGTAACACTTCCTTTCAGCCTAATAGGTCCTGAGCCCCATCCTTTGTCTGCTGATTAACTGCTCTATTCATTGACCAGACCACTAATTGCATGCTCCTTATAGTTACCCTACATTACTGTAAGAATTAATGAGACACAATTACAGCTCCCAGAAATCTCAGGCCTAGCCAACTGCAAAGCACTCCAACTGAATAAGAACTCCCCAAGAATAAAGGGAAAAATTCAGCCCATTGTTCACAGGAAGCAGAATGTTTTTTGTTTAAAAATTGTATTTATTTGAAGCTGTTTCATAATTAGGCCCTGGAGAGGGAAAAAAAAAAAAAAAAAAGGAAAGGAAAGGAAGAAAAAAAAGGAGAGAATAGAGAAAGAACTTGGGAACCAGCATTCACTGAGAAATCACAGTGGATGCAAAGAAACACACAGTTCAGATATAAGAGGAAAAAACATAAGAGATGGAGTGCATGAAAAATTAGTGTTGTGAATACTACAAACATCTAGAATCAATCAGCTGTTTAAACAGAGCATGTCCCGCTCTATGGGAATTGCCCCTAATGCAATCTTCTATTTGACTAATATAGCTTCAATCCTGGCCAGTTTAAAATAAGCATATGGTATGCTTCTGCACTCATGTCTCTACTATGAGATGGAGGAAGAGGATTTTAATTTCCCACTCCTGGAATTTAGTATGCATTAGAAGTCAGTGTCATTAGCCATGAAAGTCAAAAGGAAGGAGAGAAAATGAGTTTTTTGAAAATCAGCCATATTGAAAACTGCACTCACATTTAATCTGTGTAATCAACAGCCACAGCTATTCAAAGTCTTAGTGACTACAATCACTACCTATTAGCCTGTAAGTAGTTCAAAAGCTATTATTCTCACTTGAACAATTTTCCAATACACAAGAGACAACATTAAGTTAATGAAGTTAATATGCAAAGTCAATATTCTTTGTTATGAAGTCGTCTTCTTCCATTGGTTCATCTTCAATCTATTTTCACCACATAAATTTGATTTGAATTACTTATATAGTTTGGTACTTAAAATAGATCTTGAAATGCAGCACCGTATAGTCCTAGTAACCATTTTCCAGGGTACAATTTATAGCAGCCACTGAGACCTCAAACTAAGGATGTCACAGACTGGCACTGCTACACTCCAGAATCAACATCTTTGGACAGAAACAACATTTTTTTGTACAACGCTACAGGGATTCTCAATAATTGCACCTAACTGCGATAATAGTTTAAATTCATGGATGTTCTTCTGATACTACTGCTCACTGATATCACAGCAGAACACTTTCCTGCATGAAGCAGACAGTTACCACCATGTGGTGCTGAATCTCAAGCAGGAAACAAGGCACGAATATGGATCAGAGACCTTTGTGTTCAGTGTATAATAAGACCAATATCCCTGTCATAGAAAGCAATCATTAACTCAGGGATCTTTTGTTAACTGGCCCTTGTGGCTGGACTGGTAACAGCAGGGATTGAATTTGCAATCCTCAAGACTAGAGTCGTCTGTCAGGGAGACTGCAAACCTACAAATTCATCCATTTCCAGAGTCACATCACCTAGCTTGTTCAAGCTATTCCTGTTTCAAGGACCAAAATAGAACAAGTCCAAATTCCTGCAAACTATGATGTGAAATTATTTCTGCTAGAGCAAATAATGTATTTTGGTACCTGCTCCAGCCTTCATTTGAACAAATACAATATGCCTATGCTTGAGGTTAGTTGTAATTTCTGGTTAGGGTCTTCTCTCTGCATAAGAGAAAAGGGAGTCCTTCCTGCAGACAAACACTAAGAATCCACTCCTTAGGTCATCAATTCCAACTAAGGTAGAACTTCTAAATGAAAGACAATTAGAGGCACACAGGAACTGCATCTCAAGAAACACAGGAAGGTTTCAAGTCACAACATGAGTTCACTCACAACATTTCTACTGTTCTGTTCTACTACAGATTTCTTTGTGGTGCTGCATGTAGGGCAGCAAAGGACAATCCCGATCCAACAAGTGCTTCCACATGCCTATATTTTCTGGGAATGATTCACTTGAGGAAGCTTCCACTTTTGTAATTCTCGTCCTTTAGTTTGTGTGTTGCACATCACAAGATTCAGTGCGAGGGAGTTTCCTTTCTTCCTTTCCATTGTTCTGTCTGCATCCAGACTCTTTTCTTCATGCAAGTAGTTAACTTAAACAATGGTTATGCCTATATTGTCTCCTAAGCGTGGTCCCAAACCTACCCTCAAGACTAGAACCACCAACAGGACAGGTACTAAACATGAAAATGCATGCCTCAGCAGGCATTATTCATGCAACTTGCAGAGGTAAGATAACTCAGGAGACAGAAGATGAACAGGAGACAGAGATCACATACTATTCTTAGGAGCTGCTCTAGAGGTCATTCTTCAGAGGTACCTAAGCATAGACTATGAATACAGTGTGCAGTGCTAAACTCGCATATGAGTCCCTATAGGATGAGGCCTACAGCTGATTTACACTAGAAAGGTTAATACAAAAATTATACTAACAAGATTCCTCTTCCCAAGCAATTTACACCTATCTCTCAGAGAAGTAAAATGTACAGGTAAAAAAAACTTCTTACACAGCTGCTGCACTAGGTTTTTTTTTTCTGGCATAACTATGTCAGCAAAAAGTTCGTATCCCTTCCTGACAGGCCTCCTTGATAACACTTTCAAGTGCAAACCAGGTGTCAGTATTTCAGTTAAGACAAGAAAGGAGTTCTGCACTAGTCATGAGCTGCGTATGTAGCCTTTCATGGCCTGGAATAAGCCCCTGCTTCCAAGGAGGTCAAATCCCATGGTCATGTTTTCTACCACCATAATCTCTCACAAGCACTGGTTAATACAGCACTAATATGGTATTGCATTAACACATATAGAGTCAATGAAAATATCATATCAGTCAACAAACCATTTATATTCCGTATTCCATCTAAAAACATTTATTTGTACTACATGAAAGCCACAAAAAATTCAGTGCATGTGAGGCAGCAACACTTCTATGTAAAAATATGCTGTGATCTTTAGATTAGACTAAAAATAATTTTAAGTCTATTAATGTCTGGACATTTCAGTTGGCTGCATTTGTCATTCAGATTTAGACAATTCTAGGAAGAGATTCTACCCAATGAGCTCCCCAGTGTATTTGATCATGAAACAAGATGGCCAAGTACAACCATCTTTCATTTTAATCAGCATCATTAGGTAGAAAGTTAAGAATACTCATTTGAGACAGCTTTTAAATAAAAAGTTCATAATTAAATACATAGACCTACCCTATGGCATTAGGCAGCAACCCCTCAGCTGAAAAGATTAGAAGAAGCCATGCTGCCACGGGCAGAGCTGCAGAGTGCCCCTCAAGAATCACCAACACTGTACCTGTTCCTAACCTAGTTTACCATATTCTCATCATCTCCAGTTCAGTTGCTCTCTGTCCCTGTGTGATTTATTTATGGAATATGTTTAGGCCTTGCACTGATGTGGCAATTGATAAGGCCCTTTGAAAGCACCCCTCACTGAGGAGGAGTGCAAGTGAGGCCATGGTCCACCTGGGGTGTTCCTCAGTACAAGTGATGATGCCCTGTGATATAAATCAGCATGAATAGAACAAAGTGTTTCTAACTACTTACACATGCAACACTCACGGCTGTCAATTAGCCAAGCAGCATGAGTCTCTGAGCTACAAGAAACAATCAATCACATTAATTTCTTTAATTAATTAATTAATGCTCCTTTATTGAATATGCAGAAAGAAAATAAGTTTCACAAGCAAAAAAAAAAGCAGTCGGTGGTATCAAAAGCATTTAAATCACTACTGCAAATTGTACTGTACTCCTAAACCTTTTTTTTTTAATTTTTTTTTTTAGTTTTTTTTTTATAGTCTGCTAATATTGCTCATAGCCAGAAGTGTGGTGAAACCAGGATTGTCTGAAAACTGTTCACATACCACCAGCTGAGAAAAACACTGGTATTAGTCTAGAAACTAATTTATTCTCAAAAATCAGCTTTATTCTTTGCAAACAACACTGAAGGGAAACAATACTGCAATGAGGCAACAGCAGCACAGAGCACATGCCCACTTTCATTCTCACCTTATTCACTGCCCTTCCAACACTCTTTCTTCTGTTCATTTAGCTACATCCAAAAATCCTATCACCCTGGATACCAGTCCTCAACAGGGTGATTTCCTCTTTCCTGTGTGGTTGGTGACCTGTGTGCACTCAGCATCCTGTGCTCTAAGGCTTTCTCTGTCAAAGTCCATAAGGTACAGAGATAAGACAACACTCATCCCACAGGCTGGCTGGGATCCACTGTCTGCATCCTCCTTCCCCTCCTGTAACTTTACTCACATTTTAAAAAGTGAGCGTGGTACAATACCAGCTGCGTTGAAAGAATCAGGACCCCCACACCTCTACTAGTTCACCCTTTCCCTGCTCCTCCTAGGCCTAGAAGTTTTCTCTTTCCCTCACTATCCCTCCTTCAGCAGCAGCTGACACTTGCCTAGCTCATCATTTGGGCAGCATCAGAAGCCAACATCTGTAGGTTATCTGCTTTCTTCCAGTCACTTAATCTATCAGGACACAGGGCAAGGGATCCCACTGTGCTCCTGAGGAAAACTTGGTTCATGATGAGATGGAAAAAAATGCACCATGATTGAAAAATGGTTGATTTTTCAGAGCATTCTTTAACGCTAGAGTGCTTGCTTATGTCTGCTTTCATTCCTTTCCACTTCTGCCACACATTAAGGAAAATTGTATTGTAGAAGTTAAAAGCCTATCAAGGTTAGAAAGCATTCTGCTTTCACTGTGCACTTCAGATACAATAACCTGTGTAGTGAACTAAGGAATGGAGAAGTCAGATCATACACAGCTAGAGGAAAGACTGATTTATGCCCTGATTTACTATTACTAGTTTCATAAGAGCAACCAGCAGAGTCATTTCAGTGACAATAGCACTAGACTGCCATAGGTTTTACATTATTTAACTGCTGCAGCACATATCCCTAGTCCTATCCTCTTTGTCAGAGTAGAATTTGGCTAATAAGCAACTTGCATATTGGGCATACATTGGTCAAAAAACAGATTGAGTGGGCAAAATAGTCAAATCTCTGACAATTTTGAGCCTTAATGATTCCTTTTATAACATCATTACAAGGTAGCTAGCTCTATTAATACCAAAGGTCTTATGTTTCATACATGGCAATGTGAGAGGGAAGCTGGTCACTTGAAATTAAGTGTGCTAGTGCCTTTATTAGGTACTCAAAGTGTAGAGGGGAAAAGAGCTGAAAAGGAATGGACAGTCCAAAGAAATACAGGATAAGACTAGGAAAAAACATATCCCAAAACAGAAGCATACTTAAGGAACCAAATTGCCAATTAACAGTAAATAGCCAATGAGGAACGTGTATGGAAGAATGTAGGGCTGTATGCAGAATTAAGGGGCAATACCGCAACAAAGCTTTATTAATGGAGAATTCCAAGGTATTTAGGCTCCTAAATCCAACCTAGGAACTTAAACTCCCACTCAGTTCTACAGGAAATTAGGCACCTCCATATGTCAGTGGATTCAAGCTCAAGAACCATTACCGCAATGCATCAGTATACATGCCTCTGGTGCCTTAGGCACTCTTAGGCAACCATAAAATATTTCCAAGAAACCCCTGATGCACCAGTGACTAAGAACAAACCTCCCACTCTACCATTAATATGCTGAATGTTCTACACATAGGACCACTTAATGAGACTCAGTAAAAGCATGAGAAGAGCAGTTGCAGAAATGCAGACTATGAGGAAGTGAAGTTACGCGCACTTGCTTATCCTGAACCTACCTAGAGGTTCAGAAATTTCATCTGTAAAGCTACCAGCCTTTCTTCACACACAATTATCATGTACTATTTGTAATACCATAGAACCTACAAGCTCATACTATTCCGTAACACAACCTACAGGTCATGGACCAGTCCTACATAGACCCAAACGCCAAAACCAGTATGCGTACACATCTGATGAAAGTCGTACCATCCACATATTAGCCACAATTTTTTTTAAATGTATTGGCTCAGAGTAAATCTAATTACTACCATCTATTGTAGAATTATCATAAACACATTCTTCATATTACAGTAGAAAGGAGAAATACACATTGAACCACAGTGAGGAATACAGTATTACATATACATTACATATACATTACATATAAGCAGGAGAAACCCCTTCCTTGTATGCAGTATTAAATATAGCTAGCTAGATTAAAATGAATTCCATGTAACTGACTTACAAAAACTGAAGAAATGGGAACCACTCCAGTAGTTATAATCTTAGAGAGCTTTCTGTTACAAACATGAGAATACGTTTTGTAAATCATTTATAACACCTTCCACTCAGAACCCCTGTGTAGATACTTCACTGTTACCACACATAAAAATTAAAATAACTTATGAGAAAGCAACAAAGGAAATTTATCAGGCAACCTGATACTAATATCTTCATAGGGTAAACTATAGTTTAATGGAGATATTCTCAGCAATACATGTGTTATATTTTTTTCCTTCATATTTGGATTCTATTTCATTTACATCATGACATACATTGCAAGTCTAAGAACTGCATCGTTTGTACATGACCTCTACTCTCTTTCAGACCCCCTCAGTTACACAGTTGTCCAGGTTAAAGAAAAATCAAGTGGTTTGTCTGAAACAAACCACATATATTGTGTTCGTTAGCTGAAGTCACAATAAAAATCAAAATATCAAAACCAACCCAAAAACCAGTGCTTGCTTTACTTTACCTTTTTTTCAGAATAAACTCGCATAATTAAGCTTTCCACTTTTCCAAGTAGCTGACTATGTATTCCTGCACAGCAGGAGGTTTTCTCCACAACCATATTGACTTGGACAATAAACAAAGCAGAAATCCCTGACTGGAATTTACAGCTAAATTTAACCATGCATATTGTTAGTAAAATTTGCATATCTGTCTTTCAACATTAAGAAAAAAATAAAAGTTGAAATTCAATGAATTTGGGCACTGCAGTGCTTTGCAAGAAAAAAAAAAAGATTTAATTTGTAATTTCCATATTTATTGAGGATGTATGTCAAAGGAAATCTGTGTAAAAAAATCCTGGTGCTGCCTTGATGAGATCTGAAAGATGACAGCATACTAATAGTAAAGGAGCTTCTCTTAACAAAGATGGCTTAAACAGTACCCGTAAAATTCTGACGAAGGGCCACTGGATTCTAGAAAACATTTCCAGGTTCTCTTACCTCTCTGTCCTTCAACCACAAAATACATAGAAGCAATTGACATGTTTTGAAGATACATCACCCAGCTTTTCCCGTCTGTGTCGACTTTCTCCATAAAACATCAACAGATCAGTCAGCACTGGCTTCTTACAACTGAAGATGGCAGAAACTTCCACTGATACCTTTTCATTGATTTTTTTGTCACACCACTGCATCACCACTAACACTCCAAAGCCATGAGTCATCAGTCGCAAATATTCACCTTCTGTTTTCTGACTTTTATGTCTCTTTTCACAGCATCCTGGACACCTGGATGTCTTAGAAATTTCATTTAAAGGAATTAGGGTTTTCCATAACTTTAAAATTAAGTTACTTCACCTGGGTCTGCCTACCCCCAAAAACGAGGTATTTGGATGCAATTGTGCCAGCACAAAATGTTTTAGATCAACACAAATATTTCCATAATGAAGATAGAACATCAAATTACTTTGATGTACTTTTCCAGTATAAAAGTTGGAGGTATTCCAATGTATTCCAGGGATTATACTGTTGGTTTGATGGGCTGGGGTTTTGGGTTGGGTTTTTTGTTGTTGTTTTTTTTTTTCTTTCATTATTATTATTGGGTTTTTTGTTTTTTTTTTTTTCAACTGAAGTAGTGAATTTTCATCAGTAAAGCTCTCATTAAATTATGAGCATGCTCACAATACCACAGTGTGTACTTTATGGCTTTCCATACTTGCACTTGCTCTGGGCAGGATTTCAAGGGTGCCTATAACCTATCCTTAGGTTTTTAGAGCTTGGCTAGTACTCAGCTGGAGGATGGAGAAGAAATAAATTAGCAAAGTGAGGAACTTAGTTATCACTTTAAGACATCAACAACAGTTGACTGTGTAGATAAGTGGCCCAGTCTTTCTTTTCTTAGGTTTCAGATGAAACAAACACAATCATTAACACTGAAACAAGATTTCTAACACCCCAGTGAGATGCACAGATTAGCTCACACCTCTCAGAGTATTTCTAGCATACCTTGTGGACTTGGACAGGAGATCTCTGAATCATGCTCCTGAGTTTTTCCTGCAAATATAACCACAAGTTGTTTCTTTTCTAATAAATGAGCCATGCTGGGAGAGAAGTGCACTGCAACCACCAACCCTAGAATTCAGGCTATGGCTATGAACAGCAGCTTTCTATCATCACAAGGTCTAACTGAGGTTGGTGAGACTCTGTAACATAGTATGTGGCTCCCTAGAGAGTACCTCCATGTGAGATACAGGCATTGCATGGTTACATTAGATTTCTTGCACAATGTTGCATTCAGCATTGGAGGAGTAATTTTATTCTGCAAGAGTACAATAAAAACTAAGTAAATAACCTCAGTGATACAGAGCATTTACCTGGAAGTCACCAATCAACCATATGCATTCTGGTCCAATCATAACAAACCAAAAGACTAGAAGAAAATATGACTTCCAGTGAGGTAACCACAAGATGCTGAGAGCTCACCAGGATGCGTTCATGACATTGAAGTCAATGGGTGTCAAGGCCCACAGTTCTCCAAATACAAATTGCTGAGTAGGAAACCAAGCCAGTAGTTAAACTTTTCAGAATCAAACACTGAAATTAATGAGTTAAAGATTAATTCACTCACAGGCTGTGTGTACATGGTCACCTCATGGGGCCATCACCAGGAAGACAAGAGATCTTCTTACAACTGACTCTACTAGAGGCTAATTAACAGATATGCTGACTGTAAATAAAAGCAGGAGGTGGTAAACAGAAATGAATAGGAAGTTTGATGGGGCTCCCAACTGATGCTGTGTGTCAATAAACATCAGCTGAAACTTGGATAATGCTTTTATACTCTCTTAAGGAAATCATTATTATCATACTATTCTGTAACACAACCTAAACTCATCTCCATGTATCATACCAGGGAAGATCTTTTTGATCAACTCTACATTCTTTAATTACAAAACCAAGCATTTTGAAGTTATTTTGTTTTACATATTGAATGAAGCAGCTTATTTTAAAGGTCAAATTATGATATTCAGATTTACTATCCATAAAACAACTATTTCTTATGTTCCAATCTAAATTAGTGACCCTTGTAAAAATACTGTTTCAAAAACACCAGTGAGACAGCACAAACAGCTATATAAAACAGAGAAGAGACTAATACATACAACGAAAATTAGGCTTTTCAAGCACATGCACACTTTTTCAGTTTACCATCATAATTTCCTAAACCTGTAGAAGACACTTAACTCTCTGGCTTTTGGCATGAGATTTATTGTACGTATTTTTCCATAGCATTTTCCTTCAGTTACTCTTTCACAGGTTTTCTGTCAATAAAGGGATACCTGTAAGATAAACTATTTTGATAGTACTGAACATTGAAAAGATGGTGATACTCATCCATTCACTACCCCACACTCCCAGCAGTTAACTCCGAATGCAAGTTGGGTTTTGTTTATTGCTTCCTCATCCTCTCTCCCATTTAAAGACCTGATTTGACAAAACTTTTCCCAAGCAAGCAGGCACTTTAAAGTAACCAGGATCACTGACATAAGGATAGACTATTTTGCATGAAAGATTTTACAGATGTAATCTTCTCTTTTCCTTGAAGTTTAAGTAGTTACTACCTACTACTTACAGAGAAAAAATTTTATAGTCTCAGTCCAGTTACTTGTGAACACATATTTATTTCACACCCAATTACTTCTCACAATTCTTCCAGTTTCTGGAGTGGGCAGATTTGGAAACTCAACTTGCTTCTCACTTCCTCTGAAAAGAGAATTAAGATTCTGATTAAGACATACTGATGATGTGAGAGAGGTTGTACTACTCTTGCTATTCTTGATACACTTTAGAGACACAATTACAATCTCACTTCACAAAATTTCTAAGTTCTTTTTAAAAGAATTTACATCATTTTACTGCATCTTTAGGAAAACACAGACGACAGAATTTTTTTTGCTACTTTTTCCAACTCATGAATTCTATCTAATGTACTAAAATTTCTTCCTTCTATAAGGATTACTTGAGGTTAAGCTAACTGACTGTGTACCATTATACTTCAAAAAGTATTTGTATTCCACACATACACAGCTGGAAAATGGTACCATAGGAGCTCACTCCTACACTTTCCTTTCTTTCTCCTCTTTCCCGACACAATTTTGGTACTAGAATGATGAATCTCTTTCTCAACAATGCTCAAACTATTTCTTCCGTTCAAAAATTGTCTGGCTATTATCTTTTCTTGCAAATATTTATTTTAAAGAATTCTAAAATAATAACAGGGAAGAGGGGAATTACTGTTCATCAATGTACTATAATTCAATTCTGCTGACAGAAATGTGAAGTAAAAATGTATACCCTGTCAGGAAAAGAAATAAAAGAGACCCCATCTATTTTGGTCAATATAACTACCATGCAGACTTAAGTACACAGGACTATAACTAGATATATCTATTCTGAGGTAATCAGAACACTTCTGAAGATTTTATTTAAAATATAGAAAAAATTAGCTGCTGCCTTAAAAGCTAAGCACATGATCATTTACGGATTTAATCATTAATGCCTGTGAAGGCTAAAAAAGCATAGTATTGCTTAGCAGTCATGAAGCAATATTAAAGTGCCATGAAAACAAAGTTAAAAATGTCTGGAAAGATATTTCTGTAGAAGTGCTAAGATGCAAACAAGTAATAAAGAAGAACAGTCAACTTTTGCTTAAGAAACACCACATGCTGCCAGTTGCTGATAGAATCTGGCTACAAGCTGCATTCTAACACTGAACTAATGACAGAACATAACACATACTAAAACTAATGTAGGTCATATTAACCATTTTCCTCCCTGAATTTCACTGTTCTCTTTGTTTTCTCTTCTTGTCGTAATACAAAGCCCAGTGAACACTGCAGGAGTCCTACACTAATGCTCTACCCTCATACTTTGGAAGAACACCCAAAAAGGCTCACAGTTACAGTTAAGACATATTTGTAGCAAATTCTTACTGCTATAGGAAGAAATTAAAGAGAAATGGAAGCTGCAAAAGACAAAAAACAAACAAACAAACAAAACAGGCCAACAAACCAACACAAAACAAACAAAACCCAAACAACAACAAAAAACCCCACAACAACAAAACCTAACAAAAAAAAATCAACAGAAAGCCTGAGACTCACAACTTATAAGTCACAACTTATTCAGATGCAATTCTCTATGCCCATGCTTGTATCTTTTATGAATGGCTTACACTTTTCTTGGAGGAAGGAATTTCATTTATCAGAAATTAATTGCTGAATTCTAGATTGCCAAAGCCCATACCTACTCATCTATCAGTGTACTTCTCCTTACCCAAGGATGGCTATGCCAGTTCAGATCAAAGGTCTGCTTAGCTCAGTATGCCGTTTCCAAGAGCAGCCACAAGTCAGAGTCAAAAGAAGAGAGCATGAGCAAAGAAATCAAATGCAGCATTTTCCCAGAATAACTTTCCAGCTTCCCATTATATTCAACTCAGGAATTCCTCAGACTGATGTGATTTATCTGTTTAGACTGCCCAATGGGTCTTCCCTTTCAAGCACTTAGCCCATTACCCCTTAAACTCATGTAACCTGTTTGCATCCACAACATCCCCAAAAGCAAGTCTACTTTGGAAAAGGAACTGTATCGCAGCAATGCTATGTTTTGTGCATATTCAGTGTTCAGTGAATAGAGCTACTAACATTTGCTTATTAAAACCCAGCCAAAATAAAAAAAAAAGCAAGATTGATGCACCCCTGGAAAGAAACTTTGATTTTGCACATATCCCAGCAAGTTGCGTCCAGTGGGAACTAGCATTCTGAGCACAGTAAAATGCTGCAAAAGCAAGAATTACAACAAGGTTGAATATAGCTGGAAAAGCAGGCAGATGTCATGAGTGAAAAAACAGATACCCTAACAAAAGCAGCAAGAAACCTCTGTGAGCCTCCCTCAGTCCAAAAACTGAATTTTGATCCAAGAAGGTTAAATATAGGGCCGCTTGAAAATTTTCCACTGCATCTATTTTCGATGGGAAATGAGGCTTTCAGCTAAACACTTTTTGGTTGGATTTTTTTTATTTCTTGGCATGCCTAAGTATGTGCTTCTGCAAACATACTTTCCTTACCAAAAAGCCAAACTTACAAACCAAATATTTTGATTGAAAACAAAAAAATGGTATTAAGAAATGCCAGTGTAGCATCTCACTAAATCTGTGGCTTACCTGCTTTATGTGGCAGATCTCCTCTATCAACTAGACTTACCATATAAGTGACAACTCCAATAACAGATAACTTTGAGGTATTCCCTACTTCCAGCGCTCCCTTCAAAGAGGAAAGATCATGGCACAGTGTCAAAGGTGGCAGGCAGCTTCAGCCTTGCAGAATAGGACCAGCAGGCATCCAAGTTATAATGTCAGAGCTTTCAAAACAGTAAGTTTCAGTTTTCAGACAAAGCCATCCAGTCTCTGGAATTCTGCTAAAGCATGTAGCTTTTCCTGGAAATTTAAGACAAAAATGAAAAAAGTTTAGTATTTTTTATCAAAAAATTCATGCAGGAAATGTCATGGGTCAAGCAAGGTCTTATTTGTTAACCTGCAGATTTAAACCTAGCACCTAGATCCATCCAAACATGAATAAAAAACTTTAAACAGCAGTAAAACATTTTAAGTTTTCCATAGCAGTCCTGTTAGGAGGACTGTTCAAAAGCCAAGGAGCTAAAACAAATACAAAACAAGGACTTGTTAAATGGGATAACTTAACGTATGAGCCCTAAGTTACAAAAGACCAACCAGCCTAACATACAAAAGCAAAGGATGAAGATAAGATTAGACCCATAGAATGGTTTGGGTTGGAAGAGACCTTAAAGATCACCTAGTTCTAATCCCCTTGCCATGGCCAGGGACACCTTCCACTAGACCAGATTGCTCAAAGACCCATCCAACCTAGCCCTGAATACTTCCAGGGATGGGGCAGCCACAGCTTCTCTGGATTCAAACAATGTCTACACTTACTAGGTGAGAAATACATAATATAAAAAAAAAAAAATTGTACAGAAAAATCAGCAAACTGGCAAGAAAATGTGACATTCTTTTTATTATTCCATTTCAGGACTCTCTAATTCAGTGAATTAATCAGAAGTAACAAATTTCATAAGGCTAATGCAATAAAAACTGACAGTAACAGCTATCCCATTTTGGCTGTTATCACCCACCTTCTTAGAACCTCACAATCCACAGGAAGAACTGAAAGCCTCTCATCCAGAAACAGCCCTGAACAGATCAAGACAGAGAAGCAACCAACTAATACTACGAGGGACTATAGTTAGAATGTTAGAACTAAATTTCTAATATCCATCTCTTCCCTTGTGGCTGTTTCCTGACAATACGTTGCCCCACACACACACCACAAAGGCAAAATAAATTTATGAATAAAAGAAATAGAAGACAAGAAATCAATTGAGAGTCCACCTTTTGTAACACTGTTGTAAGACCACAAAAGACAACTACAAAAAATCTCATACCGGTGGGATACTGTTTTCTTTCCCCCCACCACATACACACAGGACTATTACTGCATCATTAGCACCAACTAAGAACCAAGAAAATTCAAAGGAACTGGCAAAGGAATATCCTTATTAAAAACTCAGTGGGTAAAATGAAAGAAAGACATTTTGCTGTGAGTGAAATTCCTCTCAACACTTTGCTTTTCAATCACGCCATTCTTTTACTAAAACAAAACCAGAGAATGGTTTTTAAGAGTGAGTTTCTGTGGAGACCAGGCACCTGAGAGTTCCCTGTAAGTAGTCCCAAGGACTGCCTAATGCCGATTCACTGCACAGAGTTAACATCTTCCACTGTCTAATGTTATAAAGTAAAAAGTGCTAACACGACTTGTCATTCTTGAGGCCAATTTACTCATCAAAATTAGCACAAGCCCAAGCCTGCTGTCCTTGTTCATATTTGGAATCATCAGCCACTTACGTGTTGTCCCAGCAAAATTAGCACAGTGAAGGATTAGTCAGGATCTCACCCTAGAGATAAAAAAATTGTTTAGAGTAAGTGAAATACAAAGAATAAATATTCAAAATGAGTGATGAAAGATACGTTTGTTATTTCCATTTTAATTCCAGGGCAATGAGTAATTTCAGTAAGAATTTCTGAGTGTGATTCTTATCATTTAGCATTTTTAAAATTACTACTGTGCATCCTCCATCCAAAGTTGGAAACTGTGAAACTTTAAAAAATGTCCACTTCAAACATGTATGCAAAACATTATTCCCTAAATAATATTGTTCAAGGATTTAATGACACACGCTCCTCTTCAAATCAGTTATACAATGTTGCTCTTTCTCATATCTGGGTTTTATCCTTATCCATGCCTTTCAACACAAAGTGTCATTTTTTCTTCAGTTCACTTCTTACTCATAAGTGCATCACCTCATTAATTTCTCAGTTAATTTACAGCGTGTGAGAGGGCATACACACAAGTTAATGTCTGCATATACTTTACACCAAAGTTAGTAAGTCAAAGGGGAAAAGATCTACACTGCCTAATCTTGTCTCTGCATCAACTCAGATAGCCCAGACAAGCCTACTGTGGATGGGGCATCCACAGCCTTTCATATCTGCTTCTTTCATGTCCACTTCCTGTATCAGCTAGTAGAGAGCTACGCACAGGCTGGGCTAGATCTCTTGCCAGGAGTAATGATGGTGCACATGCCATTTGAGAATATGGGACCATTGCGGGCATTTTGATGAAGCACGGACAGAGAATCACAAATATGAGTGCAGAAGTCACTGGTGTGCTTGAAGCCCGGACAAGCTTTGACTTCTAGGACAGAGTACTGCACCAAACCTGGCCTTGTCAGCCTGGATCCACATAAACTTCCAGAAATTCGAAAGTGCATTTACATACTAATGTTCTAGCAGTTGTCAGAACATAAATTAATGGTTACCTGGGCAATCAGAGGAAGACAACACAACTCACTACATCCAAACATACTTAACATGGTTAGCAACTGCTGATAGTTGCATTATTCTCCAAATACCAAGACAATGAATCAACAGACATCAATGAATCAATGAATCAACAGACAGTTTAACCCAGGACCCATCTTCATGCTTTATCATGTGTGAAACATCACACCATGAGATATTACAATCTGTAGCACAGGTAGATTATTAATAAATCTTGATAAATAATGGGAAGGGGAAATATTAAGGAAGATGAATAACACTGCCCTCAAGAATACTTATTTTTTTCATAATCCTTACAATATATATCCACTTGAATTCCTTCTCCCTGCACTGCTTCACTAATGAAAAATGAAGCAATATACAATACATTGCAGGCCCATCATCAACTGCAGAGTATGGAAGAATATAGGTAAGCCCTTTGCAACACAATGATCCTATGTTGCCCTCATGTTAAACTGCTGTTCTCACTGACTTGCTAATGATCATTCTGCTGCTTGAGCTGCTTCTCTAGTAAAGCCTACACATCCAAAGCAGGCCCAGGAAGAAGTCTCATCTTGGTCTGCTCTTACATTCAGCAGAAAATGTCCCAGTCACATTCAGGGCCACAACCTGCAGCTTCACTGTTTGGGCAATCCTCAGAACATAACACTGATAAATCACATTCTTGTTGCCCTTTATGGTACACCGAGAGCAAAGTAGTCTTTCAGCAGTTACTCCTTCTTCTCTGCCACTTGCTCACTGCATTCCAGAAGTAACTACTGCAGCAGACTGTATTCAGCCTGTTTCTTTTTGCCTAAAGGCTCTCTCACATCTCACGGACCAACAGTATCACAGTAGTGTACCCATCCACAATCAGAGCTGACATCCCTGAAAAGATGTAAGCAGAATGTTGTTCTTGTCTACAAGAAGATCTTACGAATCACAACAAAATATAGACTGCCTCAGAAGATGTGTCACTGCCTTTTTTGTGTGTGTGTGAAAGGAAAAACCTCTATCAAAACATAAGAAATATATGCACACTGTACTCTCCCATGCTTACATCTCTGCAGGTTCACAGTGCTGGATTTCTACTCACAATTTCTGTTTTGCAGACTTGCAGAAGTACAAATCAACATGTTCATTCCCATACTTGGGGTGCCCATCATGTTGCTCAGTTCTGGACTATATGAGGCATGCAAGAAAAAAAAGGATGGATTGGAAAAAAAAAATTCTCTTACTTTTAATTGGTATTTTTTTGGTAAAAGTTGAAAATTGCAAGATGCCACAACTCCACCTTTCATTACTAACTTGCCTGTAAAAATACTCTTTCTTCGTGCTCCCATCTACCCTTGTAATCAAAAAGTTACACAGTTCCTAGTTTCATGGTGGTGTTCAATGCACTACCCATGCAAAATTCCCTGTGTTTTGTAGCTAACCAGTATTTGTATAGTCAGTCTCTGGATAAAGTTCTGTGGCCTGCAACAGGGAAGAGATCAGCATAAACAGCCCCTTCTGTGTTTAACCCATAAAATTACTGCCTTCAGTCAAGGCTTCATTCTATCAAGATTATTTGAACAATTTCCATGGACTAAGTTCTTCTTTTCACACATTTTAATAAAAGCACCATCCATTGACGTATCCAATGCATTCAATGCCCCACTAAAATTTACTGGAGAACCTGAGGAAGTAAAAAGACATTTTTCAACCTTATAAGCTAAATATCTGTATTTTTAAAGACATTAAATACCATTTTAAATCCTAGATTTTCCCATACTAGTTTTATTCCCATGTTAAAAAAAAAAAAAAAAAAAGAAAACAGTCAAGAGGCAATTTACTAAACCTGAACTAAAATGCCCTATTGCTATTACCTGGTTTGGTGTGATCCATATAATCCTGAATACAAAGTCTTTGATGCACACAAAAAATAAGCATATGTTAGAGGGGCCAGTGGTAAACCTATTGTTTGAATAAAACAGGCCTGAATATCTGTGCCAATAAAGACATGTAGAAGTGTTACCTACTTGTTGTCAAATCTATAGGTTTGCAAAAGGTTGTAGTATCTGGAACATTCTTGCTGGCTTTCTATTTCTGCATGGTTTGATGACTGGACATCTGTTTTGAAATGCCTGCAAAAAGTGCTGTAAAGTAATATGTATTGCTATAGCAAAGCTCAGCCTTTCAGAAAAAGCAGCTGCTGCATTTTCTGGAATAAACACACAAACTATTTAAAGGCTTGACCCTTGATTCCTTCATCTCAGAATTTCTACTGACTTCAGGGAAGTCTCAGTATATGAGGAACACACAATGGGCTGTGATTCCACAGCCTTGAGCTATCCAGGCTGCTTTTGAGTCACATAAAGTAAAGCAGCCTCCCCACAGCTGCGCTGTTTTATATACCTGAAACACAAATTCAAAAATTATCATGGTCTTATTAGGGAATTTGGATATGCACTCACTACTAAATTGCCATAAAGCTCCATATTACCAATTTGTCATTACTGAACAGCTTCAAGACACACAGTATCTTTGTGCTGCATCTCTTTTCATACTGCAAGAAAATAAGAGCATATGAACGACAGTAAAAATGAAGCCAAGTGTACTGTTGAGAAACTTGGTATTCTCTTATTTCTATGAGAGTTATAGTGTAATTCTAAACTGTAGCATTCAGCATGTCTCCTGAGTTTCCTTGCTGAAATATTGCAATGGAAATTTTACAGCATCTGTGTTGCTTTTGGAAGCCATCACCTCACATCTGCTGTCTCTGTAGTGTACAGCTTAAGTTCAGCGTAAAAAGGTACTTTGTAATAGGCAACAGGAATCCTGACAGAGCAGTAATTTACAGACTCACCCAGCTCTCATGACTACACTCGCTCGTTTTTACATCCTGTAGACATTTTTTTTAACAAGGTTCTCTCCAAGCAGGCACCGGCTTAGCAGTCACTTCTTAAAATGGAGCATCACATCTAGGACTGGAAAGAGACTTTTCAAACCTCTATCAGTCATGGGGATCTCAGCCAGACGAGAAATTTTTCATTCCCTTTTCTTCACGGGGCACTGTTGGACCTCCTAATGCTTTTCAGTAGGGTATAAAATAAACTAGCACTAAAATAATACTCTGCTACTTCGGGGAAAGTTCTGCTTTTGACCAGAAGTGTGTGTATCTTCGGGCCTGACCCCACTGCCTGGATCGCGGAGTCCGGACAGGCACGGCCACGTCCCCAGAGCCCTTCTCAATCACTCCTGAAAGCGAAACCCCCCTCCCCCGGGGTGGCCGCGGGGGGGGGGGGGTCGGCAGAGGAGTTTATCGCCCCATTATTGCCCATTTCCTCCTATCGGCGTAATCCGTGTGCTCGTTTAAAAGGGGACGGGAGCGGAGGGGATCCTGTTAGCACAGCCAACAAACTCGGGATTGCTTTTTTGTTCTGCCTGATGTGTTTAACTCCCTCCTGGCGCCCCCTCCATCGCTCCCCGCCCCGGCTCCGCTTCTCCCGGTTTAAACCCGGCGAATCACATTTCACGCTGCCGAAAGCCGAGACCCGCCGCGCCGCCACCCCGCCGGCTCCCCGAGCGGCGTGTTCCCGAGATTACAGTCATTACAGCCCCAGCGTGAGCTCCACACAAGCGCGAAGCGCAACAGCGCGTCAATTAACAAACAAACGCCCTGTCCTGGGAGGACGACAACCCCCCGAGACGGCCCCGCCGCGCTCCAAGCCCGCGCCCGCCGCCAGCCGCCGCTCCGTTAAGGTGGTCCGAAGAGCAGCAGAAACCACCCCCCCTTTTCGTTCCCGGGAGCGGGAGGGGAAAGCAGCGGGTCCCCTCCGGGCAGTCCCCGGCCCCGGGAGCGACGGACTCCACAGGAGGCCGGCGGAGGCACCGCGCTGCGCCTCAGCAGGGAGCGGACCGGCTGCTCCCACAGAAGCCGGCCCCGGGGGGTCGCGAGGGCTCGGGGAGCCGCGGCCCGGCCGCAACCGGCACCGCAGCTCCGGCTGGGCTGCGAGTCACTGCCCACGGGTGCGCCCGCTGCAGGCCGCCGGGCGGGACCTCGGTGTCCCCCTTGACTGGAGTGGCACCAGCTCGGGCGCACCCCTGCGGCGGAAGCTGTGCGGCGGCCCCGCGGGGAGCGTTCACCTGCCGGGGCGGGCGCTACTCCCCGCGGTCTCTCGGTAACTTCATCCCGGCCGCTCCCCGGTGCGCACACAGCGGTGCTGCGGCTGCACGGCAGCGCGCGTGGGGATGTGAGTGTGTACGAGCGAGGTGAACCGTCTTACGCGCAAAGCGCTCGTTTACTCGCCGCTGCCTGAGCTATAGGGTCCCCAGTTGTATCAACCCTCTGCCTCCTCCCTGCCGTTGAGCCTTAGCCGTTACCCCCATACCCAAACGCCAACACTGCTTTTCACACTACACGTTGAGCACGGGTGCACCGCCAGCTGCGCCGCGGCTGGCTCCGGAGCCGCGGGAAGCCCGGGTAGGCGCGGCCGGTACTGGCCAACCCGACGCTCGGTGCCACCGGGCCTCGCTTCGCCACGCTCTTGCCTCCTCCAGAAGCACGTGAAGGGGCGGGAAACCCACCGCAACATTCAGACCTGAGGGGGACTAAAGTCCTGCGGGTGAGCAGGAGTTGGCACGAAACCGCTTCAGAGGAGACTCCGCGCAGCAGCTGAACTGCTGCTGCTCCTGGAGTGAACCTCGCCTGACCGGGAAGCCTTGCAAGGGACAGGAAGCTCCCTGCAGCAGGCCGACCGCACCCCGCGCACCCGACGGGGAGCGTTTCAGCGTGCAGAACCGCTCCCTGAAACGTACGGACAAGAGCCCGGGCAACGCAGTTAAACCTCACAGCCACGTACCACGCACCCGGAGCCCCGCGGAGCACCCACCACGCCGCACTTGGGGTGCCAGCTCCACCTTAAGGAGGGCTGGGGACACCCCCCCGCCACCCGCCCGGTCCCGACTGATAGGCGGCCGAGGCAGGGAGGCGGGGCCCGGCGGTGCTTTCTATAAATATTCATGAGAGCGCGACGGCCGGAGTGGCGCTGCCGGGGCCGGAGAGACGCAAGTTCAGTGGAGCTGCTGCAGCGCTCGCCCCGCGGATCAGGTGGCGTGATCGCGGTCAGGGGTGATCGACTTCGCTCCATCGGCGGAGGAGGAGGTAGACGCAGAGTGAGAGTGAAGACCGGCTGGCTGGCGGTCGCCTGCAGAGCCGGGCGCTACGCGGACGGCAGGAGGAGCCGCTCCGGCCGCCTCAGCAACGGCCCCGCTGCTGCCCGCCCGCTCGAGTCGGTGGGATCCCGGCGCCGCGGGGAGCACCGCCTGGTCCGTGGGACGCCTCAGCCATCTTGACCGCGCCGCGCAAGAACTGACCGCGAAACTTCGCTGCCGCTCCGTGCCCGGCAGGCGCTGAAGCAGCGGCGACCCCCGTTGCACAGCCAGCGAGGAGCGATGCGACGGCGGCTGAGGGGCCTTCCCTGAGTGGACCCATCTCACCGGGTGCTCGCGGGGCCTCCTACCTCCCGGGCGACGGAGGCCTCTCACCTGCGGCCGGCACGGAGGGGGCCTCCCTCCGCCCCCCGGAGGGGTAGCCGGGGAGGGGGGGTGCTGTGGCACCGCGCTCCCTGTGGCTGCTGAGCGGGACAGGAGAGGAGCCGGGGTCGCAGCCCGCCGCCGAGCATGGAGTGGAGTTACCTGTTGGCAATCACCTCGCTGCTCGCCGCCCTGTCCCTGCTCCAGCGCGCTGGCTGCGCCGCCGCCTCTGCGGCCGCCGCCGCGTCGTCCTCCTCCTCGGCCAAGGAGCTGTCGTGCCAGGAGATCACCGTGCCCCTCTGCAAGGGCATCGGCTACAACTACACCTACATGCCCAACCAGTTCAACCACGACACGCAGGACGAAGCCGGGCTGGAGGTGCACCAGTTCTGGCCGCTGGTGGAGATCCAGTGCTCCAGCGACCTGCGCTTCTTTCTCTGCAGCATGTACACCCCCATCTGCCTGGAGGACTACAAGAAGCCACTGCCGCCCTGCCGCAGCGTCTGCGAGCGGGCCAAGGCTGGCTGTGCCCCGCTCATGCGCCAGTACGGCTTCGCCTGGCCCGACAGGATGCGCTGTGACCGCCTCCCCGAGCAGGGCAGCCCGGACACGCTCTGTATGGACTACAACCGCACGGACCTCACCACGGCCGCTCCGCCGCCCGCCAAGCCTCCGCTCCGCGGCGCCAAGCCTGGCAGCCCCGCCAAGGCGCCGCCCGCCGCCGCTGCGCCGCCGGCCGAGGCCCCACGCAAGCCGCGGCCGCCGCCGCCCTGCGAGCCGGGTTGCCAGTGCCGGGCGCCCATGGTCTCGGTGTCCAGCGAGCGGCACCCGCTCTACAACCGCGTCAAAACGGGGCAGATCGCCAACTGCGCCCTGCCCTGCCACAATCCCTACTTCAGCCCCGACGAGCGCGCCTTTACCGCCTTCTGGATCGGGCTCTGGTCTGTGCTCTGCTTCCTCTCCACCTTCGCCACCGTCTCCACCTTCCTCATCGACATGGAGCGCTTCAAGTACCCCGAGCGCCCCATCATCTTCCTGGCCGCCTGCTACCTCTTCGTCTCCCTCGGCTACCTGGTGCGCCTGGTGGCCGGGCACGAGAAGGTGGCGTGCAGCGGCGGCGCGGCGGCGGGCGGCGCGGGGGCCGGGGCGGCGGGGGCTGGCGGCGGCGCGGCGGGTGCGGCGGCGGCGGGGGGGCGCGGTGCGGCGGGCGGCGCGGCCGAGCTGCAGCCGGAGCTGGCGGTGGCCGAGCACGTGCGGTACGAGAGCACCGGCCCGGCGCTGTGCACCGTGGTCTTCCTGCTCGTGTACTTCTTCGGCATGGCCAGCTCCATCTGGTGGGTCATCCTCTCCCTCACCTGGTTCCTCGCCGCAGGGATGAAGTGGGGCAACGAGGCCATTGCTGGCTACGCGCAGTATTTCCACCTGGCCGCCTGGCTGCTCCCCAGCGTGAAGTCTATAGCCGTGCTGGCGCTCAGCTCTGTGGACGGGGACCCCGTGGCCGGCATCTGCTATGTGGGCAACCAGAGCCTGGAGAATTTACGGGGCTTCGTGCTGGCCCCACTGCTCATTTACTTGGCCATCGGCTCCATGTTCCTGCTGGCCGGCTTCGTCTCACTTTTCCGCATCCGCAGTGTCATCAAGCAGCAGGGTGGCCCCACCAAGACCCACAAGCTGGAGAAGCTGATGATACGCCTGGGGCTCTTCACCGTGCTCTACACGGTGCCAGCTGCCAGCGTGGTCGCTTGCCTCTTCTACGAGCAGCACAACCGGCCCCGCTGGGAGGCCACGCACAACTGCCCCTGCCTTCGGGACCAGCAGCCTGATCAGGCCCGCCGCCCGGACTATGCTGTCTTCATGCTCAAGTACTTCATGTGCCTGGTGGTGGGCATCACCTCCGGTGTCTGGGTCTGGTCTGGCAAGACCCTCGAATCCTGGAGGGCCCTCTGCACCCGCTGCTGCTGGGCCAGCAAAGGTGCCGCCGTGGCTGGGGGCACAGGGGCAGGAGGAGGTGGGCAGGCAGCAATTGCTGCAGCAGGAGGACTTGGGGCTGGAGGTGGTGGCTCCCTCTACAGCGATGTCAGCACTGGCCTGACATGGAGATCAGGCACTGCCAGCTCTGTCTCCTACCCCAAGCAGATGCCCCTGTCTCAAGTGTGAAGAGGAGGGGAAAGAGGCCAAAGGTTAGGGAAAGAGGGACACTGGCCTTCGTAAAATGCCCCCTCACTGTTTGGTGCCATTAATGAACTCCTAATGGTCCTTATTAGCCACAGCTTGTATAGAACAATGCAGCTGGCAGAGGCCCCCGGCTCCAGCCCCCTCCTCCATCCCTTCCATTCATATGCAGGGAGCATGTACTTCAAGGAGCCAGCTTATTATTTTGCTGGCAGAGGAGGGTAGAGTGTCACCCGTGTCTTGCAGAGGGCAACACACTGCAGTTTCTGATTCACTCTGGACTAACAGCAGCTCACGGAAGGGAGGGTTTCCCTCCACACCATCCTGAGGTGGGAGTCTGCTGGGACTGCAGGTTTTTGGGATGTTGATGACCAGGCAAATGCCTTACAATACAGACTGAATCAAAACATGTCTTAATTATACACCCCAGCTAAATACGGGTTTCCTACATTAAAGGATGTATTTATATAATTATTTGTTACCTTGTACAGATGTGTAGATATGTATATATCCAAAGCTATACAGTCTGTAAATTTTTTGTAAAAAAGTTTAGAGGCTACCCCTGTAAGAGCAAATACGAGTATTCTATTTTGTCAATAAAATGACTTTTGATAAATTACTTTTTCAAGCTTTTCCCCTACTCCTGCCCTGGTTATTCAGCTGCTCTGGCTTTAGGTTCTACAAACTAGGAACTACATTCATGCTCCAGTCATTACTGTGTAATAGATGGCTGCTTCTTACAGCAGTGAGATACACAGACACAAGGAAAACAAGTAATTCAACAAGTTGCTCTGAAAAAGTGTTTGCCAAAACTGGGAGGTGCCTTACGATAGTTCTCTGGTTTGGTTTTTGTTGGTTTGGTTTTCTTTTTTTTTAAGATGACAGCATCTTTAAATTGAGCCTTTACAAAACAGTCATCTCATGGCATGTTAAGTATCCTTTTAAAACGGGTGTTATTTTAGGAATGTGCACACACGCCTCTCCTATCTGTTGTCTACAGTTCTGTAAGCCTTTCTGGGGATGCATACTGAAGTGTAAAGGTTAATGTTTTAAATTCATAGATCATGTACGACAGCGGAACAGCAAGTTGAGATTTGTTAGATCAATCTCTTCTTAACAGATTAAACTAACATCTTAACTTTTGTATATCAAATATGGTCCTTTTTCAGGAGAAAAGGTATTGTTCTTCTGTCAGGACTAAGCTAATTTATTTGAGCAGAAGGCTGTTGAATTAACAGAAGAATGCTTTGGCAATTGTTGAACTTTTTACCTGTCTGCCCAGTGGCTCAGAACATCATTTCTTTAAGAGGAGCTAAATGAATAGGGTTAATCTGTAGGGAACTTGGTTTCTTTTGAGTTTGAGAAATCTTTGATCTTTTCTCTTCACCAAACGTGATGTATAGTCTGAAGTTTCTTTCCCTGCTGCCTGGTTCCTCTTGTTGCAGACCAATTGGCCACCATGGAGCCTTAAAGTTCTTCAATTAAAGGGACATGGGACTTTTTTTTTTCTTCTTTTTTTTTTTTTATTTTTATTTTAAGAGGAAGACTTGTAACAGTTAGTGAACACCGGAGGGAAAAGGGAGAACAGCCTTTTAAACAGCTTTTCCCTGCATTGTTAGCCAGACTGCAGGCAGCAAGGCATGGCTTGGAGCATTATAGAAAAGAGCTATGAATGCCCTACAGGTGGTCTGCTCACATAATCTCCCCAATTTAAAACATTTTCCTTTACAGGACAATTGCATTACAAAACTCCCTTCTCTTTTGCTCCTAATTGAACCAAAGAACAACTACAAGATTTTCTTTAAAAACTAAGTGCCTAAAATTTTTTTTAAGATCTATTAACTACATTCTAATCTGTTTTTTAAAATGGCATCGCTCAGAATACCAGGAGTAGAAGCTGCATTAGACATTATTCCAGATATTCTCATGCCTTCTTATATTCTGTCGAATTGGCAATCATTTAAAAGCAATTGGTTAGGTTGTGTGCTAGCAGTGAAAAGATAGCCCCAGGTCCCTTATTAACCTGTCAATCATGGTAAGAGTTGGGCAGCTACCCTACTAATGACATAGATATCGGTCGTGATTTGTGGGAAAAACCTAATTCCATTGAGCACTCACTGATTTTTGGTTTCCCTTTCAAAGAACCTGTAACTTAATAGACTCCTCCACTTCTACGAAGTTACCAGGATCATGAAAAGGAGGAATTTAAAATGCCAATCTCTAGTTCCTTAGAGGGAAAAATGATTTTAATTTCTCAGATGCAAAGGATGTTCCACTGGGATTTATGCATCATGCCTATTTATACACCAGTTGGCAAGGATCAGAATATTGACATTCCTGTAAGTTGAAAAGGCCTTTGTGTTTTCCTGTCTTGCTTGAAACATTTTGTAACAGTCGTTGAAACATTTAAATCAACATGGCAATTCTCCCCGCTGTCAGTGGGGCTAAGGTAGAGGAGAAGCCACACGTATGGAAGCACAGTCACTTCTTCAGATAAAGCTTTGTGTTCCTTCCCCTCCAGCGGATTCTAGCAAGCAACACGACAGGTATAGCCACAACTCTTCTCTGAGAGTTTAAGGTAAGTCTATCGCAGACTGATGGTTCAGGTTGCTAGTGCTGAGATAAAAGCACTTCTAGTAAAAGACAGGAAGTAGCCCTGTGTTTCTTAATGTACCCTGGAGTGATCTGAGAGGTGCTGCAGGTGGACTTAGGCAGGAAAGAGGTCTCATTGCTAGCTAGGTCAACAAGATGTCTGCTTTGGAAGTGACTGAGTAATAATGCAAAGGGTACACAGATAAAAATGGGATAAAATCGGAATCACTAGAAAGAAAACTGGAGAAAGGGTACTACAGAATTTAATTTGTAAGTGCAGATTTTTGTGAATCTACATAAAGTTTGTGTCTAGGGAAAAAAGAAAATAATCAGGAAACCCAACAGCGAGGCACGTAGGTATACAAGAAATAAAACTACAGCTACATAGACCTTCACATTATCAGATAAATTTGCTATGAAGATCCAAAAACTCTCTGTAAATTGGTAGAAGTTACATGTCAACTTTCAGGGTCTGATGACAAACTGCCATCTCCCTAAATTTGCCAGACAGCTGCTAAAACTGGTCCCAGCAGACCCTGTGGCCTGCAGAGCAAGAGTGTTCCCGTCATCTCTGCTGGCACAGTCTCACTGGTTGACAGCAGCCATGCACCCAGCAGCCACACTGGGTCTGAAGAGCTGAGGGGGCAAGCTTTAGTGTCACCAAGGTGGCTTCAGAGCGCAGGCTGTAGCAAAGTTTGGAGAGCTGGATAAATGGCAACTGGGAGCCTCCTGCAGCTCACAGAAAGGCTTAATTGTGCTGTTCAAGAGAGTGACTAAGCTAGCAGAGAAACATGGTTTGGGACTTCTTTCTTTAGTAAGCAACATACCTTTAGAGCGTTCCTTTTCTTTCCATGACCCCTCCTGGCTTTACATGTTCCTGCTTTTCAAAAGGAAATCCAATGGATTATTCTCCTCCTGCTGTAATGACTGAATAATCCTGCAGCCTCCAAAGGAGCTGGCCCAGCTGCCAGCGAGCCTTTTAAAAAGAGGCAGAGCAGTGCAGGAGCTTCAGGAGGGACACTGCATCTCCCCTGTGCCGTGCTGCTGCGCCCCTGGGAGCTACCTGGCATTGTCCTGCAACCTAACCTGCTCCAAAGTTTTCCCTGTGTGGGAAAAGCTTCCCTGGAGCTTTGATAATCAATCATGGAAGGGAAGGAACTTCAGACAGGGAGGAATTGGGAAATCACTATATATTGAAATAATATGAATATGACCAGGCTTCCTGGGAAGGCTGTGAAGGCTAAGGCACACAAGGAGTCTTTTTTCCTCCTTTCTTACACAGTATTTTAAAATCAAACTATAGAGGTGCTTACCTGTTAAAGAGTTCTTCAAATGTGCTTGACTAGTCCTAAAAGGTCTCCCAGGTTGGGTAGAAGAGCTGGAGGCAGGGTCATCTCTGCATGCATCGTGCTTCACCCCAGCTTCAGAGCCCAAGCTCTTTCCAGATTCACCCGCGCAGACACCTCACTAGACATCGGAAGGTGGCTTGTAGGAAATATCTACAGCAGGTTTTCACAAGAAGAAACCAGTGCTGGGAGCCAAAGCACGATGCCCAGATTTAGAAAGGAATCAGGAGCTGAGAAAAAAAATACCAGAGTCCTTGGAAGAATCCCAGGTCTACTTTGAAATATGAAAACTTCAATACAACTAGTGCTTGATCTCAGTGACTCTGCTCCACGTACTTCTTTCAGAAGCACTACATGCAGTACAAAAGCCAAACCTAACCTGCCCAGTTAACTGTCTTCACTGATAAAGACATGGAATTTTAAATAGGATAGACAGGCCACCTATATACAGGGAAAAAGCGAACTGGTGGTAATGGATGCTGAAAAATGATGAAAGATGCTCTTGGAGTAAAAGTTCACCTGCAGTCAGGATCATGCTGGAGGAAAGCTCAATGTGGGCCTGTCAAACCAGCTTGTAGAATCACAGCCGGTTTCCAAAATGCCTGTTACAACCTGCCTGCAGCATGCCCTGCTCCTGCACCCCATTTCAGAGCCACAGGGCCTGTGTGTCTTGAGGCACACACTTATTCCACCCACTGTGACCAGCCTAGGTTCTGTCCTAACAGGGAATTGAGGAACAAACTGTCTCCATTGCTCATCCTCGCCATGTTCCCTCTGTTTTTGCCCTACATACCAACATGGGATGGTATAGAAAAGATAACACACCTCTTCCCAGAATTAGAGGCTCAGCAACAAAGGTCTCCCTGAAAACAACAGCTTGAGCCTAAGGAGAATAAAGGAAGTGATTTACAGGTGGTGGTCCAGGAAGAAATACTAAACAGGGCAGACACCCTGCATGTGGTCATGATGAGCTCTAGGCAGCCTTTAAAAGAACTCAATTAGAATTTTCAGACAGCTCTATTTATGTAAGCTTTTATAAATGCCCATCATTACTGTAATCAGGTATGTTAATTTCCCTAGTTCAACAGAAAGGATCACACATGATAAAAGCTATTCTGGTATGGAAATGACTAGTGTCTGGTATTAAGATGTGGAGCCATAATTTGAGTTGACTAAGAATAGTCAAATCACTTCAGAAACTAATACCTAAGGTCAAATGATGAACCAAGCTTTTTGAAGGCTGAGGTAATACATTTTTACTCCTGTCTGTCTCTTATCTATGATCTCAAAACACTTTACATTCACTCGTGAATTAAAAATCAAATTTCTTCTTGGGAGACAAAAATTGCAGTGATAATACCTAGGCTAACAAAACTTAAGTGCAGGTCTAGGGCAAGAACCTGGATTTGCCATCTCCATTCTGTATTTTCAATAACACTTTATTTTACAAGCACTTCTTCACACCTATACCCTCCCCACCAATTTCCCTTCACCAGCTTTCCCAAAAAGCCACAGTCCCACATGCTCAGGGTGCATGCAGTTTCCCAGGCACAGCACCAGATCTATTACCAGTTTTCAGTGAAGCTGGCACTCTCAGACACCAAACACACCACACTGCCTTTACGGCTTATGAAGCACTCTAGCACTTACCTGGGGCCTGGGTGGGAGATGTGGTCCTCTTCACCAAAGACATTTGAGGGAGTTAGTTAGGTGAAAAGAGACAGACCAGAGTAAGGCCATCATGTTAGGCTTACCTAGCCAAACCTGGGCTATGTGGGCTGATAGTCTGAAGTTAAATTGGCTTTTAAAAGACTGGAGAAAGAATTACTCATTCTTCCCATTCTCTAAGACGGGTAGGTGTGGAAAAGAGGGTTTACAAGAGTTTTGTAGTTGGATCAGGCAAGACATCTCTTTCAGACAGATAGCCCACTGCCCTCTTTCTGTAAGAGGATGCTTGCAGCACTTTTCTCGGTATCCCCTCTCTTCTTCGTAGATGGTAAGGCTGCAGCATGGGTGTGCCCATAGGGTCCCAGCTGAATGTGCTGGGGTCAGCACACCTCATGGACCAGCCCACTGCACAGGGACCTTGCACATACCTACCAATGTCATCTGCCAGGCAGGGGTTACTATCACTGCAATTAGAGAAAACCACAGTGCTAGGGTGTTCTTTTTTAAACACAGCTTCTCAGGAAAATACAAATTTAATCAGAAAGACCTGGGAACACCACTGTACATACCCAATATAGCGTAAAGGAGAAAGCTGGACTATCTCTGTCTTGATACTAGCTGATATTTTTAATATGTTGAAAAAAAAAAAAAAACCCAGGTTTTTTTCCCAGTTTTTTTGCCTGATGTGACTTGTTAAATGCTTTTATGTGTGTTTTAAATGCATTATCTAACTATTCTTTCCTCCAAAAATGTGTCGTTGTTAATTATACTGAGCATTATTTAAAGAAGAGTTAAGTCTCAATTATTTTTTTTTTACTTGACTTTTTGGCAGAAAATACACCTATAACTAGAATGCCCCATTTTCACATCTTCTGGAATCAGAAAGAATAATTCTCATGGGATGAGCTGGCTTGATTCAAAATGCCCGTTAGACATGAAACCCTCGTCATTTCTCAGCGGTTGCAATATAACAGTCTCTTTTGATGTAAATCAGAATATGTGGCAATCTGGCTTAAGAAACAAATTATTTACCTTGGCTTTCTGTCCAAAAGTAGAGTGGGAACAAAACTAAATCTGACTTTTGGGGAAGGGAAAGGAAGGGGAAACGCTTCCCATCCAGCTAGAGAACGTGCAGCTTTGGGGCGGCACGTGTTCTGTACATTCTGTACATTGCTGCCATCTGGAGATGGGGCCTCCCAGCGCTGCTCAGAGCCCAGAGCAGCCCCTCGGCGGGGAGCTGCGCTGCTTTCCTTCCCCAAGCCTGCTGTGCAGAAAACACTTTTACCACTGTGGTTTCTTTTTTAAGCTGGAGTTTTTCACAAAACTCCGGTGAAGAGAAGTTTTGCCTATAACAATGTGGAAAGTCACAGTTTTACAGGATATGGAGCAGGGCATTAGGAATAGTGAGACTGGGAAACTGCAGAGACCCACAAGGAGCTTCACTGCTGCCATCCTCCAGCTCATTAGTGTACAAGAATTGTGTGTGTTGTTTTTAGCAGCTAAAGAGTTATTTATGGCTTCTATGTTCTCAAGCCAAAGTGAGTGAGGGGTGCAACCAGGGCAAACGCATCAGAGCAATGCAAATCACTGACAAGGCATCATGAATGCAAGCTGAGCAGAATTTAAATACAATCCATGAATGAGAGGAAAGATTTGCATGAGGGAAAGAATCATTAGAATCTGATTTAACAAGCAGTATATAAAATGGGCCTTTGCAAGCTTAAAATGAAGCAAAGCACATTCACGTTATACATTCTTAATGAAAAAAAAAGCAAAATCACAAAACCCCTAATTTATTAGTAGAGCTTGGAATAGAAATGGTTTTCACAGAATACCTTTAGATCCTGATTCAGAAACTTGTGCTTGATTGCTTTCTTGAATAGAAGTGGATCATAAGCATGTCGGGTGGTAAGGACTATTTAAGTGCATGCCAAAGTCCTATTGATTTCAATGAGATTTTACAAGATGCTTAAAATAAGCATATGCGTAAATGTTTTCTTGAACAAGACTGCTTTTCTGAATTAGGGTTTAACTCATGAATTTGTACAGTGCTGTCAAACATTATTCCTTTTGGGAAAATAGAATAGATGAGAATAAAAATCATGTATGTATTTCTGCATGTCTTAGAAGAAGGTAATGGAGAATTATCCTGGGTAGAAGTATTCAGGGTAGAATTTTCTGTAAGGTGCAAAAGCCAACAGTGAAAAAATCTGTGGAAGTTGAATGTGAATAATGTTCACAGAGAAACTTTCATAGACCCTCCATTGGTTTCATCCCAACTAAATTATGGAAGATAGTGAATATAAGGTATTACATAGATAATGACAGTCTCTTGGAAGAAAAGGGATATATTATTTTACATTAAGTAATATTGTATTCTGTCTTTGAGAAAAGTGAGATAGTAGTTGTTTTCATTTCCAGTCAGGTGTCACAAACACTTGGCAGAACAAACTATTTAACGTCTCCTAAAACGCAACGTATCTACCTCTAAATATCTTGTCTTTTAAAGTGGTGGCTGAGGTTGCTGATTCTGATGTGCTGTGTTTTCTGGTAATAAGAAATCATATATCTCTGTCAACACTGGGCAGTCTTTTTCTTTCTATTGAAGCATTGGTCCAGCTATGCATTTACATCTCCTAGCATGTTCCTGCAGAACTACAGTGCTTCATTTTTTGCAGTTCTCTCAATTAAGTTGTTAGTAACAATAAACACAGAGCTCAGTCTACAGCTGCGTGGCCATATTGACTGTACTTGTGAAAGACTTTAGTGCCCATTTTTCTTTTGGCATTTTAGAAGGTTTCAGAGTGTTGCAGTGGTGACTTGCAAGGTGTCTTTCTGAAACCTATGAAAGGTGTGACCAGTGTTTGATTTTCCTGCTCTTTTTCTAAAGAATCATACCACGAAAATGTTTGACATCATATGGTATTCCAGGTCAATAACAATTACTGTTTTCCTGACTTTGCTTTCTCTGTCTCTTTTGTTGAGCAAAACCACTATCACATTTGGTGAAAGGTGACATCCTTTACGGTAGTACTTCAGCTGTGATAATTGCTTAAATATTTCTTGATATTTTCATACTTTAACTTCTTCTTCCTCCTCCTTCTGCGCCCCCCCCCCCCCCCCCCTTTTGCAAGTCCCATGATTAGGTGAAGGCTGAGGTTCAGCTCAAGACTAAGACATCTAAATACAAGTATGGATCAAAATATGGTTAGGGTATGTTTTTTGAGGTAGGCTAATACATAAATTCCTGTTGTAGTCAATAGAGTATTAGTAACGTAGTCAGTGCGTCCTGGCAGATGAGTCCATTCCCTCTAGAGTAAATATCTGGGCCTTAATTCGATTGCTCAGACACAGGTTTCAGGTGGTCCTGGAGACTCCTTCCCAGTTTTTACCTGCCTTTCCAAAAGAGCATGTGTCTCCTGTAATTTTCTGTCATGTCTGAAAGCCCCAGGTGAATACCTCAATTACCTTCTGGTAGCTCTAATAACATGAGATGCATTTTGTGGGCAATTGATTGGAGCCCATATCTGGATTTGACCAGATCTCATCAGAGAGTGATGGAAGTTTGGACACTTACCTCACAGCTATGTGACAAAGTGACTTAATCTTGAGCTGAACCCTGCCAAGAGAGGCTGGTGATTCTATTTATCATGAGTCACGTCTCTGCGCAAGATTTCAATATTGTCTTTGCTGGGGTCTATCATGTTTTTGTAAAGCTGGTACAATTTATATTTTTGATTGTTTGATAGAAAGGTTGTTTCTTAGCCACTAATCTCACCTCTTTGACCCCCTTAAAAGCACTCTGCACATTGTCTGCTAAGGATTTAGGAGGGGTTATTCTTGACAAGGCCCTTGATTAGTATAATCATAAGTTATTCAGGGTAACCATAATTTATTGAAAAGGTCTTATTTTAGTATTAGCTCTTTAGGCAGTCCCCCTCATCTATAATGATACCTATGTGCCACCTTCTACCTTGTTGCTTCTCTGTTCTTTACTCTAAAATTTATTTTACTGCTGCTTCATTTCCTGGCAAAATTTTAGGGAAGCTTCTTTTTTTCCTACTTTGGTTTGCTTCTTTTCTTTAGTTTTCTTCATTTCAGGACCACTTAAACTGCATAACCGTGTATCCTTAAACCATGCAAGTTCCATCAGCTCCTCTAGAGAGCAGCAAATATGTTCAAATAAAATAGTAGCATGATTCAACCCAATGTTCCCTGACACACAAGTTGTATTAACTAATCTAGCTGAGTACTGATAAAGAGCAAAGAACTACGAGGAATGGAGGACCTATCCCCAAGTCTGGCATTTTCAGACATTGTCTGAGAACTGTCCTAGCCCTGGCGCTTTGTGTGGATGCAGCCCCCTACCCTCTCTCAAAGCCCTGGTTGAGCCCAGCCGCATCTCAGCAATGTCTTGTGGCAGAAGGGAGAAGGAAGGCAACAGGAGTGCCTGGCCCAGGGACCAGACTTGGATGCCCACCAGATCTGTGGGCTGCAAAGCTTCCTGTCCTTATTCACTCAGGACTGTCAGCCAAGAGGAAGCTCTCACTTTCTGAAAAACACCCACGAGTTCTCCATTTCTCATGGCCATCAGTGGGCGTTTGACAGATGGGGTTCTGTCTCCTGGTGTGCACTAGGATTTAAGGGAACTTGGCACCTGACAGCAAACCACAGTTATTATTTTTCTAAAGGAAAACAAAGTAATGAAAAGTCTTCCCAGGTGTAGACCTCTTCAGACTAAAACCACCATGTCCTTGGACCTAAGTAAAACACGAATCTTCAGGACAAAGTTCCCTCTGTTCCTTAGGATCAGTCTCCAAAGCAAGACTGACAGCTGCCTGCCCTGAGCACTTGCACAGCTGACATAGACCTAAGAGAAAGGCAAACTCATTCTAATGGGAAGATACATTAAAAAGAGCTTTCAAAAACACACTCATGTTTGCTGTCCTGACTCCGGGAAGGTTTTTCTGCCAGTAAAGCCTGTTGGCCTACTTCAAGAAGCACCGTCCCTGGAAGAGTTCAAAAAACGTGTAGATGAGGCGCTTAGTGACATGGTTAGTGGTGTCCTTGGCAGTCCTGGAGTAAGGGTTAGACTCGATTATCTTAAAGGTCTTTTCTAACCAGGCTGATTCTCTGAGTCTATGATTCTGTGCTTGAGTTTGTATCGACTATCTGAAGCAGCTTTTGCAAAGGTTTTTCTCACAGATATAAGCCTGGCCATGTGCAGAAGGCCTATGGCTGCAAGCAAAGCAGGGTTTCCTCAGTTTTCTGTGACCCACACACTGCATTTCACCACCACTACCACCCCTCCTGGGAGCATTCACTTCAAATTGCCAGGTCCCAAAGTACAAATGCGAACTGCCTTCCTCCAAATAATCACCTGAGCTCTGTTAAGTGAAGAGCAAGAAGAGATGGCTCTGGACGGACAGAAAACATTGTCAGTATAAGAGCTACTGCCAAGGCCACACCAAAGCAAGGGGCCAAAATCCCCTCTGGAAAATGAACTTACCATGGGTTGGGTCACACACTTTGCCAAAGGTCCTGGAAATGGTGGAAGTGGCACTCCAGGGTCGGGTATGGAGGCTGTACCTTGCTGCATTGGAGATGCATAGTGGCAGCTGCGGCAGCCCCATGTGCGTGGAGCCGGTGTACTGGAAAACCACAGCCTCCTATACCATGAGACCTCCTGGTGTTGAGAGAGACAGAATATAAAGAGGCTGGCAAAAACGGAAGTAGCTGACACTCACTAGCACTTTCTCTTTACAAACTTAATTCCTGCACACACTTACATGCACATTGCATGGTGGTGTGCCAAATTGCATGGGAGACTCAACCAAGGGATCTCAGTCCACACTGAGATGCTAGGTGAGGCTTTCTGTCAGGTGCTGACTGAGGCACCCATACCCTTATGATATGCTTTATATAGTCTAGTTTCAAGAAGATCCTGCTGATTCTCCAGTGCAAATAAATTTATCTATAGTTAACTTTGAAGACACAGAGGCATACCTGCAGTTGTATCAGGTACTACCAAAGGGTTGCTCTGCAAGGTGGCCTTAGCTTTGCAACAGTTTCTCAATGTAACCCTTCATCATAGGATTCCTTTCAACTGATCTACTAACCTCTCATGACTCAACAGATGTACTGCATGTTTAAGGTGCCCAGTTTGTATTGGCAGGGCCTGCAAGACGCAGGGATGCAGTGGGCAGCTCTGTAGAGATGGAAAAGTCCTTGAAGCTGTACACTGGCGCCCCAGCTGAACTGCTCTTATGATGTCTATGCATAAACTCCAAAACCAGGGCAAAATTGTACAGAATTTGGTGTCAGAAGCAGTGTGGGACAATACTTAAACTGAGCTGATTCCCAGCTTCTAGTATGAAAGCCAGAAGCAAAAGGACTTACTTCTGATTGCTGACCCCCATCTTTCTGGAGGGCACTGTAATAAACTTCAGTTTCCAAAGAAAAGCTCAGAATCTGACATCATCTTCATGCTGTAAAGTGTTCATCAGTGAAGGCTTTTCAAAGATAATCTGCTACTCGACTTGAAGTTTTAGCTGCAGAACCTGAATTAGAGACAGCTCTCCACCTCCTGGCATTTCCATGTTGTGAATGGCACAAGATCGTAAAAAGTCTTTGGATTTAGCAGTGTATGTGTACTCCCATAAATTATAGTTGTGGAGATCACTTGGGCGTCCTGCCTGTCAAACACAAATGGATGAAAATAGACGGAAAAGTGGGAGAAGGCAAAAGCTAGTGAAGTAAATTGTGATTGTAATTCTAGCTGCATGGGTGCTGGGTAATTTTAATTGTAGAGATACAGTTCATACTTCCCAATCAGATTTCTTCCTTGATGAACTTTTTTCAGAACTGGCATAGCTGTGCATCACAGGCCAAGAGTTCATGCTATGACTTTGAACAGAGAACATCTAATTTGCAGAACATTTTAGCAACTCAGTTACAATGTAAGAGCATTACATTGTAAAATTACTTCTCTATCAGTTGAACATCAGGCTATTAAAGGCAGTACAGAAGACAGAAGTCAAAGAACAGTCTTTTCAACTACTCTACTTTCCTATTTTTAGATATGCATTTCTTTATTATCCTAAATACTACAAGCAGTAATAAATTCTCTGTTCTCCACTGTAATAATGACATTAAAATAAAATAATGTGCAATTAATATCCTCTTTAATGATCCCTTCTAGAAAGATAATCACTGCAACAACGATGTATCACTTAAGGACAGATAATTTTAATAACTTGAAAGACTACACTGAGGATCTCTCTGCATTGTTAACTTCAGATATAATACTTATTCTGGTCTGAACTGAGGGATACATGGAGAGCAACTGCTGATAATGGGAAATTATGCATTCCCTAGACACTGTCTGAAGTGTATTTCACAAGAGATGAGAGTCATGGGTTTCCATTATGCTGATGGGAACAAATAAAGTGACTCGACAAGGAGTGTGAGGCAAGAGGTTAAAGTGGTTATAACTGATTGAAACTTGGAATTCAGCTTCTACTTTGTTTTTTGGTTTCCTTCCTTCCTTCCTTCCTTCCTTCCTTCCTTCCTTCCTTCCTTCCTTCCTTCCTTCCTTCCTTCCTTCCTTCCTTCTTCCCTTCCTCTCTCTTCCTTCCTTCCATCCTTCCTCTCTCTTCCTTCCTTCCTCTCTCTTCCTTCCTCTCCCTTCCTTCCTTCCTCTCCCTTCCTTCCTCTCTCTTCCTTCCTCTCTCTTCCTTCCTCCCTTCCTCTCTCTTCCTTCCTCTCCCTTCCTTCCTCTCTCTTCCTTCCTTCCTCTCTCTTCCTTCCTCTCCCTTCCTTCCTTCCTCTCCCTTCCTTCCTCTCCCTTCCTTCCTTCCTCTCTCTTCCTTCCTCTCTCCTTCCTCTCTCTTCCTTCCTCCCTTCCTCTCTCTTCCTTCCTCTCCCTTCCTTCCTCTCTCTTCCTTCCTTCCTCTCCCTTCCTTCCTCCCTTCCTTCCTTCCTCTCCCTTCCTTCCCCTCCCTTCCTTCCTCTCCCTTCCTTCCTCTCCATTCCTTCCTTCCTCTCCCTTCCTTCCTTCCTCTCCCTTCCTTCCTCTCTCTTCCTTCCTTCCTCTCCCTTCCTTCCTCCCTTCCTTCCTTCCTCTCCCTTCCTTCCCCTCCCTTCCTTCCTCTCCCTTCCTTCCTCTCTCATTCCTTCCTTCTCTCTCCCTCTCTCTTCCTTCCTCTCCTCTCTCCTTCCTCTCCCTTCCTTCCTCTCTCTCTCTCTTCCTTCCTCTCTCTTCCTTCCTCCCTTCCTCTCTCTTCCTTCCTCTCCCTTCCTTCCTCTCTCTTCCTCTCTTCCTCTCCCTTCTCTTCCTTCCCTTCCTTCCTTCCTCTCTCTTCCTTCTTCCTCCCTCTTCCTTCCTTCCTCTCCCTTCCTTCCTCTCTCTTCCTTCCTTCCTCTCCCTTCCTTCCTTCCTCTCCCTTCCTTCCTCTCTCTTCCTTCCTTCCTCTCCCTTCCTTCCCCTCCCTTCCTTCCTCTCCCTTCCTTCCTCTCCCTTCCTTCCTTCCTCTCTCTTCCTTCCTTCCTCTCTCTTCCTTCCTCCCTTCCTTCCTCTCCCTTCCTTCCTCTCCCTTCCTTCCTCTCCCTTCCTTCCTCTCCCTTCCTTCCTTCCTCTCCCTTCCTTCCTCTCCCTTCCTTCCTTCCTCTCTCCTCCTTCCTTCCTCTCTCTTCCTTCCTCTCTCTCTTCCTTCCTTCCTCTCTCTCTCTTCCTTCCTCTTTCTTTCTTTCTCTCTCTTTCTTTCCTTCCTTCTTTCTTTCTTATTTTAAGTGAATTCCAAACTAAACCAAAACAAATGGAAAATTTTCTCTTTTTTTTTTCAGAAAAAAAAAAGTTTTAAAATATCTATCTTATTTAGGCATAAGAAAAAGTGTTGGGTTTTTTTTCTTTTTCTTTAAATTGTGCTGCTGCTGCAGAAACTGCCAGTGTTACTTGATTTCACTGCATGGAAAACATAGAAATTCCAGGTCTCCAGCAGCCTACTAGATAGTTATTTAACAAAAAGAGTGCTGTGATGCAGTAGAAGATCCTGAAAAACCAACATTATTTTAGGCATTTTATAATTTTCCAGTAAAAATTTTATTTCCCCTGTGAAAACTATTTTACCACAGATTTCATGATCAGTTCCAACTCTGTTTCCAGGGAGCTCAATTCTTTTCTGTATAGTCTCATGTTCAGTACCACACAAGAGGGAATGAGCAATATATGTATCTTACGCATTGTTCCATGAACCACCTCAGGGTGCTAGTGGTACCTGCTCTGCTGCTGTGGCAGCCTTGTCAGAACCCAAGACAAAGCTACCTGAGGGCAGTGTTAGTAGTATTGTGTTTTCAACCCATCTTCTGAAACACTTCTCTGAAGTACACAGGTTAAGAAAAGTTTTAAAACACACTCTCAAATGTTACAAGCAGCTTTTGTAACATTTTTATGAATATGAAATATGTTCTGGAAGGACTTCTTAAACCAATACCTGAATTTAAAAGAATAAACCTTTGCTTCAGCAGCAGCAAATGTTGTTGCTTTCTTGCTCCCCAGCTATTATTTCTTCTACTCACTCTTTCTAGGACATTTAGATATCTTCACAGGACCTTAACATTCAGTGATATTGAATATAAGGAGAAATTAGAGGTGATCCTCTTTGTTCTTTCAAAGAGCTCTTCTTTCCCATTTTCTCCTCTCCACTGAGGATCCCCCTACCAACAATCACTCAATTTGCTTGAGCTGTGGAAGCTCAGAATAGCTCAAACACATCTTCCCTTGGTCTTCTCTTGCTGGTACATCCACACATTTTATAAAACCATGTCTTTGTAATTGATAAATGTACCTTGGAAAGAGTTGCTAGAAGATACTTAGAGACATTTCATTAGGAGCAGGTTGTTGATGCCAGAAGCTTCTATTCAGTTGCCAGTGAAAAGCCCATATAAATCCTGCTTTTTAAATATGCAGTTTTTATAAACACATTAAGTGCTTATTACACTGACTCTGACATATGAGTCAAAGGGTCCACATACCCTAAAAACAGCCAGGTCTGCAGCTGAGCAACACAAACCAAAAGCCACAGTTTTACAAGAAGAGACTGCAAACAGAATAAGGATTCACTGATTTCACTTTCCATATTTCCATTTTAAAGACAAACAGGATCTTTCTGATTTGAAATGAGACTTCTCAGTCATTAAAATATGTCTGACTGGAGACACAAAAAAGCAAACTGTGTCCAGCCACAACACATTTATTATTTATCCTACCCTATTTATATCTCACTCTGAGGGATGTACGCAATAGACTGAATCCACATTTGTTCCCTACATTCCTTCTCACAGCTGAGAAGATGCAACGAATCATAAAAGGTCTCATTGTTGCAATGTTCTTTTATGGTATGTGTAATCAGCACAGACCCTGTTAAAGAGGCTTTGGAGGATGAGAAGTTTAAATATTTAATGGTTTTCTGCCTTTGATAAGTTTAATAATTAATGTTGCTCCCACCCTGGAAATGACAAATCATACAACAAGCACACATGATAAAAGAGACAAACACAGCTAACAAAGAGGAAAACTTTACTTAGAAAGTAGTAATTAAAAACCTCTGTAGCATACCTCAGGATCCCACAGTACTTTGCTGGCAGAAGTAAATTCTGCCTTTCCACCCAAACAGCAGCTCTGCCTATGTGTTAAGCTACCTAATTTTTGAGGGGATGCAGAAGATGAGGGATAATTAAATGTTTACTTCAAGTCTTTACTTTTCATATTGAGAAATGATACTCAGATGTAACGAGTCAAACTGTTCTAAAGACTTTTGCATTCACAGGAGAGAAAAGGAAGAACGGGGAAGCTGTTGTCCCTTTATGTTCTGCACAGAGGAGCCAGCCATTGAGTCATTACAGAAACTTGTTACGTGGCAGGCTAAGAGCAATACTAGATCTGTGCCTGGGTCTAAACAGTGTCATAGCTACTCCGGCTCCAAGCAGTATCTACAAATACTGGGTCTTGTCACCTTCTGAATAATGTTTTACAAGATGCTACCAAGAGTACCTTTCTCTGCGTACATGCTCCTTCACATCCACTCCCACTGGCGATCTGCAGGCATATGCAACCTTCAACCCCCACTGGCTTGTAGCTAAAAGAAAATTCATCTCACACACTGCTGCGCTTCAGTGCTGCACCACACTTGGGTAAATGCAACAGAATTAACATTGAAGGAAAGCACAAAGCATGACAGTAATAAAATCTTCTGTGACTCACTCAATTTAGAAACATTTTCAAATGGTTAGCATAAGAAGTCTGTCAGACGAAGAGGGTGAGAACTTTGACACAAACATTGCCACTGTATCCTTCTTTCAGGGTAGGAACCATTTTCCCCAAGCCCAGATCTGACATAATCATGTTGTGGGAGAAGTAGGTATATGCAGAAAGTGATTCACCTTACCTTCAGAGATGCCTAAATGAGGTCAGGTGACTCATTCCTCCTACTGAAATCAAGATCCAAGTGTGACTGTTTCAGACTGAGACACATAAAACCTTGTAGATGTGTCAGTTGTACATCTATGTGAGCACACAGTAAGTAGTGCCAGGACATGGGCACTGGTGCTTAGGCCCCTGCACTGCCAAGCTGCTGGAGCACTCTCTGATACCCTTCTGGCTGACACCCATCTAGTTCTCTCCTGAGCAATTCTCAAGCGCAGGACTATTCCCAACAGGTAATCTGGGTGAAGCAACCTTGCTTGGGAGGCTATTAGAGTTGAATAAATAAAATGTGACCAGACTGGGCCAGCTAACACCAGGGAAAGGCAGAGAAAGGTATTTCCATGGCATTGCTAACAATCAGTAAGATACGGGGGTTTTTTACACATTAACACTTTGCTACAGACAGTGTGTTTTTATTTTATTCACTGTCTACTCTTCTTGCTTGAATATCCTTTCTTCAGGGCTTTGAGAATATAGTATGAGGAGACAAATTAACCTTGTGAGAGCAGACAATGTACAACTGTGTTTAAAAGTCACATCTTTCATAAGCTCAATCTTTTGCAATAAAACAAGGTCAGGGTAAACAAGTGTTCACAAGTACTGCGGGAAAACCAGGTCAGTCACATCAGTGACAGGCAACAGCTTTTTGAAGTCACACTCAGAAAAACAAAAATGTGTTACATTTTTCAAAGAACAGTTCCCTTAATGTAATATCCTTCAAACGCCAGTCCAAGGTTTTTGCTTCCTCATCAGTGGAGGAACACACCACAGTAGAATGTCTCTGCAGCATAACCACAGCTGAGGGATCTAGCTGAAACTACCTGAAACCTTGTCAGTGATGCAATGACTTGTTCTGCCAGGTTCACAGGCCAATGGTTGCTCAGGGCTTTACACCCATTCTGACTTTTTTGACCTCAAACAACTAGTACTGCTGTAATTTGACTGTGCATCAGAAGTTTTTAGCTCAGCTGAAGGGTAGTATCCTAAAAGCTTACTCTGAACTACAGAGGAAGAAACTCCAAGGCGAGACTTGATCTGAGGTCTCAAAGTCAGCGCGGTATCTTTAATGAAGTCTTGCTGAAGCATGGGTCTCACTTGCCCACATGTAGTTCCTTGGTGGTCACCAGCACACAAGGGTTCTTCAGCACTATCTTCTTTAACAGCAAGATCTCCTGGTATACAAGGCTTATTGCTGTCGCTGTTAAGGTTAGTGCTAGCATTTTGCTGAGAGACCACTTCTGGATGAAGAGCAGCCTCTTCTTCCTCTTCAGAGAGAAGTGAGCAGGAGCCATCACTGGTCTGGCTGCTATTTGATACTGGATGGTCCTGATTTTGGGGTGGAGAAGAGCTACCATGCTGTACTGGGGTAAGGTTTAAAATGCACTCATTCTCTTTATGCAGGTTTGCCAGCATCTTGTTCTTTTGGTTTCTTACTGTCATTCTGTGGAGAGCACAGCAAAGATCGGCAAGGCTAAGCAGAAAGGTTAGGCTGCTGAGTCCCCAGATGAAAATCATCATGATGGATTTCTCAGTGGGCCGAGAGATATAACACTCAACCGCGCTTGTGCAAGGTGAATGGTAGCAGGAAAAGCGCTCAGGAACAAAAAATCCAAAGAGAAAATATTGCACAGCTGCAAAGGCAGCCTCAAGTAGTGTCCTAAAAAGAAGATGAACAGTATATGCCCCAGAAAAATCAAGGACACTTAGGCTGTCTGCACCACAATCCAATTTACTGACAACAACACTTCTACAGAGCTCTTTCAGGTCTTTGGGGCTTGATAAGCCCTTATTCTCTTTGCATCCATGTGCCAAACAGTGCATTTTTACAATGTACGTAGCTACTTTGTGCAGAACATAAATGCTGAATGCAGCATAAGGTAGCAGGATAGACACAGTCTGAATGAGCCAGAATCTAAAGTGAGAAACAGGAGAGAACAAGTCATAGCAAACATTGGAGCATCCTGGTTGGAGGGTGTTGCAGACAAAGCGCTCCTGCTCGTCTTGGTAGAGTGGATAGCCTGCTAATACTACCACTGCCATTCGCAGCATAATTACTAACATTAGCCAGATCTTTCCTAGAAGGGAAAAAAGGTAAGAAAAAGAGTCAGAGCACTGAGATTGAAAGGAAGGCATGTACAACAGTGATATGCTCTCTCTACGCAAAACATTTGAAGAACTAGCCTCTGTAATCCTCCTTAATAACTCCTCTTGAGTTGTGTTTGGATTTGGTCTGAAAGTTGTGCGAAAACATGTTAGGTGACACATTCCACAACCTTCATCTAGACTCGACAGTGTAGGAGTTTGACATACAATAATCCATGCCAATGCAAACCTCAGCCTAATGAAAACCACTCTGAATATGTCCAAATCTAATAAAAAGAGTTCACAATTAAGTTAATCCCATTTCATTTACAGTTCTTCCTTGCTGTTGGGTTCATACCTCCACACCCAAATTTTGTCCAATTTTGATAATATAGATCAGCTAACACAGTATGAAACTTCTACATACACAACATTGTTCCATGACATAGTATTTGTTCTTGGTCTTGGTCATGAAATTGTATGTAAATTTTACTACAGTAAAGAAAATATCTCTGTTGTGTCTAGACTGGCAGGTACTAGTGAGCTAGTTAAAAAGTGCTATGAGGAAACATATGAAAGATGTTCTACAAATGTACATCTATGTGTGTACATGTGTAGCCCAGTCATTGCTCTCTGCTGTTTCTTTAGTTGCCTCACCTTGATCACATCTTCCAACATTGGTGAGCAGCTTCTCTCTCCATTCAGACCAAAAGCTCCCTTCTGTCTTGATACCAAGACCAAGTGAAGCCTTACAAGCTTGGCATTTTCATACATTGCTTACTTCATCTTTCCCTGAATTCTTTCTTATGATTGTAGGGCTTGGTCTCATCCACTTTGATTGGAAAGATCAGGCCTTACACTCATTGCATTACAATAACACTGGAAGATCAGACATTGGTACACAATGTATCATATCTTTTGAATGAGACTATATTGTTCATTACAGTTTCTTGGAGGACTTTGGATGAAGTAGGTTCTTATAAAAAGGGTTGTTTTTTTTTTTTGTAGTTGCACACACACTGCTGTATTACTGACAAACTTATTCATTAAAAAAAAGGAAAAAAAAAAAGAAAATAGGAGAAAAAATTATTTTTTTTTTTTTTTTTTGGACAAGACAAGAAGGCCTAAAGATACACTGTTACATTGTCAACAAATTGAAAATTTACTCTGTAGAAACGCATGGAAAAAAACATCTTAAGTTTAGTGCTTGGATTTCTCAAGTTTCCTTTTGAGTCCTGTCACAAGCTCCCAATATAATTAATTTAATTTAATAATCTGCTGCCTTAATTTCACATATTTTTAAAATGTGCCAAGGTAAGTGGAAAAAACCTAAACACTTATGAACAAAAAGCAAGGACACAAAACAGGGAAGAGTGATAAGATTAATTCTGTGCTTTAAGGAATGGTTAAAAAGCCAGTTGTAGCTATAGACAAACAGCAAGAGTCAGTGACTTGAAAGAAGAACATTATATGGAGTTAATGACTGAGAAATGCACTGAAAATCTCAAGTCATTAATAGTGATTGCACATCTCACATGCAGACAAGGTTTTAAAGGCAGTTTGAGAAACAACACCAATACACATTCTAAAGGCTTTTTAAAAATCCAGATCCCAAAGCATTTTTTCTTATAAAGTATATGATTATTTACAGGTATTGTCTTGAATAACATTCTTTTCTGCTTTCCATAAAGCTATTTCCCTGTAGTGGGTGTGAATATTAAAATACTCAAACATTTGCTCAACACTGTATGATAGCTGTTGTTGCACTGGACATGGAGTTTAAATGCCCCATACAAACCATTTGTGGAAAGTAGGCTGATTATGGGCTAGAACAGTAAAACTGCACCCTGAAGTGGAAAAACTTCAGCTGCAATAAGGTTAAGGATATAGAAGCCATATGAGAAATGATCAGAAAAAATTGCTGCTCCCAGCAAAATAATATATTGTTTAACCATAAATTAATTGAAGCCTTTTCATTTTACCTTTAATCATCTGAACTTTAGTGGTGGCTTTGCTGTGCTTTCAGCTTCCTGCATTTTGGTGATAGGCTGTACTAGTACTCTCTTTCCAACATTGTGTGGGTCAATAGAAAAAAAACCATCTGCACAGAATCAGTAACCTTCTGTAAACAATGTTTCATCCTTAGGTAGCATTTTTTCCCTGCAAGGACCTCAAAGTGCTTGAAGCACATTAGTTAATTAAGTTCAAAATACTACATGCTATTTCACTATCAATTTTTAATTAGAACATGTACAATAGGGAGTGCTGCTTAAGAAAAATCAATGGCTCCTTAGGAAGTAGTTTAGTATGACATACATTTTAGAGATAACCCCTCCACATATCACCTTCCCTAATGACTCAGTTTTGATTGAACATACAAGAACAAGCCCCTTCACCCCCCTCCCCTGCGCCTTAGTTGAATATTCCCTGCAATGCACAGCACAAACTACAGCAGCTGTCCATGAATGGAGGCAAAGGGTCTTTGAAAGGCCCTTGAAAGTTTTTCTCTGGCTCACACTTTGCTCAAAGTAGCCCATGAAAAAGAACAGTGTCTTATTTAAATATGGAGGAAAACGGGGAAGTGCTCAGGTGACCGCTGAGGAAAAAACAATTGTATTTCTTTTAAATCATGTGAACTTTGTTCATTTATAAAGCCTGAAAAGCAATGGTAATTAACCACAACTGGAATAAACCAAAAACTTCTGCCTGTAAAAGAGAGGTTTTTTTTTGCCCTTTAAACTTTTTAATTCACTGCTAAAGCTATTGCATACATTCTACCATTCACTTTCTGTGGTATAAATTAAAGCATTACTCCTGTGTGTTTTCACCTTGACACCTACAGCAGCCATTAGGGCTGACTGGAAACTCAGGCACCAAGAGCAGCCAAATTTTAAAACCCTGTCAGAATACTGTGCATAAACTTCAGGAAAAAAAAAACTCTATGAGAGAAGGAGCAGGAATCTGTTTAACAAGAAAAGAAAGACATTAAGCACTCATATCATTTATCTAAAGAACAGCTTCTTATTATAAGGATCACAGAGGCATAGCTAGAAATTATCAGTAGGACATTTGGGTGGCTTCAGGATACAGAGCAGCTAAAGAAAGAAGAGGCTCTTTTAAAGTACTTACCGACAATAGTCACGTTATAGTTGAGTGTGACAATCAAAAATCCCAGCGAGTCCCAGTGTTCCATCTTTGAACAGGCTCACAATACCTCCAGCGTCTGATGTCCTAACGATTTTGGCATTTCCAAAGGAGATGAGACCTAGACAGGGAAGAAAGAAAATAAAAAAGAAAAATAATTTTAAGGGTAAAGAATGGAAATGAGCAACTTGGACACAAGGACGTATGGATCATTATTTTGATGATCTAACTGTTAGTTTGGGATGCTGAAATAAATAATCTTAAGGCTTTAACACTTTGTCTTGCAAAAGCTCTAGCTTCTCAGGTCCATTTGCTCCTACCTCTTGTGTGGATCTTCTGTCCAGACAACTGCAAGCAGACAAACAACAACAGGAGTTATCTCTGCCATTGTAGGCTATTCTTACCCTCTGGGGCATACCAGCCTCCTGGCATTGCTGAGATGCTTCAGTGGTGAAAGACAGGGAGAGGGGAGAGAAGGAAGAAAATCATAGACCAGGAAAAGAGACCTCTCTGCAATCCCATGAGAATGCAGATGAATAATGGAAGGAAAAGGGACAGAAAAGGATGAGCATCCCTATGTTTGAAAGGCACTTTCAGCTTAGTTCACTAGAAGCTATCTTTTTGCAATTTCCCAAAGCAATTTTGTTTCTAAAGCACAGCCTCCCTGACAGGACACCATGGCCCTGTCAATCACAGCCAGACCAGCTTTCCTCCTGTGTGCTGAGCCAGCCAGCAGGTCGAGACTCCCCGCAGGCAGGATGAAAAACAGGGGAAGCTTAGGAAAATAAAAGGAAGAACCAAGAATAGGGCTGTTTTCCAAGATGCACAAGTCACTTACTTTTAATCTATATTAGTTCTTTCTGCCTAAACTGTTTGGTACTCTGGGCGTCACTCAGAAAATCTTAAGGCTGTTTGCCCAGCTTCCTGAAACCGCAGCAAGCCTCTGCAACAATAATGGAGCAAGCCACCACCTCAGAGCAGGACACCCTTGGGGTGAGCACTTCTGGACTGCTTGGTGCAATTGCACAGTATGTCTTCAATGTCATGCGACTGTGCTGTACCCCAGGAAAAAAGCACGGATGGAACCGAGAATCTCAGCTGTACACAATTCCCTTGCAGAAAATAATCTACTACCATCTTCCACCCACTGTTCAACTACTTACGGGATGTTACTCTGTCCTTTTTAGTTTGTGTTGTCCACTTAATGCAGATACTTATTTAGTATCAGTAACTAGAAAAAAAGCTGAAAAAGGAGTCTAAAAGTGACATGTCAACAACCATTTCTTCTGCTACAGAGTTTTATTCATGGTGTGTGATGATGGTTTTATCTTCATTGCCCCAAACACACACAATTTTATTTTTTCTGAGTTGTGTGTGTGTGTGTATGCAAGAAGTATGGAAAGGAGGGAAAGCTGGAGGAAGGGAACAGAGAAAAATTGCAAATGGGCAGGATATAAATGATGCTAAGGTATGAAGGTATTCCTTGTTAAATGTCCTTTGTCAAAAATAGAGTCAGGAATGCCAAGATGGTGGCAGGATATGAATGCTCAGCAGCTGCATGCACACAATAGGCTATAAATTGTCCCTGTCAATATTGCCAGTTAAAATATCCTTGCTCGTTGTTGCTGTGAGACCTCCACCATTTGTGAAAGAAGGACAGCAGCTAGGGACTTAAGCTCTCAAACTGCAGCCTGCAGAACTCTGTCAGACAACAACTTCTGATCCCACAGCATGGCCAAACTGAATTAGGATGGCCCATTTTCTTCTAAAAGAAAGGAAGCACCATTACTCTCCAGGCTCACCATGTGCCTAACTTAGGGCTGGAATTACATAGGAAAGCCTAAATTTTATTTTAGCTTTTCCAGACAACTTCAGGGTTGTTGTGGTGGTTTTTTTTAAATTTTAGTTTAGTTTAGTTTTTCCAAACAGCTTGTATCTTACTTCAGTCAAGCACTTCCTTCTGTGGTATGTCCTCTTCCCAGGTTCAAACTGGGAAGGGACCCAGTCTGTCTAGGAGTCCATGACACCTCAGAGCCAGCAGTGATCTATTGCATCTTGAACTCTCCTTTGGCTGTGACCTGGAGCACTTTTGTAAAAGAAAGGCAGGGAGCATAAACATAACCAATGTCAGGGCATGCACTACAGTGACAAAAACTGCTGTTGAAGCACAGCCACGTCTGTAGAAGGATAAAAACACAGGCCATGGGCCTGCTCTTCAAGTCACTATCATCAGTCTGACTTAGGGCTGTGGGCTGGGTGGTCATTATAAAGTGTTTGGTCTCTGCAAAAGCATAGCCTGTAGTTTCTTCATCCCTTGACTCAGCACTATCTTTCAGGCCATAGTTCCCACCTGAAGATACTCAATATTGTATTTGAAGGTACTCAGCATACAAGCCCCTTTGTTTATTATCTTTCATTAGCTATTCCCTGTACTCCCTGTTTCTCTGTAAAGACTGTAAGTAAATAGGGAGAGCAGTATTACAGACATGGATATATTAAAAGAGACTCCATCTCTGCAGTGCCACCAGTTGGTACGGCATCTTCTTCCACATCAGAGGACAGGCACGTGGCACACACAGCCTCATCCCTCCATACATGTTGAATACTAAAATCTCACAGACAACTATTCCAGGCTATAAAGTTGTCAAATGAATTGCAGTCAATTCCAGTTAAATGAAAGAGGCAGGTAGAAAAACTGACATGGCTTGAGTAAAGCTGAACTTGGAAACCCAGTATCTCATCATGTCTGATTTTAGAAGGGGTCCTAAAAGCTACTGGAAAACTTTCAGAGACCAACAATGAAACATAAGAAGTTCCATTTGAATCTATTTTAAAATTCACAACTGCTGCCCACATATCTAACCCCTTACCACAGATCCAAGGTTTGATCCTGCAGAAATTCACAGATGTGACGCTGGTACTGTGAGTGACTCACTAAAACTGTCTGAACTACAGGGACTGCATCTCACTGTGGACCTGTGTCATGTCCCTAGGCTAAGACCTTGGTTACTTGGCACAAAACAAAGACACCTCACATAGAGCTTGGATCAGAATGACATCCAGAGGTAATGCAAAGGTAGCTGGAAGCCACTTCAGGGCTTCCCAATGCAGGATCCAACCAGTCACCTGAATGGTGCCACAGCCTACACCATATGCCAACCCCTGCTCCAAACACTAGAGGCATTCCTCTGGTAAAGCAAATCCCAACCACAGCTATTATGCAGCCGCCATCTACACTAATGACATGTCAGTGTAGTGAAGAGGGAGTTTCTGCAAGCGATTGTGCCTGACAATAAAGCAATCTCTCTCTACCAATTTGAGTAACATTAAGGCAAAGTGGGTCAGCAGCATAGCAGCTTCCCCAGTATAGAAGGGAGTCTGGCATTTTGGTCCAATTTCTTTAGCAAATTATTTTTTAAGAAAGAAAAAAACACAGACGTATATCTAATGTTTTAAAGTCTAAATTTAAAATCTATTTAGAATTTTTCTAGTTAGCAAAAAATGGTGTATTAGTGACCAGTTGCAGTAAATCTAGCTCTTCTAGAAAGTGATCTGTAAATCAAGGGGAAAAAAATTCTATTCAGGAGGGACAGTAAATATCAAAACTCAGTTAATCTTGATGTCCTTATTTTTAATCTTTATGAAATGGAGCAGAAGGACAGCGAGCTAGCCATGAAGGAAAATAGCAAAAAAGGAGCAGGAAAAGCTGCACAGAATAAATGTTCTTTTAAAGACATAAATAGTGTATATGCATGCACATAAATATGTCAGACAATCTTCAAAGTAATCCCACAGTGTGTGTAAAAGCGTACTATAGAATACACATAGCAAAGGAGCCAGCATAGCGTGGAAAGCCCTTGCTTTACGCAGGCACATGCAGTGCTGCACACTCTGCATTCCTGGGGACCTCCGTCTGTCTGCTGCTTGGATATCACTGCAGGCAGAATGTGTTCAAAAGCAGCCTCTCCCCAAAACAGCTACTGTAGCTATACAGACGTGGTGAAACCAAGAATATCACAACTCCAGAATTAGGGCTATGGACACTACACACATGGAGGCGGAAGAATGGTGAATGTTCTCCATCATCCAATGGGGAGCTTAAACAACGTGTACCTACTCCCCAGCCTCAAACGCACTGGTCCCAAGAAGTGGCATAGTTCCAAAGGTCTTCTAAACTTACAAAATCATGTTCCTTCTAACTTACAAAAATCATGTTCCTCTCCCCCTTCCCTTTTGATCTTATACTCTCAGGAAGGAGACGCATCCATTCATGCTCAAATATATATATATGTCTATGTGTGCATGTGTGAAACAGCTCAGAAGGACATCCAGAACAGCTCATTTTTAACTGCTCATATTGATTGGACTTGATAACTTCCACGCTAGCTCAGTGACCTCAGATACTTAAGCCTGCTGCCTATAGTGCCTTGCATATGTCTTCTTGTCTCCGTCTTCCCTTGATAACTTAGTAAATCTAAAAAATGTCTGTGTTCTACTGCATAAGCTTAAGGATTTAAGCTGTTCTCTCCCTTTGCCTCAAACAGATCCCCTCACTATAAATATTTGAAAGGTCATCTTTCTGAAGGGAACCCACTCCTAAGAGGACACAAATGGAAAAAGCAGCTCTCCTTCAGACTTTGGTTCAGCAACATCAAAGCTATTCAGCCAGGAACTTTAAATATTTCAAGACTGATCTGAAGGGAAATTAAGTAATGGGAAGTATACTCTCATTCAGGAGCTCAGGGCCAATTTCTTCAAAACTATTTAATTTTACTAAGTAGTAAAGGTACAAAGTGAGTCCATGGGATTTTCAAAAGCACATTACTAATATCTGCTTAACCCCCACTGAACTAGGTAGTATGACATTATTACTCAAATTTGCTCTGCTGTAACTCAGATCTAGTATACCAGAGGTTCCAGCCATTTTTAGGGTTTTGCACTTAAGATTTGACCTTTTTGCACAGTGCAGATGCAAACCTGAAGGTTTGGAAAGTTCTGGGATCCTGTATTTTATGATGATGCTGGTGATTTCATGTTTTATTAGTGCCCAACAACTGACACTAATGAGAGGCTAAGATCTTTCACTCAAGCAGGTCCAAACCTTTAGACAGGCAAAAAAGACCAACCCATGGTGTGTTCATATAATAGAAATTGTTTAAATAAGAAAAATGCCTTAAGTAATTCGGAAATAGATTTTATAATAAACAGGGGTGGCAAGAATATCTTTGGCTGACTATGCCTTAAATGTAGTGCTTAGATGCTATCACTTTTCAGTATGAACATTGCTGGGTTTGTGGAGAGCAAATAGACTCCTGTTTTCAACATGCACAACAAAAGGGGTTATTGTGCAGGTTCTGGGTATCAGTAAATAAATCTGTCATCTCAGATTTAACATACAGACAGCCGCTGTGGAATTAAAATAAGAGTTCTTTGCACCTTCTTGTATTTCGTGTCTGATCATTTTAAGAAATAAAGCCTATACTGTTGTGTCTGTTTTGAACACTGACACTGCTTTTTCTTTCACTATGGACACATGAATTCTAACTATGTGGTCATTCAAACCAAGCACTGGGGACCATGGGGAAAAGGCTACACTAACACAGAAATGAAAGAGGGGAGACGAAAAGAGAAATGGGGGAAGTTTCCTCTATTTCACATACAGTTTTAACCTCGGGAATCACTGCAGACAGTCTGGACTGTGGATTTCTTCTCAAATGTAAAGAAATGTTGTTTTCAAGTTAAATTCATGTCTGTGCAGAAGTTAAAAGGTACATTCTCTTAAAGCTCATCTACATCTTGGAAGTATGACTTTAAATCGCCCCAAAAAGCTGTACTCTGTGCATAATAAAAGCCTTATGTGGAGGAGTATTTCTGTCTAAAAAGAACATGTACTTTCATTATACTGTTTCGCAATGAGAGACTTTGATCTTCAGCTGTGTTTAAAGAACAAAGAAGGGAAAATCTAATACTCCTCATAGTTGCTACTCACAATTTACTAGGAGAAAAAATTGTAGATTTCTTGCATTAATATCAGGATGTACAACTTACATATGTACATCTAGCCATAGGATATCATTTAAAGGACAATACATGAGTTATCCTCATCTTGATTTTATGAATTCATGAATTTGATTTGACCTTAATCTGTGACCTGCCAGTAGTCTGTTCATAGAACTTTAATATGGCTTTCTAAAAAGTACTTTTTGCCTCAGCAACACCTTTCAGTTCACCTGGGTAAAGTGATTTTGTCCACTCCAAGATGTCAAGTAGCTTCTGCTGAAAATTCTGTCAGTACCGATAACAGAAATGAACTTCATTGCTACAGCAAGACAGAACAGGACAATTGGCTCAATCTTTCTGCCCCTTCTGCATTACGACAGATAATTTGCTATTTCAATGTAATCTACAAAAGTGCTACTAATTACTGTGTTCCTGCCACATTTAAAAATTGTCTTAGTTCTTTTAACTGGGCACAGGTATTTACGGATGTATTTCCTTGTGAACTTCATTGTGCCTCCTGACTGCTGGTACTATTTCAGTTTTACTATTTTTTTGCCCCCAGTTTATTATATTTTGCCATTTGCTCTTTTTGCTGCCTCCATTTCCCTTCATGGGGAAAAAAATATTTAGGACATCCCAAATGCTTTTGGAAGCATCTCAAAGAACAGTTGTGTAAGTACTTCAACAGACTCAATTTTCCCATGATACTTTCATTTCTGGGAAACCAATCCTATATATTACCAAATACCTGCATTCCTGAATAGAATTGTATTCTCTTATGTACACAACAAATGAAGTTATGTCATGTTTTTCTGTATCTAGACAATTAATCTTTCCTTTAAGGATCAAGTTCATTTACCTGAAAAAAAAACAAACCCAAACACCTCCTAGCCCCCCCCCCCCCCCCCCCCCCCCAAAAAAAAAACCAACCCAAAAATACAGAAGGCTATAACATCTTATAGATTGGAAAATCAGCATGCATCCTTCAGGACATGTTTAAACTGAATTCCTGCACAGTAATACTGTTGTTTCTCCACCCTGAAGACAGTCAGGAGGACTTGAAGCTTTTCATTTGCTGTTTAATGTTATGGTTACTTACATATCAACTAGCACTCCATTTAGTGGTTTGTGGCAGAATACCCTAGGCACCGATCTCTGATATGCAGGAATTCTTGTCCCAGTCTGCAATACTCAGGTAGTCAACAGTAATTTTCCCTCCAAGTAACATGCCCCTCTTCCCGCCTTCAGCAATTACATGATTCACCCCCCCAGGTTTAGAGGTTTCAACTCCTCTAAGGGTGATAAAGTAACTGAAAGTATCTAACAGGGCCTGATGAACTTGGTGTTCCAGTTCAGTTCTCTCTGTCCTTGGGGCAGGTTCCTAATTGTACTTGATGAGACTTCTGTATTCCCTAGACTTTCATTGATTTAGTGCACAAACCCACTACACACACTGTGGTATGTGCAGATGGATAAACCAAGGAAAACCCACTGGCTAACAATCCTGCTCTGCTATGCAAAAGAAAGATTTCATAATTCTTGACATAGCCTCCAAATTCATTGTTCTCAATGATCTATGTAATCTAACAGTAAGAGCAGTATTGCTGTTGATGCAAACGTCAGCCGCTTGAGCAGGGAGGAGACCAGATTAGGTCTGCTTAAAAAATGCAAGGAGCTCTGTCCTGCATGCAGAGTCCCGAGACCCAAGCACAGCAGCAGTGACAGGTACGGCACTGCAGGAGGCTGGGTGTGTGCAAGAGGATCTCTGCAGATGGATGCAGAAAGAAACAGTTGCAAATATGTGTTAGGTTAGAAATGCACAGGAGCTGCCTAATTGTACAGGCAAGATTTCACTTAAACACGCTGTGTACATGCGGGACAATACAAATTCGATATGCAGAATTAGATGTTTTCAGTGCCCAGGAGAGGGAGCTGAGCGGGAGCTCAGGATTTCAGCTCTAAGGACAAGGGTGAGGATTTTGGGGCATGGCTGCTGAGGGAAGCTCGATCTGGACACCAGCGCTCAGCCTGTGGACACTTCCCACTGCCCCAAGTGGTCCTCTTCCCCCGCTTCCCTCTATTTCTATTTTAAATTGCATTCCAGCCTGACTTCCCTCAAGTCAAAAAGGATTGATGGGGTTGGCATTTTCTGTTCAAATCCTGAGCAATTCTGCATTCAGGAGAATGCAGGACATTCAGAAAACAGAAATACAGAATCCTAGAATCACTTAGGTTGGAAAAGACCCTTAAGATCATTGAGTCCCACTGTTAACCTAGCACTGCCAAGTCCGCCGCTAAACCATGTTCTTGAGCACCACCCCTACACATCTTTTAAATACCTCCAGGGATGGTGATGCCACCACTTTGCTGAGCAGCCTGTTCCAGTGCTTGAAGAAATTTTTCCTAATATCCAAACCAAACCTCCTGTAGCTCAGCTTGAGGCCATTTCCTCTTGTCCTATCACTTGTTACCTGGGAGGAGAGACTGACACCCACCTCACTACAATCTCCCTTCAGGTACTTACACAGAGCCATAAGGTGCCCCCTGAGCCTCCTCTTCTCCAGGCTAAACAACCCAGTTCCCTCAGATGCTCCTCATGAGACTTGTTCCTAGACCCTTCACCAGCTTTGTTGCCCTTCTTTGGATACGCTCCAGATGCTGAAACTGTATTCTAGGACACAGTATGAAGAAGAAAATCTGAGAGGGGCAGGTATTAGCCTGCTGAAGAAATCAAAGTTGCACTCTTCTTCTGTTCCACATCCCTCCTAGTCCTCTGAAGTTTTCAGTTTATACTGTAATTTGTAAAAAGTTCATTGTCCATGTGTTACAGTACGAAGGGGACAGTGCCAAAACCTGCAATCTTGTATCACTAGATTTACCTACCTGTAAAAGTCAAAGAATACACACAAATGCACTCCTGGGGGGGGAGGGGAACAAGAGATTCAAATGCTATTTAAAATAGCTGTTTTCCATTTGCAATTAGACAAGGAACATAAATTCCTTATCTAAAGCAATTAATAAGAAGAAAATGCTCATACATGCACTCACAGACTGAAATTATGAAGGAAAAGTTCAGCTCAAGTCTGAGAGTATTAAAAAAAATAAAATAAATCTGAAATGGAAAAATTGGATGCTGATTTGCAATCTGTGTATTTCAGAGAAAAATCACAACTGATTTCTTGCCCTGAAACAGAAAACTGTTTCTTTTTCTAACAAATTCTTTTAGAAAAGTTAAAATGTCGCAGCTGGCTATCAGGTATCTAAGCACACAGATGTAGCATGGTTCAGCTTTCTGCATGCTTTAAGGAGCAGAACAACTTTGTCCTGCCACGGCAGCAGAACAGAACAAACAACAGAACAAAAAAAAAGCCTTTCTGATGTACAGCAGTGGCTGGCTACCACAGAAAAGCAATAATTCCATGGTCTAGATTTCCCACAGATCAGAAACACTGAAGAGGTTTGTACTGAGATTTAGAAGTAGGTTAATTATTAAATGGGGACGCAGATGAATCAGCCCAGTCCTTTGTTCACTGGAGTTTAGTGTCAGGGTGACATGACCATAATTTCTCTAGATTAAGTCAGTACTGCTGCTTTATGCTTTGTAGTACTTATCTCTGGCCAGCTGAAAAAAATCACTGATCCAAAACCTTAAACCCCAGCAGATCTGGAAGATCACTTTACCTGCCTGTATGCATAACCATGGAGATATACCTAGCTATCTTCCTATGTTACAACATTCATCCCTCTAATTTCCTAGAGGACAGATTTAGAATTGGTGCCCTCTAAAGGACCACTAAAGTACAGTCAAACTGCGGACACGTTCGTATGGTAAAACGTAAGGTGCATGCTTGCTGGCAGCAACAAGTTAAATATTTAATGTTACAAATGCTGGTGGCGATTTGGATTTTTTAACCATTTTCACTTTTGTGCAAAGCAACTACATAAAGAAATTGGAAGACGACTTTCCATCTCTGTTCACAACTCTGCTAGAACCAATGCAGAATTACTGTAACTACAACGGACTTGGGGCTGGGGTTCTGGGGGGGTGTGAAGGTGTCTGCAATTCTTCTTACCCTCCCACTGTGACTTCAGAAGTGCTATTGACATGTACAGGGAGGTCTCACAAACAGGGGACTGGTTTTACCCCTCTCTTTACATAACGTTTACACTGATGAACCCCAACAGGACTGCCAAATTACCACCAGCAGCTTTTGTTCTTAACAGGAGCACTTCTACATTTCTTATTTCTTTAAGTCTACCTCCAAATAAGTATTGCTTATATTCTAGTAGTTGATAGCATCAGCTAAGCTTCTGCATACACAGGATGACCTTTTAAGGCCACAAAAAGAACAGGATATAATTATGTAAATAAGGTGACCACCAATACTTTCCAAACACTACTAGAATGTGTGTCAACACCAAGACAGCTCTGCAATTCTAATGCACAATATTCAAGATTACTTGGTGTATGTATTTTACATGCTGCTTTTGTACCATTTTGCTCAGTATAACCTGGTCTTCCTCCTCCTCCTACGATTTACGGCAATACAATCTGCATACCCTGTCCTGCTGAAGGGAGACAGTTATCCCTCAAACTCTTTGCCCAAGAAATTTAACATCCTCATGCTACTGGAAGTATCACCAAAGCCTTTTGGTATTAATACCACAGAAGATACAAATGCATTTTCTGGTCTTTATCTCCTGGCTTATTTTAAAACAATGCACACCTAATTATGCCTTACAACCCATCTAGCACACCAACCCCCATCTTTTTGGCCTCAGCTTTTTCCACAGAAGAGTGCTTAACTTGCCTGAAATATGTGAAAGAGAAGTATATGGTCACAGGATGATCTGTATTGTCAAAATACAAGGCAGCAAGTACATCAAAGCTGCCAGCTTCTGAGATACTGTTTCCATAGAAAATAATTTGTACTAATGTCTAAAATAAGAGCATGAAAACCCAGAGGCAGTGAAGCAAGACAACATACAGGTAACAGAAGAACTAGCACTAGACTTAGGTGTGCTGCAGGATCTCTTACATGGTGTCTTACTCTAAAGCCTGGTCAGTAGTATTCGTGTCACGAGTAAGCCGCCTTTTGAGGATGTGCTTCATTGCCAGGGCATTCAAAGCGGGCAGCAGTGCTAGTTCCAAAGATTTTCTTGCTTCAAAGTTACTGCATCAGTTACCACAGCACCACTGTCTAAGTGTCAGAGATCTGAAACTGTATCATGTAAGTACATTGAGTGAGTAAATTATGGGAGTACATTGTGAAATTACATCTCACAGATAGAATATTTGACGTTTTGTTACTTGCTGCTCTCAGTCTGTAGAGACCATTGACATCTTCACAAAGATACTGTCCAGTGCCTTGAGTGAGCACTACAAAATCTTGTACAGAGACTCTGGACAACTGGTATGAATAATGTAGGTATAATGTCACCCATCACCACACCAAGAAGCTTGCTTACTATATCATCAACAAGGAGTATTATCTCTAGCTATAACAGGTGAAAGCCTCCACCAATAATCCTGAAACACATTACACATGGTGTAAAGGGCATGAAAGAACAACCTTTCTTTTCACATCAAGTCACATCAGACCAGCCATTCTAGAAAGAACACAAGAAATATACTCTGTTTGTACTGTTGTCACCTGTCTTTCTTCAATCTGCCATCCTTTTGCTTCTTCCTTTAATGGGAAGAGTCTGGTGACCCAGCCCAGGCAACAGAAGTAAACTCAAGCATTGGCTTTCTTAGCTAATGCACTCAGTCATTTTCATGCCATGGTTCTGGGATTCAACAGTCAGTATTTTGCATTCTCATCTGCACTATCTCGTTTCCTTTTCTAAAGCGTTTTCTCCTAGCAGGGGTTGCTACATATGTTCTGTCATTACCTTTAGTTTGTGCAACTCAAAGTCTAATCAGTTCTGTGGTTTCCTTCAAATGCAGTTCAGTTGAAGAGAAAAAACAGCAGAAAGGCACTTACCTTAATCTGGGCACAGATATTAACATTTCCCTATACATATAGGTCACATTCACACAGGTATATTTATATTTGAGTTGTTTTCTCAGAAACTCTTAGAGACACTAAGTGGGACCCTGACGCAGAGGTTGGCAGATGTTTCCAACAACTGTCAATTCAAGTAAAAAAACCCACAGAAATGTGCCCAAAACAGAAGTCAGGAAAGTGCCAAAAGCTAGACAGAGTGAATTCCTTATGAAGACCATACAGAAGCAGAGAGCAAGATGAGTCTGCAGTGGATGTGCAGAATTCCAGTTGGTAAATGTGCCACTTGAAAATGCAATGTTCATTATCAACAATGGATGACTGTGAATAATTTGTTGCTTCAGCTGTTAAGGCTTTGGGATTTTTTCTGGTTCTGCCCTTTCAGTTTCTCTATCCCCTCCCACATACTTCTAATTTTATACATAGCCAACACTACCAGATGTCACTTTGTCATCTGCCACCAATACGCCATCACCTTTTTCTGATGCTACTTCTAATCATTAGGTTATACCTAAGGTTTCTGGCATTAGGAAAGCTCGGAAGTAGAGAGAGGTGTTAACAAAGTCTGAACTAAGACTCTATAAATGTAAACAGTTCTTTCATCACGGTTTTAGTTTACATGATAAACAAAACTAAGCTAAGGGAAACTAAGCCATATATACTGACCTCTCTCCCCCCACACACCTCAAAAAAAAAAAAAAAAATCAATAAAAAGAAAATATAATTCTTGAAAAGGATACTGCTACCCTGCTATGGGACAGGATTTTAGTATTTTTCTAGCAATAGAAATCATATCATTTGAAAGACTGATGGTGTTTGTGGAAGGTGGAAAAATGGTTTCTTTCGTCTTTTTGCACTTTACCTCACGACTCAGCATTCTCAGTCCCACAGAACAGTGTCTGTCAGAATGGTATATATCACTGACAAAAAAATTAACGTAAACAGAACCCAAAATATAAACAAGTCTGCAGATGGAAAGAGGAATTACGAAAACATCCCTGGGTTACAGAGGACAAAACCCCTTACAAGATGCCTTTTTCAAATATTTATCCAATTATCAATGCATAAATGCCCAAACAGATGATCCACTGGCTCAACATATAAAAATAATTCATTAAGACAATGATGCTTGAAGGGAGAGGTTTATTACACCTCCTACAACTTTTTGTTTCTGAGCCAGTGACCAAAGCAGTAAGAAAAACCTTAATCCAGAAAACATTTACAGCAAATATAGTTTCAGGTTCTGAAATGAAAACCACAAGGTATTTGTGCTGCTAATTAAAACACCATTTGATTCTCCTCCCCTCTCACCTTCTAGAGATGACTCTCTAGCCTTGCAATGGCATTTTCCATTCAGTGATGTTTAAAAAACTACACTGAACACAACATAATCCTAAATAATAATTAATTTTTAATTACATGGTATAGAATACCTTGCAAACAAAAGACACTCATTAAGATTTACTGGTAAGTACTGTATTTTTTGGCAACCTTGGAACAAAGCAGAAGAAAAAGCAAAGAATTATTCTATAACCATGAGGGAAAGAAACATCCACCTAAATGTAGAGGATTCATCTGGCAAAACTTAAACTAAAGAAAAAAATCCACACAGCAGATTTTTTGTTTTTTTTTTAATTCTTAGTGCAAGAAACATAACCAAGTTAATCACAGAATCAGTACTAATTAAGAATATGGAAAATTCTCCTATACAGAGGTAGAATCCAGTGCACAAGGCTAAAACGATATTCAATAGTCTAAACAAGACCGAGCCAGGTTTTACGGAATCCACTTTTTAAAGTATCAGACTGTATGTACATACATACAATAAATAGACTATACAATCTTTAAAGTAGTTTAATAAACTTCACAAAAATTATAGTTGATGCATTGAGATCTTTACATAATCCAAAGTTCATATCTCCATCACCCAGAAATGGATAAAACCAATATTCCTGATATCAAGTTAAATGGAAAATAGTTTAGCAAAGTGTTGATAAATCAAAATATTTTACATATTTTAAAGCCTAAATTTATGCTTATAAAGGATGAGTTTCAAATGCTCTGAAAATGTTCCTTTAGATACTATCTGTAAAGAGGTTTCAAATGCTGTAATTTGCATTTGTATTGTTATAAACACTTTCCTTACATTCCACATTCAAGGGGAAAATGGACTTGGATACTCACAGTTCTGATGCATTGGCACAACAAGAAGTGATGAGAATGAGATTATTTTAAAGGCCCAAAGGACGTCAGGAGAATTTATGGACAAAACCTTCATGTCTCAAACTACACAAATCACATTAGAAAGTTAACAGGAAACTGTTTGGTATTACTACTTCAATCCTGTCAGTGCTTCTCTGCCTGGAGGCACCCGATTAGCATTGCACTGGAAGTTAAGTGTGCAGCTCTGGGCCCCTAGGTTTGCTACAAGCCCATAGGGCTTAATAAAACAAATACAGAATCTTCATGGTTTACCACAGTAGTGCATAAATCAGGGCCGTCTGTTGCTATTCATTTCAGTGATAGTTACCGAGAAAGGATTTCAGGGAACTGAGAGTTTTCAGCTGTTACCTGTCTAAACTGCAAAAGAAAAAAAAAGGGGGGGGGGGAGGGGGGAAGGAATCACCCCGGGAAATTATAAAAGCAAATGCTTATACTGACAAGTTATTTCCTATGAAAGGCTCTTACAAATTCCAAGGGGGCAACAGCCATGGTAACAGGGAACTAGTAACAACAACAGAAGAGCATAATAATCAGAGTTGAAAATTATGTTCACAGCTCGTTTACTGTTAATTTCTATAAGCACCTAGGTTGAGGAACATGAGGGTCTGTATTTTAGTTTCAAAACCAAATCTATTTGTGACAATTATCTCGTTAAGATTTGCATCCTGCTCTTCCACAGGGCTTCTCACTGGAACAACTGGTTTGCTTTTTTTTTTATTATTTTTTATTTTATACAAACACACGCTTTGATTTAAAGTAAACATATAAAAATTGAGACTATTGCTTGCAACAATGGACCTGGATGTGAAGGAATGAACTAGTCAGGCCATACAAAACCAAAATAATCTCCCTCAGAATGAATTCTGCTAAACTTCTAATGCTATGAAAATCTGCAAAAAGGATCACAAGATCTGTTGCAAATTTCAGAGATTTGGCCCAAGTCTTATCATCATCATCTGAATATTTTAATAACTGTATCTTTATATTAAGGAAAAATAAATGATTCCAAGAACTCAGGAAGGCACACGCACCCAAGTATACTATAAATAAAACACATCATGAAATTACGAAGATCTTCTGATCCCTGTACACACTTTTGGTTCAGCACTATGGTCAAGTTCTCTCTTTTGAAATACAATAAAAGGCATACAAGAAATATAACATATGCATAATAATTATGAAGAATAATGCTAATAAGACAGCTTACAGAGAAAAGTGCAGTGAAAAAACCCAACACTATTTATTCAGGGGCTTGTGCTACTGTAAATACAGACTTCGTATTTCTTGCTGTGCAAAGGGAAGAATTTATCCTGGGAAGCAGCAATGAGGAATGAAAAAAAAACAACAAAAAATAAAAAAGATATTAAGAGAAACCTTTATGATGGAACTCTCGCAATTTCATTCCTCTAGCGCACAGTCATCTGACTACATGGTTTGTTTTCATGCTGCCATTTCTCTTCATGAGTACAGCTGATTAGAAAATGGCACAGTTCCTACATGTATTTCTGCCTCTACTTCATTTTTTGTTTCTTCTTCCAAGCACCTAATTTGCTGTTTCCTCATAAAAAGGTTAAAGCTGTTAGCGAGAGTGAGAAAAGAATCGTTGCCCATCTTCTCTCCCGAACACGGCTTTCTCCATTTCTCCTTCCACTAGGTATGTACTCGTGTGCTACACAATGGGGAGGCACTGTAAAGGCAGCTTGACAGATTTAAAAATAAAAAAATCAAAAGTCTTTTTTCTTTAGCCCCCTCCCCCCGCCCACCCCGAAAAAAATGGATGGATGAAACAGTAGTCCATAGGAATATTCCAGTCTCCTCTGTTAGGAGATAATAGCGGGGGACCATCTAACCACAGTCAGATTGTCAGCACTGACTGACCGTTTCTTTGCGGCTTTCCTGAAGTCCTTGTATTTATCTTCACACAAGCGGGAAATGGCCTGTAAGACAAAAGAATGAAAAATGGCACTGACCCCAGCTCTGCAGGTAAAATAAAACTAAACACAGGTTTCTACCTACAGGTAGAATTGCAAACAGGCATTTCATTAAGCTAAACAAGTGAAGAGCTTCTCCCCATATCCTCTTTCTCATTTCATTAATCTCAAAAGAAAGGAACATGCTGACATTGCACTGCCCATCACAGCTGCTTCTGAAGGACACTGAGCATATTCCAAGCCTGCTCTTCACAAGTTAACCCTCACAAATTTCATCGAGGGAGCAGACAGAGCTTACCCACTGCTATATGGAAACTCATACACAGCACTTCACTGGGACAAAAATTGCAGACAACTTAACAAAACAATGTAAACATATTGGAGAATGCATAGAGAAGACAACTTTTAATTCTTTTATTTCCTAAAAGTAATTATATTTTTCTCTACTGATAAATGGTCTGGCAGAATACTCGCCCTACTTTGCTTACAGAAACATTACAAGACGTTTCCTCGCATTTCAGAAGGGGTGACCTCTGTGTGATCATGCTATCTTATAAGATGCCAGTGGGGAGTGTAACTCCTATTCAGAGTAATTTAATTTGTGTTAGAAATACACAGAAATCTTAAAAACCTTTTAAAGGCAAAAACATTATTCAAATATTAACTCCTACTATACTACACTGGAGTTCACATTTTATGTTTCTTCTACTGTTTTTAACTGAGTTTAAAACAAGTATTTATTATAGACCTCACATGCACAAGTACACTGTGCCCTAAAACAGCAGGTCTATTAGTGTTCATATGGTTAGGACAGGCTATGGTCGGCATCAGTAAGAATGTTAACTGGCTTCAAACATACAGAACTGCAGAGAAAGCTCACTGCAAGGAGCACTCAAAGTCAAATACAAGAAAATAAGATGAACTAAACCAATACTTTTATTTACTCAGAAATGCTTTTAAATTGTGTTTAAGGGAGGCTGTTTAATAAAAAGCACTGTACAAACAAAGCCAGTACAAGTGCCAGATTATAAAACAAGGCAATACAAACAAACAGCCTGACTCCACTGATCATCATTTTCTTTCTTGATATTTCCTTCTATAGCACAGCAAGCTGCAGCAGTGAATTTAATTGTAATAGTCCTGCATAAACCAGAGGCAGGTACGACAGAAGCACAAAACACATACACCTGAGAGCAAATTCACCTCATGCTTTGGTTAAGCAGGCCACAAAAAAACATTTTATTGAAAGAAACAACAAAACCAAAGCAATATAAAACCCACCAACAAGAAACCACTTGCTACTTTTTAGTTGGAAACTGATTTTCCTTTTGTTAAAGCTATTCTTAAATATTCTTGGGTTTTTTTGGTGCACATGAAGAGAGCAACAGAATAAAATAACACAAATATTCCCACTGCTATGCAGAACATAACTCACTTGAAACTGCTTAATAACATTTTATTAATTTAACCAGGGACTCAATAGACTAAGAAAGTTCATGCAATTCAGTCGGATTTGAAATCCAATGGACAAAAAGTGTTTAATCATGAAACTATGTGTCAAGGCATGGCTTGGCAAATAGGTGTACTGGGGTAGAGCTCAGCTTCTTCCAGCTGCCAAATAAGGCTGTTACTTTAGGCACCAAACAGCCAGAGAAGGTAATCACTTCAAAATTGCCTGTTTCACAAGAAGATTTCTATTCTGGCACTTGGTCAGACAAAATGAAATTTTGCTTGGAAGTGGCACTTAGTATTTGGCATCTCTAGGCTCTGGTGATTAATCATATGGATAAGAAACACACTGACTGATGTATCCTGGATCTAAAGATGCTTCTTCATTTTCAAATAATTTACAAAATTGACATTTGGAACCTATTTGGCAAGTTATTTAGTCAACTTTAGCATAACATATGGGGAAACAAGACAAAAGCAGAAAATTGTAAATATTTATTCCTGTTTTTCAGTTAAAATAAATCCAAACAGCTTATAGACACTTTTCTGTCATCTGATATTTCTGTTGCTTTTATTGCTAGAAAAATAAACCAATTTTTGCAAGGGACCATTTCTTACATGAAATCAAAAGATTCTTAAACCCAGATCACCACTCAATCATGTGAAATTTTATTGCACTTGACTATTGTATCTGTAATGAGTTAGAAAAATGCATACGCATATATTCTTCCAAAATGTATGCGCACACAGAACTAAAAGTCAGTTCTTCTGCTGAGTTATATGACTCTAGATAAGTCTCTGGAGAAGTAAGAAAGGCAAAAGTAGTAGTAGCAGCACAAATTTTGGCTGCATGCACGTTTGTGCAGGGCAGGAAAGCAGCAGGGCTGGCTATGGCTTTGCCGCTGGGAATGCACAAAGGCACACAACCGCGAGTGCTACAACACCCCCCAAAAAAGGATAAACCAGAGAGAACCTAGCAGGGACAGACAGCAGTAAGTTGGGAAGGGTTATACATAAGGTAAATGTGGGGAAAAAATAAATACAAAGAAATCTCTAGAACAACTGGAAGTTGTGATGATGTGGGCTCTCCTTTATTTATGGAAAATGAAAAGAAGAGCAATTAGGTTACTCCTGGCAAAAGAGCAGGGGAGTTTTGCTCTCCACTTCTTGGCTAAGAGGGTTGTGAACACACAACAGGCAGGCTTGCAATCAATCACTGCAACAGCAAGAATATGGAAGCACTTCTCTATCTTGCAACTTACATATTTTTCTCCTTTTTTTTTTGTGTCTGTTTGATCTTTGAGACTGTACTTCTTTAGGGTCAAGAAAATACAGCACGTAGTTGAAAGTTTGAACTATGTGCTCACTCTCACTATCCTAACAATAAAAAGCTCAGACGACATACTCAAATTGGGAGTGCACTAATGAATGCTCTTACAAAATCTAGCTTTGAAACAGGCACAGTGCTAAGATCACAAGCAGAAAAAGGGTAGGCACATTTTGTGGACTTACCCCAAAGAGCAGAATCTGACTCATGTTTAGTTCAGTACATGAGAGAATAACCAGGTACAAGAATAAGAAATTACAAAATAGTGGATTAAGGTTGGATATCCAACAACTTTTTGGTAGAAAAATCTCCCATATTAGAAAACAGTTCTCAGGAGAAGCAAAGAAAGCCTGACATTTGACATAATTAAAAGGAAGGAGGAAACATGCTACTACGTATGCTGCTTGGAACAAACAGCATTGGCAGGTGGACAGACTGGATGTCCTAATGAAATGTTATTTTCCATTTTTAACTGGCACGATTTCACGCAATGGGATAAAAAAAAAAAAAGAGGGGTCATGAAAATGGTTTCTGGCTACTACGTGGACTGGTATAACAAAAATCAGGACACTTTTAGGCCACAGGCTGGTGAAAATGAAGAAAAAAAGACCTTCTTTTAGTTATTTAAAAGACAAAGCTGCTGGTTAAGTGTTAATTGTGGGAACACTGAATAATGAAAAATGTCCACTGTAGATGCTCCAGTAAGTGGTGTAATTTTTAACATGAACTACAACCTCTTATAACACCTCTAAGCCGATGGATTTTGTGCAGCATTTCCATTTGATAAGGAATGGTATTTACTAGCCTTGTCCTTGGTCTTCCTGGGATTGTTTTTTTCATCATAGGTATGCCAAGGTTATGATACCTGCAGAAATAGCAATGCAGATTCTGCCATGCCAGATCTAATACTCCTGCTTTAGATACATAAAATAGCTTGAAAAATGTGAAAGCTGCAAAAATGTGTTATAATATAACCATTCTCTATGCAAAATCTTTTGTGATCTCCAGTATCAGTAAATGTTGTTTTACATCTTAGGACTGAGCAAGGTCCCTTCCGTTTACCACATACTGCATACACACATTCACTATGAGTCTGTTGTCTTCCATCAAGGACTGCAGCTTTTCTCTCAGTATCAAAAATATCGCAGCCTGTGTGGTACTACATCTACTCCACTTGACAATCCAGGCAACTGTTTTAAAAACAGGGAACTCTTGGGCTGAACAGCACATGAGAGACCTAGAGAAGAGCAGCAAATGCATTTTGATAACTCTTGGCAAGCTAAATGCTTAACTGCACTCAAGGAACGAGGCTATAAATTATGCTGTCAGCTAGTTTCAAGGGCACGCTACTGACAACCAAATACTGCCAGGGAACAAGGCAGTTCCCTTCCTTCTGGCCACAGAATGGAGGGAAGGAGGTGGCAGACAGAGTTGATTTCACAGCAGATACTCTTCCTCTTCCCTGAAGAAAACATCCTCTTTGACTAGCAGGTTACTCACAGCCAAATTCTGTTGGCAGCACAAAGCATCCCCAACATGGAAAAAAAATTAATATTATGGATTTACTGAAAAATATTCCTTTCTTTCTTTTTACATATGCTCAGTTAGTAGAGAAGAACCACCAGTATTCTTTGGGCATTTACAGTAATTTCGTATTTCTTTTCTTCAAAGGTTTTAGGTGCTATCGTTCTTACCTTCATTTGAAACCTGCTGTTAAACGCAGTATGTGACACAGACTGACAGTGCTGGGAAACTGTGCACTAAATTTCTTCTAAAAGTAATTAACTCAATTTTAATATGTGTAATGGCACTTATTATCAAGACCCCTATAACTTAGTAAGCCAACTCATTTACTATTACAGTCCCAGCTTTTTTTTATTTTTAATTCTCTTCAACAGAAATAAAATCTGATGCAAATTTACATCATGCTCCATACACAGAATTAAGTTACATCCTTAAATTGGAGCTATCAGTGAAATTTAGAAAGAGTATTTAGAAAGAATGAGAAACACAACTTATGGAAGTATGCTTTGATTCTTTCTCCACCACTTTCTGTTCCCATTACAGTCACAAACAAGTCAATTAATCTTCCCACACACCATTTCCCCCCACAAAAACATGTAGAATACTGCCTGCCTGGTTTACAGGAGGACTTGAAATTTCGGAACATGCAAACCCACAGTGCAAAGCTGTTACATTAAGATGTGCAATGTTAAAAAGCAGTTAGCATCTAATGACAAATTTCAAAATCAGTAATAAAATGTGGACACACTCATGCAATAAAGCCCTTATTTGAAAAATTTCATTATCAGAAAGCTCAGGAAAACCAGATGCCAGCCTTGCAAAGTGCTCACAATTAGCCCATGATTTTAAACTCCTCCCGTGTCTGTGGAAATACATAGTGCCCTGCCTTTCACAGTCCACACCACCTGACATCATGCTTTCTGCACATGGTATATCCAGGTCTCATAAGCATTCATGATTTATCCACTAAAGACATGTGCTCCTTTCTGTTTTCCCATTACTGAGAAAAACATCACAGGAAGTAACAGACTTGGATCCATCTGAAGTGGAGCAACAGCAGGTAACAAGCACATGAATAGTTATTTTCAGCAATGCTTGTTAACATTCTGTCCTTTAAGGCAGACAACCAGTTTTAAGAAAGCAAATGAACACACAAAACCAGCTTGTGAACAGAGCCATTGTAAAACTTGTGGATACTTTAACAAGGTCTATTCAGACAACTAGAACTGAAAAAGAAATGGAAAGCGAGACAAGGTAGGAAGCAAATCAGGCCAAAAACCTGTCCTCATGTCCACGAATACCCAAAGCATTAACAAAACAGTTACAGAAATAGGGACACATGATATTAAAATATCTCAGGGGAATATTTCGGAAGAGACGGGAGAAGGAAGATACAACACAAAAATTCCAAACCACCCTATATGTTAATTGCTGAGCAATCTAAAAAGAGTTTTACCTCAAGTTTATATGCCCTGTCCCTGCTGAGGGGCTCCAAAGGAAAACTCAGGTTATTTGCTTCTGCCAGGGAACGCAAATCAAAATAATACTTGGCATAAACACTGGAGGGAACATTGATATTGAACTGCAACAGCTCAAGAAACTGGCGTTCCAGCTCATTCCTGTAGAGAGAAGATAAAATGTGAAAATATTTCAGTCTGCGCATTCTGAATGTAATTTACTTTAAATTGCAAATGATATAAACCAAGTTAATTTCTTATTCTTGCCAGACACAATAACCGTAGCCTAAGGTTAGACCTAGTCTACCAAGTTCTAGCAGCATACATATGCCAGTGAGGAATACAAAAGATGCTACACCTTGCAGCTGCTACTGCGGTGCCAATCCAATCTAGACACAAACTTTTGCTAGTGGAAGGGCACCTTTATCATTTTAGCTAAATTAATCTTGGAAAGAGAAGTTAAGCAGGAAAAAGAATTCTTGTCATTTCTGCTGTACCTCCACTAGGTGGATCTGCGCACACAGCTATGCAAACACGAAATGCAGACATGCCCTAGATTTGTCAGACATCTCTCTCATAAATGCTGCAAAGTACTCTAACACCTAAATTACTGGGGAACTTATTTACTCTCCTCAGCCTTTCACCATCAATCATTTAGAACTAGTCACGGGAAACCTGAATTTTTCAGCATACTGTCTTATCTTCATAAACAGAATAAAGCTATTTTTCCCTAAGCCATGCAACCAAAACTCACAGTTACTCATTTACTTTTCAGTACCTAAAACAAATGTGTTTGTCAAAATACGTGATAGGAACAGAGGTCTTATTTGAGCTCCCACCCCGAGAAAACTGGTATAGCAATATCAAGTACACCATTACATTAGGAAGTATGTTAAGAAATAGGCAAATCAACAAAACTAAGCATTGGAAATTTTCATAAATTGCATGGTAACTAGAAATCCTACGTAATACTTACTCAGGGACATATATGCTCAAAGCAGTGATTTCAAGATAGGAGAAGTAAAAAAAAAATCAATGGGTGGTAAAAGCTGTACATGTCTGCTGAAGAGTAAAGGGACTGCACAGCTGTGTCACCAGCAGGTATTGACTTACTACAATATTACATTTAAGTTACATTTTGACTGCAGTGCAAGCATGCAGGCAGTTGACAATAGAAAAGGAAGGATATCAGGATAACAAAAAATATACTGGTACAGTAGTTTTTCAGCACTGAATTATTTTTCTTATTCTCACTCTTTACTTTTATATCACTTAGAAAATAATCATTGTCCTTCCTCACCTTCACACTGTGATGAAATTCTATGTTTACATAATGATAAATATTAATTAACATTAAAAGACTAACTAAAAGCTGGATATAGACTCTGGCATGAAATCACACTGTTGAAGATTCAAGCTTTTAAAAAATCCAAATGAAAAAAATTACATTTTAAGATGTCTATCAATAAATGCAGAAGATTATCTTTAAATGTCCTTTTATACCGCCAAGATTTTACTTTCTGCAAGCTAAACCTAAGGGTCTATGTTAACTGACAACATAAAGCCTATTTTAATGGAGAAAGATATCGGCTGTACCTCTTTTGAAGAGCATCCCCAAATCTTTAAGAAAAACACACTGCCTCCGATTCTTACTATACCTTACCTCCCAGATTTGAAGGTCAGATCAGCAGACTAACTACAGCTGAGAAAGAACAAAAGAATACAGGTATTTCTTCTTCGAACTAATGTAACTTAACCAACTACCATAGCCTTCTTCCCCCATACTTTTCATTAGATTCCTTTACATATGCTTTCCTCTGACCACTTCTATAATTCACACAGAAATTCAAGGTAATACTATATACATGACTACAGATACTGCACTCCAGTTCTCCGTTAGCTTTTAGCCACAGTTCAATGTACTGCTGGTGACTCAGAAAACACTGAAGGTCTGCATGATGTTTTGCAAGATGCACTTATGCTGAATGATTCACAGATGTTGAAGATTCTGACCTAGAGTTTTTCCTGCCTTATTAATAGAAAAAAATGAACGTACCCATCTTATGTAGAACTAGACACCACAAAAATCATAATACTGTACTGTCCCAACTACCTGAAAAATTATAAAGGAAAAATCCAATCCACACTAGAGGTAGGAGCTGAGGGAAAAAAAAAAATTGTTAAAACTGGCAACAGGAATATAAACGTCAGGTCAACAACCACCGAAATCTTTGCTGCAGAATTCACAAGGAGCCCCAGACACAAAGCCCATGAGCCATATCACCAAATACCACACAGAGAGCACAGGCTCCTCAAAGGCTTCTGGTTTTGCAGTTTGTGAGAACCCTACAATCTTTTAAGAACAGATTAAGAAGCTAAAATCTTTGAGGCCAGGGACTCATCATAGTTTGTCTTAGGGAATGTGGAGTGCAGAAAGAGGGCTGATGTTAGCACGGGTTTGCCACGTGAGTAACGGTGTTATATAGCTCAAGTGCAACTTCTAACAGTAGCACCATCTCTGTGCTCATTAAAAACAATAACCTCTTCTTTTTAGTTTCCTTTCACACCATGACAGTATGCCTCATCACCTGCCTTCAAGAAAAGCTCTGAGAATCAGCATTTCAAAACTCATAACCATTCCTGATTAATACTGTCATACAGCACAGTCAAACCTGTCAGTCTGCTTCAAGCTGCTCAACACTCTACCTCAGCTCAGCTCCCAGCTTCAGAAATACTTCAAAAGCTCCCAGATTTGCCTTGGAGGAGCAGTGAATGGAGGGAGTCCCTTACTGCCACTGAATACCCAGAAGCATGAGAAAAGGATCAAGGGAAAAGTAGCTTAGCAAAATCATTCAGGAAACACTCAAAGCAGTCAAGGAAGAATTGTCAAACTGTCCTGCATGGAATAACGTAGCACGCAGAAATGTGAAGGGCCTGATTTTAGCTTCTTGTCATCTCTACTGCCCCTTTTGTTTTGGAAATCTATTCTGTCAGGGTTATGTCAGAAAAGAAGTAGCATCAACCATCCTTAAAGCAGATTATGTATTTTAAAACAGATAATGAAATGACATTATATGGTATTTCCCACTTCTATTTTGAACTGACAGTTTTCCCCCAAACTAATGAAAATACCTACAACATACCACAAACACAGGCTTTGCATTTTTCACTTTGACTCAGGGAAAAAAAAAACAAACAAAACACCTTATCACAAATTGCTTGTTAATACAAGATTCAGAGATAACTCTTCCAATACTTGAACAATGACAGCTACTCACAATTTGTAAGTTTTATCTAGCGGTGTATGAGCATGCTTAATTTAAAGCTATCAGCAGACTCCTAACATTCAACCTTTCCCTTACAGATCATTTTTGACCAGCTACAAATCTGACAAACAGTGAACTATTACGAAACAAAATGAGGGCTGCTTTAGCAAAAATGCTTGGCCTTTCACTGCTTTGAGACTGCAAGCTGAGATTCAAAGAACATTCTGTCTGCCCAAACATGTATTCTCATCTACTTTCCTCCTTCCCTCTTCCCTCCTCCCAGAGTGGTTATCCACAGCAAACTCTCTTCAGTGGCTGTGGTACTGACTTAAGTGACTTAAAGTAGGTACAAGTCTCCATACCTCTCATTACAGATACTTAGCTCTGCTTAGAAGATACTGTGCTAAAACTGCTTTTAAATAACGTTGTTGTTAATGATTACAAAAAAAAAAAAAAAAGGGGTGCACCAGCAGACTGAAAACGTCACTCTCCGAATGCACAAGCCACAGTGGACTGTCAAGGTACCTTGACCTCCAGCACCATCCCAGCACCAACTCCAAACTGCATCCCTTGCAGTACTACTCTTGCACACACACCAGCTCAGGTAAGGGCACCTCAAAAAGCATGCATGGTACGTGACTCAGCCCTGAATGTACAGACGATACAAACCCCAGGCTCTTCAGCCAGTATATGCAGTACCTGCTGAGCAACTGACCAAAAACATAAGCGCTAGAATGTTTAGTGAAATTAACATTCATTTTAGTAAGTATTAATTATGTTTATTCTTATTACAGATCTTTTTCTTACTGTTGGAATATACTCTTAATATGACCTTAGAGTATCCAGGCAGACGTCACAACTCTCTACACTGTTACAATATGCACTTCCTAAGAATGCCATCAGATAACAGAAATGGAAAAACTGAAAATTTACCTTTGCAAATCAAAATACACTACATTTTTTAGGTCCTGGAAATGAACTTAGCAGGAATCAGTAGGGAAAAAACAGCCCAAAACCCCAAAAGTACTACTTTTGAATAACGGCAGTAAATAAGAGGGCGATCATCTAATGGTCATTAGGATCACAACATGGTGTGATCATTAGGATCACATCCAAGCTCACTGGATGTGTTTGGGTTTTTTGTCAAGTCACACATTTAAATCTTTTCAGGTCTTTTTTCATCACCATGCATGAACATCCAGTGGTAAAATACACTTCAACCAGAAAGCAAAAATAATTTATATCTTCTATGTAAGCAACTGTCAAGCAGACCTCATGCCATCTATCAGCACCCACCATGTTTAGATAAAATGAAAATTTTCAAACTTCATATAATTTATGAGAGGAATTCCCGACCCCTTCATGCACACAGATCTTGGCACTCATTCACAAAGATAAACATACTGCACTCACATGTCTTCGACCGTGATATCTTTCAGGATCTGGCAGTAATCCACGTTCCACACTGCCTGGTCATCCCAAACTTTGGATGCCAGTAGAATTGCACCCAATACAATTCGCTTCCAGTTTGCTGGACAAATATCTATCTCTGCATAAGTTAAAAGTCTTTCAAGGTATACCTGTGGAAAAACATTAAAATTGAAACTCAAATTTATTTTGCTATTAAGTAGAAATGAAAACTATTTCCATAAACCCATTCCAGTAATTTTAAAACAGTAATCTGATCTCAAGAAGATTCTGTTATAAAAGCTGTAGGTTTAAATACATATGCTTATGCCAAGCTCAAGACTGGATGTGATAAATTCGTATTTTAGTTGGCCTTTGCCTTCTAATCATCTTACGAGAAACAAAACTGTGATTTTTCTATCTGTAACTGTTGGTAATAAAGTCACACATTGGAATTAATTCAAATGATAGCTTAAATAAGTTATTAAAATAATAATGTAAACAAATAAAATGCTAATTACCAATGAGGGAGGCAAGGGTATGTTACCAATAATAGTTACTAGCTATCATACAAACAACTATAATCTACAGTCAATCGTTCACGAGATATAGCATCACGCCATGCTGGGCCCCTCTCGTGAGCCTGTCTGAAGGTTTTATAGGCACCTATAGGATGGATGGAGGAACAGATACCACAGAAACAGCAAGCTGAACAGAGAGGAAAAGTATGTGTTAAGAAGGCAATTCATAACGGTTTCCTCTGGACCAATAACCTCTGTAGATGAGTAATCCTCTTGGACCTACAAGAACTGAGAAACTCAGGACACCACAGTCTGGCCCAATCTGCCCAAGGCCACCAACACAGGCTAGCAGCAATTCGAGCTCACCTCACCCAAGAGATCCATGTTATTTACAAAGACTACATGACCATACACATACATCTGACGAAACAATGGACCTTGGAGGGACTCTCTGAACACCCACAAAAAGCTGCTGGAGGGTTGTGGGATGGTGCAGTTTGATCCTTCTGTTTCCAAACATAGAGGTAGGTTGCCCCCCACCAACTGATGCTCTAGGCAGGGAACTATGGGTGAACACACAAGGGATCACACATGCTGTGTGAACAGCCACCCACTATCGATAACAGCAGCTCAATTACATTAACAATAACAACAAACTAATAAACAAGATGTGTTCTAAGAAATACTGGTTGTGGGTGATCTGTGTGACCCCCTACTCTATCCCCTTCTAGGGACAAAGCAATCACAACTATTATGGATTTACATGTGAGATGAACAAAACAATAATTCTGGAATCCACAACATTTAATTAGTTTATATTATGTATACATTTTTATACATACATAAAAATTTAGCTGAGAAGACACATAGTAAATTTCCTGCAGCTTGCCTAAGTTAATATTTATTAGCACCTAATCAAAGAATACCCAGAGAATAGCTAACAGTTAAAAAATTCAATGTAGGATCCATGCTGGTAAAGAGTGTAGGGGAGGGGAAACGGAGGATGTAGCGGGGAAAAATTTAAAACTCAGAACAGCTCACTTGTGATTTTCTATAAGGATGTGCACTCATACAAGCACACAGGATCTTCTGTGATTTGTGCTTCTCGAAAGGTCTAGCATTAGTAGAAAATAATACATTTCCAGGGATGGGGCATCCGTAACTTCTCTGGGCAAGCTGTTCCAGTTGTCCTGTCTTGTCAACATCCTCACAGTCAAGAACTTCTTCCTAACATCTAATCCAGCTATCCTCTGTAAGTTTAAAGCCATTCCTCCTTGTCCTACCACTACATGCCTTTATAAAGAGTCCCTCTCAAAATTTCTTGTAGGCCTCTTTAGGTACTGGAAGGCTGCTATAGGGGCTCCCCTGAACCTTCTCCAGGCTGAACAAGTCCAACTCACAGCCTATCTTCATACGGTAGGTGCTCCAGCCCTCTGAGCAGATTTGGCCCTCCTCTGGACTCACTCCAACAGGTCCATGTGCTTCTTATATTGGGGGCCCCAGATCCAGATGCAGTACTGCAGCTGGGGTCTCATGAGAGCAGAGCAGAGGGGGAGAATCACCTCCCCTGACCTGCTGGTCACGCTCCTTTTGATGCAGCCCAGGACATGGTTGGTTTCTGGGCTGCAGGTGCACACTGCTGGGTCATGGTTAGCTTTTCATCAACCAACACACCAAGTCCTTCTCCTCAGGGCTGCTCTCAATCTATTCTCTGCCCAGCCTATATCTGTGCTTAGAACTGCCTCAATCCACACGCAGGACCTTGTACTTGGCCTTGTTGGAAATACATGAGGTTTGCATGGGCCCGCCTCTCAAGCTGTCAAGGTCCCTCTGGACAGATGAAATAATACATTGAGCAGATGAACTTAAACCTAAGTAAAAAGGGAGCGTAAACTTGCTACTGCCTTCCCAGCAGCACATACTTCAGAAATCAGCTTTAAAAATTAAACAGGAGCTTGATAAGACAGTATTCTTATACCACCTGCATTACCATATTTGAGCATCTTCCAGTAGCATGTTGAGAGATATGAATAATTGCTCTTGAGTCCTTGGTGGTAACTTGGGCTTAACTCCAGACATCCTACTTGCTGGAGTGAGGCTCTGTATCATCGTATGATAAAACCAAAGACGATAAATACCTCACCAGGAGAAAGGTGCTTAGTGTGACTTCTTGCTTCTTTCTTGAAAATGCCTTAGAAGACAGCATTTTGGTTTCTCCATTTTCTGTGGCCTTCCTGACTCAGTCTTGGGATTTAAGTGTATGAGTTCAAGTAAGAGAATATAGAAAAAGAGCAAGTGTTCTTTTTGCAGCAAACATTTGTAAAAGTTTATTGAGATCCTTAGCTAATGTGGGAATCCACTGTAATCTAGGATTTGTCTCCCAAATTTACACCTATGCTGTCACATTACTGTAGTTCTTCAATTTTCAATCCAGCTCACTCAGTTACACATACAGTCTTTGTTCTAGCTCTCTCTAGCTCTAGTTTGGACACAACCAAGTGACTCTGCAGACAGTTATATTTAGGCAGAAGAAAGACTGGTGCATACTTGAGTTCTCACTGTACTGACGTAGAGCACCCTTATAACATCAGTATACGCACAGTCAAGTGAGCTCTGCCTCCTACACGTATGTGAGAAAGTTCATTATTCCTGACAAATAGAGCTCTCAACCACTGGTTTAATCTCAGAACATTTCAATATACCAGGCCAAGGCCATGGTAACAGCCCAAATATCAGGAATTTGACACTGATGGAACATCAGAGTAAAAAGGAGAGAGTGAGCCTGGCATGCACTCGACAGCCTACGCCACTGAAGGGGGATGCTTCTGGCTGCTGTAAAGATGTGCTGAATCAGTACAGACTCTTGGAGAAGGGCCAGGTGGCTCTCAGCCCATGTGAAGAGGAAGGCTGGTGGGGTGGTTAGTCACTACGCTACTCATCCCAAACAAACCCATGGCTGGTGGGAGAACACCACCTGCTTTTGCTGGCAAAAGCGAGCGAGTCTTCCCACAGGCAGGCAGGCAGGCAGGCAGGCAGGCATTCTCCACCTCATTATAAAAATAAGTAAGAAAATATGCATCACTGAAAAAAGCTGACCCTGTAATGGTAAATTTCATTTCTATGCAATTATGTCTATACACTGAATAGTGCCTTAAACACAGGGGACATTTTCTTAAATAATGGCGTTTGCATCATACAGACTTGGGATTCTCTGTGTCTACTATGCAGTTCAGGATATTCATGTGCTGTAATGAATTCCACTGCCTTAATTTTCAAGGCAAAACATTTTCTACACTTTCTTTAGGACTAGCTGCTGTAAAGTTGCATAATAAAGCTGAATTTTACAAGCTCACTGTAAAGAATAATGTAACTTGTATGCCAGAATACTGGAAGAAATTTACTTATGTGTCATAAGACCAAAAAATGCAGAAGAAACAATGTGAGAATTACTTATCTTAAAAAAAAAAAAAAACACACCCAAAAGTCTGAAATCCTCATCTCCTCTGGATTATTTAGGGAGGTATTCCTTTATAGAACCAGAATCTTTCAGAATCCAGAAGATGCAAGTCAAAATAAATGCCACGTATTGCCTTCACCAAGTTTTAACAGCTGTATCCATGCTTAAGAATGGAACTAAAGCTTAAAACAAATTGAAGCTGTTATCTTACTTCAATATAATTCATCCTTTGCAGGGCTTCTTCTGAAAGTAAGCTTCTGTTGCAAAACTTTAGAGCACTTTTCCATTACACACATTCCAAAATGGCAGCAGACTTATTCTGCCTTAATTCAACACCTAGTTCTCCTCAGAAACTTCAGTAGCTTTCAAGAGCCATCTTCATCACATCTATCATTACTGACTTCGTTCTATGATTGCATGTTTAGAGAATTTTTTTACAGAATGGTAGCAAGACTATTTAAATAAAAGATTAAAGTTACTGATATGACATCAGCAGAAACTTTCAGTGGCTTCAGTCAAATAACATATTCTGGATTTTTCACAGCTTGCAAGGGAAAAGTATGACTCTGTGCTAACACCAACACCAGTCTTCAAAAATCATTTGTAACATAATTCACTTCCTAGTTGAAATGAAAATGCAATTCTGATCTGGAAAATATCAATGGACATTGGTCCGTCAATAGAGTTTTTACTTACAAACTCAATACCTCAGAGTCTGATACCTCCATTACTAATCTATTCCTGGGGAATTAACCACATGGTTTTTACATGACAGTCAATCTAACAAGCTGTGATGGACAACGCTTGCACCTCCACTGGAGACATTTTTAATAACTTTAGCACACATCAGAAGGTACAGTGCACAGAGTTAAGATTTCAGAAGAGCAATATTGGATTATTATTTTCCATCTCTTCCCACAGACTTGCACCAACATTTTGCAATTACTGACCTTTATTCTTGGAATACCAGCAAATTATTACTTACTCATAAATGAAACCAGTTGGGTGATTTGCCTTTGTTAAGAATTAATTTATCTGAATTAAAAAGAATTTAAGTTTATTAATTTAATTTTATTAATTAAACAACATTACCACTCCATGGGTATAGACAATCCCAAATTGGATTTGAGTTTAATGAACTCTGGAGAGGTTCATTAGCTTAGATGCAGCACCACAGGAATGCAGTTAAATGGCTTCCAAAGCCTTTTCGGGTCCAGCAGAGGTACAGAACCGATTTATTTCAGAACATATCTTGAGCTCATAAATCCGTAAGACCCAAAATGATTCCATGCTGACCTAGTTTGAATGCTTCTGATCTCAACTCTCAGGACTTGGATGTGCGAGAGCATGGTAGAGAAGCATTTAACCATCTGCTAACCCCACTAGTCCTGGTTTGTTTTTTTTTTTTTATCCAGGCACAGGACTGTAACATGGCACTAACTAATAGGATCAGCAACAGCATCCAGGCTGCAGCAGGGCTCCTGCCGAGTCAGAACTAATGCCCAGGGTGATTATTTGCAGTTGGGTGAATCCATCCTGGACTGGCCGAGTGTTGATAGTAACCACAGCATCCAATGTTGTCCCAGTTATCTAGGATGTCATGCTCCCTGTGATCCTGGATAGCAGAGAGTTGGTTACACAACATCCCAATCAACAGAATATAAATCTGTTTGAAGAAACTGAAAACTAAAGATAGCACTGAAGAGTTCAGTTTCAATTAGTGCAAAACAGCATCTCATTTTTTTCCAACTTGGAGGACATTATAGCACACTTTGTATATTACATAATACTTTCAAGTAGAAAGGTTAAAATACTGGAGTATTTTAAAAGTTAAAATTACTCCCTCTTCAGAAGGATATTTTGTACCAAATACAAAAGTGTCAAATAATTAAATTTCAGTATTTCATAATCCAAAAGAACACCCAAATTCTCTTCAAATCTTACTATGGGGTTCTTAGAGAAGTTTTGCTTCTCTTTGTTACTTCATTTTGATGCTGTTTAACATTAACCTCCAACAGCCGACGGATACCTCTTACTACACTGGAGTTGCAGTCTCAGCACCCCAGGTTCTGTAGTTCTGTTTTTAGGCTTCCCTGAAGCAACACAGCAGGTTTTCTATGGAGGCTATGCAATTTCCATCCTCAGAAATTCAGAACTCAACTGGTCAGGCCCTGACCAGCCTGACCCAGCTGGCCATGCTTTGAGAAGAGGCGAGGCCAGGCCAGAACAGACATGACCTCCAGAGGTCCCTTCCAACTAAAATTATTCTGTGATTATATCTACTTGCAGTACTAGAGCTTCCTGTGGTGCAACACAAAGAGGTCAGAAGTTGTGCATTGCCTCCAAGGAGTCTGAATGAGAGTCGCAGCACAGTAGAGAAATGGGCAATCACCAAGGAATGCCACTGACATTACTAGAATAATTCTGAACTTTAAGGCAGCACCATGAGCAAAGCATTATCTTTTCTCATGCTGTTTCTACATTGCTTTATGTGAAATTCTATCTCTATTTTACCAATAAAACTCTAGTGGCTTTAATTTTTTTTCGCACTCAATGTACATTGACAGAAAGAAGACAATGTTTTTGGTACTTTAATTACCATAACTGAGAATCTGCAAACGAACATGTATTTGCAAAAACCTCATTCTCTCTTTCTCCCACTTAAACGCCACACGAACTCACTAGCTAACCCACATTATAAGTTGCAGGAGCACAGAATAACTAACGAAGACAGTTTCCATTCCTACACATCACAAAGAAATACACAGTCCTCTTTCTCTAATGAGAAAACTTCAGTATGTCATAATGCCTAGAAACTTAAAAGATATTTGAACAACAACAAAAAAAAGAAGTATAATTGGTATTGGGTCCCATATAGACAAATTACAGCTCTAATCCAATTGCTAAACTGCCATATGCTCTGTTCTAAGGAATCAGACAGTTCCTTACCATGACTCTCCAGAAATAACTCTGCTTTGCAGTTGCCAAGCTGGGCATTTAAAATGTTTCACAAAGGTCTCGTGTCATTCATTTGGTGGAAAAGGACATCACATAACCATAGTCCTTGCAAATTCATCCAATTCTTATTTTTGAGACCAAATGTTGAAAGAAAATAACAAACGTGGTAACAGGACTCTGGAAATGTGAGTAACGGCAAAGTCCCACTGCAGGTATTTATAGGAAGTACTAATGAAACCTAGAGAAAAGTCACACATCTCCAGGTTTGCCCCCTAATTTACTAATTTCAAGACAAATATCTATAATACATACAAAATACACTCGATCAGGCAACAGCAACTTTCCAGTCTAAAACTGGGATCAGTATTCATTCCTTGCCCACACAGAAGCCCTTAGAGATGCATCAGGTAACAGACACCCATTCTTTGACAGAATGTCCTCTTCTCTTAGGGATTTCAAAAGAATTCCCTCCCAACCCCCAGCATGAACGTTCTCTTTTTATGAAGTGTATATCCCAGCAGGCCTAAAGCAATACCAGACTAAAGAGAGGTATAAGCATTAATTGATAACTAGTCAAAGGCTATTCAGGTGTTGTATGTTAGACTGCTGTCAAAAGATGAGAATGGCCCTAAAACCAGGGAAAAATCTGAGTCTTTTGCTCCCCTCAGTGCCTGGAGCAGAGGTATCAATTCCCTGTTCCTCTTTGCTTTCTCCAGAGTCTATCCTGACACATGGCCAGCTGCCAAGGGACTCTGGATCCACAGCACAGGTGGAGAAATCTTCTCTCTGTGCCTGGGAGACCTTCAGATGAGGCAAAGTGGTGGTCTTCAGCCACCTTCCAGGGAATACTTAAGGCCCAGGACAAAGGTGGACACCAACAATGCTGGATACACACAACTCTTCTCATGGGTCTCTTACAGGAGAAAGAGCCCAGCTTCAATGCTTTGCCTTGCTCAAACAACCACACTCATGACCCTTTATGGTCACTGGATGGGGTGTGACAGCATCAAAGCAGGCAGCAAACAGTGCTTTGCATTGCACTCTGAGGTCTTTGGAGGAATCTGCATCTTCCGTTAATTGCATAAGGACTGGTAGTTACACTGGCCCACTTGAAAAGGACCCTTGCTGCAAATCAAGTGTCTCTCAGGGCCCTGGTCACTTGCTTCTATGTTTATGTTTTCTTTTAAACAAGCATCAGGTTTTTGATACTTCAACTGAAATACGGGAGAAAAAAAAAGGTATTTTATCAGCATTTAGAAGTAAAAATATCCCAGTGAAAGGAAAGCAATTGAAAGCTTTCTCCTTTCTTCCAAACACACAAGAAACAAAATTCTCCTCAAATACTGTAACTTTCACAACACAGTTCAACGATATTCTCTCTTTACCTAGTTGCTTAAAACGTGACTGAAGAGTGCAATAAGAACTCAGGAACGTCTGGCTGGATTAATTAAATCCCTGTTTTTCATTCTTATGTACTTCACATTTCCCAGTATCAAATCCTCTCTGTCACAGTATGAACTTTCTTTCAAAAGCATGCTCCTCTGAACTCATAGAATTAATTCAGCTCATGTATTGTATGCATTTACATATCACCATATCTGATCAGTCTATAGCATAGAAACTTTGCATAACTGTCTATCTGCATATCTGCACATGCAAAATGTACCCTCTCTGAAACTACTATGAACACGGAGGTATATTAAGAGCCTTAGATTCGGCCTATCTGCAAAAAGCTGAGGAAGCCATGCCAAGACAAAGCAGAAAACTTGCACCATTCTCCTCTTCACATTGAGTTAATAGGATTGTTTTACAGGACAAAAGAACAAAGCATAAATGTTTAATTCTCAGGACATGCAAACACTGTATTGTTTTCCTGTTAGTAAAGGTGACAATCCTGTTCACACTTTTATTTGCTATCCAATTAGTAGGTTAACACACGTACAACTTGCCACCTCTGCACTTGAGGAGACAGTTTAGATGAGATGGGCTTTCTCAACTTTAGGAAGGGCGAGAATACTCTGGGTTGCAGGAGAAGCACATACATGTTATTTTTTCCACAAAGTCAGGTCACAAAGTATAGTTCTGCTGTTCACTGGGACAGAAAACATAATTTGCAAGACTTTAAATCGGCAACACAATTCTTAAAGCTAATTTTATTCTAATGGTATTATTTCATAAATAAATACTGAGAATTAGTATTTAATTGTTTCAACTCGAGATTTTAATTTTTCACCTATCAGTATGGGAAATCTCTTGGCAGCTCTGGAGGCTGTATGAAAATTGAATTTTTTGTTTAATTATAAACTGATTTAACTTTAATAGTGGAGGCTTTAATTGAAATATTTTAATTAAGTGCTTGAAGCAACACAATGCCAGCTTTTTGCTGGAGACTAGCTTATCTAACAGTGTGGAGTTTCACACTTACCCAGCTCCTGTGCTGTAACATACAGACTCCTATAGAACCAGTCGTAACTGCTGTTTTGTCCTGGCTAATGGCATGTAAAAAGACAACAGCGAGTGCATTCAACTACACACCTTGTTAGACCATGTTAAAAATATGGGCAGTAAAAGGGGGTGGTTAGGACTGTTTAAAAATAATTAGTGAGTGAAATAAGGATAATAGCTGCAGCATCTTGTTCAAAATGGGATTTCCACAGATACCCTTCCTGCTTTCTGGCAACCCTCCCTGGAGGAGTAAGTGACAGACAGGGCTATCACATTGTTCTCTGATGGACAGCCAGACTGTGGCAAAACATAAACTCAGCAGGGAATGCTGCTCTCTTCTTTTCCAGACAGGGTATCAAAAATTGAAAGCACTTGGGAGGTTCATAAATAGTGATATCAACACTATCAAGATCTCAGGAGTGCAGGGAGGAGCAAGGGTTGACTGCTTTTTAACAGATTAATTTCCGCCTTTGAACATTTCAGAAACAACACAGTCTGTCTCTGGGGCCCCTCCTGATGAGATGAACAAATAAAGAAATCGGATTTAGAAGCAGAGAGGAATCCGACAACAGCAGCAGCAGAACTTCATACTTTTAAAACTATCCAAAACCTCTGAAGCCTTCTGGAAAGAGGGGTCAGGAAGGTGCTATTATTCTGAAAACAAGGGCGAGAATAGCAAAACAGTAACACTGATCACCTGCACAAAATCTACCCACAAGTATCCACATGGCTGCTTTGAGAACTAAACTATGAAACAGTTCATCTGTTATCATTGTGTTGGCTAAAAAAACTGAGCCACCTAAGTTTTCAAGTATTAATAACTATGGAAACTGACTTTGCAGTATAACAAACGAGTTAAAACATTTATACTTCATTGCAGATCACAGCAAAAGAGTTGCTTGCAGAGAAACCACAGGAGAACCAGAAGAGGCAAGGAAACTGTTACAAATAAAAAGATACTACAATATATGACTAGGTTAACAAGATTTGTGGGGAAAAATGTTCCATGCATTGCAATAACAGGAAGATACTGTTATTTAGAAAGCCTTCTTCCTTACTACTAAACAGTGCCCCCATTGATCAAATAGCCAAAGATCAAACAAGAGATAACTACAACAAAGTTCCACTGTATTTGACAGTGGATTAATTAAATTACAGAAGAACATACTGATTCACACAGCATATCGTGCCTCCGGCAGAAAACACTTAGGAAGAAAAGGGAGAAGGACAAGTACTTAGCGCAATTATGTAAAAGAGACAGACAAAATGTCATTTGGGAAAACAAGTAATGGCTGGGTCAAGTAACTAGGTAAAGTAACACTTGAAAACGCAAGGGTGGAGCACTGCAGGGTGTTTCTTGCCCTATTTCTCTCATATTCCTGTCCTGTACTGGCTAGTACAATTCATTTTGACTGTCTGAAGGAGAAAAGCCTGCCAACTAATCTTAGAAGCCAAGGAAGAGAGATTAACAGAGGAAATGAGTAGGTCTGGGCTTCAAAATCCACCTTCTCCAATTTCCCCTTCTTCCATCTAAAGTGCGTAACAGAGCTGTTATGAAACTGCATGTTGCGGTGGTAAAAAAACATTTTATTCTTTTAAAACCCCCCGAGTGAAGAACATGCCCAAAATTGTGCCTGAAAGCTGAAGAGGCTTGCTGGAACTGGCAGGATAAAAAATTCAGGAAAATTAAGAAATTCTCAGCTGGTGGAGATCACTTTAGCTCCTTTAATCCACACTGCTATGCTGATCCAGACCAGCTGAAAATCTGAACCTTCTATTGTGTTGTGCTATTTTTAAGTAGCTAAACTCCAGCCTTGAGTACAATTGTTCAATCCTATGACATGGTCCTGAAAGACAAGTACAGTGCAAGTGAAAAAGAGCCATCACCAACATGTTCCAGCCACTCACAGAATCCTTCATGTGCCTGTCAAGTCTTATCAGTGCTATCAAATTACCTACAGCTGTTCCCAAGTCTCTGCTGGGAGCTACACAGCAAACCCCACAAAAGTGGAAGCCTTTCAGCTTTAAACATTCCCTCCTGTTAAAAATACTTAAGCCACCTGCATTTTCTATTAGTCACCTTGGTGGTCTGTAACATTATCACTTTTGTGAAGGCAAGACTTAACCCCAGCTTTTCTGTTGCATGTCATAACCTCTTCTTCCATTACTTACTCTCCCTAAGGAAATGAAGCATAGCATTTCTTGCCATCAAGAAATTTTCCTGGTTTCCATGGTGAGGAAAAAATTCCCTGGTAGCACCTAGATTTATTAAATCATACAAGCCCAAACTTTGAGAACAAAGCTGGGTCTGTCAGAATGGCTGATGTCATCTCTCAGACACTCACCAGGGTGACAATGGCACATTCAGCAGTCAGTTGAGCAGCACTAAACAACGTCCGAACAAAGCGGTAAATCTGTTTCTGCTCCGGGTCATGTTTGTCATAGTCTGGTGGCACTTCGGATTTCTAAGGAAGAAATACTTCCAAATAGGTGACTGAAACAAAATGAAGCAGACAGAAAGAAAGACAGTTCACATGAAAGGGAAGAAGAGGAAGATGAACTTACCGAAAGGGGATGAAGGTTTTCATCAAAAATATCTAAGAGCATTCTTCCGTCTGTATCCCTAAAAAGCATTAAAACCAAAGTAGTGTCATTATCTGAACATGACAGCACGCAGCTCTCATAGACACAAATATATTGCTAAAACTCCAGCACTCTCAATGCTGCAAGATGCTTAGAAACACAGCCGAAATACGATTTTCAAACAGAAGCTGGACCTGTTTTGCCACAAAATTCACATGTAACATGAAACCCGTACTATAAAGTTGCTGAAATTTTCCATTTTCAATGCCCAAGACACATAGCTTTTGTACTCTCTACTGTGAGGTTTGTTCACCGTAGTAAGAAGTACTACTATAAACATAAAATCAGCCCAGCTTACTCTCCTTTTCTTAACTATTTTTGCAGTTATTTTTTAGTTAATACATATATAATTCACCTTTTTCTTTTACTTGGAAAATCCTATCCTGTTCTCATAATGATTTCTGAAAACAAAAAGGAGTATATACAAAAAAAAAAAAAAAAAGAAAACCCGACAAAATAGTACTCCTATTCATTGGTTTTATCTGCTATTTCTCTCTCAGATCCCTGTTGCTCAAAATCAGCATGCAAGTTTCTGCAAGTTCACAAGCCTAACATCCAGTATGCAATGTAAGATCTTGCTGCGTGTAATCTTGGCAGGAACACTGACAGTCACAGAAGTGAGTGGTGTAACAGTACCAGTTAGAACTGGACACTGTGCACAGATGCATCCATGTGACCTCCTTCATACAATCCCATCTTTCTTTATAGCATCCTGGTACTCTGGTCATAGAGTTCTTAAGAGAGAAGTCACTGAATATGTCTTCTGTCTTTACTCAATAGCACATGTCTCAGAGCATGCAAACATGAGTTTTACAGTGGATTGATGTCTACAAAACGTATTTATTAGCAGTTAACATTTAAACGTCAACATCTGAAGATGACATTTATTCTGCTATAATGCCTCTTAACTCTGGAAATAAGCACGTTGGGTTTTTTTAAGGATTACCTAAACTAAAACAAACAGACTGAGATAATTACTACAAAATTCCCAATCGCCAAGGAATATAACAGAGACTCTTGCCCCTGCATAAAAAGGCTAGTATCTTAATACAGAAGTAGTCTCACTGATGTGCTAAATAAACTGTGGCCCTTCACAATGAGGAGAAAGAAAGAAATAATTTCCTATGTTATTTCTTCATGCTGTAGCTGCTGCATGATATGAAGGTACATTTGATTGTCCTCAAGCTATATGAAAAAAAAAAACATTAGAACAAGTTTACATTATTATCTTTATAAAATGAACCATCTACAAATTGATCCTAAGCATTTTTCATGGTTAGTTTGTTGGGGTTTCTTTTGTTTATTTATTTAGCAAATTCACCAATACTTATGCATTCCTCAGAAAACAAGGTAAGTGCAGACTTTACCACATGTTGAACAGCTAAGCAGAACAACAACAAAAAAAAAGCTGCAGAAAGCCAATAATCAATATAACAATGACAGGAGATACTGGGTAAAGAAGGAATAATAACTACAATGTCACAATCAAATTGAAAGTGGGAAACATATGAAGAAATATTCTATTTCATGTATAGTTTCTCAAAAACAATGGGACTAGTAAGAGTTTGGAGTATTAGGAAATAATTTAGTCTTAAGCCTACTGTGAAGGAGAAAATGAACAACTAAATGTTGCCTGAAAACAATTCTTTGGCAAAGCAAGTGCTTGACTCGTTTTCTGTCAAAATCAAACTTGAGTCTTCATAAGAGTTACAGTGGTTTCTTACTCCCCACCCCCCATAACGAACCAAAATCTACCACATACGTCAACAACTTCCTTTTAGCCTATAATGTCAGGAAATAGAACGTACGTTTTGCTATTGCTGTTTCATCAGCAAGTACATCTGAATGCTGTTATCACATTGTCCCTTCATTCCAAAATTCAAAAAAACTGAAGACAGAACAGTCACTTCACATCCTTCATTTCAGAGTCATTAATTGATGATCACAAGCCAGCTCCAGCACTGCTGCTGAGACCATCTGTCCCGAGCACAACAGAGGGAATGTTTACAACGCACCTTCCCACCCGGGGCAGCAACCAGACCTGCCTGAATAAATCACCTCTCCATCCTAAAAGCACACGCAGATAGCAAGTTTCCCAAGAAGGTAACATTCAGAATGTGTCTGTCTCCAAGACACTGTCTTGGGACTCTTTCTTTTATAAAGTTTAACCTCTCTGTCTATTAGTTGTACGTCAAATTTGCATCAAGTTCTGTAAGAACACAAGTGGGCATATTTTACCGCAGACAGAAATCAGCTCCATGACAATATGCAAAAAAGCAAGTCTGGTGTACTTTGGCTCTGGACTCCTCCTGCTCAACTCTGTGCTCTTACTGAAGTTCCTCACCCTTTGTAGTTCCTAATCTGCTTTTTTCTCTTTTATATAGTTGGCATGAAACTTAATAGAGCACTTAAAAATAACTTACTTCCACATAACTTTAGAGTCTGATTATCTTTGACATCTCTCATTTAGTCAAGCATAGTAAAAATTTACTAGTTAGCCAAACTAACCAAGGGAAAGAGGGAACCACAGATGGATAAACAAGTAATCCAAGCATGATCACTGATGCCTCATTTCCTGGGAAATGAGATTAAAAGTTTGCATAAAGATTTCACTCCAACTCCTGCATTCCATATTGCCATGTTTCTGTCCAAGGCCCACTGACATCTTGGAAAGTCTTCCAAGTGCTTTCAGCAGAGATCAAGTCCTAAGCCTTTCTGCCCCTGTGCACTTCTAAAGGTTTCTCTTCAGATGTCAGCCTTGTTTCAAGTGTGATGGGTGCCAATGACCTGAAACATGGTCCCGAATGACGTACCAGCTTAACTTTAAACTTATGAGTAATTCCTTTTGTTCTAGTCTGACTTCTTACAGTCCAGAAGAAAAAAAATGTGCAAGTGGCTTGTTAGATTGAGATCTAAGCCAAGTTCTCTGAAAAGACACACTGAAAAGCCATAGACAAAAAAGTCACTTTAAGTATTTATACAATCTCTCCTTAGAAATGCCAGGAAATATTATCTTATGATACTGTGATATATCATGAGGACAGGGAAGTTAAGATACAAAACATGATTCAACATGAAGAAAGCTAATTTATGCACCAAGTTACTTTTTAGAGAATGTATTTTCTATTCAATTTCAATCAACTTGACTGAGCAGAGATCTAAAACATACTACACCAGAAGAGAGAAGCCAGGACCTGCTCTGTTTCTGAGGCTTCTTGAATTACATCTATTCACAATGTCACTCTTCCTGTATATTTACCATCTTTTATTTCAAAAACCATCAACATTAACTGATCAATGATTTACAGTTACCTTTACAAAGGCGTAGTAAAAAAAATAAATTATAAAAAAAAGAGAAAAAAATCAATCTGAAAGCCACTATTCAGATTTGTCTATACATAATCACAACATATGTAACCATGCAGAAGCGCCCAGTACACATAAAACCAAAAACTGATCAAAGTTTTTCAGTGATGAACTGGACTTCCAGATTTTTATGGTACATCATCCTCTAATTTCTATTTTTTCTAAGCAAAATAATATATATAAAACGTACAAAAGAATATGTTTCTCATTTCTAGCATGGAAAATAAGGAAACTATTACTCAAAAAAATTTTGAAAGAAACACAGCATGGATTTTTAGGGTTTGATCAGTTAATTTGTTTTGATTAGATAACTTCAGTACAAGATTTCATTATTCACATACCTGTTTTTGATGTGGTAATATATTGCAAGAGCTACACTGTAAAGAAAAATATAGAGTTAGTATCTCAGGACTGTCAAATTATATTACTTATATTAACAGGCAAATTTAAAACCCAGCACAATGCATGACAAAAATATGCTCAACAGCCTATTTTATTCAGTTCAGTGTCAGATACCAGGAAGACGGCTCTAAACAGACAATTCTAGAATATCTGTTCAGCACACTCCAAGTGCCTCTTTTTCACTAATAATCAAGTATCTTACAAAAATACTCATACTCCATATACCAAGTTGCACATACCTTCCATTTAATGCCCTACGCCACCAAAGTCAATGATAAGACTCCTATTGACTTCCGAGGTTGAAGATAAAGAATCACAGACATTGAACATTCCCTGTTATTGTTTGCTAATGCTTCCAGGCTAACATGAAATGTTTTATGATTTTATGTTTAAAAATGGCTTATGATTTTATGTTTAAAACCATTAACTTTTGGCTGTCTTTCTATGTAGCTACTCACATACCAGATTGAAATACCAGGCTTCTACAGTTTTATGGCATCAAGTTATTTACTTTAACTCAGGAAAGATGACTCCCTGAATAACTTACTGCATTATGCATTTTCCATGGTCTCAACCACTCACCAAAGTACCCGTTTATATACTGTGCAAAGACAAAAAGCGTCCTTACATTCACAGAAAGCTAAGATTTTAATGACATACACAACTAACTGATTTCATTAACATCTGAGACCAAAGAAAATTAAGACATGGCTTCTCATGGTTATTCTCCAGTTTCCAACTCACAACTCCAGTGTTATCAAAGGAAACACGCTCTACTCATGACTCCCTACTTGTTCCAGCAGCACAAAACCCAGTCAAAGCTAAAGTGGATGAAGGAGGGAGTTTCTGTTTGTTGACAATTTGTCTTGTCAGTGATTCACTATAAGATGCTTGTGACTTACACTGATGCAAAATTCCTTCCTTCTCCAATAAAAGGCCTTTTGAAAGAGTCAATGGATTGTTCTGTAATTTTATTCCAGAATTTTTACATGAAAACTGCTATACTGCGTATTAGGAAGATAATATGTTGGAGCTATGCCATTAGTAGAATTTTAACTTATTTCAGGTTTGTTTGTTTTTGCTTTATTTGAACAGCCGTGCAGTGGAAAATAGTTCTTCTTAGTTGAAAGTAAAAACATTTTTCTAACTCTGTATGAGCATTACAGCTTTTACCTGACTGCACTAGAAGTTTTTAGCTCATAAGTGCTTTTAAAATTTGATTTTTTTCTATAGATACATATTTAAGGAATTAAAAGATACTGTGTACCGTAGACATTTGAAGGGCACAGTCCTCACTGAACACAAAAAACACATTTATGAATGAAGTTAGCCTGACTGAAAGCTATTCACAAAATGAATTAGTCCTCAAATTTAATTTTAAATTATGCCCCAAGGAACACACTTGCAGCTCCAGTTCACTTTATGAAAGCAGATGCAAGAATCTATGTACAGAGCTCTCTGCTTGGTGCCCATATGGTTCTTTTTGTAACAAAATGTCAAATTATGTTCAGAAAGTATTTACTATTTACAAATCTGTATCAGAATCTGAAAGTCTTTTGGAGCTGTAATAGATTAACTCAGACTCAAGTTTCATTCTGCTTTTCATATGCTGGCTCAGCCAGCTCTTGGTATGCAGGAAGGAAGCTTAGGGAACTTTCCATCACCCTACCCCAGCCACCCCACTGATGCTGCAGATCTCCAGTATATGCACTAATATTTTAAATACACCAGTGTGTAAGGTGACCCAGAAGAAACAAATAAGACAGTCAAAATACATCCCTCATAGATTTACCTACACTAGCCATTTGTCAGCAGAGGCTGCCAAGGTGAGGGCAAGAAATGAAGTTTTACAAAAGCAATAATCCTGCAGTCTCTCTACCCTTCAATCTGTTAAATGTGCAGCCAGACAGCAGAGAAAAGACTCCTCACCCAGAGGCCTTATGTGCCAAAGTCCAGTTTCTCACCCCACATAGCCCTTTTCAAACCCCCTGACCCCTTGCCACACTGGCAGCTTGGCCCCAACCCTGCACAACTCCTTCCACCTAGACCCAGCAACAGCTCTTCCAGCCTGACACAGTCCCTCTCTTCCTTATGGCTCTCCCTCCTGCCTTACATCCCAAGTCTCTCCCAAACATCACCACTTTGCTCCCCAACCCCCAGCACTTCTTTCTAGCGCCTCTTCAACAAGGCTGCTGCTGACCACTGCGGCCTGCTGCAAAAGAGTCTGGGCTGCTGCAGCCAACTGAGCCCACCTCTTCTTTCCATAAGCAGTTTCAGTTCTGATTCAAAAAGGGGCCCAAAACCCAAAAGGCTGCACTTAAAAGAAATCTGCATGCAAAGCATTTTAGAGCAGTAAAGTATGGGATTCCAGAAGGAGAAAAAAGAATAAAAGAAAAAAAAAATCCTTTTTTTTCAGTGTTCATCTCAATTATTAAGTTACTAATTAAAGAAACTTGAAGTAAAGCAAGACTATTATTCAGGCAGAAAGAGCTGATGAGGGATTAGGTGTCAGTCTGACTGCAAATCCCTTCTCCATTCCCTTCTTCTTCCCTTAATCAGAAAAATTAAGAACATGTTTTAGTGACCACCAACACTATAAACCCCTTTGGACGTGTTATTCTGACTATATTTGTCTCTCATGCAAATATTTCTGTAGCAGAGATTTTATCTTAATAAATTTTTGCACTTGCGTACAGCAAGGTAATCATCCTATGAACAACTCAAGAGAGTGTATCAGCAATCATAATGAACAAATAGCATGAAATGCCTGAGCATTTGTTCTGTCATTTTTTCCCCTTACTGTACAAAGTGTGAAGAACAATCCTCTATAAATACCAATTTCATTTCTCTCCAAATGTAGAAAAGCACCAGTGAAACCTGAAATGATTGTTTGAGGCAACACCCAAGGGTAAGCCCATGTACGCACCACACACAAAGCTCCCCGCTGCTGTGTAATAAACTGCCAGTGCCCTTGTAGTCAATAAGGAAATGAATCTGCAGACAATTCATTTCCATTTCCAACAGAAAACAGGAAGGAAAGCTCAGCAAATGTTCATAAGCATCATCTCATGAACAGAAAAGAGGTCTTAAAATTCAGGTAAATCCAAAACTATGAATAAACAAGTACCCAAGTCAGTTTTGAGGACCCATCCAAAGCAAGTACCTGGTTGAATGTTGAAGCACAAGGATTTCAGCTGTTGGAATCTGAGAATCTTAATTGTTGCTTTCTGTTGAGATATGCAGTATTGGGAGTTTGACTCTGCACAGAGCTAAAATAAGAAAATAAGCTCTTGCTTATCCTATTCACTGCCTCTGCAGCATGATCAAATTACATAAATTTTCTCCTTCAAAAACTAAAACCTTTGAAGCTTGCTTAGTAATGGTTCAGAAATATGTATGCATAGATACACATATATAACACAGGCTCTAGCAAAACAAAAAATAGAGTTATAAAACCCACCATTTGATGGTATACTTGAGGTTTGGCTGACTGACTGTGCTGTCATCCAGGAAAATAGTGGAGCAGGAACTGTACTTCCTTCTCAACTGCCCAGGAGGATGCTATGAAAAACATGCAAAAGAACAATGGCAATTATGTAATACCAAAGCATTTTTCTGAGGAGATGTAAGAATTCAGAAAAAACAGACTTCTGTTTCTCTCAACGACGCACACAGTAATGTGATCATGTTCTGAAGCAGCTCAGAAAGTTCAGAAATAATTACCAGCGCAAAAGTCACAACAATCCCTGCCTGTGCCTTGACTAATGTTTTCCAGTCCCAATCTGCCCTCCACCCCTCCTTCCCCAAAACAATGCAAAAATTTTTGTGCAGAATTACTCAAATGCATACATATGTTTAGAAAGCAAAGATGAACAAGACCTATGGTTCTGTCCTCATTCCAAAAAAAGTAAGTGGAAGAGTGAAAAAGAAATCATGTTAACAACGAAGACAGATTTAGAAATAGATACAAAACCATGCTTGGAGAAAAGAGAATTAAAAAAAAAACCAAACCCAAATAAACCCCAACAAAATAAAGTAGGGGAAAGAGATCTTTACAGTAAGACTACTAAAACATCTAAAGTTTAAAAGGGAAAACTCAGAAAAAATAATTCATCAAGAATAGTTTGTTATTAGACACGAAGAAAATACATCAAAGTACGTAAGAGAAAGTGGATATACAAATAAAAAAGAAACACCTCTTAATAGAAAAAGTTTTCCACAGATTTAAACTGTATTTCTGCACTACCACATAAAAACATTGAAAAGCTCAGCCACAAAATGACATTTGACAACACTACTTATTTCTGAAGATATTTTGTTGAGAGAGCTTCTCCTTCAGCTCCTTGCTCCTTCAGAGCAGCCAACCAACCACCAGTCTAAAGAGAATAGTTTCTTCATATTAGCAATAGCCGTCACAGTCATTAATGCTCTTTGATTTTATCCTGGCTTATTTTACCTACGCTAGTGAATAGCTTGAACAAGAGCCTGTGTCAGGAAAGTTAAGACCAGTCAAAGTGCAACAAATTACATGTTTAAGTTACAACAGAATAGGTTTAAAATTCAGCTGGCACATTGACATGGAAATTTTATGTGCCTTACAATGAATGTTGTTTCTACTGTTTCAGTGGAGCCCAATGTCAATAACATCAGTGGAATCCACAGGCATTTACCAGCTCAGAGCAACTGAGTCTCCAGGCTACAGTCCTGCGACTCCTACCTCAGTACAATTTCCCCTAATTTACAGAACAGATATTATTAAAAGTGCCAGCACTCCCATCTTCTCACTAATGCTTAATTTTCCATAGGCAGCAGACTCCTTAGCAGCATTCATTAGACAGAGAACAGTAAAACCTACATGCATCTGAGTCATCTTTCTGTTTTTCCCAGCTATGAGTGAAGGAGCATGCAAAGTCTTCTGTCAACTGAAAAAAAAAATTAAATTGTTTTCTGAAACTATCACAATTGTAGAAACACCACATTCAAATTACGTGAAATCTCACCAACAGATTCTATCAAGGTCCCTCATTTGACCAATGGAATCACAGGCTGAACTGCTTTTCTTGGAAGTGAAAAGTTTAGTGGGAAAATTAAAATTCTCCCCTCTCAAAAATCCTCCAGGACTTTGGAAAGGTATTTCATGATACTAGGGAAGCTCACAATCCATCAACCTACCAAGCTATTATATGTAAAGCAAGGCATCAAACAAAACATTTAGAAGCACTGGAAGCATTCATAACAAAATGTACTATCTAGCATTGATGTATACAGAGAAAAGTACTAGGAGAGTGGTGACTTAATAGCTTTTGTTCTACCACAGCTGAGTTTGAATTTGTGGACTAGTCTGTTAAGTACCTTATGCAGGCATGATAAAGGCAAAGCAACTTAGAACAGCTGAAAATGAGACTTTAGTGGTTGAAAAAAAGGGGATGTCTAGATATTAAATTTAAAAAGGCATATGGAAAGTTTTAATTCTACATTTTAAGTATAAACATAGTTTAAAGGTTTACATAAAACAGAAGACAAATGGACTAGATTTGTTCAAGGCAAACATGAGTTAAAAAACAGAAAACAACTCTGTAGCAACACCATTGTCAGATTTAAATCTTCCTAGATAAACAGCATTTACATTTGACACATGCCAATAATTGCAGCCACACACCTTATTTCTGAAACTACCATATCACAGAACTCTCCACGGTTTTCAGCCCACATCACACTCTGTTAGGCTGAGAACTTTTCACACTTCAGAAAAATACGTGGTGTCTCATGCCTCACTTTCTGTTCACAACAACTTGGCAGGAAGGGGTACCTCTCCCAGTCTGAAGAATGGTGCCAAGTGTAAACCTACTATCTTGGATATATATACACATTTGTGCCATGTGAATAAGTAATCTATCCATAGATCAACATTCTTAGCATCTACTCTGATGTCCAAGTACAGCCATATGGTATGCCAGGTAAGAGGTTTTTTGCCTTTTCCAAATTACTGGAAAAGACCTTCAGCTTCATAGTCTAGCTTGACTGAGCTGGAAAAGAGCTAAGTCTCACAGTTCAGCCAAATATGCCTTTCTGAACCTCCACAAAATACTGCACAGGAACCTTCTCCATCCTTGCAAAGGACCAAATTGGTTTCTGAGCATCATCTCAGTATTCAGCACTGTCCTACAGAGAACCCCCCGTTCTGTGTCCATTTCAATGGGATAAGTCCACACCCAAAATTGTACAGGAGCTTAATGCCTTCACACTTCAAATTCATCAAGGCGGATCACAAAAATCTCCCATTTAGACAAGTCAGAGAGGATCTAAGAGAAAGATCGGAACAGCTGAGAAAGGTTTGGCTAATTTCTCAAGGCTCTATATTCTAATATTAATGGGAACCTTCTCAGGTTCTGTCCCACCATGAAGGCTGACATGGGGGATGAAAGGGCTGGTATAGCTCCTTTTGTAAACCTTCGTATGCAAATGTGACAGTGAGCATAGCGCATGTGTGGAGCCTTGACAATCTCTGCTATTAACAAATATTTACAAATTAAAAGTACCTAATTAATATGAAGTGGGATTCACTTTATGTGTGTATTTTAACTTGAAGTAGTAATATGTTTGTACCCAAGCTGAGATTCAGTAGACGTCACAATTCTCAACTTCAGCAAGAATCTTGACTTCATCTGTCACACAATTCCCGAAGGACAAAATTCATCAGAGGTTTGAAAAAACTCATCTAGAAGGAAAAAAATGAAAGACTGGAGTGGTCTTCTCCAGAACAATGCAACAGCAATGGCCTTAAGTTATGTTGAAGGGAATTGCAAAGAAGAGAATGCTGCTCTCCATGACCAGCGTGGATGGGATAAGAAAGAGCAGGCTTCTAGCAAACTAGGGAAAGTTAAGATTGGACCTGAAAGTGAGAGAGGAGGTGATGGCAAAAATAATCCAACCCAGCCATCACCTTTTTCTAACAGCAGGGATAGCTTGAGTGACTTGAGCAATGATATAATCTCCATCACTGAAAGTTGTAAAGAAAAGGTAAAACAAACATATACCAGGAATAGTGTAGATGCAGGATTCTGCTCTCAGGAAAGAAACCACACTGACTGACCTCTTGAGATGAATTCTGGACCAATTTTCTATCATTTTATGATTTCTTTTAGAGGGATGATTTGTAGCTCTTTATTTCAGAAGCAGCTATTTTTCTCATTTCAAAGACAGACATTCATTAAGAAATGCTGACAGTATAGGTTACAATGAGTACATAACAGCTGTTTTGTGAAATTTCTTTCTTTACAGGAAAAGATGTTATAATGGAAAAAATTGCTTTATAACTTGGTAAGCTTTTACACGTCTTAGAGAACAAACCCTGAGAGATCAAGATTCAGTGTACTTGTGTTAATGCCAGGTGTTTCTAGCTCTTAAAAACAGCAGTTTTCCCCTCTTGCACCAGTGCTAAGGAAATATCACTGCTTTATTTTTCTCCCAGCTTCAACCTGAAACTCACCAACTTTCCAAACCATGTTTCTTTCAAGATGCACAAACAACAGGCTTTACTTGAAGTTTACATAAAATACATCTTTTCAGAAGTAGAATGGCTTAGTTTGCCATCAAAATTGTGCAAGCTCTGCAGAACTCCTTCCGTATACCTGCTATGATATGAAAGGAATCACACGAAATTCCTAACTAATTGGCAATGAGAATGAACAAGAGGATGAGTTTCTCTCAGCATTCATTTTAGCATCACTCAGAAATTAAAACTAAATTTGTGGGGAAAGGGGAAGTGTTACTGTTTCTTTTGTTAAATTTGTCATTCTAGGGTGGTTTGGGGTAGAAACATCTAACAGATGAGTGAGTGCATATTGACCAAACCCCATACTCAGAACTGACTAGAAAAGGACCAGCCAGCTCTGCCCTGGAAGCTCTTTAGCAACACTAGTATGGCACTATGCCTTGAGGCTCAGCAGGATGTGTTCATCGGGCACAACACTTCCCTAATGAAGCTATACAGCGTTTGTACCAGAGCTGGCTGTCAGCCAGTCAGCTTCCAGTCTGGCAGAGAAGCTTCTGCCTTTTTCAGTCTTCTTTTGCACTTGCCCCATCAAAAGATAATTTGCAGCTTCTGTCCTAAATAAGGACAGTATTGTCTCTTCTTCCATCAAACCAGGTGTACGTTATTGCATGATTTTAAGAGGTACTGTTAAATAGTATTTCACCCCACGGAAAGATTGAGGCCTGCTTGCACCCATCTGTGGAGACATGCCCATTAGCTTCCAGGCAGTTAGAAGCTAGCCAAAATCCTAATAGGCAAAACTGGAATGCAAAAGTACACATGAATCCAAATTTCAACAACAAGCAATATACCAGGACTGCTTCTGACTTGGAACAGGGAGGTTCCTATCTTGGGGATGGATCTTCTATTGCTTCAGGACATGATTTAATTCTGACGTTTTTCACAGAAGAAACATGACTTTACAGGTCACCAAAGTGCTTCCAAAATCAAGCAAGCCATGCACACAATTCTCTGCATGGCTCTGCAAAGCTCTGCATTTATTTCCATCTTGCATAATTTGATACTACAGTATAATTGTCTACAGTTAGTGTCTAGATATGGATATATTCACCTGAATCAAAACTAGTAGAAACTGCTTACCTTCCTCCGCCAACATCTACAGCAATAAAAAAAAAGATCCAGTCCAACCACTCTTAAGTAATACTCATTGTACCTCATTAGTCTATAACATGATTCAACCTTGATTAGTTGATTCAACCAGTTCATTAGTTTCACCAATGCTTGATAATGTCTAAAAATGATGCCTTAGACTAGATCTGTACTTGCAAGTATTCTGCTCTCAAAACTTGTCCTTACTCACATCAACTTCAGAAAACTATGTCAGCATACCACCAAGCTCTTGGGCGGCTCAGCAACCATTGGTAAACTCTTCTGCGGCACACACAGGCCCTACTAAACCACTGATAAAGCACCCTGATTTACAAACCTGAAAGATTAAATAGTTCTTTGAACACTAAAAGCAGCTCAAAGGCTTATATTTACATAGCACATAATTGCTACTGTTGTGCAATTTGACCAGAGGGACCTTACTAGGCTCCCAGCACAGCAAGTACTGTACAGCAACCTTGTAAAAGAACTCTCCTGTGTGCTCTCATTCTACCTCAAAAGTTATCTTTTTTCCCTCCCCCTACAAAAGTTTGTCATTTCATATAACTTATTGTCTCAAGGCTAGAGAAGAGGTACAATTCATCGCCATAGAGGCCAGGAAAAGAAGCAAGGGGCTGACATACCAGAAAAAAAAGTAATTTCAAACTGTAAGTTTAGGTAAGCCATTAAAGAAAACCTGCTCATTCTAACTTATTGGAAGTATGAAGAAGCTTGAACAGCATCTGTTAGGAATGGCATAAGTATAGGGCCAGATGGCATATAAAGACCCTCTCTAGACCTGTTTTTTTTGTGATTTTGCTATGGAGGGGAGCAAAGCCCACATTAAGCAATCTCTAGGAGAGCTTCAAGAGCACCTGAGAAGTCTGTAATCTATCTTCCAGTTTCTCTTGTTCTTCTCTTTGAGGAAGGAATGTTAATTAAAATATATTAAGGAAATTGGACAGCAATTTTAAGCCTTTACAACAGCCAGCCTTAGGCAGTCCACTTTAAAACAACATCTCACATTTTATGTTATGCTTTGCATGTTTCACAGAGTAAACTGATTTTCCAACTATGCTCCCATTTCAGAATGTATCTTATTTACTCTTATAATAACTAGTTGAAAGTGTCTGATTACCAGTCACATGTCTAGTAGTTTTACAATAGGGAAGCAGGACACCCTCTTTAGGCAATCTGACATGAAAATTTGGGAGCTATACAGAAGTAAATACCATACCTCATTTCAAGCATGCAAAAAGGCTCACAGAAATTGCTTCTGCCAAACCATGTACAGCAAACTACCCCTCTGCTCTCCACTAGTCTCCATCAGTTGGGCTGCTGCTGGGAAGAAACTTCCTCTGATGTGAATCACCACAGTGTCACTTACATGGACTGGGGTTCGGACATGAATGATGCCCAGGAACTTTTCCCCAGAATGCCTAAAAAATTTTGGTCTATACACATGTTAGGTTTTGCACTTGGAATGATAAAAAACAGTATCAGTCTGCTGGGATCTGAACATCCAGTTGCCAAGTAGCAGACAGTGGAAGTCATGTCCAGATCCCTAAAGATGATGCTGAAAGGAAGCAAGCTTTGTTGCTACAAGGTTAATGAAGTGTCTCCAGAATTAAAAAAAAGTAAAAATATGCAGAAGAGAGATATTACTTCCTTTTATCTTTCTTCTCTTTTATCCTTCCCACCCTATCTTCCCCCAGAAATATTCCAATGTGCAAAAAATATCCCTTATTTTTACAGCTCATGAACAGAGATTCAACATTAAGAGCACATCTTGTCAAGAAGAGAGGAAAGCACTTTCTGAAAGGGAAAATTTCTAGAAAAACATGATAGAGAAAACAACTTTTCCACCCCTACTCTGCTCCTTTCCCCTGCAAAAAAAATAATCACAAGGTATAAAGAAGTAGCCACTGCAAACAATAATAAAACATTCACTCTTTTCTCCACCCACACCCTCAAAAAACATAAAACATGTCTTCCTGTTTGCTCTCCTTGTACAGGCAGAGATACTGATGCAATCTCTCCTCTCTGAAAAAGGAAACGCCTCTATCTCAGTCTGCATCTTTATCCCCATGAGCAGCTTGACTAAGCAGATTAAAAGAAAAGGCAAGCGCACACTGAAGCAACACTAAAACCGAAACAAAAAAACAGCAACTGTCAGTTCAGTTGGAAGGGGAAGCAGAGTCTGCTGCAAACGTTTAGAAATTAAAATAGAATCATAGAATAGTTAGTGTTGGAAAGGACCTTAAGATCATCAAGTTCCAAACCCCCTGCCATAGGCAGGGGCACCTCCCACTAAACCATATCACCCAAGGCTTCATCCAGCCTGGCCTTGAACACCAGGGATGGAGCATTCACAACCTCCCTGGCAACCCATTCCAGTGCCTCACCACCCTAACAGGAAAGAATTTCCTCCTTATATCCAATCTAAACTTCCCCTGTTTAAGCTTTAACCCATGACCCCTTGTCCTATCACTATAATACCTAATGAAGAGTCCCTCCCCAGCATCCCTGTAGGCCCCCTTCAGATACTGGAAGGCTGCTATGAGGTCTCCACGCTGAAAAGAAAGCAAAACCACCAAGTACATAGTAGGTAGGTAGATAACTGCCAGCACCTACAAGGATACAAAGGATCCAGCACCATCCCCAACCTGTCATCTTTCTCCCTGGACTCTGTGGAAAGACTGAGAGTTGATGTCTTCTCCACAGCACCCTCTCACTCCTGCCTTCCCTTTCCCCTTGCCTTCTTCATACCCAAAACCAGACAGCTGCTGGCTTCTTCCATCACACCTACGGACAAGGTGAATCTGAAACAGGACAACTGCCAGCCCTTGACAACACAATAAATAAAAGCAGGAACCTGTCATTTGTATTTGGGGATCAAAGCAAATAGTCACCCAATTAAAACACTCTACAAACAAAAGCAAGCAAGAAAGGAAAAGAACAATGGTGTGATCATACGGAGAAAGTGGACTTGTAAATGAGGAAGAGCTGATACTGTTTTCACAGGTAACATTTCAAAACTTGTATAAATTACTATTCCCATCTGTTGCTACACAGAATTCAGCAAGTCACTAATAAGAAAAAGCACAACTTTTCTTGACGCTTCTCTTACTAGCCAGCCTCCCTGATCACCCAGGAAATGACTGCAAAATAACCAATCAGATACTGAACAAAAGGATAAAAATGTTTTGTTGTTTATCATGGTTATTTATCACAAAAGCAAAATAAGTATATAGGACTTAGAAAAGAGATGACATTGTGGAAAAACCATAAAAGAGAAGAGCACTGCATTATTGTGAGGAGTTCTTGTAAAAAGAAGACAAAACAATGCTCCAAAATTTAGGTCCTCTTGGCTTGCTTCCTCTAGAGCAGATATGGGGACCAAGCAGTCACATCAACAGGGAAATAAATGAGTAGGAATAGCTCCTGTTACAAATGCACTCAGCACATGCTGAAAAATGATGGAAAAGAACTGCTCAACTAATAGGGTATATAATAAATTCACTTATCATGCAAATACTCCCCATCGTTTGCCACACACAATTGCTAAACTTAACTATGTCCTCAAACAAGGCTCTCTAGGAAAATTACAATAGTTCCCTGCAGTCTACAAACCTAAACACAGTAGCCAGCTAAAGGCCACAGCAACCAGTTCAAAAATGATCACCAGTCTGTGCAACAGCTTTAGCAGACTAAATTTTTCGGAGGTGCTGAATGAATACTCACAGGTTGCTGAAGTAACTTAAATATCACAGGCCACATTTGAAAATATACCTTATCTATGAGCATTGGCTAAAGAATTTAACTGACTTGTAGGGACACAGAGAAAAAGCCACGGTAAGGACTTTGGCTTCGTAAAGGCTATTTTTAGCCTTGTAATTTAGAAGTGCTTTGTAAGTAGAAAGAAGTCAGACTTAAGATAGCAGTAAACCAGACTAATGAGGGAAGTTTACACTGGTATCAACTGGACAAGCTGCTACATTGAGCTCCCAACAGTGCAACATTTCAGTGATATGATCTGATCATCCTTTCCTTTTGTGCACAAGCCACCATTGCCTAAAAATCTTTTATACCAGGGACTGCAATAGTGTGCTTCCAGCAGCATGTGTTAATAGTCATCTTTGTTCAATCCACCAGAGGAATCCACTTGCAGCCTGCCTAATGCAGAACACATCTTTCATATGACATGAAACAATTCAGGACCTGTGAGAATTTCATCCATGACACAAGGCAGATTGTGACAGAAATTCAGTTATTACCTTGCTCTGCAATGTCTAAATATTTATTTTTTTTTGCATGGAACCTTTCAAGTCTGAGGCTACAAAGCATGCTGGAAGTTCCTGAGCACACATTATTAAATTTCCAGGAACCCAGTGCAATAGCTTTACAACTAATTTTATAGCAATACAACTGCACTGCAAGCCACCCTCACAGGTACCGTAAACAATGGAAGCGTTTCACAGGGGAACAGGAGGTGAGAAGTACTGCTAAACTTGTGGGGCAAGCTTTAAGGCTTTTATAAGCCTTTCAGTATCTCATGACTTCTCAAAATCTTGGGAAACTGAAAATCTCAGCTTGCTTTTGAAGCCAGGCAGTAACTGCAGAAACACTCAGCACAAACTAGTTCTGCCAACAAACGAAGCAGTCCTGCCTTCTCATCCCTCCCTCCCTTTCTGAGGGTGCAATCACATACAGGAGCAGATCCATTTTAGCTTTTAGCCATGCCTGCATTTGTGCCCCAATCCAGTTTACCTGGATCTGCACAAACATTTGCTCAGCACAAAGGGAGACAGACCCTATAAATCACAGCCGTTTCTTTCAGCAACTGTAGTGGTTTTAAAATGATTCATGAAATCACGACCTATATTCACAGATAGAGAAGAGTTTTGAGAACTCTCCATTTCACCCTAAATGCAAATACCACTTGGAGACAATTAGTTCTTTCCCTCCTCAATCTTACTGAGGTGTAACTCCAGATACTTCAGCACAAGGTTTAACATACTGATAAATTCACTGGTTCCAGGTGCTTCTTTGTACTAACAAACTATTGTTTTGTTAGTACAAACAATACTAACTGGGGCAAAGAGCTTGGTCCAAAGCAGGCTACAGAGGATTTGCTCTCAGCTTCACCATGAATTTGATTCAAGCAGAAGAGAACTGAACTGAAAAATGCCTGGGTTACACAAGCATAATAAACCCCCATCTTCATACTCAGCAAGTAGCACATGTCAGTCCACATTTACCTTGCATCAACATTGGTCAGGCACTTCAGAACTTCTGCGTAAATATGAAATGCTGCGGCTCTCTGCCAAACCAAACTTGCACACAAATGCATTTTAAAGTTTTGAGAGCTCTGTAATAATTTTACAACTGACACTGATGTATGCAGCTCTTTGTCCCAGGTACCAGTTACCTATGTACACTGGTTGTGAGCATGATATTGTCTTCAAGACATCCACCATTCCACTAACTCAATAGCCAAGACCTATACTTCTGGATTCTGATGCAGAAAGGACATTTGAAGCATCAGCACCCTCTCACCAGTATGGAAATCACGTGTGATAACTTATTTACTGTATAATATAGACAACAAGGAGAAAGCTGCATAGCGAGGCATTTTCACTTACGTGGTTTATATAGAGACTCTTGCGTTTTTCTCTCACTGCAAAAACACAAAATATGATAGAAATATTACATGACTATTTTTCCTGATTAAGTTTCTTATATACCATTTATAATAAAAAGAACAGGAGGCTATCTATGTGCAACATTATAACTGCTTTTACACTAACCAAATATATTTACATATCAAACACAGAAAGAACATGTATCTGCACGCATAAAGACATTTACGTTCACTAGTGTGGTGACGGATTAAAATTCTCATCCATTTGGGTACTTCACCAAGCGTTGGTCCGCATGGGAAAGTTAATATGCGGTAAGATACAGTCCCAAGTTAGCAATGGATTAGGCATCCTTCACCAGCTCTCTGTGTATGTACTTCTGAGCCACTAGTGTCTTCGTGCAAGGTACCTTGCTGCAAAGTGGCCTACACTACAGGCATGAAAGCAGCTAAACAGCTACACCACGGAGTTAGCGAATTCTCATCATAGCTTACTGTGCACTAACTCCCATAGAGGAGCCTTGAAACCATTCGCATTACACCACTGCCTTCCATAATTATCAAGTGCAAGCCTGAAACTATTACTGATGTTACATATAACCATGAAAATATATTACTTTGGCGAGTATGAACCAGTCACCACAAGCAAGGGTTGCAAGTCAAAGCCACAATTAGCCAAAATATTCAGAAAGTAAACAGGAACAAAAGGGAGATAGACATAGAAACTCTTAATTGTCAGGCAAATGCTTATTACAGCTGATTAAATATACTCTATTTAATTTTTTTAAAGCACTTTCCCATTAACTCACCCCATAGAGAGCCTGTGGAGCTCTGTTCCAGTGAAAATACCACAGTATTTAAGATACAAGTCTGAAGGCAACTAACACAAATCAAACTTCAGGATTTAAATGGTTTCATGCTGTAGGCGATTAAATGCACTTTGGCATACCATGATTTGAAAGCTGTGCAACCCAATACACTTAGCAAAATAAGAGCGCTCATAATGGTGGGATAGCCTGTCCATTCCCTGTTGGATGAGAAGCAGTTATTCATGATTTACTATAAGCAAGCGATCTCACATAAACAAGGCTGTATGTGTGAATACTGCAAAATAACTGTGTTTAATGCAGACATAAAATGAAAAGAAAATATGAAAAAACTTTTAAAAATCCTTACATAATTTTCCTCCCAGGGAGCAGAAAGGAGAATCACACATGACAGATGTTAGCCATGTCACTTAGTACATGCTCAGATCCACAATTACGGACATTATATAAGAAACAGAATTAAACAGGAACAGCAGGAAAATTCTGATTGCCTAGTAAAAGTTAAACCACCTTAAGTCCTGCTAAAACATTACACTACACTTTAGTTCCCCTTACAGCATTTATTACCAGAAAAGGACTGAAGTAATTGAAAAGGAAACACCAAAATGATGGTAGATATTAATTTCTAAGAATAGCCAAAGTATTTGTCTAGTATTGCATGTTGCAATATACAGGTAGTAAACAATTCTGATAAACTGTGTGTAAACCTCATAAGAGTACATAACTGAAAATTAATACCTATTAACCGTGAAATTTTGAACACAGTTAAGTATTTAACAGTGTTTTAATCACAATTATACCACATGCAAAGTTCTAATGGACAAAATCCTATAAAGACAGGCTACACATACACTCCAAATTCCATTTTAATCACTTTTTTTCCCTACCTTACTTTTTCTTTACTGTATTTTCCCTTGTATCCATTACTCAATTCCCCATGAAATCATGTATTTACAAAAGAACATCACTCACAGCTCATTCCCATCTGCTATTTCCAATCTCCAGAAGCCTATAGTAATGTATTTATACACACCCCTCACTTCTCCCTGCTCAAGCACTGCTTCTGCTGCACATTATTCCAAGCAACATGTTGACCTCCTTTCCCTTATTTTCCCCATACAACAGAAATTCAGCCTGGATTCTCAGGTAGGGCAGTACAAGGCGGCAGCTGTGCTTTTGCACTTCTGGCCCACTCTGCCATAGTGTAAGGCTCAACTCTTTCCACAACACAGGCCAATCGGAAATTGGGCATAGCAAAAAAAAACAATTTTGTCACAGCCACTCTCCCTTGTGACTCAACCCGCCCTTTAAACAAGGGAAATAATTGTCTTTAAACAAGGGAAAGACAATTATTGCACAAGGCAAAAGGCCAGTTTTGCCAAGCTAAAATGAATGCAAAGGGGTAATTCCATTGGCTTCAGTCAGTTTAAAAATACTCTGCACAGCTCACACAGCACAGTGTGGACTTCAGCAGACAGGACTGTAGTGTTATAACTAACCATCATTTTGTAATATAACTTCCTAACTGCAACTTCAAGCTTTTGGCTTTCAAGCACAGGGTTTTGAGAAAATGAAGCTAGACAGATTTAGAGTCAGTTTAAACAATTGAACTTCTACTTTCTTACTAACATTTTAAAACTTGAAAGTTTTGGAATGCTTCAAGTGGAGACCGAGATGCTGCCAAATTGTCTTAGTTTTCCTCATTTAAAGGTCAACGACCTGTTCCTATTCTGCAGGCACTTTCAACTGTTACTAGTGAACTTCTGCAGTAGTAGGAAGATGTATTGAAATAAAAATGAGTGCGAAAATACACACACATACGTATGTGTGTGCGTGTATTTATGTATATACGTGTTCTCCATTGAGCTGTAATAGGAACTCTGTGCAATTTCTATATACCACCTTAATGCTACCTGTACCAGAATCAAAGACCAAAACCCTTGAGGATTACATCAATCAAAATGTCTCACATTTTGGGAGTTTCAAAACATTTCTTTTCGTTTTATTCAAGACAGAAGACTGTTCCCAGTCAACATGAAAGAGTAAGTGCAGGTTAATTCACTTCTATCCACTATATAAATACAGTTTCAAAATCCTCCTTGCCTGAAACCCATTGTTACACCAATACTGAAAAATTCAGCCAGTAAACTGTGTGTGTAAAGCCTAATGTAAATTAGGAGAGGTGGACGGCTGTAACCCACTTTCAAGAAAGACCATTATCAGCACCCTGAAGTAGCAACCATTGCCTTCTTGCTATTAAAAGGACAGGATGTTACATTATTAGAGTGCTAAGTTTTGTAAACCCCGGGTTAACCACAAGCACACATTAAATAAATAGTCCACAGCTTTTCAGTACCCTAGACCATCCCCACTTACAGGCCAGTCAGCAAACAAGGGAAAACTTGCATAAAGCACTCACAGAAGTGAGTGACAGAAGACAAAAAAAAAGGGGAAATTCTTTACTAGCTCCCTGAACCTGGGGAATTACTCATGATGATTCAGCACCTAGAAAATTCCCACAGAGTTGGAAGCATTTAGAAAAGTTACTTTAGTTAGGAGTCAAATTAGTATTTATTGTGTCTTCAACTTTTCTACAGATTCATCGAACTCTCAGGTAATTAAGGGTGCAGACTAGTGAGAAAAACAGGACAAATTAAGATGCTTAGACTTGCATTCGAGCTTCAAAGCACAATAGGAAATTCAGACCATTCAATATCCAGAGAAGCCTATCCCATCTCATTGTATCTGGGGTAGTCTGCTTGCTCTTCACCCACATGTTGATTACAAGCAGCTCAAGCACAGCTCCTATTCCAGGACACTACTGTGTCCAGTGATTACCAGTGAGGCTGTGAGAGTACAGGGCTACTAGAAAGCCATACACACAATTGCCTGAAGGTAATGTTGCCAAGTCGCCCCAGCATGTAGCAACAGACTTGGCCGTTTCCCAGTTTAAAAACATGAGATAGACACTCAAGAGTCACAGCCAGATCCTGGATAAAACCTTGAGACCCGATGCCCCTCAACTATCCATTGTGTATTTCAATTGTCTGCTGGTCTTATCTATAGAAATATTTTCACTCACAGTCAACAGGAAGGTTTGCTATACAAGATGGAGAGTGGTAGTTACATGCCTACAAGGTGTTCTCAATATTGCCAGCTCAGCTCTTCTCTTCTATATTGTCTTAAGAAGTTGTGGGGGTCCCTTAGACTCCATCTGGCTGTCAGAGTACAACCCTACACATCCTAAACAACCCTTATATTTTCCCCTTAACAAGCACGTTATTACATTTTGATGTCAGGCAACCTCCATGAATAATGTGGTAACTCCAACAGCTCACTTGGCTCCATAAGGGGCCCAAAGTACAGCTAAGTAAAATATCTGCTACTGTGAGTTGTCCCAGCAGAATGGGATGTTTTACTGGCAATACATCAGTAGAGAAACGTTTACAGAATCTTTTTTCTTTCGTACAGGCAAAATAGTCTTTGGATTTTTTCCACTGTTATCAAAGATAGCTGAACAGATCTTACACTCCCGTTGATAATATTTCCATACTGTTTCCCTAAATTCACTCTCTTGCTCAAAAATGAGTTGTTCTTTGTTCTTAAGCTAGAACAAAGCTTCACAGACCAGCTTTTGCACGGCTGTAAACTGTCATTTTAAAAAACGCTTATGGTGAACCCCATACTGAAATAAATTAACCATTATTATTACTACAAGTGAGAATAACCATCAGGTGTGGTCAAAATTTTAATTATTGGACTTGGGATTTCTTTTTGTCCTTCTTTTCAACAAGCTGTAACAAGAAACAGCATCCATATGGGATTATACAGTCTCAAAACACTATATAGACATCAAAGTTCATAATACAGTGTACTACGGAAAAAATATCATTAATTTACAGACTACCAAACCATGTTAAAATGGTATATAATGCAAAAAACCCACTTTATAAGGCATTGACAGAACCAGGGCTGAATTCAGAAGTACAACTGAAGGTCAACAGAGGTACTCACAGAATTAACTCTTCAACCAGGACCTAAATGTATATCCTCTTTGTTCTAGTCTTGTGCAAAAATTAGCAAGAAATATACAGTAAGTGAAAACTACAGTATTTGTAAGTCATATATTTGACACTGGAATTTACTATGTAAATCAAAATGGCATTTATAGGCAGCAAAAGAAGGACAAAGAATTCACACTGAACAATCAGAATTACAATGTAGGAATTGCTTTGAAAGTCTTGGTAGAAAATAATGTGTTTTGCATTGATTATTCATCTACTTCTAAAACAACATGTCATACATGTTCAACAGGGAATCAATAAACCAGAATAAATGGCTTCTATTCTACTAACTCTATCAAGAGGCTTGCTTAGCAGATATAACCCCAGAGAGATCATTTTGTCTACAAGTGAAAAAAAATCTCCAGGCAAATATATGATTATATCGAATCCATAATGAAAGAAGAAGACAGAAAGTTTGGGTGGAATGTTGTTCTGTTATTAAAATCTAGTACTGAGCTCATGATATTTACAGTATCAGCTACCTCGGAGGAAACTCTGGACTGTCTTCTTAGTCAATGTAAACTGGCATTTTCTGAAGAAAATACTTCCCACACATTTCCCATAAGCTTGTCCTAATGTTTGGAGTTTTCAAAAACAAAAGAGTTACACAGGAAATTTTGGTTTCAGATTCAAGGAAAACATTTTTAAAATATAGTTATATATAGGCTTTATCCATATCTGTAGTTCTGATACCATACCTACTTGGAACTTACAATTTCAGCGCATGACAGAACTCAAACCTGCACCTTCTACTACTGGTCTGACAAAATAAATAATTAGAGATTCTTTAAACTCTTAACATGATGCATAAAAGCCTCTTTGTTTGGGAAGAGAATTATATATTAAAAGACAATCCCATGCATTTTAACAAAGGGGTTAGAGAGAACTGCAATAGCAAATACTGTAATAAATTCAGTAACCTACCATCTGTTTGTGATTTACTGAGAAATATCGTACTGGCTCGTGGATGATCTGATGGGTTGAATTCCATGTTCAAATCTGGAAAAAAAAGAAAGAAAAACACAAAAACATTTATGATTTCCAATGGCATACACAGATTTTCTCATTCTTTTTAATAAGACCAAATTTACATACGTAGGCAGCTGTTGTAAAACAAAACACATCTTGAAGCCAACTTTTTAATCCTTCGTCACACAAGTGGTTCTTTTTGGCATGCAAATCATTTGCATCAACACAGCTTTGGGATTAGACTTCAATTCTAAGGGCTGCTTTTGGATTAAAAGAGACAAAGCAGCTTGAGAAGTCTGCACACAAGAAGTCGGGAATTATCCATTTACTGTCAGGTTCTTCCCACCATGCCCCAAAGCCATTGCTAAGCACAGGAACACAGCTTGTTATATATAATTATAGAAGAATTACGTATCACAAAACAAATATGCAACCCTCTGTAGATATACAGGTTTCTAAGATTAGATGTGATTAAAATAAATAGTTATTGCAGCTGAATGTTAAAAAAGTCCAGGCCACAGTGTTTCAAACGGTCAAGATTATAAAAACTTGGAACTTTCCTCATAGTTCACAAATGAACATACTCCTTGCTGTAACAACTTCCCAAAAAAAACCCCAAACCAACAAACCAGTTCTAAAAAACATTTACCACGTTAAAGATTCAAATCTATCACACTTTATAGAAACTTCTATGAATATTTTCCCTATTGAGGTCAAAATCATTGAATTTACTTGTTCCCAAATTCCACACCACTACCAGTTTGTCAAAACTTACATGCCTGCATCCACTTGAAAGCATGCTACTAAAAACAGCACATCATTTTCGCATTTTCTTGCTCTCCCAGTGTGGCTATCTCAACATTAGTTCTCTTACACTCTCTCTTGCATTTGATGCAAAATAAATTCTCTTGCAGTTGATACAAGCATTTATATGAGACTGCATACAAGCACTGGTATGTTTACCTTCTGTGATTATCCCAGGTTTTCTACATTTCTCTGACTCCCCTTTCACATCTCTATAAAAGCTCAGCAAAACTGTAAATTAAGCCTCAGGTTTTATGAAAACAAAAAGTAAGTCTTTCTGCTCAGGGGTCAAGGTCTTCTGCCTACAGCTTTCCCTGTTCCTTCACCATCCATCACCATACTCTCTTCTCCTTTTCCCTTTTATTTACCAATTTATGAGGTCTTCCACTTCCCTGCTTTTTTTTCTCCTGATCAAATACCTCTCTACAAACACACTTTGTATTTTCCCCCTTATGCTCTCTTGGTTTCCTTTTCATCTGCCTGCATTCTGCATCCCATGAGATGAGCAGCCTGACATGCTGCTGCTACCTGGATGTAACTTCCAGAATAAACAAGATCTTCTTACAAAGAACAACCCAGAAACACAGAAGAGCAATTCTTCATTTGGAAAGGGAGCTTATTATTACTCTTATCAAAGCCACAAAGGAAAAGAAATCTAAGAATTTCAAGGAAAAGTAATTCTGATCCTCCCAGAAACCATGGTTTGCAGGCAAGGTTGAAGAAGATTCTAGAATTATCATTTTAATACTAGGAGTTCTGACTTGAAAGCACTGTGAAGAAGAAAGAATGTTTTCCTGGTACTTTCTGCATCTTATTTGGTTATAGAGAATAAAAAAATCATGAAATATATAGTGCTGGTAAAGATTGTTTTCCATTTCAAGATATTTTTTCCATTAAGTTGAATTTAACATGCAATTCATTAAGTAATCAGCATTTTTAAATGGCAAAATGCATTGTCTTTTATCATCCTCTTTATCTTCTATCAAACAGCACAACACATTGCCATAAACAAAAAATGCCCTTTTTTGTTTTTTTTTTAACCACTACAGATTATTTTTCTACAAATCTTTTGAGGTACGGCAATGCAAATTCAGTCATCAAAACAGGCCCAGCAACATGAAGCTGTTTACAAAACACTGCCCCTAAACAAGAGAAGCGTTCCTTCAGGCCTAGAAAATTGTCTGCTCAGAGAGTTGTAACAACCTGGTACAGGCTTACAGCCTGCTTGCAGGGCTGAAAAGAAAAGAAAACCGATTTCCACATCTTGCAGTCAAGTTGCAACTATTTACGATTCCTGTGTTATAAAAGGCTGTTATGCAAAAGCAGTAAACCAACAGAGGACTTAAAGTCTTTCTGGAAAAAAAGCAAGAACTACCTAAAAGCACTGCCTCTTGGATAAGCTGTTATTCTTTTGACAGAAGCTGAAAGGCCAGCAAAACCCAATCTCGGCAGCTGCCGAAGCCAGACCAGGCATTTTGAACCATCCTGGGAGAGGCAGCTACCCACTGACAGTCAGTGACCACAGCTCCTTTCCTGTGCTGAACCCCACAAAGCACTACGTGTCTTTTTTCCACATCCCGTCTCTCACATCAACCCCAGCAACAGCAGCCATCAAACACATCCCTCTTTCTCAAATTGCCTGGACACAAATCAGAGGGTATGGGCTGTGGCAAAGTCCACTAGGGGAGGTTACCCAGTGTGAGGTGGCTAGCAGAAGAAAAGTGCTGCTGAGAGAGGCTGGCTCCCCCCCCTCCCTTTGAGGAACAGCATAAGCCTTGTGGACTTGCAGGCAGAAGAAAGCACTGACTGCTCGATGTACCTACAACTCAATCACTCCCAGCTACTCCAGGTAAAAGAATTAGGCAAATCCAATTATCCCACAGGCTACCTGTGGGACCATATGACTCCAGGCCTCCACTGCTGGCATACAGAAGCAGTATGGATGAAACTACACAACACACAAATAAGATTTCTGTCTCTGGTTGATCTCAAATGTCTTAATTTATTGTACAACTTGAAGACAAATGCCTTTTTGAATATGGAAAAAAATTCTCACAAATCTGTCACTAGAAACCATGTTACAGAACAAAGAGATCACAAATACCTGAAACTAGTAACTCATCACCAAAGGGCATTCTCCATCAAAAGGTAACCTCCATCCTAAAGAAAATAATATATTCATACTGCTTTAGTGTTACCAGTAGTTCCTTCTAGCATTTTAAAAGTATCATGAAAACCAATTATAATATGAAAGTTTTACCCATTTGGGAATGGAATATTCAAAGATTAAGAGAGATTTAAACTCAGAAAAGCAACATCTGCTATTAAAGAGAAAGGAAAATGAGACCCAGAATTTCAGTTACTGCAATCTGCACAAAAATTTTCTCCATTGCTAGCAGTCTGCTCTATGACTCATCACAGCATTACAAAGGACAGGTTTAAAGTGGCTACTTCTTCCAGCAGTTACCCTGCGCTCCAAAATTAGCTTTTAAGAAGTCACCGTCTCACAGACAGTCCAAATCAAAGATCTTTCACTTCAGATGTTCCTGCCAGTTAAATAAATGCGGAATGTTTTCCTACAGATTTTCATAGTTCAAAGATCATGTTTTCTTCTTTCATTACTAAAGGGCTGTTGAGTTTGCAAACTGTAACTCCCATCCTGTAAACACCTAAATGCTACGATACACCTTGAAAATCTCAGGGGTTTCACTTTCTCATGATTAGAAACCAAAGGTGTGTGCCTATAAACACATGTATACATACGCATGCGCATATCTATACAGATGAATTTAAACCTAATTTTTGGTTAGGCAAAGGAAAGTCAGAAGTAGATTTTGCATATAACTTAATTTGGTACATAACTGTGCTGAAGTTTAAGTAGTTTAAGACAACCACCAGAAGGCCACAATGAGGCTCACCATGTACAATGCGAGAACTTAGCTCCTAATGCCACAGTAACTGTATTCAAATATAGACATAAAAAGAAATTAACAGTAGAACAATTCAGCTTCAGATCTGGGGTGAAACTCAGACAAGATTTTAAATCTCAAAACAATATCTTAAAAAGCATTACTGACACCAAAACCACTGAATATAGCTTCAGTATGGATTTTTTAGTAGGATAAGAATAAAGTTCAGATGAGTGTAAAGGAGAACTACTAGAATGACTGAAGGACTGCAGAAAATATCTGAGTTCAAACCATTTAGCTATGAGAAAGGTAAACCAGGAGGTGTCTGCAGTTCACTTGCTCCTTCACAGGGGAAGAATAAGTACTAAAAGCCCTCTCTAATCTAGCACACAACATAACAAAACCAGTGGAAAATGAAAGCAGAAAGATCTTAATTATGAACTCTGTGTGTGCGGGTGGGCATGTGTGTGTGTGTGTGCGCAAGGGAGGATAATTAGTCACTGAAGCTCAACACAACAAGGCACATGCACTCAACTTTTTGCGATGTTTTCCCCTTCAAGAAGGTTGCTTCAGCCAAACATCTTTAGGCTTTAATCCAGCATGAGTATTTAGGCTCAATTTAATAATAACTACATGCAAGTTACTGTCTTATGATTCATATGCAGGTCAGATCAGATGATCCCAGTGGGCTCTAGCCTAAGTTCTATAAAATCTTCAGAAATAGCAATATTTAAATTATTAAGCACGAAACCTCAGCAAATTCCAGCGGCACATCTGTAAACTTTCTAAAACTGCACCAAACTCTGCTGCAATTCTTCAGAACAAGCTGTATTTTCAGACTTGTGGTCAGAATATGTTAGGCAGGATAAAACCAGAAACGATGAGACTAAATGTTTCATGGCAAAATTTTAACAGAGAAAAACAACTGTTTCTCCAACTCACGAGTCTACTGAGATAGAAACAGACACCACGAGAGGATGAGGGATGGGTGCTGTAGCAACTAACTTCTGAGCAACATGCATCAAAGCTTCTGCTGTGACACAAACAGGAAAACCAACACAGTTGCTGCTTTTGTAACAGTGCACGTGGGCTGCAGCACAGGGAGCAGGTCTGAAAATGTGTTTATGAGAAAAATGTTATTTCCTTCCTTCTGAACAATGAAAGTTGGGTAAGTTTGCACCGCCAAAGCTCTGATGCCGATTCACTAACGGACTAAAGTCTGAACTAAGTAAACTCTTATTTTAGGCATCTCTGGAATAATCTGGTGGAATTACTTTCCTTCCTTCCTTCCCTTCACCCCTGGGACCATAGGCTATCTATCACTGCCACTGCGTAACCACCGCTATCATTAAGGAAAGAGATAGCTTCACTTGTGTTTCATTATTTAAAGGGTGGCTACAAAGAAGACGGAGACTCCCTTCTTACAAGGAGTCACATGGAAAAGACAAGGGGTAACAGGTACAAGTTATTCCTGGGCAGATTTTGATTGAACACAAGAAGAAAACTGTTTATACTGAGAACAATCAGCCACTGGAATAATCTTCTCAGGGACATGGTGGATTCCCCAGTGTTTGACACTTAAGATTCAGCTGGAGAGGGTGCTGGGGCATCTAGTCTAGGTTACGCTTTGCCTAGAAAGGTTGGACCAGATGATCTTTGAGGTCTCTTCCAACCTGGTATTCTATGATTCTGTGATCAGTTTAATGAGGTATCACATAGAATCATAGAATGGTTAGGGTTGGAAAGGACCTTAAGATCATCTAGTTCCAACCCCCCTGCCGTGGGTAGGGACACCTTACGCTAAATCATATCACCCAAGGCCTCGTCCAACCTGGTCTTGAACACTGCCAGGGATGGAGCATTCACAACCTCCCTGGGCAACCTATTCCATTGCCTCACCACCCTAACAGGAAAGAATTCCCTTCTTATATCCAACCGAAACTTCCCCTGTTTAAGTTTTAACCCGTTACCCCTTGTCCTGTCACTACAGTCCCTAATGAAGTGTCCCTCCCCAGCATTCCTATAGGCCCCCTTCAGATACTGGAAGGCTGCTATGAGGTCTCCACACAGCCTTCTCTTCTCCAGGCTGAACAGCCCCAGCTTTCTCAGTCTGTCTTCATACGGGAGGTGCTCCAGTCCCCTGATCATCCTCGTGGCCCTCCTCTGGACTTGTTCCAACAGTTCCATGTCCTTTTTATGTTGGGGACACCAGAACTGCACACAATACTCCAGGTGAGGTCTCACAAGAGCAGAGTAGAGGGGCAGGATCACTTCCTTTAACCTGCTGGTCACGCTCCTTTTGATGCAGCCCAGGATATGGTTGGCTTTATGGGCTGCAAGCGCACACTGCCAGCTCATGTTCATTTTCTCATTGACCAACACCCCCAAGTCCTTCTCCACAGGGCTGCTATGAATCTCTTCTCTGCCCAACCTGTAGCTGTGCCTGGGACTGCTCCAACCCAGGTGTAGGACCTTGCACTTTGCATGGGTAAACTTCATAAGGTTGGAATCTGCCCACCTCACAAGCGTGTCAAGGTCCCTCTGGATGGCATTCCTTTCCTCCAGCGTTATCAACCGAACCACACAGCTTGGTGTCATCGGCAAACTTGCTGAGGGCGCACTCAATCCCACTGTCCATGTCAGCGACAAAGATGTTGAACAAGACTGGTCCCAACACAGATCCCTGAGGGACACCACTCGTTACTGGTCTCCAGCCGGACATTGAGCCATCGACCACAACTCTTTGCATGGGGCCATCCATCCAGTTCTTTATCCACTGAGTGGTCCATCCATCAAATTGATGTCTGTCCAATTTACAGACAAGGATGTCGTGTGGGACAGTGTCGAACACTTTACACAAGTCCAGGTAGATGACATCAACTGCTTTACCCCTGTCCATCACGTGCCTTTTTAGTCATTTAAAGGGAATTCACGTAAGAACAGACTTGTCCAGGGCATGCCACAGGGGAAACTGCAGCTGACCAGGCACTACACAAATCACTTAACTGCTTTATCATTTTTTCTCCACCCACAGCTTGACATTACAGAGCAACTGCCTGGTACGGCCTGGTGGGTGTAAGACAATAAAAAACACCACATAGGTGCTTATCAAGGAATTAAAAGAATTCAAGCAACAAGCAGTGATTAAGCCCTACACCCTTCCATGAAGCATGTTGAAAGGTAAGAGAAAACAATCACCTGGAAAGCAGAAGGAAAGGGAAGCACAGGTGACCCAAGGGAACGGAAGGGCTTTCAGGGAGATGCTAAAGAGCAGGGCTTTAAGTATGCTCTGATGCAGCTGCAGAATAGCACAGCTGTGCCTCCTTCTCCTAGGCCACCTCCATGGTACCAGTAGGACCTGAAATGTTACTTCTCCTGCTGGCAGAAAGAATGAAGTTATTGCTCCAGCTTCCAGTGTACCTCATGCCTTTCCACTTCCCTTTTACTCTGGTGAGTTGCTCCCCTCTATTAACAGCAATTAGCCATTTCAATGTACAGTAACAAAAATTTTCCCTTAAACACTATTATGTTGTGATAATTTCCTCAGGAGCTGGTAAGAGTTAAATGGACACCTCAGCTAAGAGAATCTCCCTCATCTGTCTCTAGTTAAATGAAGAAAAAAACCAAAGATTAAAAAGAACAGAGAGCAAAGAAACAAGACTGAAGAAAGCAATCTCTCACAATTATTATCCATTTTCTTAGACTTTATTTTACATGATCATAATTTATGCAAAGGAGCCATGATACAATCCTACATTTGGAAAACCATAGCACTAAATCTAGTACTAAAGTTTCCATTTGAGACTTCTGTACATTAATGTCCCTAAAACGTGGGATGTGCCAAGCACTGGGACTAAAATAATTCACTGGGATGAATAAATAAATAAGGCACTGGGATACTTTCTGTACAGAAGTTTTTATAGCTTTCAAGCCAAAATAAAGACTGAATTGTATAGGCTGACTCCACTGAGTAATAACTGCGTCTGCTTTTACACTAAAGCTTCCAAGATGCGAGATCCACTACCAGAAGTTTCAGATTATGCCATTTAAACATCACACAATCACAGCATGAAGATTTATCAGTGTCAGACCACAAGATGTTTCTGTACCTTTTTACAGTAATTCATGTCTAGTGCGAGCAGCAGCTAACCTACCCCAAATGAAAATGTCTCTCAGCTGTGTTACTGCCTGCTGTATTCTTGTAAGAATGAATGTTAATGATAATGTTCCAGTAAACTTTAACAGTGATTATGAAAAGAAACGAAAGTTGGAAATTGGAAGGTTTTCAAGAGGCAATTGGCTGGAAGGGTAAACTCCTTCAGGTTTGGCTAGGTCGCTGGAAAAACTTGGATGTGATCTTTGCTACCCTGGAGCTACAGTATTCTCTGAGTACCATTCCAAGCAAAGGACAGGCATGACATTTCTCAGCAAGCTCCAATTACATGGTGACTCCATTCCAGGCTCTGCTCTGATCATGGCCTTTGAGGGAGACAGAGACAGTTCATCAATAAAAGGAGCCCTCTGTGGCAAATAATGCTTGTTTCTGTACAGTTTTTCCTGACCAGTCAGCCAAGTTACAACATGAAGCAGTTCTCATGGACACAGCTGTATTTATTTTCTCTTCTAGAAGGAAAAATCACATCTATAACTTTTTTCAGAACAAGGTTTGTATCCAGGAATTTTAGTTCTGTATCATTTCTCAAGATTTGTATTCCCTTTCACAGGAGTCTTTCCCAACTAACTAGAAACATCTCGAGAGCAAATTAAATCATTTGACATTACGTGACATGTAAGCCTCTTTAACGTCCCCTTAAGTTTAAAAAAGATACCAATTAATAAATCTTTTCCATCTCAAATACATCTCACAAATGTCTTTCAGGTGTTTCAGTACTGCATTTATTCGTTTTTGCTTTAACTGAAACCAAAATGAAGTTTAAAAGTTTTAGTGATATAAAAGATAACAGAAGTTAAGAAAACAAAAAAAAATGCATCACCTATCCACTCACACCACCACATCGCTTCTGACTCCTTGGCATCAAGTAGGATGCAGGTTTTAGCCCAGCAGATTGAGGTGGCCAGCACAAGACCAAGCAGACACTGCAGCCTCCCTCCCTCAGAGGGGACGCTCGTCTGGATGAACACAGTGTCAGGGAAACAAAGCTGAAGCCAAGTGCAGCTGGCCTAAAGCTGCTTACCAAAAGGCAAGGAAATGCATGTGATGTTTCAGTTCTGCTGCTGGAATATAAAGATGGGGCAAGGCTTGCCATCATATTTTCAGAAGCATGGTCTGCTCTGAATATTGTAAGTAATAGAAACAATAATACGAAATCATTCCCACAAAATGGTTTTTTTTTCACTAATCATACGTGATATGGCTGCCCTCAAGAAATGCAAGATAAAGATGGGAACTACAGTGCATACATAAAAAGCGTGTATCTTGCTTTGCACTTCTACACTTTGCTGTGCATCCCCCATCATTGCTCATTTTCTCACTAATGACCTTTCCATTTTGTTACTAAACACCACTCTTTGGCACTTGAGAACACGGTACTCAAGTTTCCCAGTTCCACCTTCTCTCCTAATAGCCTTCCTCCATTCAATGACACCGAGCCAGCCAACACACACTAGCTGTGATCGTATCGGCATGCATCCCTTTAGAAACACCTCTCCATTCCATTTCTACATAAGGCAGCAGAATGTTCCCCCCTGGACTGCTTCATCATCTCTTTTCAGTGGGGCTTATGAACACCTTACTACTGCCTCCTTTTGTCAATGTGCGCCACTTAAGGCATGTGTAGCAACAAAAGGAACAAAGCCACTGTCCTATTAACCTCAAAATGAAATTCTGCATTTCTCTAATGCCCCAGTGACACTGAGCACCACAAATGCTTTTTCCCTAATGCATTTTTACTTCACCTATACACCCCTTTAAAATTAATTTACTCTGCCCTATTAGATCTGAAGGTAGATACGATGGAATATAAACAGCTGTGAAAGAGTTTAAAATAAAATTATTAATAACTAAATAAAATCTTATTTTTCTTCCCATAAATATATAAAAAATACATTATGATTCACTTACAACTCATTATGATAATCATTTAGTATGATGCATGTAACATCTTTTAGAGATTTATAAACACAGTACCATTACAGACATAAACAAATGACACCAGCTGTTGCCATACCACATTATTTTGCTTGTCACTTCAAAACAATCAAACAGTACTACTATGCTCTCCACCAAAGAGGCATCAAGCCATCAATGCCCCAGATGAAGCCTGCTGTGATCTCGGGCACACTTGCCACAGATTTAACCCAGAGGTTAGCAGCTGGCAGGGAATTACCTGTCACTAAGTCAAACACACACTAGTCAGCAGAAGTGTTGGGTTAACCTCCAGCAAAGTTAACCAGTTTTACTTGAAGACACAGATCAATACCAAGTCAGCAGCATAATCATCATCATTTCACAGCTGAGTTGACATTATAAATCTGAATCTTCGATTGAAGCATTACCTGCAGCTTTGCACCAAGGTGTATGCATTTCCTCATTCCTCAAAACACAAGCATTATTGCCATGTGGATCGGTAAGAAATTGAATGACCTTAAGGATCTTATGTTCTGCAAAGCACAGCACAAGAGCTTGAGCTGGAGCTCAATTCTTCATCTATAAAAAAGTAACTTCATAATGGTGACTGAAGTTATGAGGACCCCTTATATCAACACAGCAGAGCAGGACAGGCATACCCTTCCTCATTCCCTTACAGAAATGACTTTAATAAATGCCAGTGAAAATGGCATTTTTCCAGGATCTCTTTATTTTTCCTTTTGCTTCCTTACAGATCTGCGTGACCTAAAGTAGGCAGGTAATTTGTGAAATATAAACAGAAAAAAACCCTATCCTGCTTTCTCAGAAAATCTTGTGTAAGTGTATTATAGAACACTTGTAAGGATACATCTGTAACTTCAAGGGCTTTTTTTAATATACAAAAACACAATTTGCAATCACTTTTCAGGAACACCACAGGATACTTGGTAAACGACAATGATAGGCTTTCAATTTTTCCCCTGCAGATCTGCATTCACATGGCAACCAAATTACAATGCTACCAAGACACAGTGTTAAATCAGGACTAAATGCAGCTTGCCACCTAAAACTGAAAAGCAACTGACATTAAATTAAAAGCCTCTCTCACCACTGCACTCTCACATTTGTGAATGTATGCAAAAGCCCATAAACACATCCAGCTAAAATGCAGGTGCATGCATATACACATAACTGAGCCACTGAACACTTCCACTACTGAGTTGTAGAGCTGTCCCTAAGCCCAGGAGGCTCAGCCTCCTTACAGTCATATGGCACAACACATCCAATAGCTAGCAAACCATATACCCACTTCAGAGGGAGCCATGTAATTCTTGCCCATACTCCAGACAGCATAGCTTTTAAAACCCCATTATCTTGCAGGTCTTTCATCTGGCATCAAAAAAACCCCTTAACTCACACTCATATATCCTATATACCAGGCAAAGAAAAAGGAGCAATAAAGGATAAAAGGATACATTAAACTCTGAAGAAACCAATTGCAGATCTTTAATTGCCAGTTATTCTCAGTCTCTGATTGAGTACCTTAACTGACACTTGTTCTCAGAGTCAGCTCAGACTCATTAAGTGCTGATCTTGGAGAAGCACCTTCTAGCGTCTGAGTATGCTGCAAAATTGTCACTATAGGAGACACCATTTCCAGAGTGATAAAAAGCAGGATACTGGTATCTTATTTGCTGTGAATTTATAATGATCTAAAATACTGTCATCCATCTTCATTGTCATTTACTGTATTAATCTGAATATGTGATTAGCTCTAAAAAGCCACAGAAAAGTCTGAAATTTACTTCTGAATCAAAATCATACACAAACTCATCCCAAAGATGGACTTATTCCCAAAATTACATTGGCTCAGTGCCCAGGATAAGTAACATTCAGTCCCAGAGCAGTAATTAGTTTCAGATCCAGTATCTTGCAACCCTCTAGCTCTTAATGTGTGCTCTGGGCAACTGAAAAAGGGATAAAAGCAACTTCCTATTTATTTTCCCAATCATGTATACACAGCAACCACATGTAATACTGAAATCTTGAGGCTAACCTGATCAGCCACAAGTCATGCAGACATTCTAAATCCAGGCAGATATCAGATGAAACCCAGAAAAGGGATACCTGCACTATTGGTAAGAACGGGGAAGGTCGAAAGGCGTCACAGAGAACACGTGCAAGGTTACATTATGTAGAGTACAGCCAAAAAAGTTAAAGGGGGTGCTGGTAATTCCATTACAGATGAGGAACTGAGGGAAAGGAATAAAGTCAAGGCATTATAAAAATTACAGTGCCATTTTGCACTTACTCCATAGCTCTCCAGATCAGACTCCAAGCCTCACTCAAGACAGGCAGAAAAAGAAGAGCATATACTTAGGGGTCACAATGGCATTATGTGGTGGTTATTTATTAAGCAGCAGTATCTTATTTCCAGATTATGGGAGTTGTTCCACGTACCAAGGCTATTGGAAAGCTACATGTAAATGTCAGACCATATGTAACGTAACATTTTTGGACAAACACTTCATATTATTGCCTGGAAAATGCTAATTTAACTAGCCACATTCAATTCTTTGAGCGTTTACTTCACATTAAATATCTCAACACAATACTGTTTTCAGAGTTGCTATGACAAAACATAATCAGAAAAAACAATGGATTAAACCAGAAAAGATAATACCTAAGGCAGCATGCTAATCAGGATGATTTCATCTAGTCTCCTTCAAGACAATGTACTGAAGGAATCTACTGACAGGGAAGAATAACCACATCACAAGCAATTTGTACTCTTGTCAGCAATGCATTTAATCACACCATAGATTAAATGTTTAAGCAATTGCTAAGCAGACATGGAATTTTCCAATCTGAAGGCCTAGGTCAAATCTGCTAACAAAAAGAATTAAATACCATGAGTCATTTCACTCAGGACCACATCTCCTCACTTCAAATCTCACCAGAGATTTTTTCATTAAAACACAACAGATAGTTGACACTGCAGCACAAGTTTTACTGGCAAGTGGTGTAGGCATAGAAGTAGATATCCAATCAAACCCTAATTGCCCTTTCAAAGCAGAAAAAAACCCACCTGAAGCCAAACAACAATTTCATACATTCAGGAATCACCACATAAGATGAACATGTGGTATCTACCTGAAGGTCCTACTCTTACGAAGAACCTATTTTTAACAATAGTGATATTTAAAGTACATACATACACAGAGGGAAAGTTGAGCAGGCTTTCTGTAATGGGACACTATGTCTCTCAGATTTTCTGAATCACAGAATCATAAATTGTAGAATGGTTTGGGTTGGAAAGGACCTTAAGCTCATCTGCCAAGGGCAGGGCGGCCACTTTCCACTAAACCAGGTTGCTCAAACCACTGTACAACCTGGCCTTGAACACTGCTAGCGATGGGGCAGCCACAGCTTCTCTGGGCAACCTGTGCCAGTACCTCACCACTCTCACAGTGAAGAACTTCCTCCTTCATACCTTATCCAAATCTCCCCTCTATCAGTTTAAAGCCATTCCTCCTTGTTTTATCACTACATGCCCTTGTGAAAAGCCCTTCTTCAGACTTCTTGTAAGCCACCTTTAGCTTTGGGAAGTCTGCTGTAAGGTCCCCCCCCCCCGGAGCTGCCTTTTTTTCAGGCTGAACAACCCCAACTCTCTCAGCCTGAAGTCCCTTAAAGGAATAATTAACATTTACATAAGAGGGATCTGAAAGATATAACCTACCTGGCCTTCCAAAAGTTTTAACAAGGTCACCTGCTTCTGAAACTAAGCAGATATTCAGTGCTCAGAAAGGCCAGACAGGAGCTGCTTAAAATATGGATAATGAAGCACAGGATGAAATTACCACTTTTCAACAACTGTTTTCTGCTGGTTTTCAACACATTCAAAACCATAAGGTTAATTTAATAAGAAGGCGAAGTCTGCAGATGACAGGACTTAACACAGCAAACTACCATCAGCTATGAAGAATATCCTAGTTACTGGTCAATAAAATGTCAGATGTATATAAATGCAAAAAACCTGGGGGACCTAGGAAAAAAAATCTAAATTAATCTTCAAAATCATGAGCTTTGAATATTCCTACTCAGGAAATATGTCGTAGAAACTGGGAACAAATGCAACTAGCACAGAGAGAGTCAAACCACACAAGAGCAGGTGGCCCTTCTGCAACATTAACACTGAGGAGCTACTTTTTACCCAACACTGAAGTTTCTACAGCTTCAAAGAGTTCAAAAGGGATTAGACAGGTTCCCGGAAGACAAATTCATGAAGAATTGCAAACTACATAGTAACAGCTCAGGAAGTTCCCAATGTGCAATTGTGGGGCAACTAGGCATTCTGAAGAAGTATTTATGTTTCTCTGCTTCATATTCTGGCATCGGCTCCTGCAGGAGACAAGACAGAGGGCTGGTAAAACCAACACTATTCATATCTATTACATCGTAATCTGATAAATTAGAAAAATGAACAGTTTAAATTAAACCAAATAAATCCTTTATATTGAGACCTACTGAAATATCTGAATTAACTAAACCCAAAGCAGAGAATTTACTAGATCAGTATGCTTTCTAAGCAAGAAGAAAGCCTGTCATTGCCTAGCAGTTTAACATTAACTAACTTTCCTCCACTGCTCTAGTTTTGTCAACTTTCTAGCATCACATTTATTGCAGCATATGGACTTTCATCCTCAGAGAGCACAGACCAGACATGCATTTGTCTTTGTGGTACATGATGTTCTGGCAAGCAGTGGGAAAGGAAGGTACTGCATGCCTTGTGCACGGACCACAGGAACCAGGGTACAGACGAGTCAGAATTGAAATGAGTCCAAACCAAATTTTCAGTAAGGGCCCAATTATTCATCTCCTACCAGCCATGCTACCCCTCCAGTTAACTCTCAGGTCAGGGGACTGCCATGTTGCAGTTTTTCTGGTTGAAATAATGGTCACGTCCCATCTAATACTATATACATGTCACTCCACTGCAAATAGCCTAAGGATCTGGACCAATCCAGGAAGAACTGGTCGTTAACCTTCTTTTTCCTACTTGTATATAACTAGACTGAAGCCATATATTAAGAACCATGCATCTTTGATTTGTAAAACAATGACTAGAGTTACTAGCTCTGAAGGAACTGTACTTTTGGGTAGAGAGGAACAGAAGCTTTAGGTTTTGGGTTTGGTGTTTTGAGTTGTTGTCTTCCACATGCCTCTGAAAATGGATTAAATACAGAAGATTTTGCAGACCCTTACTATCTGTGAAAGGAGCGCAAGAGGCATTTCAGCTATTATCTGGGTTGCTTTGCTTACTGTGGTCCCCACATTTTTCAGTGGCCAGCTGCTTTAGGTATATGGAACAGCATAAGAAACAGAGCATGAAATAAAGCAAAGAAGATGAACATAAAGTCAGAAATGGGAAGAAAATGAGGTACTATACTTGACAGGCAATACTGTATAATGAACAGGGAAAAGAAAGACCGCACTACAAACTATATCTAAATATTTAAAATGCTAAAGCATACTCGGAAAAAGGCAGGGGAGACAACCAGACCATGGGATGGAAAAGATATGACTCATAAGTTAAAGTCTAATAGCTTTTGCTGAACACTTCTGATATTTATTAAATACGCTATTCAACACACAGCTTGTAACACATTTACACAACAAAGCGAGGTTTTGAATAAGCCCTGGCTGTAAGAAGGAACTGGATCCCGACTCCCCCAAAGTGCCCAAGCCAGGCTGCCTGCTACACCTGAAGTGCACCACTGCCCAGGGAGAGCCAGAGAAACTTTCAACACTTCAGTAAATGCAGATCAAAAGTGCCACTGCTTTTTATACACCCCAAGACTTTGGTGGGATTGGGTTTTGTCAGTATTTTTCAAAATACCACAAGTTCACATTTCTAAAAATTAACAGGTTTTGGATGGAGAGAAATGTTCAATTGTAGCATTTTCATTGCATCACACACTTTATAAATCATGACCATTGCCAGCTAGACAGACAAATAACAAATGGAATATAACAAAGCAAATAAAAATGGTGATGTTTAAATGTTCCCTCATTGCCTTACAGATCTTCAAAAATGTGTGAAGGTACCATTTTGTTTCATGATTTCAAGACCCAACTGGCCTCTGACCACCTGCCAAAAGGGAACAGTCTCTTTGCCTGAGTCTCATTCACATCCCAGTTGTGCAGAAAAATCATTTGACTGACCAGTTTCACCTATTGCTGCTGTTCAGTTTGGAGCCAATCTGTATTTCATTCCCACTACCCCCTGCACAAACTCCTGCTACTTTTGCTGTAATAATGCTGCAGAATTTGGCAGCTCATAGCCGCCTTTTATATAAGGGGAAGAATTAATTTCACTTTGCTGTTTGTACTTTGTCCTAGAGACATGGAACACACAGAGGATTTGATTATATAATCTGCAGATATGTGGGAGGGATTTGGAGGCTTGCCTGAAAACCTGCCACTTCTTACACATTTGAAAGCTCAACAACATGTTTTTCCGAAGTACACATCCATGTAGCTGAAATCCCAATTGAGTTCCTCTGCTCTTGTATCACCAAAGTCATTACCAAAAACCCAAAAGCCACACAGGCAAGAGGGTAAATTAAAAAAAATAAATAAATAAATAAAAGCACACAGGAGGTCTATTCAATAACTTGGGCTTCCTCCTGTTGTAAATGAGAAAAGCTCCAAAGAAACTGGTGAATTTACACCCATTTATACTATCTGATAACTTCAGTGGTTTCAGTCCAAATACCAGCAGATCAGTCACTGTAAAATACAGCTACCAGAACTGACATTGACATCACTGTTGTTGGCAGCTTTTTCTGAGAACCTGTGGACTGGCTGAACCTTAGCCTTTTTTCAATAAACACTCAGGCACGTAACACATCAGCAGTTCCAGTGACAGCAGTGTCACTTCCCATTCCTTTTATCTATCATTTTCCAATGTGCCTTGGTCTTAAGGCAACTGGAAGTCTCCCAGGTATCGATGAAGTCATTTTGTCTTCATTACCAGCAATAGGCTAAGATTTTCAAAAATACCACAGAAAAGAAGTTTTAAAATTCACTTTGCAATGTTAAGGAAAGTTCCAGTTATTCTATTTGAAGCCTTACAGAACTGCAAAATGGTGCAGAAGACAGACAAGGTTTAAGTTGACATATTTTTACAGCACAAGCAAGTCCTAGCAAGGTGAAGCTAGCTGAAAGGTATCAGCCTTTGAAAAAACATTAGCATCAGTTTTGTTTTCTCTTTTTCAACCTTTAAAACTTGATGCTGTCTCCAATCTGCCTGACTTCAAAAGCAGTAAATGATTTGTCCTCAATACAATAATATCTTTACACTGAAAATCAGTTTATGAGTGATTTTAATTTTGATGGGTTTATCTTACATTTCTTCTTTGAGAAATACAGACGAAACTCCCATAAATGGACACTAATTTGCTCCCATGTAAGTGGAAAACAGCTAATCTATTCCTGGAGTCTTTTTAAGATCTTAGTCACTTTTACCAATGCTGACAAGAGATGCCCAAAATTAGTTTATAATCAACTTTCATATCAACCTTTTATATTAACCAAATATGGAAATATATTCTGCAAATACACAGCACTCCATTTCTTCAAAATACCAATATGACTGAACAAACAGAAGCAATTTTTGAGACACCCATCTCAAAGGTTTGCCACAGGCTGCAGGCCTTGGCTTTGGGAACATACGTTGCATTCCTTCGCACCCAAAAGCCATGAGCTACTGGTATTTCTGGCGTTGTCTTTTCTTCAGCACGTTAAGGAGAAGGTTGGCATTACAGCTGAGGCAAAAGGCTGGGACTCCTGAGATTCAGGTTAAGTATTCGAGTGCCACAAGCTTACTGTGGAATTGCATGAATCATTCTCCTAGATTCTTAACCTTGGTGTATTGACTCACTGACACTTTTAAACCTTTTGGAAGGATGATTGTTTCTTGCTGTAAGTATGCCACTCAGCACCTCATGGCTCATACAGCAGTCTGTCAGAGACTGTCTGCACTAAAGCAACACGAATTAATTTCAAATCAGTAGCTGTGTGTGATTCCGGGGAAGAATTTACACAGAGCTGATGAAAACTTTCACATTTTAAAGAAGCTGCTACTAAGAAAGCTGCAGTCTCTTGGAGTGCCTTAGCCTATCCTTTCTGAAGAGGACCCTAGCAGGTGCTCACTAAATTAAGACAGCTGAAAGATCTGTTCTTAAACCAAGTATTTGAAAGATTAATGACAACGGCTGAAAAAAAAGCTACTTTTCTTAGCTAAGAAAATGAGTCAGGGGACTGGAATATACCAAAGGAGGCAGGCGGACAGTGCTGACACAGGCAGGCTTTGGACAGGTTGGCAGGGAGAAGAGTTGAACATGGGTGCTCTTGCAAAAGAGCCATGGATCTTGCTCTTGAGCCCAGACTGTTCCAGAAGAGGAAACAGCAGAGTGCATACAATTTGCCTAATCTTTGTGTATTTTATACTACTAAGTAACTAGCAATGATGTCCTAAAATTCCTCATAGGGTAACACATAACACAAACCTGTACATGCAGTGAATACCTCAGGAAGCAATACGGACTGGTATCTGCGACACTCTAGTGTTTAAACCCCAAATACCTTGGAAGTTTGCACAGACCTGAGAGCCTTGGCAGTCGAGACGTAAAGCTCCATTTTGTTACAGGGTAACAATAAGCCTAAAACCAGGAAATCTTTCTGATGTGCCAAGAAGGAAACAATACCATGGCCTCCAGAGACACGGAATGCATAGCAGATGCCCCAGCACTGCTGAGACCCTGAGATTGAGAGCAGGCTGAGAAGTGTTCAAGTAAATTGGTGTCAGAAAGTTCTGCTGAAATATTGGTTTTTTTTTTTCCCCAAGCAATTTTTTCTCATTATTTTTAACTGTCATGAGAAAATCTTTCTCTATGCACTCCCTCCCACTTCTCATCACTAGAAAAATTTCATATCCATTCTGTAATAAATTAGAATGTCTCCAACTGTCATACAGTAACGCATATATAATCAAGTGGAAAATTGTTCCTTTCAATCCACCACAGAAAGCAATAAGCAATAGAAAAAATAAAGGCGTTATTAGCAAAGAACATGAGCTTGCAAAGTATCTTTATTTACCTCCCTTTCTCTTACTAAATCAATTTTTATTACTGGATTTCTGCAAGGAAAAAAGAATCAACACCACCAACAGCATTTTTAAAGCCAACTTCATACTTCCTGGAATACAAGTTTTTGCCAGCTATGTATAACCTTTGTAGTACTATAAATTCCACAATTTACAGACAGATGATTGATTGCATATTAATTTTCCCGAAGACGTATGCTTTGCTGTCAAACAAAACTCTCTAAGGAAGTTTTAAAAAAATACAAATGAACACATCAACAGATGAAATGCAGAAGCCTTAAGACAGCTAATACTGTTGATTCACATAAATGACACTTAGCATTAATCCAGGCTGCACTAGTCTTCACTGTACTCACAAAATCTAACCCTCATTCTCCATTTACTTCATTTGTGACTTTCTCATTTCAACAATTTGATTGTCTCCTATTCATAAAGGAGAGAACTCAACTGTAAAGATATACAAAATGACAGACCTCTGCAGAGAGAACTCAATTCTACCACAGCCAGTGACCTCAAGCCCTTATTATTTGTAGGCAGATGAAGGTTCATACAGTTTATTTGTAAATGCCCTTGATTAAATCGAAATTAGAAGTCTATATTGCCATTATTATTTGATTTCTCTCAGGCCAAAAGCAGAGCTTGAAGAAATATCCTGCTATGGAATACTCTCTTTCTAGTTCACTCCAACAGCTCTGCAAATACTTACATTCTCAACACCACTGGTGCAGTCTGGTGCCCCACAGCTGCTATCCTCCGTCTAAAGAGTCTGCTCTATTCTCTTGAGAAGATTATTAGTCTTTTAATTAAGACATTTGTATGCACACATTATTTTGGGAAGTAGAAATATTATCATACTGCTGGAAAAAAAACAGCTCCTCTGCTCTCAGTAGTGTAAAACTGAACATTGTGACATATTTGGGATAAGTTACCCTTCCAACAGGACTTCATTACTACCTGGTCTTCAGTAAACCAAGCAAAAAATTGGAAAAGGATGATCTTATCCAAGTCATCAAAAGTATCCCCTTCTGCAACCAATATGGTAATTACCCCATGTCCAATTACAACTAGGTTTGGCTAATTAGTAGCAGCCTGTGATCATCCATCACTTGCTACCCTACTGCTTCTTCCAAACACTTACTCTACTATTCTCCCCCCTTACACATGTCCCATTCCATCCAAGCATGTGCTCTAGTACATTCTTTTACAATAGCTTCCAAAGCTGCCTGGCTTTGAATGTTTTTTCTGATCACATCTCACTCACTAGCTAATAAAACATTTGGAGAATGTCTCTCTAAATACTGTCTAGACCATGATGGGCTAGAAAATCTTGGCCAGAAGATTCCATTCTCTGTATTAAAAAGTGGAATATGTGCACTTTGCAAGTCCCCATGCATCAACTTCAGACATAATTGTGTAAGGGAAAACCCTCAGAAAAATAAACCAGCAAACAGTTACAAGTTGGTAGAAAATACATTTTCAAGATGGTCAGAGGGTGCCCAAAACCAGCAGATGACTGTATCAGGAACAAATTCAGTGTAGGTTACACTGCATCCTGGAAGTTTCTCCAGGAATTTCTATTCAGCTGCAGTGGGGAAGCACTCATGGCTCCACAAAAGGGATGCTTGCATGATGGGAGGCTCCAGCACAGGCTATCACAAAGACCTCCTGTAGAGAACACACTTGAAAAAAAAGGTCCATGATCCTACCACAAATTCAGTGTGAGGTGCAAATGAGAATAGGAGAGAGAGTAACAGAAAGGAAAAATGTCTAAGCCAAACAAAACCTGCTCCGACCCAGTACTAGATAGAAGTCTAGAAACACAGCTGTTAATACAGCTCTAAATCCAGGGACTAGTGCTTGGTGAGAACAAATTTCATACTTCCATTTCCAAGAATCCGGGAATAATATTATCCTACAGTCTCCTCTGACTGCCAAAGGCATGTTCCGCAGTAAAATCCTGCATTGCTGTTCACAGTCAAAGCTTGGGCAGAAATCTATGCAAGATGAACGGCAGTAAAGGTCAAAGGAAGGTATTTAAATTAAAATTTCCCTTTCTTAAAAACTGACCATTATATAACTTGTGAGTTTTGTCTGTCCTAGGCTAAGGCCTCAGGGTGCTTGCTAAAGTTTTCCCTTATATTTTCAACCAATGCTTTAAAAAGGTTCAATTAATGTAAGCTGCTGGCCAAACATTCAACCAGTTTGTGTCAGTAATGGCTTCTTCTGTAAGTGCAGAAGCTGTTTTCACTAACGTAACTGAGTAAAGAAGTAAAATTTGGTTTGAAACAGGAAGGCTAACTTACTCTATAAATAAAACCAGCAGAGATAAAACCATTAGTTCTAAAATTCATACAGAGAAAGGGTCTAGAAACAGCACAATAGTTGCCCTATCTTCCTCCTTAAAAAGTTAAAGAAATACATGAATACTTCCCCTTTCTTTCCATTCTTAGTATATGGCTTACTTTATCCAATAAGACATTTTTAACTGTTTTTATGCATTTCTTTTAAATCCTAAATCCCTTGAAATTAGAACCTGACATATACCACATTTAAAAGTGAGTTGTTTGTAGCACAGTGTTTCAAGTATATATATCTTATATTTATCAAGCACAACTATCCTTGCTGGCACCTTGGCAGACAGCATGAAATGTCACTAGTAGTCATCCTTGTTATACATGAGACAGTTTATCATTCTGAAGCAGTCTGCATATTGTTAGTGATACATATATTTGGGGAACCTTATTTTATTGTAAATAAATAAAAAAAATTGCATCTTCTAACAACTATAAAGAATAATCTCTGTAATCAACTGAAGATTAAACTGTGGAGTTGCTTATCTAACCTGTAGATATTTCTTCTCTGGCCAACAAAAACTATTCCCATATAAAACAGATTCAACCTATTCTCACTGAAAAAAACTGAAAATGTAAACATGAATCTAAATCCAAATTTCCAATTTCCTTATCTGAATACGGAATAATATACATCCTTACTCAAAATAGCATCCGATTTTTTATTTCTTCTTTCTAGACTTTGTTCAAGCTTTGAAGAAGCTTATGGCAACATAGCTGCAATGATCACAACACCCGTCTTCAAAACTACTACAGGAAAGCATATTCAACCATTTATACTACTATCTACAGTTGCTACTGGAAAAGATATTTTGCTACAAAACTTCTCCAAAATCAAGTTTCTATTAATAAACAGTATATAAAGATTTATAACATCACTTCTTGTACTGCACCTTTAAAATTTATCATGCATTACAACTAGTGCTACACAGGTAAATTCCCTATTAACTTTAATTTGAATCAGATGAACTGGCATTCTACTACCACTCTGCCATACTACAATGCTGGCTAGAGAACAGTCTATTGTTTTTAATCTACAATGATCAATAGCATGAATGACTATGTCAGCAGACTGGCAAACAGTTCTATTTTTAAATCACAAAAACACATGTTGTGGCCTTATTATTTCATAGTGAGATGTCACCAATCGTTAGTGAAAGAGGATAGGAATATCTGGCTCCCTCACTTTCTAGTTTTGGTACCTTGCTCTGTTTTCACAGTTTTTTACTTGACAAGATGTTTTAGACCCATCATGTATTGGTGAAAGATGTCCAATAATACTTGTTTGTTTTTAATGTAAGTATCATTAGATCTTGGAGTTAGTTCAGGAAGATTTTTAAACTAAAAGCTATAGTCTCACTGTTAGGTGTTCTCTTTTTCATCTTGCTTGAATTCCCCCACGTCTATTATCTCTGAGGAAAAACAGTATACTACATTAAAAACAAACGAACTAACTAACAAGCAAGCAAGCATGGAGAGGGCTTTCTCCATTCTGTTTTATATTTCACAAGGAGCATGCAAAGGCAGCTCAAGAGGAAAATTATGACAAGAACCTGCAAAACACAGAAACAGCAGGAAGAACAAAATCAACAAAGAGCAGAGACTGACTGGAGCATGTGAAGGAAAAGGGTGAAAAAAAAAGAAATAAAAGATGCTCATTTGTACTTCTCATCAAGCATTTCTCCAATAATTGATTTTTAGCATAATCCTGATAGCTGGCAGTAGGCTGCGGTGACTGAAAATGCAAATGAAATTAAATGAAAATGCAAATTGCTCGTTCTCCTGACGTAATGAAAAGCTTTGCTCTTAGTCCACTCTCTACTAGGCTGAACAGCAATGCAAAGACGATTCCCCACCGGACAGAGCACTGCACTGCTCCCAAGTCATCCTCTCAGTTCTGCCAATGACTCTCACTACGGGTCTCACTACATTTAAAGATTGCCATGCATCTTCTCAGTGCCACGAAATTAAAATGTTGCCTTTTTTCATGAAGGCTGAGAAAATCTTGCATCCTGTAGCTCAGCTTCTAAGAAAATGCAACCCTGGAATCTGGAATGCAAATGCAAATACACCAACATTTACCAAATCTCAGTCCCCCATTTCAGACAGTGGAAAACAGCAAATGCAGCACCATAGAAAATATCAGAGGACCAAGACAGTAGAATTTACAAGTAACTTAGCAATAGGGACAATCAGTCACTGAGGAAAGGGGTAAACCTGGAGGTCTATCAACATTCCCTCTCTTCCTTATTTATTTTCTCCCCTAACCTTTTTTGATACGATACGGTGATGGACAAATGTAAGAAAGCTGAATTAATCTAATTATTTTCAATATTGAAAGAAGTAAAGATGTTGAAGATGCTAATAAAGAAATACGGTGTGATAAAAACGAGAGGAAAAAAATTACTAGAAATTACCATTGTAAGGGAAAAAATATTTTTTACCTAACACAAGAAACCACAAGGCTATTTGAGGACTGCTTGTTTTTAAGAAAAATAAAGAACAAAAAAACCCAAAAACACTCTTTAGCCAGAGAAAAATTTTATACTAAATAACAATCCCAGCACAGTCATTCCAGATTTATACAGATTTGGTTTATTAGTTGGAAGATCAGAAAGCTAAAAGTCTAACAGTGAAAATAATTACAAAGCAGATTTCAGAAAAATGACAAATCAGACATCCAGAAAGATACTGGGTGTTATTTACCACAATCATTCTTTCTGGAGCTTGAAAGTGTATAAATAGGACCTTTTCACTGAGGGGTTTATTATATTTCATTTTGAAATAGCAGGAAGTCTGACATTTCAGACAATGAAGGACTTCACATGAATGTATTCCTCATGAATAATTAATAAAATGTCAGTTACTTTGGCTGCTTTAAAAGTAACTTGGTTCTTTGCTTCCTTTAGCTGCTACCCTTCTATTTGTAACTGTAAGGCTCACAGCAACCCTTTTTCCTTCATGCCATATAAGGAAAATACTCCTTAAATACACAGGCTCAACCACCTTTGTAGATTACACAGGTCCATGATATGCCATAATTCTCTCTGTAATTTTAATCTCTGTAAGAAAGTTAAGATTTAACACCTTGACTTAAAACGTATTTTTAATAACAATGCAAAATTTTTTTTTTCTCAGTATTGCCAAAATATTTTAAGGCAACATAAACTAGTAATGAATAATATTTTTAATACCTTAAGATGCCTTGCATAAAGGCAAATTGTTGGGAGTGGGGGGTGTACAATAATGTAAATAAACACAACTGGTAGAGCATGTCAGACTCAGCCAAACCACATACATTTGTCAAAAAATGTGTAATATAATATAATGTTCTGTTCTAAAATGAGAGATGTAGTTGATAGACTAAGGGAAATCATGCATTTTATTCTCTCCCCCCACCCCACCCCCCCCATTTACAGAGACACCCTGGATCCTTTTTTGCCTTTAGAAGCTGAAATACCTCCAATATTTTCAGAGATTTCTCCATACATATTCTGTGCTCACTCAAAGTAAGTAAGTATTAGTTTGCTATTACCAATATCAATTTCACTGGTCAAAAAGAAAAAAAAGTTCGTTTGCAATTTTATATAGCCCGTAAGGATAATTTCACAATCACATTTAATATCTGCTACTGTAACAAAATTTCAAACACAATTTATCCTCCTAATGCATGATATAATCGCTACACGGATATATTTGCTATTTGAACTAAATAAATGCAGCACAGCTCAGGCAGGTGGAGTACTCTGAAAGCTAATAACATTTACAGTTATGAATGTTATGCTGGAAACATAAGCACCACACTACAGGACATAAATTTAGGAGAGCGTTCCCCTTGACTCATCAGATATTCTAGCAAGAAGACCATTTATTCATCTCACTTTGAATCCTGAAGTACTAAGCAGATGCTGTGGAAGAAGGGTGCACAAGCTGGCAGATTGATGGCATGACTAGACACAACAGATTTTGCTCTCAAACATGCCAGTTAGGGCCAGTGATATGCTGCTGACAACTCAATAACAACTAATAATTCAGAGGTCCACACCACCCCAGTCAAGATTTCTGTTCCGCAATACAGAAGGCATCAAGAAGTAATATTACACTACTGAGTGTAACCTTCATAGGAATGCTTTTGTTACTAAAACCATGTTCTGCAGTAGAGGAATACCCAAACATCATAAATGCTCCTTTCCATTCTGCTTTCCCTTGAGAATTGCTTTACTTACTTCCTATCATACTTTCCCATATTCCCTTACTGAAATTAGTATTTTCTTTATGTGAAATATTAAGAGAAGCAATCGAGAGCCTAAAGAGAGGAAAGTCCAAAAGAGCCAAATTCTATCATTGTGTGACTAGAGAATTAATGGTCAGTTTACTTGTAGCCAGTTATGACACAGATCAGGAAAGGCATGTGGAGTACAGATGGTAATGCACAACTCAACTTACACATGATTCTCAAGAATTCAGGCGTAACTCCCACGCCACAGACAAGGGGGATTTAATGAACTACCTCTATGAGATTGTCCTCAAAAGGTTCATCTGTGTGTCTGCAAATCAGGGTACACAGTACAACAGGCTCTTTTCTCTGAAGGGAGCCAAGAAAATGTACAGTAACAGGATTGTAAGTAACTGGCATGTAACACTACAAGTGAAAGTTGTAAACTACATAGCAGGAGCTCCCAGTTAATTTCTATTATCCTGAAATATCCTGGATTTCTATTATCCTGAAATATTCTGAATCATTATACTTATTATTATATTCTAAATGATTACCCTAAATATCCTGAGGTACCCTGGTATTCCCCATTTGTTGGACTAAGGAAACTTGTTTACTACTCATTCAAGTGAAGGTACAGCCTCACAACTGAAATCAATACACAAAGTATTATTTTACATATGATTTTTTTTTTAATATACTGTATTCCAAACAACGTATATTTGCCTGTGCTAATAGTCTCTCCAACCCTCTCAGCTGATCAGCTTATGTTTCCAACATGCAGACTTCGACCTATTACTTAAAACTTTGGAAAACTTTAAGTGACCAGAAGGCTTTCAGCACAGTTCTCAGACTTTGGGAAGTTCAACTAAAGCAGTTTGGTCCATGTGCATCTTTAATCAAGTCTCCTTCATTTTGACAGCTTTTACTGAGGCACTAGACACAATGCACAAAATATACTAGCTGCAGGAATAAATCTGCAGCACTGAATTAAAATAACAGTTATTTGAAGGACCTCTCCCTCTCATCACAGAAAAGGAGGTGTGCAGTAGACTGTAAAAAGAGAAACCAGTCTCATACTGGCAGAAAAAAACACCCTGGCTCCTCTGCCTCCAGACAGTGCCTGTTTGCTGCTAGGAAAAACCCAGACTTAAGAGGCAATCCTTGGCTGCAAGTCCCTCATATTCTGCATGTCCAACTCTTCCTAAGGCCTGATTAAAGGGCTGCCAGAATGATCAAGAGTTGCAACCCTCAAACAACAACTTAGCAGCTTTGCTAAGAAGATGAGCCACTACGTAACGCTCAGCACCAGGAAAAATTAGTTCAGGAGTACTTATAAATAAGCACTAAATTAGCAGGCCTTTCCAAAATTACCCTGCATCTCAACCCACCATCTGCAGTGCTAAGGATAAACCTAATAAAACTCCCAAAAGACTAGGAAAAACACTTGTGTTCACAAGCATTGTTGTGTAACTTGCTTTGGAACAAGATTTGAATAGTAGAAGACCTGGACCCACAGTGAAAGACATAGAAAGGCTGTCCGTTACGTGACCTATGCTACTGAATAAGGTAGGAAAGAGTCTGTGATTCTGGAATTAGCATAACAAGGGGGGAATAGCAAGATTAATTATGTTTGAAAGGCAGCTTTAACTCCTGACATTTCCTATTTTTCAAGTGTTCAATTTTTGGATCTTAATATTCTTTGAATGCACCATTTATAACACAATTCATACAGAGAATGCCCACTGCCCATCTGCTTCATAACATGTTCAAGAAATGTCATACTGTATTTGCTTTATGCAAATATTCTGAGGAACAGGAACTGTGCTTCATAGCTGACCACATATAGATAAATATTTTTTCCTTATTGTCAGGTGCAATAACATGTTCAAGAGAATGAATGGTTCCTGCTCTAGAATTCAGGGGGAGAACATCACAACAAAAGCTATTTAGCTGTCAGCTTCCCAGGCATGCAATAAATGACACAGTCCTTTAAAACGTGAAATACTTGTCTGCAAATGATAAAGCATATTATGCTAGTAAGCAGCTACAATCATCCTTATTCTGAATAAACACTATGTAAATCAAGTCTCAGCATCAACTGAGATACTAAAATGCTTGCCCAATGTCATTTGGTCTGCAACAAAGAATAAAAACCATGAAGCTGTCAGAACAGTTTTTAATGTTGCATTTTCATACCCATTAATGTGTGCTCTCTTACACTGTGTGTTTACCAAGTAAATAAAAGTAGCTAAGCTGCTGGTGTCATTAATCTCCAGTTCTTCATTAAATATCAAGCAGCACTCATTTCCCTGTGAGCTCTGGCCTACTGAAAATGGCGCTTACCTACATAGAATATTTTATGCAGGTGCAAGATTGCTGAACCTCATCTCCAGGGACCTTATGACTATGTTAGCATTCCATTCACTCAGAGTACAGCAGAGCCTGCTATGCTGCTAATATTATACCACACAAACACACCTGTAAGTCTACCAAGATCATCACTATTTTGCATCTTTGTGGTGAGTGCCAGACTGAACAGCAACATGCAAAGTGTTCAGTATTTCATCCAGTTCTATGGCAAATATTTCTAATTAGCTGGAAATCTGCTACCTATAATGGGGTTAAAACATATCTGCCCTATGCTTACACGTAAGCATTATTAATAGCAGCTAGAATACGTAAGAGTGACATCAGAAGAGGGACCAAATAAACAACTAAGTAGTTCTTCTGAGAAAACAGGTGCTATATTTCTGCAGATTCCAAGGTGAAATCACACTTTAAATCACAAAACACTATTATCACATTGGTAAAGAGCAGGAAAAAGAAGAAAGGGAAGGCGGAAGAAAATAAAGTGTGTATTTGGGTAAAAAACAAAGTACAGAAGTATGGAGAGTCTTACTGTCGAGGTTAGGAAATTTTTCTAAACTGACACACAGAGAAATGCAGTATTTGCTTATTTTGGTTGTCTGCAAACAGGGCTCACAGACAATAGATGAGGTCAGTTTCTTGGCTTGTAGATAAATACTAAAGCATAATACTATTTTTAGCTAACTTCCTAAGGAAATCAGGCGTATGCAACTGTGTTAACACTCAGCCCTCTCCTGTAGTATTTTTTGAACCCAGAACCAGCTTGAACAGATTTTGGTAAAAGGCTAAGTATCTCAAAAGGACAAGCTGCCTGCACACTTTGGGAAAGATGGCAGGCAGGTGCAGGAAAAGCAGTATATTAAAAGACCTCATTAGAAGGAAAGAGGGAGTGATGGTTCACTCCAGGGGGTGGTGGAAGACCAGCACCCTGCGATTTCCAGCTAGGGACAGCACTCGTGTCCAATCGAAGAGACAGGAAAACGGAAGGAAGATGGGGCAGAGCAGCACAGGACACAAGTAATACGGACCTATGAAGAAAATAAAAAAGAAGGAAAAAAGAAAATAAGAGAGACTTCATAAGACTTGCTGCTCATTAAACACCACATATACATCTGTATATAGCATGCTATGCTCTGTCTTGGCAGGAAGGTTAGCTCAATTCTTTAACGGAACTGATTAAAATGATCCTAAGTGGTCCTCATAATCTTTAAAATATGTCCCTTGGCACTAATAATTTTATGATGAAAGCTAAATTATGGTCAGACTGAATTAAAAAAATTGAGGTAAATTGCATTACGCTATTTAATACAAATGTTCATTCTGAACAGTAACTACATGTTTATTCTCATATCCTGTAGGAACAAGGACATAAAGGTGATCTGTCTTAACAAAATCACCAGATGCAATGAGAAGCAAAGACAGGAAGACTTAACTAATGGCATGTGGGTTTCCTCTCTGCTGGTGGCCTTACAGCTGCTAACCAGCATAAATTATTTTTCTATCATCAGCCAGGAATTCACACCACCATGTGTTTACTCTCATTAACCTGTTACTAGTGCTAATTTTCTTTCACTTTCCAGATGTTATATTTTCTTCTACAACAAACTCCAATGTTACAGTAACATACGGCATTATCTATTCACACGTCTCTTCTCCTGAGTTTAGGTTTCCTGTCCTGTAGTTACAGAGTTCAATTTTTTCCCCTCCAGATATACTTTTATCAAGGTTACATTATTTATCTTTTCCCTTTCTTGTATTTATTTCTCTTGCCCCAGGGCTTTGTTTTTATGTTTACTACATTTTCACTCTTTCCTCTTCCTTAGCAGAAGAGAAACTGGTGACTTTTGTTCTCTCTACTCCTCTACTATCAACACTGACCACTTGTTATTTCTTCACTAGGTTCACTTAACTTCCTGTGTTTCCTTTACTCACTGTTATCCATACAGAAATATATGTAGCACCGAACAAGCAGCTGCATCTGTGATCGCCCACTCTGCAACACCTGAGCTACCTGGATCTCCATTATTTCAGCACCAAAATCAGAGTCTGAAATAAACTGGCAGGGCTCACTCAAGGGCTCCAAGATTGGGAAGAACAGCAGGAACAGTCACAGTATGCAAGAGATGACCGGAACACCATGACTGACTCAGAAAACGACAGGATCTTTTGTAACTTTGGAGAGTCAGACAGACGCCAAAGCTGGGTGGCAAAAGCTTTATCAATTATTTCACAAGGAAAGGCCACACTAAATTTATGTTTTCAAAATAAGAAATGTAGCTGCTAAAATAGAAGACTGCTATGTAGGGAAGTGTGCTAAAGCATAAAGCAAGTTAAAGGAGGGCTGTGGCCTAGAAAAAAGGAGAATTAAAGGGGTTTGCATGAGAACAGAAAACACACTATAATACTGAACTGCACTTATATATCACTAGGTGTCCCAAAAAAGAACAAAATCCCTCTGCTAGGCTCACACTCAACCCATCTTGCTAAATAAAGCCCAAATTATCGGCTAATCACTTCAGCCTCCAGGCACAGTTGACAGAGATGAATCTAATGCCTATGTGTTATTCTGTGAACATTTCAGCATGGAGACACAAACAGAAACTGACTCCACTTGAAGAATTACCTCAAAAAATCCAAACCAACAAAAACTTCCCTTTTCCCCTTTCCCCCCCAATGACATGCAATTAAACCACTACATTTTTCTAGTGTGTTTGGAGAACAGCAAAAAGACGACACGGAGATTTTTAAAAGTGTGTTTGAAACTGAAATAGTGTGGTCCTGGAGAAGGGATTTGCTCTCACCCTTTCTAAGCACATTGCTCTCTCTCAGACATGGTCTGCAGCTTCTCTGATGTCCCCATGCTCACTGCCCTTCAAACAGTTTAATTCCTCCTAGACAGCTGGCAACATCCTCACTTGTCTTCCCAGCAGATCTGACTGACCCTTGCCTCCCCGCCCCGGTCTCCGAGTTCTCTAGCAAGCTCCCAGTCTTCCAACACTGCCTGCACTCTTACCGTGGATACCTGACAAGTTAGGAGAACGCACCCACCAAACACATATATCTCTTTCACATGTTCTGTGCCTTAACTCAAACAAAAGTGCATGAGTACATTCAAAAAATAAAAATATATACGATAGAGACATGTATATCTGATTTAATAATGTGTATATTATGCATATATAACTTATACAATTCATAGATCTCACACAATGGAGCCAGGCACCAGAATTAATATAACCTGATAATATAAATTTCATTATGGGTCTCCCGTCTTGGTAGAAACTTCACACAGATGGCTCAGGAAACATTTCAGGTGCTTTTCCCCTCCTTACACATCTCGTACACACTAGCATTAAAAATTTCAGGGGAGAGTGAAAAAAGAGGTAGACAAAAGACAGAAGAAATAAATGAAAGAGCAGGCAGATGTAGGTTCTCCCTCTGCAGGCATCACTCAAGTTACAAATGATGTCAAAGAGCAAAGCACTAAATCTTTTTTCCTGTCTAAAACTTTGTCAGTTTTCAGCTCACTGGTATTTTGTCATCTTATCAGAACCTTCCTGGTTTTCTTAGCATAAAGCCGAGGCAATAGTATTTTGCTGGTATTCTATATTCAAGATGCAAGACTAAACATCAGGCTAAATTAAGGGTGTTTATATACACCACTGAGTGCAGAACTAAGTGGTTTTCTGAGCGATAGGTACTTTTGCAGAATACCTATCCAACATTTCTAAGGTATCTATCACTGAAGGATCTTCTGACAAAAAGGCTTTGTTCTATTTAAGTCTCCAAAGACTTTCTTTTTCAATGCTGGAACACACTGAACAGACGGTGGAAAAAAAAAATAAATTGCCACATAAATGCAGGCGTAGAAGGATCCTGCAAGTCCCATATTATGTTACTGATCTCTCCTCTGCTTTGTGCACAAATGACTGGTACAAACAAGAGAGAATCACATGCACACAGCAGACAGCTTGTGAACTCATCAGGGGCACATTTGAAAAAGGCATGTACTCAACAACTAATTGCTTTGGGAAAGAAAACAGTACAGAGGGCTACACCTACAAGGATTCTAAACTAATTGTAGGGCCAGTAACATTAGGCCTGTCGTAATTCAGGGAAGATGTTTATTACAAAGCTCCAGAAACTTTCTCCTGTTCTGTACCACAAAAAAAATATGCAGAATTAAAACTTATTCTTAGGCAGAATATTTCAGCTGTGCATTATAATGCCAAAACCTTTAATCATAAAAACAAATTAAGAAATGCAAGTCTTGGCAATGAGTCTTTTGCTGTCTCCTCTGCATGCTAACACATGCATCATCCATGCTTAGCACAAGGGAAATAAGCATCACACATGCCGCCTATGAACTCACAACTACTCCCTATATGTGTTTGCTAGTAAAAAAAAATAATAATATATTTACAGAAGCTCATTACACATCACTATAAAGACAGAAGAAGAAATATCATAGTGAGATTTAAAGCTCTTCTGTGGACAGACCCTCCTATCCCTGATGAAATAATCACTGCAGCGCCTAAACACAGAGTTAAAATTTTATTTTCTCTTTAAGACTACACTGACACTCCTCTAAATAACTAAAACTGGGTCACAATATCTTCATTAGAAAAGGTACACATCTTCATAAGGCAACATTTGTTATTAAATTAGTAGTTAAATTTTTAAGACATATATGTACATAATTCTTTGATACTGATAAAAACAGCAAAGATTCTACAGACTGAAACATCTGCTTACATTTATAAAGAGACGCGAGACAAATTCTCTGAACAAGACAGATGTGCATTTAAAAATAAGTAATACTAGGGATGACAGAAGCACCTGTGCAACTTCATTAAGTGGGATTAATTCAGGCTCAATGATCGCTTGCAAGGGTATTTTCCACAACTTATTTCTAAGAGACAGTTATGAATTTCAAACTCAGTGCAATATACTGATTGCCTTCTGTATACAGAAGGGCGGATAAAACAATGTTCAACATTGTATAAAAAGAGGTAAGCTTCAGACCTGTAAGAGAAATTGCTGTTCTAAGCCATTTTTGTCCTATAAATCTCTCCTGTAGCTGGCCAGGGAATGGCTAAGTTTTGCATTATGGTGCACAACACAGGAATAAAACCTGGAGATCTAACTGCCACTGGTTTCAAAATAATAAGTTTAAAAACAATATGTACAAGCACATAAATGTCAACTGCATTTTTGCACTAAATAGGGCAAAGCTTTGGCTATTAAAAAAAAAAAAAAAAAAAACGAAAAAGTAAAAGCCACATAATAAATCCAGCCTTTACAGATTTTCTTCTAAAAATAAAATGGCTTTTGGTTTTTGAAGGGGGGAGGGGAGATGGTTTGGTTGGTTGTTTTCTTTATTTTCTTACCCATTTATGAGGGAAATAAAAATTTGGCTTTCATTTACATTCAGTCCCAATTATTGGCTCTGTTGTGGCTGGTCAGCAGCTTCAATGAAACTAGAACATTATGCCATATACACTGAAAAGGAGCCTGTTTACTCAACTAAAGGGTTAAAATGGAGCAGCACAGGGAACTACAAGAACAATGTATCCCTACGGAAAGGAAAAAGTAGCCAGGAAATTAGCTCCTAGGCCAGTTTTTGACAGATTGAACATTCACATCACAGAATGGCTACTCTGAACTGTCATCCCTGTTACCAGAGGGCACAGACAGAGGTGGCGAGTGAGTGACAGTGCTGCCCCACAGGTATTTCTGACGTGGAAGCTATCGTGGGCCAGTGGGAAAAACTCAGAGCAAGCCCTAAGTGACCCCGAGACTGACAAAGAGCTGACAGCTCCAGAGTCCATCTGCTTTTTTTTTCTTTTTGCTAGAGGTGCATTTACGTACACTGCAATAGGCTGACAGATGTAATGTACATCCACACAAGCCTAAGATCAGTCTTTATTCTACATTCTTCCTCCTGGGCTGCAAAAGGCTACGTCAGAAGTCATGCCTACTTATTTAGGGATTTTACGTAACTGCCCTGGCCAGGCACACATGTCAGTACACATGATGCCTTCCTAAACAGTCTTCACTACTGGACCTCACCTGAACAGCACCACGAAGGGAAAGCTGCACAAAAAAAACCAAACCACTGGTTGGAAACCTTGGATCCAAATATTCCACAGAAGTTTAAGGTACCGTAAACGTGGACCCAGACCCAAGTTTATCCAGAACACATACCATGACTCAGGAAACAGAGGAAACTAGAAATGTCACTGTGTAACAGCTTGTTGACCGACAAATTAAATACATTAACAGGGTATCATGGACAAACAAGGGAAAAGAAATGTCTCGGCCCTTTTCCCTGTGCCTAGCCATGTGGTTTTAACTGTTCTTTTCAACAGGACTGGGTGCAGGGTTACTCTCTACTTCTGGAGGGAGTTACAATCCAGCAAAATGATCTAATGAAATTTAAAACTGCACTTTCTTTACATTGGATGCAGTACATACGCAAACTTGGCCTGCAATAAATACTCCCTCCAACAGTGAGGAAGCTCAGCAGATGACTAATGCCACTGCAGATACAGCTGTGCCACCCAGGTGCTGAGGCTGGAAGCAATGGGCATCAGCACCTCCTACTGCCAACCACAGGAGGACACCCTGGGGCCCACACGATGAAAGCAACCCAACTTTTGTTTTGAAAAGGAAAAACATGACCATACAGCAAGGTCTATAAACCAAAAACTGGTACTCAGCTCAGTCTGCCAACTGAATTACTCGCACAGCCTGTACATGAACCATGAAGGACAAGTAAGGGTTCTCCACTAACACCCTTCCACCACCTGCACATGGCAGATGGGCACACAGGGATGTATATCCACAGCTGGAACTTGCACAGCTGTGAGTGGAAGGGGGAAAAGCAAGAAAAACCCTTCAAAGGGCAGATGAAGGTCAGAACAGGAGAGTAAATACTAGATAAAGGAAGAAGCCTACTCTGAGAAGCCTCTGTAACCTGCTTTAGATGGCCCTGCCTTGGCCAGGGGGTTGGACTAGACGATCTCCAGAGGACCCTTCCAACCCAAACCATTCTGTGATTCTAAGCAAATAACAATGTAATGCCGTAAGCTAGTATTCGCTACTGTAATAAGCTAGGTTACTGTTATAGTATACCTTGAACTATAGTGCCCATTTTAATACACCGATCAAAAGATTACCTAGTTCTGCAAGGATTTACATCTGACACAGAATACTATTTTGCAGCATCAAATACATTTTTCGGCCATCTTAATTCAACTTTTTACTTTCCAGAGCAACAGTTCAACGTGCTAAGATTGAATGTTACCTCTCCACTAGAGCTGACAAAACACTTTAGTGACACCTGTCTCAAAAACAGAACTAAAAAGTTCCTCTCACAAAACACTTCAAGAAGTTAGTTACAACAAATACAGTCCTGAACCAGAACAGAAGCCTTAAATGTAGGCATTTTGCAGATCATATTAAAAAGAGTTTCTATTAATATTTTTGTAGTGCTCTGACTTAATTCTATCCATCTTCTGATACCACCTTGCACACGTCACCAACTGTTTTAATCTCAGTTTTCCTTACAAAAGCCAGGCTGCCTGCTCTCAGTGTTCCCCAGGTACTGAAAACCATGGAGAGGGGGGACAAATCTATTGCTTCAGAGAGCTCATCTTTGGACACTCAAGCCTTGAGTGTACTGAAGTCCAGACAAGTCCTTTTTGAAGTAGGTTTTTTAAATTATTTCCATTGCTGCATTAAACGAGCAAACAAGTCATTGAATCTACTCTTTTAATTTAGTTCTTATACTAAGCTTCACTTATACTTGAAAAGGCAAATTTGTTATTCTTCAGACACTAACTATTGAACCACAAAACATGCTCTTCTACAGAGGCAAGAACCAATGCTACTCCAAACGCACACTCTGTCTGCTGGCTACTTAAAACAGAGTAAAAGGGCAATGAACCACAATGTTAAACCACTGAAAAGTATCCTTAATGAGCTAAGAGTGTCTCTAAAGTTGAGAGAAAACAAATTTAATTAGCTCAGTTGTTCCATGATGTCAAAAGGAAAAGTATTCCAGCTCAAAGTGGAATACACACGAATCAGATACTGATTTTAAGACAGAAAGGAAACAGTTCATACCAGATACAAAGAGGGAGACCACAAACTTAAAATTATTAAACAGACTTGGTTAGACTCTCTGCAGTACTTGCAGCAAGATGCACTGACTTTGATTCAATCTATACTGACCAAACAGAAGGCAAAAAGCAAACCGTATCTAAGGTATATGTAACATGCACTTCATAAAGTAGGCACAAACTCCTAGGACAAGCCCTTGCTATAATGAGCCAAACTGAGGAAACAGATGTATTAGCCCAGCAGCAATTCCTCTTGTTTTAGTTCGATTGTTTTCCTTCTATAACCAGAAGCTTTATTTTTTTTTAATATGTATATATTTCATCTTAAGTATCACTAAACCTCTCTCCACCTAGCAAGAATCATGGCCCAGCCCACAGGACACCACAGCTTGCATTAAGCAAACAGGCACAAGAAGGTATACTCAAAGGTCTACTTAAGACTCTGAATAACAAGACAAGCATCTCTGAATATAATGACAGATGAAATAAGCAACATTCTCTTGATAGGTTTTTAAAAATAAAATATTGAGCCTTGCACAACTGAAATTATAAAATGTAACAAAACATAAGAACAACACTACAATTTGCCATTTCACATCTTATGCAAACAGAATTATTACTAATTGCAAGAAATCAAACAAATTCATCAGCAGAATGTGGTGCTTATTTTAGGAATAATCTTCAAGCAAAATTAAAGATGTCTTTGTTAAGGAAAAAAAAACAGTAGATACAAACATCTGGTGCTATTGGTAGGAGAGATCACTTTCTGACTAAAATGGAACTGCATTACCAAAACGAATAAGCAAATAGTAGCAATGGGAAATCTAAGTTAAAACAGAGAAACACAGCACAGAAAATTTCAGTGAGCTGCACAGTATAAGAGAGTTTAAACCTTTTATTACTAAAACCTGAAGAAGGAAAGACATGTACAGCTTCCAGATATACCAACTTCACCAGGAGAGGACAGGCACTGTTTCCCATTAACATTCTAATAATGGAAAAATACCCAAGGGAAGCAAACCCATAATGCAGCAGAAAGGAAGCATTTCAAAAAGTACTTGTGGCAATGAGCTGCAGAGAGCCAACACCCTCATGGTTCTTTCCAGCTTGCTCTGCTGAGCCTTGCTCCACAGAGGAGGGAGCACCAGTGGAAAAAAAAGAAAACATGAAACAGAAAGAACTGTCCCTACATACAGGTATGAGGGAAAAGAAATTTGGAGAGGGAGGGTGTCAGATCACTGACACCCCTTCTGAAACTGCTAGGAGCTGTGGGCAAAGATGGGCAATACAAGACTGATGTTTCAGAAGCTTTGTGCTGCCCTGAAGGAACACGTCCATCTGTAGTTATCTGCTGGCTGAAGAGGTTATAAATACACTCCCAAACTTCAGAACAACAGTGGGAAAAACACTCGTGGGTGGTTTGGGTTTTAGGTGAGGCTTTATTCCGTTGAAACATTTTCAATAACTGGCGTCAAGAGGGAACCTGGGTGTTTTGTCTCATTCTATCAGCACAGCTGGTTATCAAATTGTGTAGCTTTTCCCTGAAGCAGTGCCCAGACACAGGCTCTGCAGAAGGACATCTCTCTTGACAAACACACTTCTTCCACAAGGAACCTATGCTAAAGAGAAACATGTAAATCACCCCAAATCCATAAGCCCCAAGGCACAGACTATCCAATCCTATCAACACTGCTTAATCAAGTTTTCAAGGAGACTCCAAATACATGGAGACAAATAACAAAACACAGCCAAAGTAGATAAGCAGGTTTTTGTCATGGCCAAGGAATGAAGAGCAGCTATAGGAAAAGCACTGGCTGCAGTGCTTTAATATTTTTCAGGTATTTATTGGAAATAGTTGTTGGAAACCCACAACAGGCACACCTATCTCGAGAGGGGGGGGGCTGGAGACCAAAAAAACCCAACCACCAAACCAAGTACTGATAAGTTCAGGACCTCCCCCCAGGCCCACTTCATCCCTTGGCAGTGTGCTGAAGCCAGGCAGCAACACCACTGCTGATCTACCACTAATACACAAAAGCCAGTGGAAACAATCTACTCAGGGGCATAGCTAATGTATAAAAATATCTATTTATGAATGGCAGGTAAAAATCACACTTGTTTTGGGGAAAACAATACTTCACAAAGTTATTTAGTCAGGGAGAAACTGATAATGAAAACAATTCAAAACATTTAGTTAGAACATAAAAACAAACAAATTAACAACATTAAACTGTCAAAAAATGTGTAAGAAAAATGTGGCATAATTATTTGGACTGTTTCCACTGTAAATTATTATTTCTAAATATCAAGGATTTAATGTAATTATGTTGCCATTAAGTCAATTTTCTTTAGAGCAACAGATTCCATAACCAAGTAAGTATATGTTTTCAATCCTCCAATTCTAGATTTTCCTTCAAAATCTTAATAATAGTAACTACCAAATTAAAAAAGTGGGTTTAAATAAGTCCCAAGATGCACAGGCAGCACATTACACAGTCCATTTCACCCAGCATTAGATTAATTTTAGAGGACGGAGAAGGAAAGGAAGATCAGTTACCTGAATAAGGAAGATCAGTTACCTGAATAACCCTTACAGAAGGGGAAAATAAGCAGACTGTAGAATATAGAACTAAGGCCTGTCTTACAAAAATAAATATAATGCTTACATACTTACCTGCACTTTATTCTTGAAGTATGAGAAGCCACAAAACTTTACCATTTTTAAAGACTGTTTAAAGATCTCATTAAAGGTTTTTAAGGAATTTAAAGGAAATTTAAAGAACATTGACCGTTTTTGAGAAACATCCTGGTGAGATGATCCCATGAGATCAGTTGCTGGCATATTTTGTTGCCTCAGATTGATTTTTCTTCACAATTCAGTACTTCAAAACAAACCCAGCCTCTTTAGGATGAAGATTTATTCGAGATTTTTGTAATCCAGCTAAAATAATCTCCACATCCGGAGTTCCCAGGTGACTTAATATTCTTGGAGGCCTAACACAAACACAATGGCAATATTCACAGATTGAGACTTGATTAGCAGATGCCAAGGTCCAACACAAAGCTGCTATAAAAAGCTATGGCTCTTTTACAGAGTAGACAGGGCACCATGACAGGATTCATATAACAACACTGTTGTGCGCTATTACATCAGAAAGACATTCACTAACTGTAATCTCCGTCACTCTGTTTTGTCACTACCTATAAATAGCATCAACCCCAAAGCATTAAGAAACACAGCATAAGTGGAACCTCTGCTAAAAGAAATCCATTTGACCACAAGCCCATATTTTAGTGTTAGCAAGTAGTTTCTCAAGACAAATACAAAGGCAGACACATTAACGCTGTACACACTAGGAGCTCCAATAATCCAAGCCTGAAAAAGCAAGAAGCACAAAGCTTGAAGTAAATAATGGATTTTAGTCCCAAGACGTAAGCAAGTAATATGCTATTTACTTGGTCTCATTTTGTAGTGAACAAGCCTGATTAATTTTCAACATCAAGTTTCCACCTACAGAAGCTTCTGCAGTAAATCTAGGTCTGAGACGGTGACCAATGAGGATTATAATGTAATTTATTACTTCAAATAAACAGAAGCATAGATTTAGCATTGGGCTCAAAACCTCCAGTCATGCAACCTTAAAAGCCCTTGGAACACCCAGCTGAATTTTTAAACTGTTATATTATTGGTGTTCATGCAATGGCTAGTATTTGTCACCTGAGAAAAGGCTTGTAGTAGCTGGCAGTGATTGAGGTGAAGAGATCACTACTGCCATAGGGTGTAATTCTTTAGCAATTTTAATCATGAAACTGTGTTACAGAAGTTGATAATTGCAATAATAAAAGTAGTAAGATAGAGGAAGAACTGTAAGAATTATTTTCCCTACATAATAAAGAGCACATCTAATATGTCACTGGATTTATTTTTTGCAAGTTTAATTGTGTTAGAAAGTATCTTACTGTGCAACTGTTTCTACCAAATAAACTGTATAAACTAGTAAAAATGCTACACATATTGCGAAAGCAAATTATTCAACAACAGTGAGTGGTGGATTTATCAACCTTGCAAAGTAAAAATGTATTATACATCTACACTGCTAAATATTTTATTAAAAAAAAACAGCCGAAAACAACAAAAAAATACAGTAAGCTAACTTCCAATGAGAATGCTGCTTTGATGTGCATCTGTGTTATGGAAGCAAGGACTTCTTCCCTGAACAAAAAAGAAATGATACTGAATGTCATCTAAGAACAAATCACACACACACACACAGGCAACATGATCCCATACCCTCAATCACCTTGTCTACATTTCACAGGACCAGTCAATGTAAAAGCAAAAAAGAAAAAAAATAATTGGTATAGTGCCTTCTCAGAAACCTTTGAAATCACATCCTGCAATATTTCCTATGCCACTAAAGGTATACAGGTATCTAGTAATTCTCAGGAAGTAATTTTCTCCTACACTGAGCCCCCAAAGAAATTTTGAGGGCTACTCTTAACACTATTTAATCATAGAACAGTTTGGGTTGGAAGAGACCTTAAAGATCATTTACTTCCAACCTTGAAACTAGATGATCTAGTTCCTGCTATGGGCAGGGACACCTTCCACTAGATCAGGTTGCTCAAAGCCCCATTCAACGTGGCTTGAACACTGCCAGGGATGGGGCAGCCACAGCTTCCCCGGGCAACCTGCGCCAGGGTCTCACTACTCTCAGAGTAAAGAATTTTTTCCTTATACCTGATCTAAATCTACCCTCTTTCAGTTTAAAGCCATTCCCCTTTGTTCTATCACTACATGCCGTTATAAAAAGTCCCTCTCCAACGTTCTTGTAGGCCCCCTTTAGGTACTGGAAGTCTGCTGTAAGGTCTCCCTGGAGCCTTCTCTTCTCCAGGCTGAACAACCTTAAGTTACAGAAGATGTGTGTATAGGGAAAGTTGGAGAGAATACATTGTGGAGGAATCTTGAAAAAAGTATTTCCCTAATTATGCTCCAAAATTATGACAAACATGTTCCAAGGAAGATGATAAGCACACCCGTGCCTGAAAGATTTAACATGCTGAACTAGAGAAGTTTAGGGGGAAAAAACAACACCAAAACCCCCTTTATCAGAAGTTCTTGTAAACAAGCTAATATTAGTCTGTATATCATACATATTACTCATCTAAAGCCATGCAAAGTAGAAAAATAGCAGATAATTCTACAAAATCTATTTTGATCACTCAGCCTTTGATCACTCAGCCTTCAACCACCGGAGGCAGATGCTGTTAACCATTCCCTATGTCAAGTATTCTCCATATGAGTCATCCCACTAGAGAAAACCCAAACCAAAACAAAAAAACCCTCCAAAATCTCAGACTCTGACTTTTTCTCTCAAGCCCATCTACAGTTTATTAGGGAGAAGGAGGAGAAGGAGGGAAAGAACTTGACTACTGCTTACTCAGATGAAGAGTCCCTATGCTTCCAGCAACAAAGCTGAGAAGGAAAGCTACTTTGAATTCTTGCTGTGAATCCCATTAAAGCTAAAATCTAAAGTCTATACATCCTAAAGAAGACAAAGATCCATCCTTCCCTTAAACAATTATTAATGTGAACAAGCTTCTGAAATGAGGGCTTAGGCAATCATTGGCATAAAACAGTCAGGACCTCCCAGCAAGATCTAAAACAATGCCATATGGTAAGTAATGGGTGATTCTTTTTTTCTTGATTTCCAAGGATACTTAGAAGCCTTTGTTCAGAACTAGATGGAATTTATGACAGCTTTTGTTCTTCTCAGGAATCACTGCCCATTTTATTGTCTTTACCAGAAAGACAACTGCTGCTAGAACATGATGTATCAGGGTCTAACATTTTCAGAAGAGGAATTGAGTATTTTTCACAAGTTAGGTACTTCCTTAGTCTCAGGCATACTCAACAAAGCAGGACAGAAATTCTCAGCATGGGAGGGACAGTATTCCTCATCCTTCTCATCTGCAGTGCAACAGGCAGGGACACTAAGAAACTGTAAGAAAGAACTCCAATTCATGTGACCCTTACAAGTAAAGTAACAGAAATCCCAATTACCGATCACCATTTGCAGTTTATGTACATCTTAAAAACAGCATGATCACATCATATTAGAGAGATCACAGAATCCCAGAACAGCCAAGTGTTTACGTATCATGATCTCCCAAAGTAAAATCAATAAACCAAGACATTTACAAAAATATTAAACAGAAAAATAAAAGCATGTTCAGAACGCAGAAGTATGCTTTAACTTTCAAGAAAAACAGCTTTTATTTAAATTTTTTTTTAAATGAAAAAGATATAGCCAATACAGCAGATCCAGCTTGCATATTACCTTGATCTATAGCTCAGCCCTGTAAAAACTATTCACAGAAAACACATCAGGGACAGACATCAGAGATGTTCTCCTCCAACACCTCAGCCACCTTATTAAAATTAAACCTCAGTGCAAAACTCAAACCTGGCGTAATAAACATAACTAATTTTCTCTCGAAGAAAACTAATTAATCCCAAAGCTCTCTCAAAGCTTAATATAAGCTTGTATAGGGTTAGGAAAAGCAAGAAGCTTTGTGCTTGTCTGTGCTACATACTCTTCATATACAGTTCATTAGAAGAGAAAATAAAATGAAAGCATCTCAAACCAATAACAAGGAAAAAACCTCAGGCCCAAGAAAAACAAAAAAATAAGGCCAAATTAGTACTGCCTATTTCTTCAATATTTTTATTGCTTTTTATTAAAGCTGTGTAATCTCAATATTGCTGCATTTAATGGTGCGGTAATTCCCACCTGATCAGAAGTGCAGTTAAAAATACAACCTCCCTCCAGAACAAGGCAGAAACACTGTTAAACATCCCTGCTGGGCAATTTGCCAGCGAACAGATCCAAATGCCTGGATTTCTTCCCAACTATGTGAATGCCTAGCAGCAGAGGAAGAGCCCGCTGCCTGTATTCCCCCCTCAGGACTCTGGAACACTGGCATACACAAAACCACGGATGAAACGTGCTGGGCAGCATTCGTCCATGCCTCTGTTTCAGCTGCAGTCAGGGTAACAGGGAAAGACTATGGATGGCTTCAGGCATTCTTGAGAGGTATGACTGACCCTGTCTCGTCTTTGGCAGCTTGCGTTACCAAGTCATTTGAAGTGTTGGTGTTTACTGCTTGAACTAAGCCAACAGCTCCCCAAGGCACAGAGAGGCGCAGCTCTTTGCTCCCTGACGGCACCCCCAGGTATGGCTGCCAGAACCCCGCTGCTGAAGGCTCACCACACATGGAGAGAGATGCGGGTGCCCATAACACCTGTGACCAGGCATTCTTCCCAGCACGCAAGAGTTCCTCACATGATAGGAGTCCAACACCGGAAGGCAAAACCCTTACAGCACCAGCCCTTCCAGCTGTGTCGGTGGCACCCATACCAGTAGCACATCAGCTGTACCCTCCCACTGCGTGCTCGCACCCATGCCACATGCACAACTTCCAGGGTGCCTCTCTCCAAAGACATTTACAAGCAGTCCTCTAGAAAGCCATCTTCAGCTTCCTTTGAGGACCAGAAAGTAATAAAATTGGACTGGTTTCTTGCTGACAAGGCTCTCACAGGTTTTGCTGTTTTATGCCATAAAAAGTATAGGAAAGATCTGGACCTGTCGGAAGAGGGTCCAGAGGAGGGCCACAAAAATGATCAGAGGGATGGAGCACCTCTCCTATGAGGAAAGGCTGAGAGAGTTCGGGTTGTTCAGCCTGGAGAAGAGAAGGCTCAGGGGAGATCTTATTGCAGCCCTTCAGTACTGAAAAAGGGCCTATAAGAAAGATGGGGAGAGACTCTTTAGCAAAGGCTGTTGCAATAGGACAAGGGGTGATGGCTTTAAACTAAAAGAAGGGAGATTCAAGATGAATACGAAGAAAAAGTTTTTTACAATGAGGGTTGTGAAGCACTGGCACAGGTTGCCCAGAGAGGTGGTGGATGCACCATCCCTGAAGACATTCAAGGGCAGGCTGGATGTGGTTCTGGGCAACCTGATCTAGTTGAAGATGTCTCTGCTCACTGTCAGGAGTTGGACTAGATGAGCTTTGAAGGTCCCTTCCAACCCAAATTATTCTATGATTCTACAATGCACCAGCATGAAGTCCAGGCTCAACCTACAGTACAGACAAGCATTACTGTGACTAAGCTATGTCCCAAGGGCTATAGGACAGACAGCTTCCCCCCTATTATTATCAGAGCAGCACACAAACAGGAGAGAAAAAGAGCAGAATACAGCCAGAGAATTTTGGAAGAGTGGGGAAAAAGAGCAGTGGAAAAACAGTCTGGATGGAGAAGACTACTGATGTCTCAAACTGATGACTGATTACTTAATGGAATAAAAGCCTAGGAAATAAAAATATAATTTACCACTCTGGTAATGACTACACTTAGGAGTCAGAGCTGACATGTGAGAAAGCACAGTGCCCAAGAACCACTGACAGCAGTATTTGGATGAGCACTAAATTCTTAAGAAGAAAAAAATAAAAGTAGAAATTGGAGGGGCACATAAGTACATAATACATGTAATATAATGTATTATTAAAGCTACAGTAAAACCTAATAGCTGGAAGTAGTGATAAATACATTAAGATAAAACTTGTATTTAACTGGGAGAGTAATTAACCTTTAACTGTATTTATCGATGCAGTGATTCTTCTAAGTGTTCAAATTAAAGCTGAATGTCTCTAAATGTATTTTAAGGGTAAACACTTTCTTCAGTTTCAGTTCGCTACAACAAAGCAAAAAGAGAATATATATGAAAACATGCTTGGATTTGCACAGTAACAAAATAAATCACTTTCTATGAGCAAGATTCTTGCTCTGAACTCACGTAATGCAGTGTTTCCACAAAATGCTTCTCCATCAGATAATGGGAACTTGGAAGTATTTTTCTATATTATAATTGTAACTGCACACTGGAGAAGTATATCTGGGGACAATATAGGTATTTCAGACCTCTCAGATGATGGAGGGATCTCCTACACCGCCTCAAAGTATCTGAGCCTGCACCATGGTATGGGATGCCTGAAGAAAAAGCACATCAAAATACCCAAGCTATCTGCATAGCAACAGTGAATCATTAAATGATCTGCAGCGAGTCATCTCTATGTCAAATATCTGACAGAAAAGACTAAGCAGGGGTGGGTCTCATAGCCAGGCTTCAAGATTTTGGAAACACAACAGCAAGACAGTCAGCAGACGCTTTCAGGAGGTTCCTTGCCATGTACTTGCCACTAACATGTTTCACTGTGCCACATGGGTTCAAGCCCTTATTTACTAAGGTAGGAACTTAGAAACTGGAAAAATAATAATCAAGTAATGGATATAAAAAAATCCTTTAGGCTATAAACTTAAACTGATGTTTTATTTCATTTGGAGAAACTGGGCACATCCCTTAGTGCAAATACAGGACCACAGCCACTGACTTCCATGACACAAATAACAACCTGATTAATAATCCAATGTTCATCTGCGGGTTCTCTGAAAATCTTTGCAAACTTACAGTAGCATGGTTATGTTCCAGTTAAAGGCTATGGAGAGTCAGCATGGGTGGTAAATTCTGCAGCACTTTTTGTCTTCTTGGTAAATTAACATCAATCTATTCTCCATCAAACATAACTCTACTTTAAGGCCTGTGTCTGCAAAAATTCCACTCGAACTGCATAGGCTCAGAAAATCTTGCATCTTAATTAAAAATAAAAAAAAAAAAAATGTAAAGGAGAGCAGAATCATAGCAAGAAATGAAATTATAATGAAGCTGCTTTTAGCTGGAACATAATAAAATGATTGAGCAGCTACAGGGAATCTCTATTTAAATATACTTCAGTGTAACAGCTTACCCACTCTCATACTATTAAGAGAAACAAGCCACTGAATATTGATTTAAGGAAAAATATCTTTCAGTGATCTAGTCCATAACTGTAACACATGTGCAAATATTCTACAAATCAGGGCACTGTACAAATTTAAGCTACTCACAACATAACACACTGTAAGGCTGGTTTTATTTAACAGTCTTTGCATATTTACTTTCCTCTTCCTCAAACCCTAAAAATATTAACTTCAGAATCACATGTAAAGAACAGACTAGACTGAAGGGGCTGTAAAGAAAAAGTACCCTCTAATGGTGAGACAAACTTGCCACGTACTTTAACTTTGCTAAATTTTCCAAACTGCAAACTCACAGATTAACAAATTCCTTAAAATCTGAGCTCTATCTTCAAGTTTTTGTATATGACAGCTTTTAATAAACATTTAAAGTAATGCAAGTTATTTTAGAACTATTTCCTTCTAGGAAGAAAGATCCCAAAACATTTTTCATTTCCAGAGTCAAGGAGAAAGGAAGGCTGGAGAACTGCAAGCAACATTTTGCTTTCTTATACACTACCATGCACATTAGCGATTGTAATGCAAGAGACTCCTCAGCACAGTGCAGCTATGCACCCACACCTGCTTTCTCCTGCTGTTCTAACAGACGTATTTCTGAACATACCAAAAGTATTCTGAAGGCAACACTTACGATAAACATTCACCACAAGCAAAGGAAATTGTTATATTGACATGGTTTCTTTCATCCCGATTTGAAACCATGCTAAGATCCAAGGATAACAAGAAACACAGAAGGCAGAGCTTGTCACTGTTCTTAGCTGCATTTTTGACATCTGTTTCACAGCTCTTGGAAAGCCCATTTCCATTAATCTATCATGAGAAAAGACAGGCAATAAAATTCCCAGGCTGCAGAGGGCATTAGTAGTTTTTTCTAGCTGACTGTACATTGAGAAAGAACTGTAACAGCCAAATTATGTTACTGTGAATAGACAGAAGATGCTGTAATTCTATTCCTCCTTTTGTCTTAATGGAGTTATTTATGTTGCAATCTTGAAGGCAGACCACTTACCAAAGACATTACCTGACACAAAAAAAACAGCAGACTAAGAACAAAAGGTGACAGACATCCTGGTCCCATTCAGCAAAAGCAGATCTACGCTTCCCTGACTTAGCCTACAAATTGTGATTTGTAGAAGTTTACATATATTACTCCTGCTGCACATTAACATTTAAGAAGATTGCACCAAACAGCCCAGAGACTCATTAGGTAAAAGTAAAGGAAATGATTAAAGGTATCATCACAGACAGAGTTTCAAATGACTTAAAAGCATAGCCTTTGTAGTATTTATGCAGTTTAAAAACAAGAACAAAAGTATGTTTGCCATTCAGTATCAATAAACATAAACATAACAAGATTCTTCAAAGTTGAATACTTTCTTAAGATTAGTATTCTAAATCAGAGAGGGATAACTTGCTGGTCATATACAGCTTCCACAGAAATAATGTACATTCAGCACACAGTAAATAACTGGGTTGCTTTCAAATACAAGATTAATTTCAAGCACCAGGCCTTGAATGCATGAACCTCAATTTATATGACAAGATTCTAAACTGCCTTCTCTCGAACACAAGTGGAAGCAACACTAAAAACGAATACAGGATTTAACAACAACAAAAGCTTGTGAAGAAGGAGGAATGAGAACATGAGGAGATGGAAGACTCTTGTTACAGAAGAAAAAAAATAATTAAACCATTCATTACACTTATGTAACTCATGGCAGATTTTAAAACATACAAGAGGTTTTCTATTTTTCTGTAGGACACTAACACTCTGTACTCATCGTACTTGCTACCGAGGAATAAAAGAGAGGTTACTAAAGAGCATCTACCCACCTTATGTAATGTTGAGTTACTAACCCCAGAATTCTAAGTGTACTAGAAAATCACCTTCAAGCATGAAGCACAGTCTGCAACACAAGAGTGTGTTGGTAACTCACTCTGCTATCCTGAATAGAGAAGCACAGCAGTCAGACATTTGAAAGAGAAAAATAATTGGAACTACCTCCTCTGGATTAACTCAATAATTAAAAAAGCCCAGTGGTACTGATCTATATGGTGGGAGCTACGTGGGTTGAAAGATATTTCACTGCTGAGAACCTGCTTTGAAGTCTTAAATAGAGTGAGCACGGTGGTCCCAGCCCGAGTCCCTCCAAACACTGCTAAAACTCATTTCATTTAATCTGGAGCAGCTGACTTCCGGGTAGGACACACAAGATCAAATTGTGTTGCTCTGAACAAGACTGGTGGTAGGAAAAAGAAAGCACCAACAACTTTACTGCACAGTTAATGGTCGTAGAGGTCTCCATCTGCTTTGGTTTAAGGAACAGAGAATAGCCTCTAGGATGTTTATTATCTAACATCATAATTGATGCCATTTCAGTTTATGGGAAAGCAGCAGAAATTAAGAGTAAATACCAAAACTCCTGTCAGAAGTAAAACTATTACAACAAGCTATGAATACCTGTCATTATCTCTGTGACTGGCTTTGACTTGCTCTTAATATAGTTTTCATTCAACCTCGGACAGCACAATAAACAAGACTTCAAGTTTGTTCATTTTCCCCAGTTGAGATGGGGCAGAAGATGTTCACATTTGTAGAGATTTATAGAAATCATTCTTTTCCAGACAGGATTTAAACACAATCCTGCAAAATATTTCCCATTTTAGGCTCTTTTCAAGGAACAGGAAAGGTCTGGGCAGCCAACACATCTCTTAATTTGCAAGCTAGTTTTTTAGGCAGTAAAATATTTACAGTACATTTCTCCAAGTATGAGACCAAGAGAATAGTCCGGTTTACCACACATTTTGTGGTTTAACCAGAAGAAATAAAAAGTAGGTGACCCACAGGAGAACATCTGCATGCAATGGGGCCATGCTTGAACCAAAACCATCCCAAAGACTGCTTTAGCAGTTCATTCATTTCCGCTCCTCTATTTTGTCAGGTTATCCTGATAAAGACAGAAGAAGTTCTTTATCCATTGTCAACAGCGTGTTTAACCAGAGAAGGACAAGGAGGGATGAGTGTTTCAGATGCAGGAATCTAAACAAGAAATGATTTATTTTTCTCTTCTTTCCTGCAACAACACACCACTGCTAAAATTGCATACAAGAAACAGGAGATAATGAACTCAAAAAAAAAAAACAAAAAACCCAAAACCTAATTAAAAAGACAGCCGGAGATAAACCGACACTTGGCTTTATTTCAACTCAAAAGAAAAACTTTAACACAGGGAAGAGCAAACAATGGGAATGGTGACCATTTGGAGGCAAAAAAGGTCAGACATCTGAACAAACTTGCTGGAGCAGGGGAGCTCTGCAGGCAACTTCCTTCTGGCAAACCTCTTCCCACTTACAAGACACTTTCCTCCATGAAAGCGCAATATATTTACAACCTTCCAAGCATATGTAACATACCACTGGGCATTTAATGTATCTTTATGATGGTACCAGAAGTTAGCTCATAACAGCAGTCTCCAAGGTTTGCATCAGCACTGAGCAGATCCCTAAGAAACAGGAGAATATGGCTTGCTCAGGCTACAGGTCCACTTTGGTTAAGCATGCTTGATCAGCCAGGCACAAACATGAAGGTTTTCTTTCCTGTCACAAAGTGCTCAGTCAAGGGAAGCATGACAAGTAAGCTAAAATATATCAGTACTGTCACTGTAGCATTGAAATAAATATTATTTCTTACAAACCTTGATATGAAAAATGAAGTTAAAATGCATAAAATTTGGAAGAGGGGTTATTTGAGGACAGGGAAAAGGAGGAGGATGCTTGTTCAAAGTCACTGGGTAAAATGGTAAACTAATCTACATAAAGAAGATAAGCATTTCTGCAAACAGAAAATAACTAAATTATTCTTCCCCAGTGATATAAACATGTAGGATACATAAATTTAACGAATAAGCTATGCAGAATTCTCTGCTAGATGACTGCTGAAGTCCAACTATATAGCGCTTCTGTTTTCAGAAGACAGAATGATTGGCAGAAAATAAAGTAACAGATGACAAGAAATGTGATTCAGCATTTAAAGGTATTTCCACTGATTTCCATTGATTACATTTCAGTGCAATAGCAAAAGAATCAGGGCAAGTGTTTTATTTCAGTTACTTCTGCCTTTATATCAAAGGAAAAGACGGAGACAGAACTCTTGTCAACCAAATTAGTTTAGAGAATATTAACTGTTCTTAATTTTGAGTATAACTCAGTAAATATGTTAGTACTATGTAATTTGATTTAAAGCATCAGATATGTAACAATATCTCCGTTTTAAATCACTGAGGACACATGCAGTACTTCCTATTTCTCTACACAGGTGCAGCACAACGTTCCTATATATAAGAACACCCTATCTGAGGAACTCAAAGAGCACAACACAACTCATGTGGCCTTAACTACTACATATTCAAACAGGTCAAAATCAAAATCTGGCAGACTTTTACAAAGCCCTCAGAAAAGAGAGCAGCCAAAGGCAAACCAAGACTTAACATGACCTGTCCTGTCATGCCTGATGTAACTTGACAGGCGTTGAGTTATGCACCTCTGACATCCATAAATGACCAAGATACAGAAATGAGTTAAAATCCCCAAATCAGAAGATAAGTTTTAGGAAGATTAAGTAAAAGCAATGGTGAATTCATTACTATCAGGTAAGACAACATATTACACTTGTGCAAGAAGTTTGTGATTTTCAGTTTTCTTACCACTTGTACAGTAGTTGCCCATGCGTATTTGCACAGAGCTGAAAAACCAGTTGTTACAGGGCTCCAACATTCCTCTTTAGTGCCAGCTACGCTCAGGTCTACGTCACAGCAGTCTCAGCTATAACAAGGATTACTTCAAAATACCCCCTTCTCATACTCAAGCCTCTGATGGCAGTTTTCAGCCCCCTCTGCGCGCAACATGCCACAACAGATGCATGACCAATTGAACCACGAAAAATTTCACTGATGTTGAAACTGAAAGGTTAATGGGGTCCTATTCCTGAAGTATCTCAGAATTAAACAAGTTCTGGCATGAAAGAAGCTAACTCCACAAGCCAGACGGGAGATTACAGGAACTCAAACTCAAGTTTGCTGCTTCTTCCTAGCATTATTGTAGAAAAAACTGCAGGTGTTGTATAGCTCTGAAAAAGGCCTCTTAAAATAATCCTCTAACACACAGAAAACACACACAGATGACAAAATGCAAAGCAGATCTCTTAAGAAAAGGCACACTATGGTTCACTCAGAGTGCTGTTACATACTAAGATTTTGGGATCCCTTGGTTTGTTTTCACAATGCCCAAAACAAAACAATAAAACCCAGGAAAAAAAAAAATTAAAAAAAATACAAAAAAAAACAAATCCAATAAAATGTTTGAAGAATTTTTAACACCTGGTTATCATATCTGCCATATATTTTAATGGCTGTTATCTATTTTTGCCCCTAAGCAGGTCATTGCAATTCTCCTCTATCGGAAAGCTATACAGCTGTCAGAAATGATTTATTCACTCCCTGTCAGACAAGTGTGTTGCTTTACAACATAAAATACAGCCTCTACTAGTTATCCATTCACCTTTCAACTGGTTTAGGATTTGTTCTGGTTTCTCTTGAACTTTAGAACTTACAGAGTTCCCTTCTGATAAGGACCCAGATACAGGGAACCCTAGAAGTGGACCTTCACAGTGCCTTCACTTAAAAGTCCATCCCCAGCTGATTCCCAAAAATGAAGCAGCAGTAACTCAACATTCACAGTGGCAAGAAAAAAGAAAAATAATTCCTTTTCCTACAACACAGGTACAGAGACTTCATAGGCAAATGTAAAGGAGCCTTTAACTTCAAAATAAGGAAACACAATCCAGTTTCTCTCTTAGACCACAACAGAGTCCCCTTTCCATTTTGCCAGGATTTTAAGGCCAGCTCTGATCACTAATACTTCTAGGGACTGAAAGACCACTACATCTCCAAGAAGCAAGACCAACACACAAGGGAGGATGCAAATATGCAGTATTTCTATCCTACCAGGTCTGGCACAGGGAATTCTCCATGGAGCAGACTCCAAGGCCATCACCTCATCCACCTCATAAAGCTCTGGGAACAAATACACAACCCGAATCTATAAGCACTCTCCCAGGGCAAAACCAAAACATGCTGTACATTTTATGACCCACAGTACCACTGCTTGTTAAACAGCACAGGCATTTCACAAATACTATAAAGTCTTTCATACATTTCTTCTTGTTCTTTTTTTTTTGGTAAATATTAAATGGAAGCTTTGCAGCAAGTGCACAGAAACATTATTTAAATATTATACTTTTGTACTGGTTACCAATATTAGCTCCTTATATTGGTTCCACACAAAATAACTGACTGATACAATACTTTAAAAATGAAAGCATAAAACTATTATACCAGAAACTTTGCCTACTATAGGCACATTATGGCAGAGAGATAAAACTCATCAGGCTCCTGCCTGCCATGGCTTCAGATGATATCAGCAATCAACCTCAGTGCACATTTGAGTGGCTTTGAAAGGAGACACTGTGACATGAGCCTGCGGATAAAAAAGGAAAATTCAAGCCCTTAAAAGGGATTGCAGTGTTGAGATAAGCTGGTGACACCTGTGCTCCTTTATCTGGAATCAGCATCAGAATTTGACTTTCAAGAATTTAGGATGTTTAAAAGTCTGTAAATAAATTAATTGAGGGAAAACAAACTGTTAAAGAACTTCATTACTCACCGTTTCTCCACCACAGAAGCAAGATTAGAGCTAGACAAAACACACAAAGATACTCCTTCCAAGGGATCAATTTGTCCACAGAGACCAGGGTTAACCCTGAAGCACACTTGCAATTCTGTTCTGCCTTTTTCTAGGAAATGAACAATCTCTGCACTACAGCATCAAGCAAAAGGCTAGAGCAAACTTAAAAAGAGCAACTACTTTGGGATGGAAAAAATACTTTCCAGCAATTTTGTTAATCAATACAAAACTAATGCTTTAAATACTTAAATGCTAAGGCATACAGATGTGATTTATTGTTTCCCTAAAAATAATGTATCCGAATTCTCTGGAAAAAAAAAGGGCCATTCAGTTACATGTTCGAAGTCTACTGAATCATTTGCTTTCTTCAGAGGGCACAGGAAAATAACCCAGTCAAATCTTTCACATACTTAAATGCTAAAACAGAGGTTTTAAAGATTCCATTCCTGTATCTTAATTTCACAGTGTCATCCCAGCAAGTTAGTTAAACTGAACAATAAGCACGCCTCTTAAGGCAGCAGGTGCTCTCTGACTACTGAGAATAGAAACTTGTAGAGTTCTTGCTGCTATACTGAGTGGTGCTCCTTACAGAGAGATTTTGATTCCTCTGTTTGTGGATGTCTACTTTATGAACTGAGAAGCATAACACAGGAAAATGAAAAAACTCTATTTGAAAAAAGGAGACCCCCATTACTCTGATTTAACACTTGCTACAAAAGGCACATGTACCTGTCCTTTTCTGTGCCAGAAGTCCCAATTCAAAACTGGCAATGTAAGAAACTATTTTCAAGTTATAATTTCAGATAACTAATCACATGAAAATTATGGTCATGAAAATAGCTGATACACAATTATAAAGTTAATTTGTATGATTAGACATCAATTATTTAATTAAAATTAAAAATATGTATTTCTTAGTTTTCATAAGTTTCTTAATGACATTTAAACATTGTTCATCTCTCTAACACATTCACGTTTCAAGGTGGTGCATCATTTGCAAATAATCATCCATGTTAACTTCCTACAGCAAACATTTAATAAGCAATGGGTTATACATAAACAGAGAGGGAGGGGAAGAGAGGGAGGGACAGAGACACTGTATTTGCTTAGAATTTCCACAACAGTATATTTGGTTTCTGTACCACTTTGCTGTGTTTTGTGTGTATCCTACAGTTCCCAATATCCTGCAGTGTATAAACAATCAGAAGTCACAAACTATTCTCCATGCTTTTAAGTATATACATATATATGCAAATAGGTGTATGTGGGAATTGCCACTGTTTCTAGAAGGCTTACTCAAACTTTAAAAAATTAAGAACGAGCATATTACGACATACCTGGGCCTATCAGCCAACTGTGAATTTACCCCATGCAAATGACATTTTCCACATAGCAACAGAGAAAACAGAATAAATGGCCAAGAGGACTATCAAGGATCACTTGAAATGGAAAACACTGGAATTAAACTGGTAGGATTTAAATTGTAACAAGAAGCTTCTGAAAATACATTCATTTCAAAACCAGAACAAGGAAAAAACAACAGTTGACTAGAAAGCAGACAATTCTTCACTAGTCTATAGGAATTTATAACTCATCAATCAGCAGGAGGTGAGGAAGCCCAGCTGAATCAGAAAATAAGCACTGTTTGTGAATAACAAAATTTTCTCTTAAGCATGAAAATCTGTAATGAATGATAAAGAATATTTCAATGGCAATACAAATAAGGCAGGAATTACTTACTAATATTCTACCAGCTAACAATCTTTTCAAAATTACAGAAGAGCACCCTCACAGAGAAAATGCTTATATATCCTGGTTAGCAGATACAGGTGAAAGGATAAACACAAACCAGAATTAACGATATTAACACAGCTTGCAATTATTTTTCCTTAATTAGAAACATATTTTTCCATTTCCTAAAGGCAAAGTTAAAACACGAGAAAAAACTGAGATGATAAATGCCAAAGCAAAGACGTTCAAAGCCTCTGCTGTCTTTCAATTGCCTAGCTGTAGTTCCAGTGCCCATCACTGCACAATACTCAGTTTACAAACAATAGCAGGATGAATGCTGATAGTGGACTCTGATGCTGACTGTTGATCCACCAATTAAACAGAACCACCTCCAAGCAGAAAAACACAACAGGTGTTTGCTGAACCTTGTCCCCGACACAGCTACTGCTGCTGAACACAGCAGTATTGTGAATGAAGGTACAGAAGGCAATGGAGAGACCACCACTGGGCAGGGCACATACTCTGCTAAAATGCCCATTTTGCATTTAATATTCCATAAAACACTGTACACTTGCACTGGAGGTATTTAACAGCTGGTTTTCTCTTCAGGTACAAGAAACTGCAGAACGCCAAAGGGCTGTTTATTACAGCGTATAAAACTTTTACTTTCAGGAAACAGAGGAGCATCCGAGAAATCAGGGAAACGCAGACAGTAGCTAGAAGTAGGTAGCAGCAGGCAATAACAGAGAGATGGCAGAATAATATCACCTTCTGTCTATTTACTTTCATATCCAATGTTTGTAAAGTAGCACCAGACAACATGGAGACTTTATTGCAATTTCAGAAATGACTGTGGACTGCTCTAAACCAATGATGGAACTGGAACACAAGAGGTTCCACTTAAACTTGAGAAGAAACTTCTTCTCAGTGAGGGTGACGGAACACTGGAACAGGCTGCCCAGGGAGGTTGTGGAGTCTCCTTCCCTGGAGACATTCAAAACCCGCCTGGACACATTCCTGTGTAACCTTATCTAGGTGTTCCTGCTCTGGCAGGGGGATTGGACTAGTTGATCTTTTGAGGTCCCTTCCAATCTCTAGCATACTGTGATACTGTGATAAAAGTTATATTAAAAATGGCCAAGATTTCAAATCTCAGAATTTGACCTGGATAAGGGGCAGTTTCCAAAATACTGGCAGTGTAACATTTTGTAGGTTTTATCTGCCACATTTCTCATCAGGCTTCAAATCAAGATAGGCAAACAGACATGTACAGAAATTAAATCTTTCCTTTTTTCAACTAGCCCAAAATTCCTTCAGTAAAAGATGAAAGTAAACGTGTTTTCTTAATCAGTGCTCTGGATAAGCTGTATATAAAATACATTAAAATTATTGTCTAGAATGTCACCTGTTGACTATCAGAAACTAAATATTCTGAACACTAATCTTTTGTGAAATGTAATCTTTTAAAAGGTTCTTCTATTCACTGGAAATGAAAGGGAACCAAAACAATAATGCCACAAATGCTTGAGCACTTGACTGCAGTTTCAAATTGCAATATTGCCTCCTCCTTCAGCATCTATCTTGTAAATAAGTACATTACAGAATGGGGAGAGCAGAGAGGAATGTTACAGATTTCTCCCCCCCCCCCTTCCCCCCCAGTATATGTAATTTGATATGCACATCACCTTTCACCATTTGGCTAGCCTTCAACTTTAATTTAACCTCTGAATTTTACTTGCTTATCTAGCACGGAATTTTTGCAATTACTAAACCTGCCTACATAATCAAGTACAGTATATTCTGGAAGTCACCTTTTCTAGAAGAAAGCACTTCCTCTTATCCAGTAGTAACATATGTCCTGATATAAATCCAATTTTCTTTTCAGTGCGCTAACAATGCTCTCCAACACATAGAGCAGCAAATTTTAACTGTTAACAGAAGTTTCATGTTTCAAGTTCCTTTTCCCCTTTGTGCAGTGCTATCAGGCAAGGAAAAACCAGACTATGAAGCACAGCTGATGGCTTGACTGCATTCCCACCAAGCAGTATTTATTGCCTGCGTAACACCCAAATCACTCTCAGCACTCAAAGTTGAGAACTAGATACCGTAAGGCTGACTATGGCTCCTCCAGAAATTAGGAGGCCAGAACTGAAGTATGCTAGCAACTTAGTTTTGAAAAGCCTATGCCATTTCTGTGGCTGACCCTGAGAAAGCCAACACCTTGCTCTTTCCTTTAAAGCAAATGTCAGTCTGTAAATGCATGCCATTGTACTGCTAAACACTAAAACCGTATTTCACACTGAAAATCTAACTTGTTTTGCATGTCCATATAAAAGGTATTGGTATGTGGTAACTGTTTTTCAAAATTACATAGTTTTGTTAAGAAAAAAAAAAGTATTTTTCAACATTGTAGTTGTATGAAAATTTGTCGTGGTGTGCTCACAGACCCTCACTGTAGCCTAGGCCCAGCAAAATTAAACTATCAAATATCTAAGGATGTCTGCTGCTCAGGTACCAGCATATTTCTGTAGGACTGTGGCATGTGCCCTCTTGCCTAGGAAATAAAGGAGCATACTTTAAAAAAATCCACAGACAAACTTACTTTCCTGTACGAGAAGCAACCCAAATCTAACGCAGAGGTTTATATACAAGGAACGTCAACATATTTATTCTTTTAAGGCTAGTACTATCTCTCCTTTAAAAGTAAGGTCACATCCATAGAGTTCTATTTCTTGTTTGTGTCTTTTATATGCTTACAGGTATTCTGTTCTCTAAGGCTCATCTGATATAGCTCAATATACACATTCTCTGAGCAGCCACTATTGTCAGAGACACTGACTTGACCAACTGTGGGATTTCTCGAATTCTCTGCTGCATGCCAATACAACACTTGAAGACAAGTATGTAAGGCACTTTTTGGAAGGAGGCAAAATTTAGTAAAGGCCTATTTTGCTCTTGCTTCTTAACCTTACAGAGTAATCAAGTGGTTCATCTTTCTGAAAGTTAGTCATGCAGTGAGTATGTTAGCATACTACATACACAGCAAATACTCATCAGAAAATAACGTTGGCAGTAACAGACCCTTAGTCTGAAGGAGGGAGGGAGACAGAAGAGCAGTTGGTCAGCTACCTTTTAAATATAGTTTCACAGAGAAAATTATTATTTTTTTTTTTTTTTTACAATAAAAGACCTATTGTACAGTATACAGACAAGTAAAGAAATTAGGAAAATGAGTCTCTGGCTGTTATCAGCAATATTTGGTTTACATGTTCCTGGCAGAAACCTATGTGGAATAGCTCCTACATTCAGATGGAAACCCTGATTTTCTCTACAGAAAGGTTTTAGTTGTAGGGTCTTTTTATATATACATGTATAAATATATATATATATATATACACACACACCAATCCCACAACTAAAACCAACCTGTTCTATAAACATTACAGTATAATTTTACTTTCAAGGAAGCAATTTTACTACAAGAACTAGATTAACTTTCTACTTGTTTTGAACTGGCAGAGAACATCTCTATTTCTTTTCGTACGGTCCTCAGAAAACTGACACAGCCTAAAGGAGCTCCCAAAATTTGGATTTGACTTTAAGAGTTGCCTCAATACATCACCTGGGAAAGTAAACAGGTACATTTTCCTAAATGTAGTTCCACTGATTTCAGTTGAGCTTATTTACAACAGATTAGTATTTAAATCTACATGAGTTTTAGAGCCGAGAAAAGGGTATTTGAGTAAGCAATTTGGAACACTGAAATTACTACTTCAGTCTGTAGTATCAATGAATAAAACAGTATTTCTCTACCCATTCACCATATGTCTTCTGATGTGTTTCAAGGGCTTTTAATTCTCTCACAAATATTATTTGGTGACATGGAGATTGCTTTGCTTGAAAGATGCCTGCTGTTATTTTTAATTCTAGCTTGCAGGCATCAAGATTCTGTCTTTAAAAAATAAAAATCTTTTATGAGAGGGAAATAAAAGAATTTCCATTAAGGGGAAGAGGGCATACATTAACTTTATTAAAAAAAAAATCCTGTTTCCAAGAATCCAGCACACTATTTGTAAGATTATTTAATATCCAAGTTGCTTTAGCTTTCTTTTTTCTAAATCTCATCAATCCTTTTTGTTTAATTCCATCATTCTGGTAAAAAAAAGAGCTGAGGACATTGCTGCTGTCTGAGCTTGAAAACACATTAAGTCACCCACTGTTAATATACTATATCAATAAGCACAAGCATGAATACATAAAGAGTGTTATTCATCACAACAACCTTCATTTGCAAGCAATTTCTGATTCTCCTTTGTTTACTAGGTCAGTGTTCCACCATGGAGATGATAATGATCCTTTTTAATCGAAGGAATGAAACTAATGGAAATAATTAATGGTAACTACCAATGTATTAACTATTTAAGATATACAGGCAAGTGCCTGGGGCTAACACCTATATATTACCATAAGGAAACCGTGACTTTTTCCTCCCATCTGGTTTAAGATCCATTAAGAAAATGCACTAACCACAAGTTTATTTATGGGATCAAAAAATGCTATCATGACCCAGTCCGAGATAATTACTTCAGCCTGCTAGGATAAGAAAGCTTACTTGTTGCAAAACAAATAAACCCTGCCACAAAGGGATAAACAGAAGACAGAAAGAGTAGAGAAGAATGCAAAGAAAATATCATGGGTGAACAAAGAAACCATACCAAGACAGTAAGACAGACAGAGATAATGCCATTTAGCAGCGACACAGAACTTCTTTCTTGAACTAAGTTATGGGTTTCTCTCCAAACAATAAGTAAATATTGTCAGACTCCTACTTGAAAACTGCTGCAGAGATCTTTCCAGAGATCAAACAGGCTCCTGGGTCAAATATTTTCCAGATTACAGCTAGGTATTACTAGAAGACATCAACAACAAAGCTTTATCAGCACATACTTTTCCTATTATTTTCTAACAGATATAAAGAAAAAAGTACCCAAGTTACTTGAGGAAAAAGAACTGTAGAAAGCAGTAAGAAGTCAATAGGACTATTTATAAATCAGATGCAATATACCCTCATAACAAGTGCTCTGAATACACAACTGAATGTGAAGCATCTTGCAAGAGTATGTTCCATGTACTGAATTAGTTTAAAAAGCATTATTCTCACACAGGTCCTGTTTAGCAAACTTATCATAGTATTTAATGGCAAGACTACAACAAGCTCAGATGCTTTAACATCACTGCAAACAGAAGTGCTTTACAGCTAGCAATGGACTTGAATATACAGTTTACGTGCACTTACTGAAACTTCACAGTACTGAATCATACAGTATTGCACCCCTGCCAAAGTACTTGTTATATCCAGAATTATCTTCTTCCACACACACCATATCCTTATTTAATAGGATCACAGAATGGTTTGGGTTAGGAAGGACTGAAGATCATCTAGTTCCAAACCCCCTGCCATGGACAAGGACACCTCACACTAGACCATGTCGCCCAAGGCTCTGTGCAACCTGGACTTGAACACTGCCAAGCATGGAGCATTTATCACTTTTTTGGGCAACCTGTTCCAGTGCCTCACCATCCTCACAGTAAAGAACTTCTTCCTTACATCTAACCTGAACTTCCACTCTTTTAAGTTTAAACCCATTGCCCTTGTCCTATTGCTATAGTCCCTGATGAAGAGTTCCTCTTCCCTGTAGGCCCCCTTCAGATAAGGGAAGGTTACCTGCATCAGAACTATTTTGCCTTGATGAAAAAAAGGATTAAAATCCCCATGTAAGTACTGACAATGGCTCAAGCAAGTCAGCACATTCTCTTGAGATCTAGGTGCCTCCACTAATTTTTGTCACATAAATGAGAGAAATGAAGTCATATAGATACAGCAACATTTAGCAGTCTACTGACTTAACATGTGACATTCCCTACAGGTTTGATTAGCAAAGCATGATTAGACTGAAGGAGCTGCGTGTGGAGATGATGGCATGGCCAACAAGTATTGCACAGGAAGCACTTGTGACTACTTCAGCAAATTTCTGCATAGCAGTTTTAAAGAGAAGTAGACAACACGACTGGAGAGTGCTTCTGACTTACAGAGACATAAACTAAAACCTTCACTTGGACAAGAGCCACAGGCCAACAAAACCAAGGGAAGAAGAATACCGGACACTGAGCTGAAACCCCCCCTTGGTCCCACCATTCCCCAACAGGACAGGACAGGACTGCATGTGCAGCTGGATCCCAGGAACCCAACAGTGGCAGGACAGCAGCCCTTTTTGCCCTCATAAGCCTCAGGGTGCCACCTGGTTTGCCAGGTAACCTGGCCACAACAGGGCCATCACGTCCCACTGACTGCCTCTGAGCTCAGAGTCGCACACATTCCCACTCCCTGACAACAGAAGGAAAAACCTTTTGCAGTAACAGATCCTGCCTTTCAAGTAGGAGATGCCAAGTCAATCAGATTTGAGTTCCCAAACAGAAACCAAAGAGATTCCTCATTTACATGAGGAAAGAAATGCAAAAATAAATCGTTAGAGGAGATTTACATACAGCTGGACACACTGAAGCGGGGCACAGTATCAACTACAAAGATGGTAATTATCAAGAGTTTCTTTCCATGAATTGCAAATCTTAGCATTGCTATTAACTCAATCTCTTTTCAGATTTTTATTTGGAAGAAAACAGTGTATATGCATTCCACGCTCTTCAAAAACAGAAAACCTACACAGCCTCAGAACCTATTTTAAGAATTACAACTCGTACCATGGTTTATTTCTAATATCAATCTGTAATTCACTGCATAAATTAAAGTGCACATTTCCAAAAATCATGAAGAAAATTACAGAGATCAAAGAACACATTCAATGATTCAATGCTACTTAAAAGTCCAAAGGTACAATGGGGAAATAAAGAAATCTTACCAGTATGTGGATAACCACACAAATCTGAAAGAACAAAGATTATTTTATTTGCTTGACTATAAAACATGCAGGAGAGGTAGGAAACTAGGAATGTGCAGCAAATATTGAAATGCAAACATAATGTAATCTAAATCAGGGTTTTGAAATCAACATGCCATCCTGGAATCATTACACTGACCGTGCTCTAGTATATGCTGTATGTATTGTTTACTCGTAACTCCCAAATCACAGCAAAACAGAAAGAGTCAAGAGGAGAGAGATAAGAGACAGGAACTTCTGTATGCTGGGATAGAAAAAGGTTGGGCTGAGAAGAGCAGGCAGGTGACAAGTAAGGTAGGCTATGACAGAGATGTACAAAAAAGGAGAAAGGGAAAGGAGAGAAAGAACAGTCCAACCAAACCTACAGGGATGGAGGAAGGCAATGATCAGAAAGGAATGTATCTTCAGCTAGTTTTAACAGTATACTAGCAACATAACAAAAAAGAGAGAGAGAAAATAACATTTTAAACATTTTACTTCAAAAATCCTGTTGTCCAAAATATTTGTTAAATATAAAATTTTATGTACAAAGATTTCATTTGAGAATACATACATTTAAAAAGACAAAAAAAAATGGGGGTGGGTGGGTAGGGGAGTCTGCTGCCTAATTCTAGCCTGTATTCCAACAGTTCTGGAGCTTCCTGAAGCTCACAAATATCCTAAGGACAAATACCATGCTGGGTTTACATCAGTTACCCAGCCACCCAGTAAGAGATGAGGCCCTCAGCTTATCTCAGCCACCAGGAACTGAAGGAAATTAAGACATCAGCTGTATGCACAGGACCTTTCTGCACATGCCAGTTCCATCACACAGTGGCTTACCCACAGTGAGCAACTCTCTTTAGCACACAGAAGTCACAGCCTCAGAAAGTATCACACTTCATTTCAGTAGCCACTGTGCATAAGCTGGTGTTATTACACCTTTTTCCATAAGAGTAACAAATACGTCGATATGCATGTGAAACCATTTTGAGATAATCCACACAAAATTAGAGACAAAAGAATTTGCTCCCTTAAGTTCTCTTCTCGTTTTCTACCCACACCCATTTGTAAATTCACTGCTGTTGAACTGCAAATTTATATTCAAAAACTAAAGCATGCAGTAAGGATTAAAAAAAAAGGGGGGAAAAATAAAATAACCAAACCACACTACCACATGTATGCAAATATAAGAGTTCACACTGTTTGTTTGAAGTTCAGGTTCTCATGTAGTAACATAAAGCTTCAGTGTTTGTATTGCATAAACTGTGATTCAAATGCTTGTTACAAAAATAACTCCTTATTATAATTTTTTTAAAGAAATATGACTTAATGTCAAGAGCTTATTTTTCACAAAACATTCGCTTCCAGTTAAATTTAACTTGGCAATGTCCATTTCACTTAAATATCCATTTTGCCAAGGGGAAACAAGTTCCTAGATGTAGAGTATACATCACTGCTTATATATGGAATTTTAAATTATTTTTTTGTTGTTGTTTGCTTTAGCTTTCAAAGGCAGTATTGGTTTGCTTCTTCCACAAAACAACAGTTAAATTTCTCCTACTGAACATTATTTTTATCACAAACTGGATCTCTAGGACCATCTCAGTTACAGGAATCCTTCTTCCACCCTCAAACCCTCAAAAAAGTATGCATACACCTCCGCAAAACTTCAATTCTAATTTCTTTCTATGTCTGACAGAGTGGATAACTGCATATCATCAATGCAGCTTACTAGACACTTGTCATCCCAAATGAATTATCCTAAAAGGAAGGAGGACATTTAGCTGCAGGAAGCATGATTTCAAAGCTTAAAGTACAGCTGCATTTCCCAACTCTTCACACCCTTTCCACCTCCGCTGACTGACTGAATAAAATGCACATGGATTTCTGCCAGGTAGGGACAGTCACAACACAAAGCTTTAGGCATGAAGGGCCACCGAGAGCTATGCATCACAGAGAGCATCAGGTGGAATTGACATACAGCTCATAGCAGCAGCACATGCAAAAGATCTTGTTATTCACTTGTGAAGCTGGGTTTAATGTTTATTTTAACATCTGAAAAATCTACTACATATGACCACGTAAGAAATGTCAAAATACCGATCAGAAGAAAGCTTCCATATCTTCATTTCAGAATCCCTTTTTAGTAACTCCAAACACAAATGAATCTATCAGTGACTACTATTTAATAGTCAAAACACTAAAATTTCAAACCATATATATGAACTATGTTAAAAGTTTAACTGCATTCCCTATTTTAAGAGGGGTGTGAATAGGGCAGAGAATTTCAAAGTAAGATCATCATCAGCAGTCTTTACTAGGTTGGGGATCCATCAAATCTCAGACCTTTCCTACAGCTCTAGTTGAAACTAGAGTTATCAACTAGAAATAAAATTCTTTCTGATAAGATGCTAATCCGTGGGCTTTTTCCTAAATATAAACATAGCAGAATAATGCACTGAATGGTTAGGCAAAACATTCTGCAATAACTGGACTTACCATATGAATTTTGTCTTTGTTGATTTCAGTTACAGTTTCATAAACTTAACTAATAAAACCAACATGAGTCCTCTGAAGTTCTCCAAAATGAAAAGAAAATAAAACAGGTACCAGAACAGATCTGTAAAGATCCTGATTCATAACAGTTATGATAATATCTAACAGACACACAGGAGACTTCAATCCTATTACAAGCAAACCAACCAACTGCCTAGAGATAAAAATTCCTATTAGGATTGTCTACATGTTCTTGATCATAACTTTTTTTTTTTTCCTAACCAATATTTGACACTTGTTATTTTAACAGCATTCTTTTAGAAGGAGGAAGTCGGGGGGTAAACACACTACATGAGTAGAGACTATAGCTTACTGAATGTAAACTGTGTGTTACGTGATACAACACACAGACAAGCTTTTTCAAGCTAGAAAAACAGCTGACATCAAAAACTCTGAACACTACCCTAGGAATCAAGAGGTCTAATTAATTTCAAGTGCAGAAAGACTTTCTTCAAGGTCTTTACATCACTTGCATCGTTTTACAGAACGACACAGCTCACAAAGCACTTTAGAGATGTAATTACTGCTTGTAAAGCTCACTGACCACAGCCTGAAAGTTTCTTTTAGCCAAAGCAAGGAAGCGTATCCTGCCTTGCTCACAACAGTTATAATTCCCAGACTTTGGATCTTCAACCAATGCAATCTTCTTTGGCAGGAAGATCAGAAAAGAGGATAAAGAAACAACAACATACATATGTGTAAAATAGAACTACTGATGAATAGTAAAAAAAACCCATCAAGTGCAAGCACAGAAGCATAACTACAACCAGTCATTTCACATACATAAACTCACAATTCCTGAATTATCACCTCCTTAGAGAGTTTGCAGAGCACCGAGAAAGTGTAGTACTTCAAAACACCCTTGTTGATCAAGTATACCTTCTTTCTCACACAGTATTACTTTCAGTATCTTAAATCAATTAATTCTTTCAAGGAACAAAGACAGCAATAAGTTTCTTCAGCCACTGTAAAGCATTCAGTAATAAATAAGCATTCATAAATAACAAACAGCAACAAGAAGGTACCAGAATACTAATGTGCAGGGATAAACTGCATACCAGAAACAATTTTAAATGTGCCAATAATCCGCTTTTTTCCAAATCTAGGAAGTGATCCCTGTACTACCAGTCTTGCATGTTCACTGAGTAACAATGCACCTCATCATGACAGTTACGACTTCCTCTGTATCTTCTGGAACAGATTTTTCTCCTTACAATCCACATTTTGGATTCAGGAATAACATCAAATCCCACCTGTAATGAAATACCAATACAGCAAAGAAAATAAGCTTTTAAAATTTCAACACAGTGTCATACCGGTTTCAATACCGTTGAAAGTAAATTTTTTCACTTCCCATCTGATATCTTCTGGATCTCAGCCACTGGCAGCACGTAAGAATCATTTTGCAGACACAGAAACAATCAAGTGAAAAGCCCGAGGTACAATTCTTTTAACTACAGTTGGGTGGGGTCTTTCCAAAAGAAAATTATGAACCATAGAAACACAGAATCAACTAGGTTGCAAAAGACCTTCAAGATCACTAACTCCAATCATTACCCCTGCACTGCCAAGACCACAACTAAACCATGTCACTAAGGGCCTCATCTACACAGTTTTTGAACACTTCCAGGGATGGTGATTCCACCACTGCCCTGGGCAGCCTGTTCCAATGCCTGAGCACCCTTCCAGTGAAGAATTTTTTCGTCATATCCAATCTAAACCTCCCTTGGTGCAGCTTGTCCTATCTTGTTACCTCTTGTCCTATCGCTGGTTACTTGGGAGAAGAGACCAGCCATCTCCATCCCCCTTTCAGGTATTTGTAGAACAGTACGGCTCCCCCTGCACCTTTTCTTCTTCAGACTAAACACCCCCAGTTCCCTCAGCCGCTTCTCATGAGACTTGTGCTCTAGACTCTTCACCAGTTTTGTTGCCCTAATAAGTCATTGAAGGCTGACTGTTCTTGCAAAGAGAGAGGGCATTGCAGGGATACCAGTGCAGACATTCTTCCCCTCAGTGTAGGTGGGCGTGGGAGATGTTACGCAAGGTGGGTGAGAATACACTCTTAATCTTAGGATTAATTCTACTCTATAAACATGTCTAGCATTCAAATATTACACTTTTCTGCAACATTTTTACACAAAGGTAGTAATGCAGTGCCACTCACAGCAACAAAAATATTGGTTTTATCAATGTATTTTGCTCAAACCATGAAAACCTGTGAGACAAGAGCACAACTTTTGCAGTGCAAGCTACATCTATGGTGGCTAGCTAAGGTATTTCAGTAGAATGGTTTCAGCATTAGTTTGACTTGAGAGAAATAGAATTATTTTGCAAAGAAATAAAGAGAGAAGTAAGTTACATCAGTTAGAGCATTACGTACATTCTTGCTGATCCGAGAAACTTGTCCTAGCGGGATGATAGTTGGTCTAATAAGTCCTTTACAGCTTGAAGGCCCAAAATGTTACAGGAGAGATGAGAAAGGAAACAAATAAAAACAAATGGGAAAAACAAAAAAAGGTGTTCATGTAAAGTCTCCAACCAGATTTCACTAGCAATTTCCCATTAACACCTATCACAGCTCCTTGGCCAGTTTCTATAGTGGTAAGGATTAGTCTTCAGGACAGTGCTGCTGGTTTTAAGGCCTTTCTCCATCCAATTCAGGCTAATGAGCACTCTGAATTTAACCAAGTCCTCACAGAAGAAGCTCAAGAGCTGCTGATGCTCAAACTGAACTGGTTGGAGGAATGGATTGTGATGATGTACAGGATCTACACATTAAACCCATCTCTGCATTACGGTCAAATTTCTGGAAAGGGTTTCAGCTTGGGAAACATGAAAATCCCAACTGTTCCGTTTCAGCAATTCTGGAATATTTGTTTTTAAAGTTGGATTGTAAGGAGACAAAACCATCACAGAAGATATGGAGGAAGTGGCAACTACTCCAATGAAGGCACTACCTTAGCATACTGATGGCAGTATTCTATCTAAATAACAAACTTCTAAATTTACAAAGTTTATTATCACTTACTAGCTCTTCACATACATTTAATTCACCATACATTAAATATTCTGCAGGATGAAATAAAAATATCATTCCATATGTCATAATGCACACAGAAAATTAACAGTTTTTAAAAGTTATAGTTATTCAAGTTCAAAGGAAAATAAGCGAAATTAATGCCGATTCAGTTCTACACAGAAAGCTCAAAGAAATGCTATATATTGTGTATGTTTTCAGTTTGTAAAGTGTATTTCATATTCTTGCAAAGACACTAAACAAGGGAGGTATTTATACTACGCCTCATCTGCAGCTTGCTGGCAGGACAAGGACAGGCACTGGGGCAATGCACAATTATTCCCCTTCCAAGCTCCTGATATGTTAGAGAGAGCAGCCAGAAAAAGGCATTCACGGTGTCAGTAAGTCGCTAGATACACACAGCAAACAGCATCTTGCATGTTTCAGAAAATGGTGTCACACCATGCGGGTGCTTTTTGTACCATCTGACCTTGAACAAGGCCTGAGATGAAGTAAACATATGGTGAAAGTTTGAAAAACCTTCAGTAAGCACAGAAAATGAGATCAGACAGCTATGGCCACACAGCTGAGAGGTTTGCACTCTTTTAAAACACGTTATTCTTATTACATGTAAAATCTAAAGAACAACCTACCTCAAAATACAACAGTCCTTCCATTTTCAGAGACCTATAATTCCAAGACTTGTCATTCTGCTTCAAGTACCAATTTACCCAGCCAATACTGTTGATCTTGTGTAACTCACTTGCAAAGAAAACCTTGATCAAATGGCAGCACGCTAATGAAATTCATCAGAAGTAAGTTTGAATATGATTAATCTTAGCATGTGTGCCTCTGAAAGCTTCTGCAGCTAAATATGGAACTACCGACTTCATAAAAGGTGTAAATTTTGTGATTTGATGTGAACAATGTGAAAGTGAGGTTCTAGGAAGGCTTTGTACAACATGGTGATGCCTCTTGGGAGAAGCAGAACGCAGCACAGAATAAACAGACAAAACTGAAAGCAGAAGAAAAAAAGCAAGCTGAGAGGTATGCATCACTAACAACATGCAGTATCGTACTAAGTTCAGTCATGTAGGCCACTGCAGGCTCTATTTTTAATGTTTTGGTGCACAAGACTGCAAGCGGGAGCTTGATGCATGATCTCTGACACGCTTAGGTAGGTGATGCAAACAACAGCACTGAAAAGCATATGGATCATTTCTGTGCAGGAACTCTGGCTAAAGGAACAAGAAATTTTTCTTAAAAAGACTTTTCTGTAAACCAAATAGACCATTTTTAATTTTTTTTTTTTTAAGGACTATCCTTTTACAATCCAGGTGTTAGCAGGCATGGCTGTGCGCAACATACTACATCTTCAATTTGCTTCTGAAGTGCTTATAGCTTGACTTTTGTGAATGTAGGTCAGGTCCTTCACGACGCGCAACCCATCACACCCTTGCTCTTGAAAACACCAGCATTCCCTTTCAGCAAAATTTCACTGTGTTTACAGGGCAGACATTTTAAAACTTCCCTGTATTTCGCTAAAATCTCAAAATTCCCATAACACCCAATAGACAGAGATACACAATTACTAACCTCATTTCAAAGACTCCCATATGTCAGTTTCAAGAAGGTGAAGGAAAAAATCTATAAACAAAGAAATGGCTTTTTAAACAGCAGTCCACTCTTAGGAGGCTGTGCATTACACAGCAAAAACAATTAACATGATTCACCCATTGTGAAAAGGGCTGAAGGGGTTTATCAGTGATGTACAATTGCACAGGATGACATTAACTGAGCCAGCAATGAAAAATGACCTTGTAACATTAGCATGAGTTTAGAAAGGGGGGAAGGGGCAACCTGACTTTTCGGGGAAGGACACAATATGGGAGGGGCTCGTTATTAAGAATTGTCTTTCCTTCAAGTAGCCTAGGAACTCCCCATCTAGCCTCTATTTCAAGAACAGCCTTTTGACTAACTCCATCACAGGCATCAGCTTTGCTTCACGTCATCATGTCTGTGGTAAGACATTCCTTTTGTCCCCTCCCCACAGCTCCATACTTGAAAAGCTTACTACAGAAATCATGCTTCAAACAGAGAAATCACTTTTGAGCACATCAGCACACGCTGCTTTTTCACAAGTTAAACTGTCAACTTGTGGGTCTGACTGTGTGACCTGCTGATGTCTAAGCAGAGTCCAGACTAAGGTCAGTCCAGCTGGCCAGGATTTAAACAGTGCATACACCAAGATGCTTACATGGCATGCACAGACAAAAGTTTATGTGTAAATGTGATACTGAATCCAATACATCAGGTCTTCTACTATTTTTATTTATTGCTGTCATTAACACTGCTGTAAAAAAAATGTCTGGCCTGCAAACAGACAGAGCTAGAAATCTTCAAATCCTGAATCCACTGCCAGAATTTTCCTGAAGTTTTAAATGTGAAGCAGTGAAAAATGTTGAAGCTCCCCCCCAGAAACAGGTCATCAAAACCAGACGGTAACCTCTGTTTACTACAATCATCCTCTTGCTCTTTGTCAAAAAAGACAAAAAAAAAAACCAAAAAAACCCAAACAAACAAACAAACAAAATAATCCCGAAGTAAAAGTTTTCCACATCTGTAGATGTTTATAGAAGTTTGTTACCTTCTTTGAATTTTTGAGGGAGAAAAGGCAAGAAAGAGAAATTCACTATTATAATTCTCCAGAATAAGTACTTTGATAAATCAAATCTCTTCCACAGACCACTTCATAAACACTTGTGAAATTTTAGGGAAATTGAGATTTTCTAACAGGGTACCAGTGACGGGACAGAGAAAATCTTGCTATAAACCCACTCCTACTGAAGTAGAATTCCTCCAGCCGTTCCTTAAAAACACACTACTGGATTTGGTATTGTATTTGAATTATAGGAGACAATTCAAAGGTGTGATCTTGAAGGCAGATTTGACAAGTTATTTCCTTATGAAGTATATATGACTGGCAAACATCAAACAGTCCCACCAGTACTAAAACCTCCAGTAATATCACTCTTACAAGTTGACATCCGTCCCTCTCTTCCCTTTTCCCCTCTCATAGTGCCAGAAACAGGGTCAGCAACCGTTGCAAACCACACATCTCTTGTAAAAGCTTAAACAGGCCGCACTTAAAAGGTTCAAATTTGATTTAAATTTCTGATTTAAAGGTTCTTAATGTTCTTGTTTTATTCAAACAGCTCTACCCAGTCAAAAAAAAGTAATTGTTTTATTAATTTCCATGAATATAAGCATGAAAGCAACTTCCACATGAAACAGATTAACTCAGAAACTGCATACCATGATTTGTTACAGTCCCTGAAAGTACCACTCACAAGGTAAATGCCTCTGCAGATATGAATTTGCCCTTTGAGAGCCTGACTGTCGCAGCCACATGTATTGAGCTGGGTTGAAAGGCTCTCATTTGAAGAACAGTGAGAAACTCAAATCTTAAGTACCAAAAAAGTCTCATTTCAGTGCATCAGTCTTTGTTATCACTTACTTAAAAAAATGAAAACAAGAAACTTTTTGAGAAACTCTTGGGAAACATATCATGACTTGTGGGAGGACTAAGGAATCAACATCCAGAATTTTCTCTTCACGACACAGATAACCAGGCTATTGTTCTTTCCTTGTGAAGAACATCATTGTAAAATGATAAAAATATCATTAGAATTCTCTACTGTGAAGGAAGGGGTTTTCACACCCCAGTGTCTCATCTGCAAACATCTGTATGCCATCAAACTTCAAACAAGTTTGATGGCATACAGCATAATATCTAGTCTAATAGGAAATAAAATATCAAAATCACAGTATCACTTTATTACATGTAGTAATCACTCTACCACCTTTGACCAAGAGACCTTCAGAGAATATGACTCCCGCATGCAACAAAGCACACTTCAAAAAGCTGGTTTACCCAAAGTATGTCCAGTTGTTTTGTGTATACAGATACTTATCATCCATCAGTCTCACCAGTGAAAAATTATTTCTCAGAATCTATCTATAAAGAGGGACAAAATCAGAGTTAGGCAGAGAAACAAAACCCAAAATCATTCACTCTTTTTCAGAATTAAGGACCTCTTGCCTATTTGAACATGCAACATCACACAGACAACTGTCCTAGATCAGTGCCAGCAAGATGTAAAAATAAATAACACAAAGGTATTTTCTGTGTTCTAAGCTGCAGTTTAAAGGAGAAGAGAGACAGAGCACGCAGTCCTTGATCAAACAAATAAAACGATTTCTTTTTGCAAACAAACGCCAAGATGCAGAAACTTATCTGCAGTATATGCACGCTTCAACAAGCACACAGGCACTTACTATTTCCACACAGAGGAAAAAAAAAAAAAATATGATGACACAAACCCCACACATCTCTGACCAGAAACTTTACTGCAGACTGTGTTGGTATAGATGGAGAAACCCGTACCATCAGAGACAACACGGGTGTTGGAAGAATTCATCATTCACAGATCAACAATTGGTTCTTTCATCTCCCTGGCTTTCTCAGACCAGACCATTATGCCTTTTTTTCCACTTACTGATCCTGTTACGCTTCAATTTTTCTGTTGCACGTAGCAAAGACAGCTAAAAACATTCATATTTCCAGAATGTGTCTCATTAAAAGAAATAATCTTAATCAGGGAGGGAACCCATCTCCTCCTATGGCCTCATAACTCTGCCTGTGTCAAGAAGTGACAACATAAAACTCTGTAATAAAATCACAATCCAATAAGCCATGAAAAAAATGTGGAAGGCAAACTGAAGTGCACCAAAGTCCCTCTTTCTGGCTTTCTACCAAAACCAGTTCATGTAAACTAATCCATGAGATAGCTGACCTTTTACCAAGCAAAGTTTTAGGACTAAATACTGCAACTAATCAAAAACTAAATGACAAGTATATATTAACCCACATCTTTAAAATTAAGCTGTATCCTGGCTAACCACAACAGCAGCATATTTAGTCACTAGTAAAGGAACAGGAATACAGCTTTTCTGAATATCACTGCAGAGAAGGAGAGGGTGAGGAGTTACTCGTGATTTCATAGAGCAGTGCCTCATCACGACAGTAACGGGGGGGGGAGATAAAGTCACTGGAAGAGAAGGTTGTTACGAATAACATTTCTCCCACTTGCATTGCTGGCTGGGTTTGTCCTTTACACCGCCACCGCCTGGCAGGTGACATACCCAAAGGTGACGCCGGCTCTGTACCGCAGGGACGCGCTTCCAGCCCTGCCAACAGCGCAGAGACAATAACGGACCCTTCGGTTTGCCTCTGGGTCAGCCGGGCCTCGGCGGAGCAGACGAGCGCCCACAGTGTCTACAATGACACTTCAAACCGCCCTGAAGGGAAACGGGTCTCGGCAGCGCAGACCCGGGACCAAACACTTCACCTTGCCACAGGCTGCGGCGGGGCGGTGTGTGTGCTACCCAGCCCTCGCATGAAGGGTCCCACACAGCTCTCCCTGGGGAAAGGAACCGCTCCGGAGGCTGCATCCCACGCAGATGTACCGACACCTCCGGCAGCCCCGCAGGGGCGGCCATGGGGACCACAACCGAGCCGCCGCGGCACTGAGGGGCGCGGTGGCGGGGCAGCGGCGGGACCGACCGGTCCGGCCCCACCCGCGGGGGGAGCCACCCGGGGCAGAGCCGTGGCCTCACCGCGCGGAGAAGGGAGAGACGGGAAGAGAAGCAGGGGGTTCCCTGCCCGCCCTCACCGTCGATGTTCTCCCGGTCGCTGATGTGCTGCAGGTTGCAGCCCGTGTCCTCCCGGCTCAGCTCGGCCTCGGGGCGGTAGGACTCCAGGCGGGAGTGGGCATTCCTGCGCAGCTTGGGGCTGGAGGAGACGCAGCAGGAGGTCGTGTTCCCCATCTTCTCTGCCCTGCCCCGGCCCGGCCCGGCTCGGGAGAAGGCGAGGGGCGGCCGGTCAGCAGGGGCGGCGGGAAGCCATGGGCAGCGCCGGAGACGAGGAGGAGCGGCGGGGGAAGAGGCGGCGGCTGCGGCGCCCTGCGGCTGCACTGGCCGGCGGGTCCCCGCGGCGGTTCATCCGCGGAGGCAGACCCGCAGCGCGGCCCGCCGGCGTGGGCTGCGGCAACTAAGCCCTCCTGCGCGGGCAGGCAGCGCAGGGCCCGCCGAAGCACAGCCCCATCGCCGGCGGCGGGGCCGCCGCGCTCCTCCCCCGCCCCGCGCAGCCGCCGCGCCTGCTCCCAGCACGCACCCAGGCGGCAACGCCGCAACCTCCGCGGCAGTCGCAGACCAGCAGCAGCAGCACTAGCAGCAGCAGCAGCGGCGGCGGCAACAGCAGCCGCCCCGGGCGGCCCCGCTAACCGGTTCCGGTTCAAGCGGGCGGTAACGCCTCCCGCCAGGCGGGCTGCGGGAGCGGGCGGCCGGGGACGCTCCCGGCGGCCAGCAGCGGCTGCATCGGCCGGGTGCGGGGGCCGCTCTCAGCGGGCCGCCTCGGTGCTGAAGGGCTGCGGCCGTACCGCAGGAGGCTGGAAGCCAGCCTCGCAGTGCCAGGCGTCCCCGGTCACCCCACACACGCCTCCACGTGTGCATCAGCTCACAGCCAAGCGCCTTGATCGCTGGCGGGGGTTTCCCCCGATCTAGGCCCAAACAGCACAGGCCCAGAACCCGGGCAGGCCCCGCACCGGCACCGGCACCTGCATGCCTCTCCCAGAGCAGAATTTTCACCCGTGTGCCTGAGCTTTCTACAGAATGTATGAATTTTTTGAGAACTTGTGAAGTTCTAGGCTGCTGGTGTCAAAAATAACTGGCCCAAGAGGAAGGAGGGTGTGTAACGTGCCCTTACCTACGACTTTCCATGTGTTCAGAGCTTTCCCAGTCACACCCCCCCCCCCTTTTTCTGTATCTCTGTAGTGCTAAAGGTGGGGATTGCCTGTTTTCATTAGGGTTTGGGGTTTTCTTTTTAGATTTTAAAAATATCTGTGCCAAATCTCGTGTCTGCTGGAGGTCTGAGTCATGGAGGTTGAATGGTTGCACTGATAACTTATAACAGAAAACCCCACTTGGGTGTTTATAAAAACTGCTCTGACTTACAGCCCCCTTTCTGGGGAACCATTACTTGTTATTCTACCAGACATCTCATGATACCAGATGTTTCCATAAGATCTGCTTAAGTCAGATGATCCCATGAAAGATTTCCAAGTTTCCATCCTACATTTCTTTCAGATCACACATTGCAGACAAAAAAAAAATTATTTTCAAATATCTTTGTCCTTTGTTTATTTGATGCAGATGTGCTCTAGTGCCAGAGTACAAACACACAAGAGAGAAAAAGAATGTTGGGGGGGGGGGGGGTTAAACTTTTTTGAGACCCCTGGCACAGGCTGCCCAGAGAAGTTGTGGCTGCCCCATCCCTGGCAGTGTTCAATGCCAGGTTGGTTGGGGCTTTGAGCAACCTGGTCTAGTGGAACGTGTCCCTGCCTGTGGTAGTGGGTTGGAACTGAATGAGCTTTAAGGTCTCTTCCAACACAAACCATTCTGTGATTCCGGTTTCTGAACTTAATTTTGCAACACAAACTCCTCCCAAGCACAGATGAGGAGTAGTCTGAGTTCCATTGTCCCTCTGTGTTTGAGTAACTCAAGGTAAGAATAGATTTAGCATCTTTTAGTGTGTTCAGTAGTTTGCATCCAAACCAAAGGAAATGAAATACTTGATGGTGCTCTGGTTTAGCAGTGTTATCTTGTAGGATGTCACACTAACTAAGTGCTTTCCCCCACCGTGGAGGTCATTGCTTTCTGAAGGGTACTTCAGGTTCATTCTCTCCAGCACAGCCTGCTGGAAGCCCACTCTTCTGCTCAGACTGGCCCTGGGCATCAACTGTGCTCTTGGCAGCAGGGCTGATTAAATCTCAGATGTGCATAAGCAACTCTCAGAACATTTCAAACACAATTTTGTAAGAATCAAATCGTCTTGATATACATACAATAGAAAAATAAAATGGTACTGACATGCGTAGCTTTCCACAACACAGGAGGACCTCAACAGAGCTATAGAGACCTCTCTGGAAGAATTACCTGTTTGATCGCCTGCCATGGCTCTCTGACCTGCCCTGTTAAATCCTACCTTACTGTAGGAATCAGGAACACTTACCCATTTATGGCCTTTCTGGCCCATATGCCCCCATGACTGCCCTTAGGGTGCCAATGCCATTGTGTTTTAAGTACATGCTTGGGTAATCTTACATGTTGCCTTGCCCTGCTGTACCAATCCCATTATATTTTTGGGGCATACAGCAAATATATCTGAGCTCTCAATTATTTAGATAATTTTTAACAGCTCTAAACCTATTATGGCAGATCCTGAGTAAAATCTTGCAATTTATACTTATTCCACAATTTTCATAAGCTTTGAAATGGAATAGGCAACAACTAAATTATGGAGATGGTTAATTGCAAAGTCTGCTCCTTCAAGTAAAGCAGCAGAGCTTAAAAATGTGTTTTCTTTAATAAAAAGGAGTTATTTAAACTTCGGTCTGTATTTAAAACTAATTCTAAAAGTAAATTTCATTTTAAATTAAAACATTTAAAGAGATTTTAAACAAAAAGTGCTTAAAACTTATGATCTTCAGTTGTGACCATATAATCACTATGTAGCTACCCATTTTCTTACTTGCAGTCTTTTGTTCTGAATTTTTCATACACCCGTATTCCTCCTCCTTTCAGCCTAAAAGCTTGCTGAGCTACATTAGAATGACAAAGGTACTACAATACATATTTAAACATAAAGAAAAAGAACACTGCTCGAGGGTAATGGTCTCCTGCTGGTATCTAAGAGCTGAGAAAAGTACGTAGGTGAAACGTATGTCAGGAAAGCACATTATATCAAGTGCATGATGCAACTGTAATTCTATTATTGGATAAATATTAGTACAGTAAAGCAAGAGAAGTTTGCTCCACCTTACTGACATGCTTAGATGTCATGTATGTCTTTGATTAGAGACCATTCTGCTCTTGCAGTTCAAGAGTATGTATTTTAATGAGTTTGCCCTCCTGAGCAACTTCATGTATCAGCTGAGGAACACCACAAAGCTCCTTAAACTAAGGCCAATGCTTTCAAGTACCTCTGTTTACAAAGGACTTATTCTTGCACAAGGATATTTTTAAATGTGAAGTATCTCCACTATACAGAAGACAATGAGTGTTCATTGGTTAAATATTAATGATATGGCCCATTAAATTTTGTGCTTGAAATCTTCCTGCAACATTGTTGAAAAATGCTTTTGAAACCAGGTCACTGTTTTGCTTAGGTAAAATTTGTCTATTTGGAGTACATAAAAATTATAAATATCGTTTAATCCAAAACTACTTTTTGTTTGAAAAGCAAAAGATGTGGGAAGCACAGGGGTTTGTTTTGGTGGGTTTGGGGATGTTTTTTTAATCCTTAAGATAAATGGTAACAACCAGATCTTTTGATTTTACTCTTCTTTAAAATTCACGCGGAGACATTTGTGTCACACACTACCTTCCCCACACCGCCACCTAATGTTTCAGAAGAGTCCTACTAGCGATTTGGGCATGCATTCGCTCTAAATTGGCATATTGTCAAAAATTTAACACAGAGCTAATCATTGTATGGCATTTAAGCAAAAGTTGAAAATGAACATTCCTATGTCAAAAGTCATCTGGCTGGTCAGCTGAATCATAACCTACACTCTCTTGGTTCTAGTAGCTAAATTTCTTTTGACCGTAATATTAAATTCCAAATCAACTAAAACTGCAGTGATAAACACACCTGAGGAATGTTAATTATTATCTTTCTGGTAATTATATTTGTTATTACTTATGTTTATTGTTACAAGCCTAAATTCCGGAGCAGTAAAACACTTTATTCCTCAAGGCAAGTTCAGAATGCATCATACTTCATCCTCACCCAACCCCTATGGCAAAGCCTTTCACTGTGCTCCTTAAGAGGATTCATTCCTGGATCATGTCTTAGATTCCCACCGCTTACGGAGCTGAATGGAGTGCTCCTGTGGCAAACTTCCTCTGTTTACAGTTCTGATTCTTCTAGGATTAAGGCAGTCTCCTGTTTCTTGGAGGGAGAAATCCAATGCTGGCCAAAACCCATCCTTTCAGCCTTGTCACAAGTTGCCTGAAGCCTTTTCTGTGTCTGCCCCAACCCCTGCACTGTCATCAGAGATATTTGGAGGTTTCTGTGGTACTTGATAGCTGAAGCTACTCTTAAAAGGAAAGACACAGAGATCTAACAGGACATATGTAAGACGAGGCAGTTACTGCTTAGTGTTACCCAGCTTAAAAAATACTCAAATGGTATCACTGAAGCTAGTCCTTTTGTGAACAGCACTCTTGCTTCTCAGAAATCAAATATCTTATTTGAATCAGAGAGAAATGTGTAAACAGTGAATCAGGATCTTTTATGAAGATAAAGGAAGAAATGTGGGCTACCCAGTTCATGTATTTAACTTTAGTGCATAAATTATGATATCAGTCTCATGCTAGCCAATGAAGGGATACTATTCTAGGCAGTAATTCAGGACACAAAGTCAAGGTCCTGCTCTGAAGTGCCTGGCAACTACAGGATCCTATCCTAGAGCAGGTGTTAGAATACTCCTGTAAACATACATATTCCAGATAAGTGTATATTATAGTATTATAACTGTTATTATTGCCATATTATTCACCAGCTTGAAATCACTGCAGAAAGAGGCAGTTTTCCCTCAACTAGGGAAAGATTGTTCATTGTTTTAGATGAAGCACTTCAAGAACAACTATGCTGGAATATTAAAACATACATAAAAATCTGTTCTTTTTTTTTTTTTTAAATTATTATTTCTTCAGGGATGGAACAAGATTAGATCTGCCCTCAGAAGCAGCCACTATATATGTGTTATGGATATGAGGGAAGACGACCCATACAGCACAGATCTGCAATGAGAACTAGGAGGGGAGGAGTAGGTTTAGCAGATTATCCCATAGATGCATAGATGCTCTTGCATTGTGGAGCAAAACACAGGCAATTGGATTTAACCAGCTGGGTGGAATTTGATTGGATTAGCTTTGGCACAGTTTCACATACTCTTAATTCATCAGTAAATGGAGTAACTGTGTTGGAAAGCTACTGGGAAAAAACAACATTGCCCCTGATGCTACTCTTGTAAGCAGAGAGAGCACAATCCCATACAGTCTCTCTCTGTGTTTTTCGCTCTTTATTGTCTCCCTAGTTAGTTTTTTTTGTGCCAGTGTGTGTCTTCCTATATCAGGACTGGCTGCCTTTTCTTGGTCTGAGATCTTGGCACATAAAGAGCAATAATTACCCAATACTATGGCTTCATGACTACATGCAGGGGTGGGAGAGACCCCTCTTGAACAATAAAATCCCTTGTAGAGCAAAGCCTAACTAAACAAAGCAAAATAATGCATAAAGACAGGCAGTGCTGCCACAGAGCACTTTGCCAGCTAGAGAGTCTATATGGAGTATGAATAAGAGCCTACTGTGTTTTAGTCGTTTCTGCTTGTGAAAGACCCCATTCTCTAAAGAGGTAACTGTTAATCTGTTCTGATTTCATACAAGTCTAAGCAAATATAACTTGTTTGGTTTCAATGAAGCTACTCCTAATTTACACATAAAAAAAGAGATCTGAACCAGGACCAGCAATTTGGGATGGCATGTTCAGACAGAACTGTTTTTTCTCAAATTAATCTTAAGAAAATAATCCCCCACACACTTTTAGCCACCTCTTAATACCTAGCAATTTTGAGTATCAGTCAAGGCAGCTCACAGTTTGAAACATTTATGTGGTAGTATGAACTCACAAAGTCCTGTAATATCAGCTAATATAGGTTAATGTGCAAGGGATTCAAGTATTCAGAAACACACCTCATCAGAAGAGCACGTGTCTGTACATTCATTTCTGAGGCTGAGCCATCCATATGAAGAAGAGCATCAGGGAAGTTTATTACTTTAGCCTACAGATCCCTAAAAGACCAGCCTTTCTAATTAAATTAATAGAGGGCTTTCTTTAAGGAACAGATTTGAAGAAAAGTTAAAGGTTTCAGAGACAGGGAACTGTAGAGACTCATCTCAAGAACTGTTCCTGTGAAATGCATTCTCAAACCACGTAAAGTTCTGCTATGGAATAACATCTATATTGAGTGAAAATAGACTTTCCTCAGTTAAATTTCAAATCAAAAGGTGAAATGAAAACGTAAGGAAATCCTCAGTATGAAAATTAAAGCTCTTGAAGTGTCCAGGATTTCAACAGAGAAGCATCCAGGCATGAACCTTGTTGATTTTTAGCAGTTATCATGATTGTAAATACCTGTAGAATACCATTTAGAATTGCAGAGAGGCCAAAAATCACTCTTCTCAAGACAAATCCCTGTGTACCTGCCTGGAAAATACAGATGGAAATACAGATTTCAGAGGTAAAGAACCAAAAGTAATTAATGCACTTAACAGTGAACAGCAGATATGTGTGTATATATATATATATATAAAACTATAACTTTGAGTGCATACTTAAAGATTTTTGTTGCACCGTCTCAGGTCCTGTATGGTGTTAGGCACTACCATTTCCTTTGAAAAACAATGCAAGACTGAAAACTGTGCACCTAAATAGACCAAAGTTTTTCTTATTTTCTGTTTGAATTCTGTCCACTGTCAATGGGCATTGGTATCAGTGTCCTTTGAGTAGAAAGGCTGGCCTGCAGAAGTAATAAAAGCATTAACCTCTTTGGATGATTTCCAAAGTCCTTCTTTCCCTCCCAATGGAAAAAGTACCCAGGATATAAGCACGCCTGCAGAATTAAGTTCAGGCTCCCATATATATATGAACATCTAAAAGATTTCCCCTCAAACACAGCAAAAGCTGGCATAATCATTAGAAACCATTTCCATTACTTGGGAAAAAAAGGGAAAAGAAGGCTTTCTCCTTCAAACCAGGTGAAGCTCCCTTTCTGTTACTTCAGTTACTATCAGCAAGCCTTCAGTCAGACACACTGTAAGTGATCTAACAGGAAGGCTGGAACTCTTACTGCTTATTCATTTACTATATTTCAAACTCAGTAATCCCAGAGATAGTAGTGCTGCTTGCTTTATTTTTGAGAACACCCACAGATTTGCACAGAGTCAGGAACCCAAATACAGATTTCTGCTCCACTGCAGACTGTGCCAGACTTCCAAAAACCCCTTCACCCCTGTTTCTCAGACACCTTTCAGTGAAATGGGAATATCATCATCTCTATATGAAAGGGTATTTTTAAGACTAAAATCCCTAAAACAGCAAGCTGTTACAGGAAAGGGAACTAAATAAATAAAATACTCTGCAATTGTAGATACACTATCCTGTTGTACTTCTGAGGCACACGCTAACATTGCTCCATGCAGACAGTGCCTGTCATTAAATGTGAAACACATTCTTGTATGTTATAATGCATTTTGCCACTTGTGTAGCTTATTAACTTTGCTGTCATCATCACTCAACAAGCAGATACATCAGTTGATAGAAGAAATGCCAACCTGAGGATAGGAAGTTCATAGGTTAAAAAAGTCATCTTTCCTCTATAAATAGAGTTCGTATAAATCACCAGTGTCTGCAAAATGAGCCTGGGAAAATTAGTCACTGACCTACAAACACTTCCCACTGGATGTCTGTTAATCCATTTCACACAGTTAAAAGTCACAAGAACTAAAGCAGATAAAGAAGTAGGACCATATGGTAAAATAAAAAACACGGTGTCCTAGCAAACATGAAAATAAAACCAAGAAGTAGAAGTAATAAAAATACATTCATACTATTGTGTGATTATTCTAGATAATCCAAAGGTAAAAAGGCCCATTTAAGGCTACTTTTTAATAAAAATAAAGATCAGGGAATAGTTTTTAAACTCTCAGTGAGGAAATTACTAGATATTGCAACTGTTCTGCAGTCCTGGTGGCAGTCCTGGAATTTTACCAGCTGGCCAGCCAGGCACCTTTGTGATCTGCCATTGCATCTAGTGATGTGTAGTTACACAGGGAGCTCAGCACAGCAACTTCTATAGAAAACTGCTGACTAACGCTGGGAAGAATCTAGTCAATTTGAATTATACTTCAAATTAAAGAGAATATAATTAATGAAGACATTTCTATCTCAAAATAGAATCCAGTTTGCAGTTTTTCCTTCCAAGTTAATGCTGCCCTTCACTGCTGGAACTCTTCAGGTAATGCTTACCAAAGTTTCAGATAGACCTCTGTCACTCATAAAATACCCCTGGGGGAATCTTACAAGAGTGTCCTGGTTTCAGCTTGGATAGAGTTGATTTTCTTCCTAGCATCTGTTTCAGTGCTGTATTTTTGCTTCAGTCTGAGAACAATGCTGATAACACACCAATGTTTTAGTTGTTGCTAAATAATGTTTACTCCTATCAAGGACTTTTCAGTCTCATGCTCTGCCAGTGAGGAGAGGCACAAGACACCTGGAGGAAGCAGAGACAGGACACTTGACCCAAACTAGCCAAAGAGGTATTCCATACCACAGCTCACCATGCCCAGTATAAACTGGGGGGAGTCACCTGGAAGGGACCGATCGCTGCTCAGGTTGGATTGGGTATCAGTTGGTGGGTGGTGAGCAATTGTATTGTGCCTGACTTGTGTTTATTTGGTTTATATTTCTCTCTTGCTTTTTCTTGTCCCATTCCATTACAATTTTTTTCTTTTCTTCCCCCCCCCAGTTCTTAACTGTTCTTCTCCCAACCTACAGGTTTTACTATTTCTCCAGTTCTCAGCTGTCCTCCCCATCCCACCAGGGAGGATGGGTGATAAGGAAGCAGCTGTCTGGTATTCAGTTGCCAGCTGGCATTAAACCACAAGAAGGAAATAAAGATCTGTGCATTAAAACAGGTATTTTCTTAGGCCAAATCCACTGCATTATAAGGTTTACTGTAGCATTTTTTGTTGTGCTCCTGAGCGTGACACTTTAAAAGCACTGACTAATTTGGTGATGAGTGTCCCTTCTGTTAAAGCTGCTAAACTAGAAAGGATTTAGAGACATCAGATTTTTACATTCCAGGAACTTGGAACTGTCACATATTTAAACAAGTAAGTTCTAGGAAACAACATAAAAGCATATTACAACATATGACTATAAATTGCAGCCCTTCTAGGCATGCTTGGTTCCAAACTGAGAAGATGGTCTCTTCAAATTAATTTTGAAAACCAGAAAGGTATCTTGTATAATACAGGACAGAATATTTGTAAATAGGTATATGCACATATTCTTCAAATTTTATTATAAAAAATTTAAAATATCAATAAGAGTTTTCCAATAAATAGCAAAAGCACAGTTAAAAAAAAGCCAAAAACAACAAAAAAATACCAAAACCATGTTTTTGCTTCTGCAATCTCTGAATTAAAATCATTTTGAACAGTGAGTGAATTACATGAATTGCGAAATTTGGTTCAAGATTACAAAGCAAAATTTGTTCTTTGGAGTGCTTAGGCAAGTCAGATTAGATGTTTGTAGATGTCCCTTAACGCTTTAAAGCCAATGAAATCTAATCTTTGGACTTTATTTATGTATTCAAGTTATACAGAGTCTCTAACCTCAACCCTCATTGTCTTAGCCCACAGTAAGATTGCTAAAGCTACATTTCACTGTGTAAATATGGTGATTTATCCATAGTGATGATACAGCATTTTCTCTGAGTCTGTTAACTGGTTTCATAATTTTCCCAGTTGTTCCGACTGAGATACATTAAGAACTCCCAGCTGGTGTGGGCCTGCCTACATAGCTAAAACATGCCCTGGTGGTGGCTAATACTTACCATCATATACATGTTGACAAAATGTTTAGGTTCAAGATAAGTCACACTGCTGACCACAGCATAGCCAAGAAATGGTGAAAAAAATTATACATGAAAGTAATGCAAATTGCATTTACTATCATTCATCTGGATTGTTAGGGCTCACAGACTCTTTGAGTTTGATCTAATCCCTTAATCATGCACAATCCCAGTGACAAGAGTTTAAGAACAGAAAGAAAAAAAAACAACCAACCCAAACCCAAAACCAACTCTGCAGAGGAAAACTCCCTAGAAGCAACTGGAAGGGAAGGAGCAGCAACACAACCACCGAATTAAGTGTTGCACTGCAAGTGCTCACTCCCCCAAATATCCTGCTTTTATCTGTGCTTAAGCTTACTATACAAATCTGCAGAAGCCAGTAAATGTGCCCAGGGGCCCTGTAGCACAATGCATCACTAAAAACTGAATGGTAGGGTCAGTCACAGGGGGTGTCCTAACAGCTGCAGTTTCTTAACTTTTGTACACATCTCCCCCAAAAGCCAGTATATGATATCTGGAACTCACACTAATCATAAATGTTCACTGTTACAAATCCAGCTGTCCTGATCTCTTGTATGCATCATCGCATCAGTTCCCCTCTACCAATGTTATTATTTGTGTGACTCTGTAGAAGCTACATCAAGAACCTGTTCTGATTAAGTCAGCCAAAAAAGTTTTCAGCCAGTTTCTAACCCAGTTTACCGTGTAGTTGAGCTGACGTTATTACTAGCTGAAGAGAAGCAGTGGAAATATGTGACTGGGGAAAGACAGGACTGGTTTTCTGGGTCATGGTTTCACTCAAGGGGCTTAAGTGACCGAGACAGCAGACTGAACTTGGGAATCAGTTGTGAGAGCGCATGTGTTCTCAACAACCCTCGCTCTTTATTATTGCTCCTACAGTGCCTCTTCCTTTTGCAGGACATTTCAATGTTTTCTTCTAAGAAGCTGAAATAAAAGCAAAACAGTATTTTTAATCAAGTGAATTTGACTACTGTCAGACAACTTTAGCTTCAGACATTTATGTGAAATCTTCCACTGTGCTGTTCTCTCTATATTGGTTAGATCATTTGCTTCCACTGCAAGAACATGGAACACCAGACAGCTTTGCTGAGCACAGTCTGAGAACCAGAAATATACAATATAGCTATTGAAACAGGCACTGGCTTATTATGAATCCTATTATCTCTATCTGTCATGCTGGAAATCATAATTCTGAATTACCTCATTTCACAAGCAGAGTTGCTGGATCTCTGCTTGTGTCATTTTGAAAAGGAAGGAAAATTAGAGCCACAGTGTTCTATCAGAGAAGGTGTTACATATTTTTGACAAGACAAAGTTCAGCTGGAAATGAGAGGCTTGTGTAACCAAGTGAAACTTAACATCTTCTGATGCCACTTCTGAGGAAGAAAATACTAACAGCTCACTGACTACAGTCACCCACCCACTCCAGCTTACTATTGCTTAGACATGCAGAAGTTGCAAGCTGTGGGATTCTACTTCTCAAGTTCTAATGACATGCTAGTCCTGACTTCTAGCAATCTTCTTCAGTGCTGGAGGAGGTGATGCAATAGAGAAGGTTGAAAAGGATATTATTTGGCTGCTCCCTACACAAAACCTAACAAAAACATATTACACCAGGCAGTAACCAATTATAATCAATTTGAGATGATTTACCCTTTGAGGAAGGGCCTACAAAGGCAAAACTCTCTCAGTTCTCACTAACACCTTTGAGATTATGCAATATTATTTTTATGAGAACCATTGGCATGGGAGTCCTAGAAGAATTACTTTCACACACCTGTAGAACAAGTGAAGCCTGGAAGAATTCAATATTAGCTTCCTTATAGTTGTATCCAAGTTTCCTGAATTCCACATGAATTCCTTCTTCTCCGCACAGCTTTATATACTGACCATGACAACATATGGTCTGGAATATACTTGAGTCAATTGGGGTCAGCTGTCCTGGCTGTGTCCCCTCCAGCTTCTTGTGCACACCTAGCCTGCTCACTGGTGGTGTGCTGTGAGAGGCAGAAAAGGCCTCGACGCTGTGTAATTGCTGTTCAGCAGTAATGAAAACATCTCAGTATTAACACAGTGTTCAGTACAAATCCAAAACATAGCCTCTGGAGAAAATTAACTCTATCCCGACCAAAACCAGCCCATTTTCCACCCCTTATTCCATACCATTTACATCATGCTTAGGTCCCACACTATCCAGTACATCTTCATTAACCACCACTCCCCATCCTTTGATGTAATACACAGATATCATTCCCTTAGTCTATGTATCAGCCCTGTAAAATGTCCATTGAGTTCATTTACTCCATGACTTGGGACTCCACCTGTTGTGATGGTCATTTAGGACAGGAGAGGTTGTGTGTTGCATGGAGTTACTGGGCACCAAAACCAGCTCAGGTCAGGTCACTGCTGCACTTCTACTGCTTCTCTAAGGCTTGTCTTCACTGCCTCAGGTGGTTGCTGCTATAGTAATTCCTATAACATGCAACTCAGATCCCAGGTTACAACAACTTAAAGGTATTTCCTTTACAACCTCCACCCCGGCCTCTCTGGGCCAGATTATAGGGTTTAAAATTGCAGTGAAGCCCTCCCACTTTCTCCTGGTCCATCTTGGACTTACCCACACACTGCAGTTTCTTAGGGTGTACCTGCTCTGTTGTAGACTTATCCATGGCCACATGCTTTGAAGTGCTCCAGCATGACCTCATGGGCAGGCACTGATGCTTCAGGGCTGCTGCAGAATGGACTTATCCACAGCCACCGATACTTCAAGTGTACCTTCTCCAGCATGATCTTACCCTTGTGCCACAATCCCTTCAGAAGTATGCCTGCTGCAGCACAGACAACCACAGCCACAGATGCTTTGAGATATACCTGCTCTCATATGGCCTTATCCACAGCCACAGACACTCTGTGATGTGCTGCTGCTGTGCAGGCTCATCCACAGGTCATAGTCCCTTTGCCTTGAGTTCACACTGGAGATGCATTCTGTCCAGTACAACAGCACAGAAACATCATATCCATTGGGCTCTTCAGGTCAAAAGAGGCCAATGGAAGATGTCACAGGGAAGTTCAATGTTACAAGCATTGCAGGATCTCGTACTTCTGGGCTATCACATCAGAAGCTTTCACTGGCAGTTTATGCTCTGTTTGGGGCTTCTTATATGTTTTTGTTTGTTTTGACTTTGGGTCTTGTTAAAAGAAAAAGGATGAAACATTATTCCATCACAAAACAAGTATTTTTAGCAAGCCATAGCAGGAGGCAGCTGCCTTCATCACTGACCAGTTTCCTCTGCGTAACAAAGGGAATAACTGCTGAAGAAAGTACTGAGGTGCTGATGGGGTGCCAGTAGACACTCAGTGCCTGTGGGATTTTCTGAGGGAGAAATGTACAAACTCATCTCTCTTTGGCAACTAAGGAGCTCAGTTTTGTAACTCTTTATACCAGGGTTACTTCCACCCTGATCTTACTGAGTATCCTAGAGTCCTATAGTTACTGCTCATGTGTTGCAACCCTATTATGTAATTTAACCGTATGAACCAAAATAACACCCACTTCTACTGAAAACTTCTGGAACAGTCTTATTTTAACAACTGCTCTATATTTCTGTATCCATATGTACTGGGCATCACCAACTAAAATCCTTTGCTATCCTACCTACTAATGCAAATCAGTGCAAGTAAACAGAACGATGAGGTGCAGAGGATAACACACAGAAATTGCAGAGCATAAGACAACCACTGGATTCCGGGTGGGATGGAACAGGTCACAAAAGAACTGCAGAAGCAGATCCATAACTCTAAGTTAAGAGTTCTTTTGTAGGTACTAGTAAGACTGAATGCATACACTTAAACACAGGATAACAACTAGGTTTCCATCTGCACAGAGAAGTAATCACACGTGTCCTAAAGCTGCCAGCATCAGTGACAAGTGGTACTGCAACTGAAGACAAAAATAACTTCAAACATTCTCAGATCTGCACTGATTATTAATTTATGTTGTTCATCTAAATAACATAACTTTTGAAGTTGACATCTGGAATCCAAATAAACTTAAATAGTTAACTAGGTTAGACTAGAGACATGGGCTGGGGAACTTCCTTGCGGTATACAGTTTGTACAATGTTCAATTTTAAACCTTCCTCCCTAACAACAGAAAAATATCTTGTGAAGAGTTTTGGGTTTTTATTGTGAGACTGTTTCACAGGTAACACTGAATTCTCATTTACATACCATTGCCAACAATGAATAAGTGACCAAAATCGAACACGTTTTATTCAGATATCTCCACTTCCTTACCATAGCTGTTCCTCTCACATTTTTTTCTTTCAAGATGGAAGTTGCTCTCTCTTTAGAAAGGTCAGGAATTTATTATTTTGGTGTTGGGTGTATCTTGACTAAGTTTAGCTACTGTAAAGTCAGCTCTCTCTTCCTAGCTCTTCTCTGAACTGCTTGTATATTCAGTGGAAGGAAGGGAACTTCATCAAGGGCAAGTAATTCCATCCTCAGAGAGTTACAGACTGCACTGTGGAAACACTGCCTGCTATCCCACTGAAATAAAGAATTAGACTACAGAGGAACATCTAGATTTCAGATGTCCATTTTTAGATAAAATAAATACTACTTCAGACAATTAACAAACTTGTCAAAGAGTCCAGAGAAAGAAGTCTTGGACTCTCCATGTCTCCTCCTATAAACATTCCCAAATTTTCATGTAAGTGGTCATGTACTGAGTAGAGAGCCTATGAGCATTGAAAGATCCAGTTACCATACTCAGATATCTAGGTGAGCAACAATTTACTGAATGACTTAATGTCTAGCTTTTAAGGTAATACTATTTCCCATTGTAGTACCATCAACATGGGATGCTTTTTAAGATTTTGCCTCCTTTAGAGCCTCTGCAGTCACAGGGCACAAGTAAACCCACAGTTCAAGTTCCAGATATGAAGCCCTCTGTTCTTCAGGCAGTTCTGCTTCTCTCATCATTGGATACAGCCTGCTTCAGGAGCGCTGAAGGAGAACCAGATAAAGCAGATTCATTTTGTACCACTCGTATTGCCTACAGTAGGCACTACTATTTTTCCCATCTCATTTGTTCCAGTACACGTCTTAATTTTTCCTCAGGTACCTACTGAGTAAAAAAGACAGAAAAACTTTGGGTTTTTTATTTGTTGGGGAAGGTCTAGTTGGTTAATTTTTTTGTTTTTTTTTTTGTTTTTTATGTTTGCTGTTCAGTTGCTTGGTTGTTGTTGTGTCTTACGTAAATAACTTAAGAAAAAATAAAAATAGATGACAACAACTTTAATGTAGAATCTGTGGGTTTTCATGGAAAAGCTGCTGCCAGGCCCAGGCTTTCTGCTACAGTTATTGACTCACATGAGCAAACAAAACCTGCTGATTTGGTTTCAATGTCACATACCAAGCATCACCTGTTTGTGTACCAGCTACATTCCCTGGATTCTTACTACCTTTTATCTTGCATTACGTTGCTAAAGATTCAAAGCAGATGAATTCATCCAGAACATAATCTTTAATCACATTTAAAATGTATTTAGTCATTGTGCTTACAGAGATTTTATTCATTTGATAAGGAAATTAACCTATCAAGTATGTATTTTAAAACCAAGCTGGTGTTCTTACACCACTTTTCTATATTACCACAAAGTTAATGTTTTATTTTAATAGGATTATTTTTATATCAGCAATTCCATTAAATGTGTTTCACTTTACTAGGCATCTGCCCAAGATCCCAGATAAATAATCTCTAAAATGTGACCTACATACTTGATCATTGTGCCTCTTCATAAGGGACACTAATTTTAGACTCGTGTTTGCTGTTTGATTTACACACAGTTTATCATGTGCAATTGCATAAATCCTTATAAATTAGTCAATTTTTTTTCTGTATATGAAAGATTTTTCCAGGAGTATTTCAGACAAATGAAATTGCGCTGTACCCTAACCAAAAATTAAGTTTATGTTGACACTGTTAATCATGTTTTCCTCTCTCCTAAATATAATCTTTCTGTGGTGCATAATAAAGCCATGTATGCACTAGATTTATTTTCTTAGAGTTTCAGCATTCTGGAATCAGACTTTTTACATAACCTGCTGTAAAGTGATTCTTTCAGACTCTTTAGACTGGCTGTACAGTTGAAATTTTGTATTTTCAAAACCTTTGCAGGGGGCAGAACAGTGGGTAAGGAAAAACTTTGAGCAGATCTAAAGTCTGTTATGAAGCTTTAAAGCACAGTGTTGGTGATTTTATTACTGGGGTGCTCTTCTTGCTGAGGGGAAGCTTCTCCTACCTTCAGATTTGATCATATGCTTTTATTTTACCTTAGTACACTTGAAAAAGCACTTTGACATCCCTGTAGCCATTCCCTCAGCATGAAGTGTGTACAAAGAAGAGTAATGAGTTCCATTTCCAAAGGTGGAAGCTGGCAATCTTTCTAAAGAAACAGAACACTGTTACCTAGAAGCAGCTGGGTCAAACTCCACTACAAAAGCCATCAATCCCAGAGATGCCTTTGGGAAAAAAAAAAACAACAAAAAACAACCCAAAGGAGTTGATAGAAAGTGATGCTTGCAGAAGGAAGAATAACCTGTTTAAACTGTCCAGTAAAAATGTCCAGTAGAGACCAGAGGTTCTGTTGTCAGTCATTTATTGAGTATATCTGGTATAAGTGTGCCTGTGAGATGTCTCTGACCTGAAGCCTACAGATACTGCGGTGAGTATTCGTCCGAGCTGTTTCTCCTCTCCCCTCCTATGTTTTCAAGTCAGACAGTGAGACCTCTGCTGTTAGAAAAGAGCTCAACTGTGGGAAAATCCATTTCAGATCCCCAGGGCACTAATAGCAGATGCTGGAGACCAAGCAGAAGACTTCAGCATTTGCAGGGCTAAAATATTGGCTAAAGAAATGTAGCACGTACTTCTTTTACTCTAGGAAATGGGGAGAAGGGGAGGCATACTGGAAACAGAAGGGCTTTGTCTGTGAAACCAACTGATCTACTCAAACAGCAAGAGCTGATGTTAAATGTTGTTTGAGCATAACATTTCTAAACTCGGGAATGCCCCAGTCTGGGGAAGATATACAACCAGGTCCAACATAGGCGAAACCACCTACACCGGAAAAGCTGGGACAGCAAATCTACTTTATAAACTTTGCAGTCATACACTACAATACAGGTGGATACTGACCCTCTCAGGAGCGTCTCAGTTGCAACACGAACTTTAAGAACCGCTTTAAACTGTGACTTAAGTTAATAATTTAATATTACTTAAGTTAATAAGTTAATATTACATTTATGACTTGAAATTGCATGGTATTAGTAACTAATTTAGCTGTTAATTACATTATATAAATATTTACATGAACCTCACAATAACATTAATTCTGAAACCATGTATCTTTTCATTATTCATAGAACAAGCCCATTAACTTACCATATGGAAATTCACTTGCTGTTCTAGATCTTGAGATCACATCTCATGTATGTGGCTAATTCTCTTGAATAAGGAAAAATCAGTTTAGGTGCTCTGTTCTGACTTCACAGGAGCTACGACAAAACACTGCAAAGTCCTGAGTATAACCTATGCATACAGCCAGATGCTTGCATATGTGACTATGGGGTAGAATATTACATATTCATGGTTGTAATGAAGAAGTGAGCAATTAGAAAAGTGAAATCTATCCAGCCTGAAGAATGGATTTTCTTCATCACTGTGCCTTTATCTTTTCATATTTTCTGTATTCCCACTTTGTATCCCCTCTTCTATTTCCAAAATTATTATGTCCATGTGACTGAATTAAAATTGCATTATTTCCTTTTCCATTCACACCATTAAATTTCAAAACATATTGACAATTTGTCAATATGATTTTTTTCCTGTTAGAAGGCTATCAAATTATAAATAATTACTCACTACATATTAATACAGGAACAGCAGGAAAAATGAGGTTTTGTTCTCAATAGCCACAGAACACCCCACTTCCCATCACCCTCCCCTTGTATCACAGGATACAAGAAATATTTTGCTTCTGTAATATCGCTTGGCTGCTTAATCAGTTTGGAAATAAGTGTAGACATTTACACTCCACAAGGTGTCACTCTGAAACAGCTGGAAAAAACATCTTTTTGCTTTGCATTTAACCCAAAACGTCAGAAATTACCAGCATTTCAAATTTAACTGTGAACTACCACCAGACTCTCTACTCACAGCTACTACAATGCAACTATAAAGGCAGTGAGCATTTTTTATTGTAAATACTGTACTTCAAATCCAGACTATTTTTAACGTACTTTCCTAGCTGAAGTGCGCAATATTGTCAGTAACTGTTCAAACCTGGGACAGCATCCAGCAAGTGTTCTATCTGGGTACGTTCCACTGTCCTTTAGTTAACTACTGTTGGCTTAGTGAACAGGCAGAGAACAACTTCAGACCCAATAGCTTAGGTCTGAAAGGTATTTAAGCTTTCTAATGAAATACACTTTCTCTAGGAACAGATTATCTTTTTAAATAAATACAGTGTATTCCATGGAAATTATGTTCAGCCCCCCAAAATAGAAATAGTTGTCTGCAATAAAACTAATGAAACCTCATTTCACTTACAATCAGTGAATTAATTCTCTGAAATCTAACAGGAGAGAATTCCAAGTAGGTTTTCTTATATCTAACAAAGCTTACAATGTAGCTTTTCATTCCGTTAAGTCCATGCCCTCTTTGGTAACCACCAATTTTCATGAGCTTGAGAGATCTTTGACATATCTATCAACTTTAACTGAAACTGACCATCACATTCAAAATATACTAGAAGGAAATCAGACACAGATATGAGTGCCTAGCTGTCATTTTACAGGAAAAAAGATTAATATGAAGCAAGTGAGAATTTCACTGGTAAAGAGGCAGTTGTGTAAGGATTTAAGCATTTTCTTGTTTGTATGGCACCTGACAAAGTTCTGAAAACTGTTAGCTCATACAACCAGGGCCTTTGAGAATCTAATTCTTCAAAACTGATTTCATCCAGCAAACACTTCAGTATGCATAAAATGTAAAAATGTGTTTGGAGTTCTCTTGCTTCTGTAAGAATTAATGAAAGCTGGAAACATAATAAATACCTTGCCGAAAACAAACAAATAAATAAATAAAATCTTTAGAGATCTACTCTGAAAAAAGCAGGCACGATGGTACCAACTCGTTTTGTTAAACTCCTCAGCAGCTTCTATCTAGTATAAGCACAACCACATTTGGCAGGGGGGACGGGGGGAGGGAGGGAGGAGGAGAGCGTGTGTGTAGGAATCATGAAAATAAGACCATTAAAAGCCTCATTCAAGACCATTTGGAAATTGTACCTTTGAAACCACAAAACTAAAACAATGGCTTGGCTAGGTAACCAGATTTCTGATTTGTGCCATTTTTATAGTTATAATTCCATTCACGAGATGTATTAATCACACCCGATTCCACTGATACGGCTATTAAAGGAGAGGAAAAACCTCAGCAGTTACTATAACAAAGACACTTCCTTCGCTGTTTTTTCCATTCAAGTCATACAGAATACAATGAAGTTGTTTTTTTTTCTTAGTCTACACACTGCATTCAACTCTCCTATTGCCCTCTTTCTCTTTGAGACTTTGTGCATATCTACAGCTTCTGCTTCATAACTATGTCTACCAAGCAATTTGCAAGAAGAAAGCTCTACCTCTGCAGTAGGAAAACACCCAGAAACCTGAGAAAATGAACTGAAAAAGATTCATTAGAGACAGAAGAAGAATTAACTGATTTTTGCTACCTGCCATTGCCAGTCTGCATGAGATACTGTCAAACTGCTCTCATTTTCCTCAGTGTTTAAATAAAGCAAATATTAAAACTAACATAGTTTTTGCTGGAATAATGAAATTATTGTTATCCCTCATCCAGAAGAGCCTCATAGTGCCCTAAAAAAAATAATCCCCAACCAAATTAAACCCTCTCCCCATAAGACAATATTTTATACAAAAATGCTAACAATCAAAATGCAGCAACTTCTATCAGCTGCTGAACTGCTCAACATTCAATACATTTCTGTCATGTACACCCCCACATACATGAACACCAAGTGGATTTTAAACAGAAAAGTGGGCAAAATGAGTCAATCCAAACCAGAAGCTGAGCAGATCCTTTTGTCTCCTTTTAAGTGATACTTCATTCAGAAAAAGATCACAGTGGATTTAGCTGTTACACTGATGTCTGCAGGAGAATGGTACTACATAAGCGATTATGTTTGACAAGGAAAGGAAAACCCTGGAGAACAAGTGAGACACAAGAGAGCTTGCATTCCTTAGGACTGCATCAGTGCAGGCAGAAAATGCTACAATTATTCTTGCAAACAGAAAAATCCATGGGAAGTGATAATCACACCTCCCACTCCCCCCAAAAAACCCAACAACCAAACCAAACAACCAAACAAACCACCAAAGAAGCCAAACCCACACCTACTCACACAATATACTTATTTTAATCCCTTTTTTCCAGATCACAACAGCTGAGGCTGTTTAACACAGTCAACAGACAGCTCTGCTCAGATAACCTAGAGGTTTCTCTTTATAACTCTGCTCCCCACTCCATTTAGATGGGGAAGAAAACAGCTATGACTCAAAGCTGTACCTTAAGAGGAAGCTGACTATTACATTCCTCATCACCCACAACTCTAGGATGTTGAAGACATTTTTCAAGAGACCATTTCCCCTGAGCTCTGTGAAATTCTATTTGAAAAACAAAACAACATCCATGCAGTCTTGGATATAGCTTTCTGTAAAGTAAAAGCAGATCCTCCAGCTATCTATTACAAAGAAATCTGCAAACAGCTGCATGGCTTCAGCAAGGGATAACTCAGGGATGCAGTTTTCTTACAGAATGAAAATCACAAGAATTTCAGTCTTTTCTTTCCTGGTACTGAAAAAAAAAAAAAAAGTCCTGGCTCTGATAAATCAAAGCTTGGGCAGTGTTCAGATTCTTTAGTAGTAAACAAACTCAGATTCATTTAATGTTTCTGTATTAAGAATAATACTGTGTTCAAAAGGCCTTTCTCCTGAACCATACCAGGGACTCTGCTTCACAAATCTGAACTGGAATCAGATTCCTCTGGAAATTATACTGGTATCCAGAGCTCAGAGCTATGTTTTTAATAGAGAAGTAGGTGCTTCCCAGCCTTGTCAAACGAGACTGTGATTGAGTAAGATAATTAAGACTGAACACCTCTTCAGTTGCTATTTGCAGATTCTTAGCAGCCTCTGAGAGCAGAAACAGCATCAAAATGTGGGAAAAGGCATTAAAACACCACACACATGCAACAAGACAGAAGGTGGGTTTTAATCTTGTGGTTGAGAAGTTCTTTGGAAAGAATACTGAACCCAGAGCCTGATTCAACTGGGAACTGAAGCAGCAAAATGAGGACAGAGTGCAAGTCCCAGCACACACATGAACCACAACAGGCACTGGTACTGTGTTTCCTTGGGTATGTGATTGACAGCCACATCACAAACCTTGCACAAAAACCAACAGTTTGCACATTTGCACTGTACGATTTTAGATGATGGTATTTCTAGGAAAAAGGATAGATCTATCATATCTATATCACAAAGAAGGAGACATGAATAAAGTCAAAGGGACAGTTTTTCCAGCCATTGTCACTGAAGGAAATACTTTGAGCTCAGCATCTGATCCACATGGTAATTGTCTGCAACAAGATTGTTTGGCCTTTTGGTAAACCAAAACTGGTCACAAAGTGAAGAGACAGATAAAATCCAGAAAGCAGTTTCTCCCATCAAAATATATCCTCAGTAAAAATAACAGTAACTGATTTAGATGATGATTTACTCTAAGAAGTTCAATACAACCAATATAAACTGACCTTTTCTTGACCTGGTATCCAGAAAGCGGGTGCCATTCTACAAACATAAGCAGTTTTGCCCAGAATGTTAGGCAGCACAACTTACAAAATGTGTTAGTGTCACCTCACAAGAACTTTAGCAGTTACAGATTCAGCCCCCAGTCAAACTCCAGTTTGTTTCATGAAGAGTAAGAAGCAACAATTTCACCTTTTCTGCCCTGAGAGAGGAGCACTAGCAAGCACAGGACTTACACGCACAAATGCAAGCTTGGTGGACAGCAAGTCAAAAGGAAAATTCTCATTCATAGCACATGTGCATCTACTTTGGATTCCAGTGCTGATATACCTTCAGAAACATGACACTGATGTCGAACGAAATGAGTCCCACACCGATCTAAAACTTGAGGGCTACATTGACCCTTAAAAGAGGAAACAAACTGAAGGAAGACTTAGTATGATTTATTTTCCTTTATAATCTAAACTAATTTGTGTATCCTAGCATATACCCTATTTATTGCTTTAATCTTCTGATATACTGATATACAGTGACCCAGGCTCCTGCAGTCCCATCTCACTTAAGCATTTTGGTATTATTTCTCTGACAAACCCTGGTGGTACACTGACTTTTCCTTCTAATCTTCCTTTACTCTCGGGGAATTCTCTCACAAAGTTTTCAATGTACATCTGTCAAACCAACTCGCTACTAGATTTGTTGTTTTATATAGTAATTTCTGCAGTAGCAATTGGACAACAGATTCTTGGCATACGTGCAGATCTTCCTTTGCTCATTTTCAAATAAGTTATTTCCTTCACAAGACACATCTTCGTTCTAATTTACTGACTTTAATTTTAAATGTTCTTATTCACCAACAAACTCATTTTTACTTTAAAATACAGAAATGTCTGTGGCTAATTCTGTCAAATTAATACTAACCAAACTGAATTACTGAGCATGGAAGAATTATGTACATCATAAACTTTATTTTTTTCCCTAGTCTTATCTAAATGAGCCAGGTTCTGTGCAGTTGGCTTTTCTGAAGCAGGATACTTTTCCCTCGTGTAGATAGATAAATCAAATGGGAGTTTTCCAGAATGACCAAACACGCACCAAGAGCGGTTAGCTGTCATTATTAACAAAGCACCACCCACACTCAAGTAAACATTTAAATAAAAAATAAACATTAATCAAATGCTTTAAAAGAATTAGCTAGGGAATGACTGTTGACAACACAGACGTGGAATAGACACAGATTTCTCCTATAAAATTTCTAACTACAGTTAGTACCAAATACTATTGTGAAGATAAAGAAATGCTTTTACTGTGGAGACATGTACTACATGCCCAAGTTTCTTCCTCTTAAGTTTCAAAATCCCTTGAGTCAGGTGCAATGCCTACCTGTAACAAAAAAATAAAAACAGATTCTGGTGACAGAGCCACAACAAACAATTTGCTGGACACTTGTGGCTGTCTAGAGGCTGCAGACTGTACTTGTCCAACTTTAACAGAAACTTTGACTTCTGCTGACTTTAACACTTAAGATGTATTTTCACAGTGATGCAGATATTTCAGAGTTGACTTTACTTTTGTTCCAGACCTGCAGCAGAGCCTGTGGGTCCAAAAGGCAGCCTGTTTCCTTTTAAATCAACTGATGGGGCTGTGGGAAGTGGTTTCTGCAAATGGTCTCATGTAGGTACCTAGTGGGATTTTCAGAAAGATTCGAGAAAGTTATTCCACGTATTTCAAGTAATTTGGGAAAGCAAAACAAACAGACAAATTAAATAATAATTTTTTTTAAAAAGTAAAAAAAAAATATATATACACGCACCCTACCCCACTGGTGTCAGAGTAAAGATTGGGTTAAATGTGAATTCAGTTTAAATTAAGTGAGGAAGTCTCAGTGACTTCAGTTATATGATCCCATCCCTCCCCCCACTCCATACACACATACTTCCCCCCCCCCCGAGAACCCGATTAAGTAGGAACTAAGCCTTTTTTCCTACCGCATCAGTAAGGGAATGATGCTGCTAATTCCAGCAAAGCTCCCAAATACTTTGCTCATAGACTGTACTGGCCAACAAACAATTAGATCATTCCTGAATTAAAGGAATACCCAGAAGCAATTCTGCATAAGCACTGTTTTCTTTCAAAGCACAATGGAAAGTTGGCGTGTATTTCATTCACCAGAACTGTAATTTGGTTTAAGCAAGGGTTTATTTTAAAGATCTCCAGCTCTCACCTACAGGCACCCCATGGAACCCCATGAATCAGCAGATAGTTACTGTTTATTAGAAAGCCTTCCTCTTTAAGTCAGCTTTACTTCCTCTCAGCATTTTGCAGAAAGTGTAAAAAGAACTATACCATCAAGCCTTTGCTATAGGCAACTGTCTACAACTGGCCAGAATCTAGAATATAAAGTATTTAGAATTCAATACTGAATTTTGATATTCAGACCCTAACAAATCAAACAGCCTATATACTAAAAGAAATTTAAGTAAAGAGCAGCCCTACAACAGACAGCTTCTTTCTGGTATTTACGCTATACTTAACATCACGTCAGTATACTCCTTTCCTTTAACCTCTTCCGGATACTCATGGGTTTTAAAAGTATCTTCAATAACCAGGTGTTTAAAGGAAATGAGACACTACACATGTTAAACAACATGGTTCTATTAAAAACTATCTTTAACCATGGCACTCAGTGACAGCAATACAATACTTTTTCCACAAAGCAACTAATATAAAAATATGCCATAAAATCATCTGTAGACTAGTATGCTAGTACATATATGTAATCATAACATTCTTTTATAAACTCTTTCCTGAGATACCGTGGGTTGTTTGATTTTCTTTGTATTACTGGATGCGTTATCTTCACGAATCATCTAAAATAATAGTACATTATTTTCTATGTGCAGGTCACTCAGTTAACATGTAAAAAGTAGTATGTAAATATATGGCAAAGAAACAGCTCTTAAAAATTATGCGCTTTTTTGCTTTCTTACATTTCTTTAACATTTGGCTCCTTGGGAGATGGAAGGGAGGAACATGAAAAACCTGAAATTAGAGCTATGAATTGACAAAAAGCAGGAAAGCATTCAGGAATGTTAGGAGTTGGAATATAATATAAATGACACAAAAAGAAAGCCATAATTCATGTTGGCTATGTATTATCTTATAAAGCAACTGGTCATATTTTAGTCAGTTCACAGTATAATAAATATGTTTACTAATCTGTTTTGGAAGAGCAAATGTCTTTTAGGGATTCAAGCTCCTCCATAAGTTTCTTGTTCTGAACTTCTAGCACTGCAACACGACTCTCCAGACATTTTATGTATTCTTTCTTCCGACGTCGACATTCTTTAGCAGCTTCCCTGCAAAAAGCAGAAGTAAAAAGTGCAACCAAAAAAAGCCATTTGCATGCCATTAGAAAGCTCAGCAGATTACGGACACTATGTCAGAATTCCGAATTTTGGAATTTCTCCCAAATCAGTCTGAAAACACTAAGCAAAACTGGGTTCCACAAGGGCCTCAAGTGTCTCTTTCTCATGTTCATATGGCAATCTGTAGAATTGCTTCCTCTCATGCCTTGATTAAAGTTCATAATAAACGAGGTCCAAATGAAAGACAGTTATTCTGCTTTATGACAATAAAGATCTTTGAGGGCCTTGAGTTCCTCAATGAGAGTCTTGTTTTGGTTTTCAAGCACAGCCACACGATTTTCAAGACATTTGACATATTCTTTCTTCTTTCTGCGACATTCTCTGGCAGCTTCCCTGGAACCAATACAAGGCAAATGACTACAGGAACAGCCACAATATGGCAAAGACTGGATAAATGAAATTACCTGCAATCCCTGCTCTTCGACAACAACAACAACAACCACCAACAACAACAACTGTTGGATTGCACAAACAGAACAGCAGGTAACAGCCATAAGCAATAACACAGTTAAAATACAATTCCAAAGAACTAGAACTTGAAAAAAAATTCATCATCAACAAATACAAAGATGGAATTGATACACAGAGGAACCAAGAAAAACAGTGAGCAAATGTCAACGTATTGACTTGAATTGTACTAAACATGAAGACTGAAAGCAGCGTTTCTTCTTCCAGCCACATTCCATTTTGTGTGTTTATCAGTATTCTGCAATCAAAATCTTAAAATCAAACTAAAGAATATACTTTCAGAAAATACAAGCATAACACTACTCTCTTCAGACAAAAAGCTAAATGCCAAGCTTACAACCTGCTGTCATTTCTTTACCTTAATGTAACAATCTACAGCAAAATTTAAGTCCAAACAAGTACAATTTACTAGCATTTTAGAGCTGTCCACCTGGGCACATTTCAACCACATGCATCTGCGATGTTTGTTTGTTGTTTTTTTTTTGCTGCTGGCAAATGGCAGCATGGAGCCATTCTCATAGCTCTGCTCAAAATTCTGTTACATTGAAGCTGAACACTTTGAGTAGTATTTTCAGAAGCATGTGACTGAACGGGCATTCAATTCCAGAATAAATTTTAGAAGTACTGGGAGTTTGCTCCTTTAAGATCTTGGAACATGATAAAGTGTCAAATTGTGAGAGTAACTTTCCAGCAAGTTATATGAGGGAGAGCACAGATCTAGTATTAAAACTGAAAAGAGAAACAAAAGGAAGCACAACAATGCAGCGATCTTCATGAGTAACTTAAAATAAAGGACAGGCATGAGAGCAAAGCAATACCATTAATTTAATCATAAAGCAAGTGGCTATTCAATGTATTAGAGATCTGCATGGCAGACTATTTCTTCCATTAATCTAACTGCCACTGATTGCAGTAGTTATGCATTTGAAAAAAGGAGAGTCCCTTAAGAACAGAAAGAAGAAAGCAGAGAAAGACCGGCAGTTACAGCACACAGTCAAGCCCATGCCAACTAATTAAAAAAAATACAGCCACCTCACACAATATGCCTCACAAAATGACAGAGGCACTGCACAGTAACTTATCACAGTAGCCAATTATTTTGGAAAGCCTATAATTATCATTCCACCCTAGAATAAGTCCTCTTCAGAGCATCATTAATGGACGACTGCTAATGAGATCCTCAGATATTTTCCTAACCAATTCTTTGCTGGGATGTTTCAAGATGAACAAACCCGTACTGGTCATTTTACTGTTGGTGGATCGGGGGGAATTCAACACTAAGTACACCTCCGGATCATCACAAAAATTACCAGAAAGGGACAACACTAATATTGATTTCTGAATTTCCATAATATTTTCAAACTAAAAATCCATGGTGATAAGGTCAACTCTAGTTTTCCAGAGTTAACAGCCAATACACAATGCCATAAGGATGTGGGATGACTGACAATTTCTTGCCTTCACTTTATCACTCAGAGGCAGAGCTCATGACCTTAAGAAGAAAGTTTCACTAGAATGTTTTGGGGTTGGGTTTTTTTTTGCAACACTGACTATTAATTGTGATATAGTCTTACCTATTTTTCATAAGTCTCAGCTCTCTCTTGCGAGTTGCCTCTTCTGCCAGTTGCTGAGGACTATGCAAAGTCCCCGGTGAGGCAGCCATTACCACTCCCTGAGGTAAGGTAGTAGTGGGAGTTCGAATCTGGTAAGCTGGCATGTCTCCAGTGGCAGCTGTATAAAAGAATCATATTTTAAAATTTATGGGGAAAAAAAAACCAACAACAACAAAAAAAAAATCAAACTACACAAGAGTCACAGAACAACAGATTTCTGTTGATGAGTTCTCCAGGATCCCTGCTACATAAAATATTTCATAGGCCTGTCATGTCACAGCTACATTTGTTATTTTTCTAGCATTTATTTCCACACTATAAAATAAGTTATCTAAATTGCTCTAGCACATGGTCCCACTAGCCAGCCAGACTGAAGCCTGTGAAAGCTTCCACATGGCTCTTTTCAGACAACATAGGGAAAACTGCTTGAAAAACACAGTGTGCATACTTATTCCCTGTTCACACAATTCCACAAAAATATGGTTCTGCTGTTGCAGCCACTGAAATTTACATGCTACCCCTTGTCCTCCAACAGAAGCTTCAGAAGTCAACTTTCTCCTCTTTCCCTGTCATAGCAACAGTACCAGCCTTACTGCCTTTCCTCCCTCTAGAGCAGCAGCACAGAAACCCTTGCAAAACTAGTGAGAGCTGCTGTTGCCAGAATGAAAATGAACAGACAAGTGCTCACAGTGAACTGGGGTATGCTCTTTGAGCAAAAGGACCACAAATAGGATGCTGCAGAACTAGCAGGCAAGAGACAGTAGTGGCTGTTTCACAGGAAGGGGTATAGTTACACAGTAAGCCAGAGTGCAAAAGTTCATATTCAGCTCCTGAGCCTACTACCACTTTTGAGCCCTCCCCAAACCAAACACAGACCTGAAATCTGACCTGTTATTTGGAGTCAATACCTTCCTGATGGTCTCCCTCATTTCTGTATTTCTGAGGTACTTCATTCCTACATGATGTACCCCAACTTTAAAATACTGTTAAAGTCCTACATACTGTGTCTTGTCTGATGGGGGGGGGGGGGGGGAAGTATCTCTCTTCAAATTACAAGCAAGTATCTACCTATTCCTTTCCATAAATATTTTATATTATCACACACCAAACTCCAAATTTTGTAATTAAAGCGACTGAACATAATACATGAAATTTCAGAGGCTTTTATGTTAGAATTAATTTATACTTTAGTTCTTTAAAGCAATATTTAGATAATGGAAAAACTGGTGTCACAGTTTAACACCAGCCCGCAACTAAGCACCACAGAGCTGCCTGCTTAATTCCCCTCCTTCCCAGTGGGATGAGGAATAGAACCAGAAGGGTAAAAGTAAGAAAATGTATGGGTTGAGATGAAAACAGTTTAATAATTGAAATATAATAAGAAGAATGATAATAAGAAAAAGAATTGTAATGAAATAAAACACAAGACAAGTGATGCAAATGAATAAAAATTGTTCACCACTGACTGATATCCAGCCAGTTCCTGATCAGCAGCCCCCAGCCAGCCTTCCCCCCAGTTTATACACTGAGCATGATGCCATATGGTATGGAACATTCCTTTGGCCAGTTGGGGTCAGCTGTCCCAGCTGTGTCCTCTCCCAGCTTCTTGTGTTCCCCCACCCTCCTGACTAGCAGGGCAGCATTAGAAGCTGAAAAGTCCTTGACTTAGTGTAAGCACTGCTCAGCAACAACTAAAACATCAGTGTGTTATCAACATTATTCTTATCCTGAATCCAAAACACAGCACTGTATCAGCTGCTATGAAGAAAATTAACTCTCTCCCAGCCAAAACCAGGACAACTTGGAAAAACAAAATGTAGACAAAAACACCTTGGGGAGGCTGACAGGTACAGAAGTAAAGAGACATCAGTCAACTATAGGGAGGGGAATAAACCTAAACTGAAAAAAAAAAAAAAATACTATCATTCTTATTAAGTTAATGCAGGTGCTTCACTAATTAAATATAAAAAATAGGTTCAAGCTGTGTTTAGACTACAATTCCATAGCCATGTCCTGAAATCATTATCAGCTTAAACACTTTACACCTCCCCCCTTTCTCCATCCTGCTCGTAAAAGTGTTTGTGGAATTACAAGATGAACAGGACCAGTGAACTGGCCTGGGTTACAGATAATCCCCTAGGGATGGGGGAGGGAGAGAGAAATCAGCTCAGGACAGCCTTGTGAGCACTGAACAGGCAGCCACCCTGAACACAGGGTTTGGTGGCCTTGTACATCTAGAAGAAAATTAATTCTTTCTTTAAGTTCTCCACATCTCTTAGCACTATTTTTAAAATGGAATTTTATAAACCCTTCAGGCTCACCTTTATGCTGGCCATATTACATACATTTTACCGACTCTATGGTAAGAACTATCTTTTTCTATCATTACTATCTAAAAAAAGAGATGTTATCTTGGTTTGCAGTAGCTACAATGAATCAGAAGTCCAGGTGAAGCACTTTGTAGATCAAGTCATGAGGAAAGGCCCATAACCCAGGTCACCTCAGCCTGGCAAGACCAACTATTTTTTTGTCTTTGATTTACAGTCAGATGTTAGCTAATAGGACTTACTGCTGCTGTTGCACTCAGTCCCGAGAAGACTCACTATGATCATGTACCTGCAACAAGACTTAACAAAGCGAGGCCCTATCTCAGCTGGGATCAACAAACACCACTAAGCAACACTTCACATGAATAGTTTGAGCAGGTTCCAGTAGTGTCTGTGCCTTCCTAACAGTTGACTCATTTATGAATCTAACAACATGGTAACAGAGATAAATAACCTTTTTGGTACACAGACCTTATAAACCCACACATTATTGCAAATCAGTTATTTCAAAGTCTTCAAGTTTTTCTGTATAATATCTCCAGAAGTTACAATAAAATACTGTTTCCTCCAAAAAAAGTCATTGGGAAAGTTGAAACAGGCTTTAAGCAGGAGATGAAGGGTATGTGGTGGTGGTGCTGTAAGATACCCTTGAAAAAAAAATAAAATTATGGTTTATGTCTAGTAATGTATCTGCATATCGCAGAGAAGCGTACCTTCCACTTCAGCATTTGAGACAAAAATTCCACACACCCCAATCCAACTGATAAACCTCTGTGGCTATTTCTGACAAAGTTCCATGGAGATTTAACGTAATTCCTGACATACCATACATGGGACTGAAACAAAGCTAAGCAACAAACCTGGAGATGGTGTATTCCCTAACACATTGCTCCAGGTAATTTTTAATTTTTTTCCCCTTCTTAAAATTGCAAGGGAGTAAGAAGCCACTGCAAACCTGAAGCTTTGAGTTGAGACTTACATAAAGAAAATTATTAAAAGGAAGACAAACGAACAAACAAAACCAAACAAACCTCATTTGAAAGAGCGTGTAAATACAGCTCTGAGAAATTAACAAAAACTAATTGTTTTTTAAATCAACTACCTCATATCAGCAGGGCCTTGAAAAAAGTAACTTGCTGAACACTAGAGAGCATCCCAGCACTTAAGTTCTTTCAGTAACTATCCAGGAGAAAAAAAGCCCAGTGTATGTATTAGTGCATCTATTCTTCTGTAAGTCATAATGATGGAACTAGATTATCAAAGGGTTTTCAACTTCACCACTAAACTGGCTAAACAAGGCATGAATCATTATCTCTTTGAGCATGAAAAATCAAAACGTCGACTTAGAGAAGATACTTATCTTTGGATTAATGAAACAGTAGGTAGCAGCAATGAGCAGCAGCACATAGGTCCCGGCTGTGAACCAGTTAATATTACAGATCTGCCGGAGGCAATTGACGAAGCAGAAAGGAACTGACTAAATCACAGCGTGACTTGGAGCTGACGTCAATGTGTATCTTGTTTGGAGTTTAACTTTTCCAGTTCCCTACTTCAACACGATTCCAGGAAATCTAATGACGTCAGCCTTTTGAACTCAATTAGCTGAGGAACAGACCATTTTAACAGTGGAGGAGAAAACAAGCAGGCACTATAATACTTAAAATTTATCGCTCTCAAATTTGTTTTCATTCAGCATTTTCTTTAATAATGAAAGCACAGGGCTTATTTACAGTACTGAAACTGCACACTGTTTCTCTCTCAGCTCTGCTTAAGATTTTAGAGCTGAAATAGGCTTAAGAGTTTATTACTAAACAAAAAAAGCACTGTCATTTGTATAAAATAAAAAACAATTATAAGCATAGTAACACATATGACCATCTCCACAATAAGATGAATTTAAGTGGTGGATTTCTCAGCAAAATCCTGCATCTAATAGTAAAGATTAGTTGTCTGAATCAATCTGTGCAAGAACTCATGTACTAACTGTGATTTGTTTCCCCCCCAAACAAAACTGTTAAAATTGCCCTGAAATCCTACACTAACTAGATATAATCAGAAGCTATTTGTACAGTTTGAAAAATGAAAGAGTTATAGAAACAGGTTCTAAAGAAAATGTCACAAATACCAACTAAGCACTGCTTAGACAGCCAAAAAGATAATGGAAAAGATTAACAAAATTTTTACCTGTTTCATCTCCTGTTACAGCCATGCTCAGCGTCTGCACACACGATTCTCCTGTTCCTCTACCAGAGCTCAGCATGAAGTGTTCCAAACTAGCAAGCATGTGCGGGACTACAAGCAAGAGCACTGACATCACAGTGACCTCACTTGCTTACCACTGTCATTAATATGCTCTGTCACTGGAACAGCTCACTGAAACTGCAGCCCAAAGAACTCCTTTTCCAGTAAGCCTTTTTTTTTCCCCCTCCTTTTTCCACATTTCTGTAAGCCTAGCTCTGTTCTTTTCCCCTGAATTATTCACAAAGCCAGAGAAAGCACTCACCACAAAGCTGCCTATAAAGCAAGACCTGAAAATTCACAGCACTGACTGACAGAAGTTAAAACATGGCTCTAGCATTCACAAATGAATCCAAATTAAAGTCACGACTGGATAGAAGACAGGGAAATTTTAAAAAGACATGCAATTGTTTTCATTGAAGCAGTTCTACTAAAAGGCAGAGACCTCTGCCAGAGAGACATGCAACACAGGAAAGCTTAATAAGATGTAACAATAGGTAAATGAAAGGCTGAAACTCCTTGCTTTGGGCTGGGGGGAAACCACAACCCACTCATTTAAGTTAAAAGCTTCAGAAAAGATTGAAAAAAGCTCCAACAAAGTCAGTCAACCTAAAGCTAGTGATTCCAGATGCTGTAAACAGTAATTCTGGGTAAGGGCTACCTCTCCACCATTCCTTCCTTTTAAATGAAGTCCAGGAGACCTGGTTGACTTAGGGTTTTTTTTAATTAATAAAAACACAAAACTAAAAACTCATCTGTAACAGAATTACTCTATATTTACACCAATTTAAATGAAATTTGTTTCAGACCAATAGTCCAGGCTCTGGTCTGTATGTAGGGCATAGCAAACTTCTAAGGCCTTTGTCTGAAATAAACAAATTCAGAGCGGTAATTCATCAGCTATGAAACTATGCCAAGGACAGAAATAATGGAAGCATCAGTGCAAAAAAGGAGTGCCCTGTGATTACAGGACCACTTCAGGATCAGATAAATAGAAGATCAGAACCGAAGCACGCAAGAAATACAAGCCTCAGATGTCAAATACCACTGTTCATATCGCTGAACACATCATAAAACACACACAGATCCCAACAGAATGATTTTTGAGACTTTTTTTTTTTTTTACGCACATTCTCACTAATAATTAATTCTGCTTCAACAACCAAAAAAAAAACAAAAAAAAACAACAACCAAACCTTAAAATGTAATAGAAAACTGTCAGGACATCATAACTGCCTCTGACATTGCCTGTGAATGTAAACTTGGAGCAAATGGAATATCACTCAGTGGATCAACACCTTTAGTACTTTAGTACTAACTCATTTGCCCCATCAGAGGTTATGAAAAAATATCAAGCACAGGGTTTATGTGATTATTGCACATGAGATTCATCAATAAATATTTCAGAAAAAACATAAATACGTACACTATCTTAAACAGATCTTTCCTGCCCTACTATATTCAGGGGGGTTGCCTAGCATATTGGGAGGGAGGGGGTTGTTTGGGGGGGGGTGTTTGTGTGGCTTTCTTGTTGTTGGTTTTGTTTGGGGTTTTTTGTTGTTGCTTGGTTTTTTGCACAGTTTGTTTGTTTTGGTTGCTTGGTTTTGATTTGTTTGGGGTTTTACTTCCACGACAATTAAAATTTATATACCTAGAATCATTATAACAATATACTTAAGTGGGAAGATTACCAAGCAGAATGTTGCTTTCCTATTATAATCTTTTCCCATTATAGTCACCTAATAGCATAGTATCAGGAGAAGCGTCAACTACAAAGTGTACATAAATGACAAACGGACTACAGACTTTCTAGCATGGGCAAGATAAAAACATATTAGAGACTTATGTATCAAACTAATTCCATTGTCTCACTCCATCCTAAATAACTCAGGTTTGTTGATAACACACAATTATTATCAAAAAGAAATTTGTATTACCATAAACATCCTCAGGTGCTTTCATACTCTTTTTATGTACTTTTTTTAAATTAAAGATATTTTTTAAAAGACTTTCTGGTATCAACAGCGTATATACTAAGGTGAAACCTGTTACCTTCTCATCATCCCTGAGTTCACGGTCACTTACTATTCCCTTTGTATTTTTCCCTTTCTATATTATACACCATTTTTCTTCTGTGTCAACAGCTATGAGCATCATTAAAGCATTTTGCTTGAGCCAACAGAAGAGAGAATTGCAACAAGTCAACTTCTCTAAGCATGTACAGAGAACAGATCAATTTAGTTAAAAGTATGTAGAAGCTTCCAGAAACAGGATATAGCAAGTATTCAGTAACTGTCTCTGAATCCATTTTGGAAGTTTTCATCACAGGCAAGACACTTGATGGGCTACACCATCAGTGGAGCCCACCACTGAGACTTACTAGGGAGGTTAGAGAACAGCCCTGTCTAAAGACAACCCTGCAACAAACAGTCTGTAAAGGAAGCAGAGTCAAATGAAATTCCCAAGAACTGAAATACTGACAAATATAATCCCTAAGTTCTGTGCTTCTTCGCAGACTGGGGAGATTCAAGGAAGCAACTGAAGAGCTGCTCATTCTGCCCCACCCACACTCCACCCCTGAAGCTCTGAAGACTCAAAGCAGTGCATACAAACACTACAGTCAACCTGGAGAGACAAAGTCCTCTAATTTAAGGGATGTTTATGCACATATAGAAAACATGTTACTCATACTCAGAAAACATTAACTGCCAAAGTGAGAAATCTGTTTGTGGGACAGCCAAATGTGGATCTCAAGGCTTTGCAGAGTAAGTATTCATAATAATATTTAAGGAAGATATAACAGTACTCTCTGCATGTTGAAAACTAACATTTTGGCTAAGATTATTTTTTTTATATATTACAGTCCCAAAACTCCCTTGAAATGCTTCTGCAATGTTTTGGGAAGACAGTGTATTTCAGTGAAGAATTAACCAGAGGCAATAGAAGAATTAAAATTTGGTATCATTATTTAGAATTGCCTCAACAAGTTCAGATATCTACAAACTATTAGCTTTATCTACATCCTGGACTTCCTTTACAGCAAAGGGAAAGAAACAGACACAGACAGAACTTATTTCAAATATCCATATTAGGGTAAAAATGGCACCTCAATCTGGATTTCACCAACTATCTCAGATACCTCATCAGCCCCATGAACATATTTAAAGCCTTACTAGCTCTTTTCACGGTTTATTTCAGATAGCTGTTCTGGCTTAAGAAAGCTAAGAAAGCATTCATACAGCCCTCCCCACTTCTCTCATTTAAAAAAAAAAAAATAGGGAAAATAAATTCCCTATATCATCCATGGACACCATTCATTTAGTGTCTCTGTACAGAAATCTCTTCCACATTTTCAAAGGTTTTCCCTCAGCATAACCCAAATACCAACACTACTTTCCCTGATATAGGTAAGAATCCAAGATACCTTTGGTTCTCAATTTCTCTCAGCATTTCCAAAAGGCTGGGAACAGTAAAGTTCCAGAATTCACTATTCACAGTTCATTTCGCATGTGTGCATGTTATAGGACTTACAAAGCGTTCTGCTGTGAGAAAACTAGATTCAGTAAAAGATCTCCTTTCTACTAGGAGTCATAAATTGCAAGGAAATTCTGCCTTAAACATATCCAAAGAACTTCAAATTGATTAAATGCTGAAAAAAAACCCCAAAATTAGTTTCATATTATCAAAAAAGATGCATCCTCAGGATCTCATTTCAACCGTAACAGTGCCTTTACTGCAATTAAAAATCTCTCTCCAACTCTGGACACAAGAACTCAAAGTAGAAAGTTATTTTATACTGTTATTTTCTCCTCATAAAACTTTTTAATCAAAAGAAGTAGCTGCTTTACTAAACAGAAACTGAGTCTCCTTTTAAGGCTGCCTTTCATTTTGTCACACAGGTATAATGTCAACACAAAATAAAAAGCCTTTTAAGAAAAACTGGTTTGCATAAAAAAAAAACAAAAACTAAAATGCAATAGCCTAATAAAACATACCTTGAACAACAACTTGGCTTCCTGGAACAAAATACTGTTGTGTGCTATGTGGTGATTGTCCTCCATATTGCACAATGGTAGCACCTGGCTGAGGAGCTCCCGAATTTGTCATTCCTAATGTCTGTAGTCCATGGACACCATCAGAGGCTGGATTAGAAATCTGGATTGCACCACCTTGAGTTATAGTAACTAAAGATAAAAAGAAGAAGTTAAGCAACAGAAAGAGATATTGCCTAAACATTAAAAAGCACATTTTTCTCTTTAAAATAAACACTGCCTGATAGGACTCCTGCTCCTCTCCTTGCTTAAAATCAATTGTAAAATACAACTTGCATAATATTAACACTGATTTCCACAAACAGAAAGTCTGTCATGTAGTACATGCCATGTGTGTAACAGATAAAAAGCAGTGTTCCACACATTTTACCTCTACACTTTCAGAAGTATTAACCCTCCTAAAACAGTTTTAATACAAGAAAAAAATAAAAATAGTACCTTATAGGCATACAAACACAAAACTGACAAAAGTTATTAAACAAGAAAAAAAACTAAACAGCTACGTTTAGCAACACCCACAAAACAAAACCCAGGACAAAGGAAGAGCATCTAGACAAAGAGCGAGCTAGATCTGATGTTCACAAGCCTTTGCTTAGTGTGAGAGTAACTCTAGCCCAACAATGTTTTTCTAAGCTGCAAAGAGTTCAATACTTATATAAAAATCGAAACAAAACAAAGTTTGTGATTTTCCCCCCATATAATCAGCAATATGAAAGATATAAATATACTTTCCCCATTAAAAAAAAAAATCATACTTTGTTGCTCATTATAATTAAATATTTAAGACAAAAATCAAATTCCCTACATAGTTTATTAATTGCATATTCACTTTGAAATTGGCATTGTCCTTGTTAATAGTAGAAATATCATAGAATGGTTTGGGTTGGAAGGAACCTTAAGATCATCTAGTTTCAACCCCCCTGCCACAATCACAGACACGTTCCACTAGACCAGGTTGCTCAAAGCCCCGTCCAGCCTGGCCTTGAACACTGCCAGGGCATGGGGCATTTACAGCTTCTCTGGGAAACCTGTTCCAGCGTCTCACCACTCTCACAGTATAAAGTATTTCTTCCTAATATGTAATCCAAATCTATCCTTTTTCAGCTTAAAGCCATTATCCCTCATGCTATCACTATACTCCCTGATAAGGGTCCCTCCCCATTTTTCTTGTATGCTCCCTTTAAGTACTGGAAGAATGCTATAAGGTCTCCCCGAAGCCTTCTCTTCTTCAAGCTAAAAAACCCCAACGCTCTCAGCCTGATAAGGTTCATAAAGGAGATGTTCCAGGCCTCTGATCGTGGCACTCCTCTGGACCCTATCATGCAGGTACATGTCAGTCTCACAGTGGGAGCCCCAGAGCTAAATGTAGTACTCCTGGTGGAGTCACATGAGAGGTGAGGGGGAGAATCACCTCCCTCGACCTGCTGGTCATACTTTTGATGCAGCCCAGGATGCAACTGATTGTCTGGGCTTCAAGTACATATTACCAGCTTGTATTTAGTTTACCACTCATATTTAGTACCACCAAATCCTTCCCCTTAGGGTTGCTCTCAATCCTCTTATCACCCAGCCTGTATCAATGTTTGGGATTGCCCTGACTCCTGGGTCAGGACCTTGCATTCGGCCTTGCTGAACTTCATGAAGTTTGCATGGGCCCACCTCTCAAGATCCCTCTGTATGGCATCCCTTCCCTCCAGCATGTCATCCACACCACAGATCTTGGTGTCATCAGCAAATCTGCTGAGGGTGCACTCAATCTCTGTACATGTCCCCAACAAAGATGTTAAATAATACTGGTCCTAGTACAGACCTCTGAGGAACAATACTCATCACTGGTCTCCACCCACGTCGAGCCACTGAATGCAACTCTTTCAGTGTGACCACCCAGCCAATTCCTTATCCACCAAGTGGTCCACCTGTCAAATTCATGTCTCTTACATTAATTAAAATATTCTTAGAACTTTTAGATGAGAACCAATTCTCAAGAAGTAACAAACTCCTTTCTCCCCCAGAAAGGTATTTTTGAACTACAATAATTGTCATTGTACTTAAAGTGGTCTGAGATAGTACAAAAGTCATATATATAAGTATAGATCCAGGATTGCCAGCTCCTGATTTCACTTTCAGATTCACAGTATTGGATAACTTTCTTGAAGGTTAAGCTTTGGTTATGTGAATACATGATTCATTACACACGCATGTGAGTTTTGGAGATAGTTAATTTCAAAAGATCTGTCTTGACAAGAGTAAGTTATCTTAAAAATGAAACATCAGATAACACTTCAAAGAGCACTGGAGATACTAACAGTTGATTAGTAAACTGTTATTGGTAAATTAGACAACATTAACTATTAGAAGCTCAGCTAATATTTTGAGAGTATAGTAATCTATCGAAATTGCCAAATCCCAGCAGCTAAATTAGCTTCTTTTTGGAGAAAATGGGGAATTCCTCTCATGGTGGAGCAAGCACAGAGCCCTATCTGCAATTCAGAAAAAGGGTTCAGCAAGGACCTTGAGTCCTACCCTAATAACGGGGAACATGTGATGTAGGAAGTCCTGCACACAGGCTTCAATATCTTTTTCATGGTTAGGCTACCACCACAGGTGAGGCAAAACACCTGCGTTTTGTCAGTATTCAGTAACTAACATGACAGAACTACAGCAAACACAATAGATTTCTAGTCAGATGAGGCTACAAGGCTCATACACAAGACACCACCTTATGCAAAACTACCCATTTCCCTTAGAGAAAGATAACTCATGTTGATGAAGGTAACAGAGACATTTTATCTAGCTGGTCATGCCTGTCAGTCTGTCTGCTTCCATAGTCTAAAGCCAAGAAGCTCTGGGGACAAAGATACTTGGAAACCATGGTAACATACTGTTTTGGCTGGCAAAAAGTAAGCAAAGAACAGCCATCACTGCTGTTAACAGAAAAAATGTATTTGTTTTTCAGAAAAATTTACTTATCAACATCTTCCAAAAAGAGACATCCAAACACCAACATACAGTCAAAATTATATTTTCAACTAAACTGCCTTTCCTATGCAGAGATAGAACAGTAGAGAAAATAAGGAATGAGCAAATAAAGTAGCATAAGGTATGTGTGAAACCAGGGCACAGGACAGATGGCTGTAGTGACACTGCAAGACCAACTCTCCAATCCTTCATTGTCATGGACACTTTACAAGCTTAATGCATAAACTGCTGGATGCCTGTACAAGAGAACCCATGCAACTAATGCGAGTCAAGAAGAGATGAGTACTCACACAATAATTAAAAGCAAAAGTAAGGAGGTATTGACAGGAGACATAAAGGTAACACAGGTACATGTAGTGACCGTCTGAATCACATCCAGATTGAAATCAACACGAGTAATGCTGCATTCCCACACAGTGTTCCGGTTTTAGCTAACAACAGTTCCTGAGGATCATAGGACAGCTACTCAGAAATGCTGCAGATCTGTGCCTTACAAATTTAAAGACCAGAAGTGAACAGTCAAGCTCTCTTTGGTAAATTCCAAATTAAGACCCCCTCCATTACAAAGAGATGGCCATCCTAGCTACCACTTGGAAACACTTTTTCCTAACCAGAATTAGAGAATACACACATTCACTGGAGGAAAAAGATGTGAGATTTTAACTTCAAAAGTTGAACTAATAAAAGAAAAAAAAAATAATGAACAATAAATTGGATAAGAAAAACCATTTCCATGAAGACAGAGCTCTCAAAAGTTTTGAGCCAGCATCAGGAGTCTATAAAAGCTGACACTGCAACCTGAAGCAATGCCTCATTATGGATGAAAACCTATTTAACAACTTAAATTACCTTAAATACACAGCAGATGTTTTAGGCTATGTCTGTAATTTATTCCAAGGAAAAGCAGCATAAACCAGAAATCTATGCTTGGTTCATGCAAAAGCCAAGTTTAAATTAAGATAAATGACATTTAATTAATTGTTTGTGGACTCTGTTTATTTAAGCATATGGTTGGTGATGTTCTCTGTTGCTTGAGTTTTCAAAAGTTAATGTCTGATTGAACAAAAAAGCAAAACCTATAAATTTCATTATTCTTTTATACACTTCCCTGTCACTATGATTTATAGCTATGCACGAACTGAAACATCTTTAATTAAGAATCACCTCCTGCAAGACACTCCTAGTATAAGTACAATTCTTGTTTCCTAGAGGAAATTACAATTAAAAACCCTAAACTCTAATTTCTTACAAATCCCTCAGGTTTGAAGGCTCACTAGAACATAGTACAGACAGTATAGCATTCCTTTTTAAGCCTTGAAACTGCTAATATATTTTTAACTAAACTTAAGCCAAACTAAAAATATAATTCAAAACTTGAAGAGTAATTTGGTCAAGAATACCTGTCACATTCTGTACCAGATAACTGTAATTTAGCATGACCACAAGTCCACTGAAAAGAGCACTTCAGATGCTGGACAGCATGAAGCAGACACCTATTTAGGTCTATAGGTTACAGAAAAGGTAAGAAAAGCAGCTTAGGAACTCAAGAAAAATGACCTTCTATGCTGAAGGGGTAGATAGGGAAATTCTGCTTTCTTAGAGTTGATAAGTTGCATGAATTAAATAATTGAGGAATTGTAGGGGTGATAAGCCATTCTAGCCTCTTTTATATACTACTGCAATGTTTTAATACACTTCCTCTGTTCTCCTGTTCGGGGGGGGGGGGGGGGGGGGGGGGGGGAGAAAAAAAAACCACATCAAAACCCAAAACAAAAAAAAACAAAACAAAACAAAACAAAAAAAAACAACAAAAACCCTGTACAAATAAAGTTTTGGTTTATACATAATTGAAAAAAAAGAGGTATTAAAAAGTTATCCCTTGGATAACATCTGATGAAGCCCAAAGAAGCTGTGGGGAGAGTTATCCAACATTTTTAAATAAGAGAATTAAAAAAAGAAACAATGAATCCATAGAACAGAACTGTGAATCTAACTTTTAACTTGAATTTGGATGAAGTATCAAATGTTGGAGAACACAGTTTAGGTTAATTCTGCAGTTAGAGTGTTCATACTTGACAAGTGGAGAGGAAGAGACATAGTACTTTTAAGAAAAAAGTTCAAAGTTAAGAAATAATTTCATACTCCAGCCTTAGACTTCACAATAGTTTAACTCACTAATTGTCATTTCATGTAATGAATAGCACAAAAAAAAGTAAATTACAGCCATTGGAAACCATAATGATTTATAACACTGAATATTCACACAAAGTGCCAATATTTTTCATTTCACCTGAGCCTCATCTCCACATTTTTAATGCATAGGAATTCTAGAAGGACAAAATCTAGCAACCAACAAACTTTACAAGAAACAGACTGAAAGTTTATAATGCCCACGTTAGGAAAAACTAAATACAAACGATCAAAATTATTTAGAAATACAGAAGCTCTCATTCTTTTTCATCAAAATCCAACATCTGCACTTCATTATGGAACTCTTAGAAACAAAGCTGTTCCTACATATGTTCTGCAACATCACATAGTATCTTTGGAAACATACTGTATTGCCCTGTGTTAGAGTGATATAGGCCAGCTGGCATGGCCATTGCAGGAATTCCAGAAGGCACTCCTTCATCATCTGACTTTTCTTCTTCAATCTTCGGTATTGCAGGAGCATCTGATGAGAGTTCATTCAAAATTTTTCTTAAAAAAAAAAAAGAAGATAATTTTATACATATAAATTCCATATCCATGAGAAAAATAAGGTTTTTATCAGACAGTTTTGCTGTAATATACAAGCTGCCTTTAAAAATTCAAATTAAAAGTCCTTACCGGTATGAAGGCCTTCTTGAAAGTATTTCCCTACGCTTTTGAGAATCAACTATCCCTTCTGATTCTGCAGATTCATCTGCAATCGATGCTGCCTGTAATAGTAAAGTTTCTGAAATTCATAACTTCATAAAAAAAAAATATAGCAACAGAGTAAAAGACTATTTAAAAAAAACCTTCTATGCTTGCATACATGAAGTTTGTGCACTTATTTAATGACTATTCATGTGATCTTGGACTTCTTTTACCAATGCAAGTCATAAATTATGAGGTTAGCAACATACAGTCATTTAGATGACATAGTCTATTTGAAAGAAAAAAAACCTAAATAATCCAGGTTACTTTTTTGTAAATGACACCTAGAAAAAGTACTGAAGATGCATTTCTTTAAATATAGTATACATTTTAATTATCTTTTAAAGTGAAATTAAACATTTAAAATACAGAATATTGCACTGATACACCTTAAAGAACAGTATACAATACAAAAGCCTCTTCACAACCACACCAAAGCTATTTAGAAAATGCATTTATTTACACATTTATTACACTTACCAACACATATTCATAAATACAAATACATTGCTTAGCAATACTCTGCAAATTTCAGAACCCTCTGACAAAGTTCAGTGCCTCCTTTTCTTAGACCTTTATTAGCAGTATTTTCGTAGGTTCTTTTTCTCTTAAAATTACCTGAGACAATGTTAAGGCCTGGAGCTGAATCACACTCTTTACCAGCAACTATCTTATTATACAGAACTGAAAGTGATTAGTGTACAAGGAAAACACCCTATTTTCTTGATTTTACTACTCAGAACTGCTGGAACTTAAGATTTCCAAACTGAAACAGTACAGTAAAAGCTAGTGTGGAAAATGACCTTTTCACATAAAGACAGACCAGACTGCAGTTTCAGAATAAGCACTATGTTAAGCTAACACTGAACAAACATGAGTTAAGTGACTAGAAGGCTCAAGTGTTTGAGCTGGAATCACTGTAGGCAGCACAGGGAAGTCAAGGAAGAACTCCAGAATTATTGCGGCTGCCAGACCTGGGTGCTTGGTGCTAGAAATAAATCTGTAAAACTACACCTTGAAAAAACTACCGGTTATTGCAGAATGAAATTCTCTTCACACTGGTTAATTCTATTACTAATTCTATTCCAGTTTTATGTAAAAATACTAAATGTAGCCTCATTTTGCTGGGTAGTATGTAGGAAGCTTCATTAAAACTCTAAACTTGCCTAATAAAAGACCATCCAGAAATAATGAGAGGTATGCACTTCTGCCTGTCTACAGATGTATAGCTCCAAACCAGACTTCAGAGCTGCCTGGCAGAGATACAAGAGCTTCAGGAATTTTGTATCCATCCTTCTGGAGGATGGACCAATGCTGACCAGCAAAGAGATCGTCTGAAAGTAATCTCCCCCCAGTACCCTACAGTGATCTGCTTGTCGATTGACCTTCAAGGCTCTGGCACAAAACTTCAAAACTAAGTATTACATAGCCAACAGCCTGGACATCCTCTCCCAAAACAGAGCTCTCATTCTGAAAGGGGAGATGGAAGGGAGATAAAAAAAATATGTATCTAATTGCTTCAGGACAAACAGCAAGACAACAAGCCCCTTAGTGCCTTTAAACCTTCCCATCCCGCTAAGGGTTACCTATACCCACCCCTGGTTTGTGAAGATGGCCAAAAAAGTCAGGAACAGTCATACTTTGGGAAGAAGGTAAGGAAACCAAAAGGCAATTTAAGCATTTTAATGTGGAAGAGGGTATTTTGTGGAAGAAATGTCAAAAGTTCTAATTTTCGTCAAAACAAATAAACTTAATGTTCTAATAGCAAGCAACCACGGTCGCAATGCTGACCAGTGAAAAACAATGTCATTTTTTCCTGGACATCATTCAGACCTCAACTTCACTAAACTGCTGTGGTTTTTGAACAAACTTAACTTAGTCTGCCAATAACTGACGCACTACAGAGAGGATCAAGTAGAAAAGTCAAATAATAATCTTAACTTCAAACATTCCAACAAGTAAAACAACATTAACAAAATAGTAAGGAACATGATATAGATAAGCCTTCCCTTAATCCAAAACCCAACAGCATTACAAGAAAAAAGGTTGAACATTTTCCAGTTTAAAGCTGCAGGTGTTAGAGGGAGAAGTCAAGCAAACCCTTAACATCAACTTTCAGCATACTTTTTTTTTTTTTCTTGTAAAGTAAACTGATATTGTTTCCCAAGTTCCCTACTTTCTGGCAAAGATACAGTATCAAGTTAAAGCCAAATGATCTGAAGGAAATGCCAGGTGGCAGGATAAATTACTTAAGAGGATCACAGAAGGCTAAACAACCTGTGTAATGGAGTCTTTTACAGCATCTTCAAGCCCTTCTTCTAGAGTCACCTTATTTGCTATTACCATGCTCAAATGGCACCAGAGCAAAACCCTGGAACTGACTAGTCAGTATTAATCAGGGCATAGCTTTCCTCTCTACTCCTTTGGGAAAGGGAAAACAGCCAGAGTTTACTCAATACAACAAATAGACAACTTTCACTCCCCTAAGACAACACAGCAGCTGGCAAGAGATTCCAAAGAAATTCCTTCTTCTGAGCTTTGGAGCAATATGCATCCTGACTACACTTACTTGAAGAAAAGCAGTGACAGCAACCTGGAATAACTGCAATATGCTTACCTAATGAAGTTTGCTCTGGTAAATTACAGTTAGAAAGAATTCCATTTTAAAAAATACTTATTTTGAATACTTTGCTTTGAGTTCAAGTTTGACTTGTCTCTTGACAAGTCTCTTGACATCTACTGCACCTCTTTCAATAGCTAGAAATTCAAAACCTTGCAAGTCCCATCTACACCTACTCCTTACAAATAAAATATTCAGTATTTTGCCAAGGTTTTATTCTTTTTCTCTAACCTCTAAAATAAATCCTACTTACGTATGCCTTCTTATTCATTGCGCTTGAAAGCTAGTAAGTCTGAAACATTGAAGGTGGCTTCACAAGAAGACCAACAATGCATGTTATTTCCTTAACATGTTCAATGACTACAGGTCAAACAGCTCACGCATAACAGGTGTATACAGCCTTTCTTATCAGAGATACCAATTCTATCTGCAAAGAGCAATTCAGTTGACATTTCACAATCAGATTTTAAGAAAACTAGAACAAAGGCATTCTTAGCTACAAGAAAAAGGCCAATGGGAGGCCAAGTCATTTTTAAAACGTTGCAAGTCAATTTTCTCTGGTCTTTTTCCTATTTAAAAGCTCAGGAATATCTTAAGCATTTTGCACTGGTCCTTGTTTTTCAACATCAGCAACTTTAAATATGTGAAGATTTGCCAAATACATGTTTACGTTGAGGCTGCCCTTATTTTTGGTCTTTTCATATCCATACCCACAAAAAGCAATACCAGATGGTCTAAAAGGGCCTGCTAAAACCAACAAGTAATCATTTCACTACAACACATTTACTTCCATTACACCTAGATCCTCTCCAAAAATAGTGTATATTTGCAAATTTATGAGTACACAGTCTCATTAGAAAAGTGATGGTCATAGAATTAAAAGAAAAAAAAACAGACATAAAAACTGCAAGGTACACTAATGTAAGGCCACATTACTATACAAATTTGCTGTTTCATATGTTCAGGGTTCCAAGACACAATTTCTTACCAGGTAAACAGGAAGCATTAAGGAATCACTACACAGTGCTTGCAGAGCTGCTACTGGTTGGAAGTTTGCCACCTAACTCCCCATTTCCTGCACCTTATGAGTAAATCTTACAGCACTGGTAGGAATGAAGAGAAACTGGAAATGGAGTTGGGGGGAAGAGTTATCAGTTACCAAATATTCATGAAAATGTAACAATAAAAGAGCTAACCTGAACAGCTTGCATGTGTGGTGACTGAATGACTGAGGGCTGTGTGGCTTGAATGACAGCCTGGCCATGAACTGTTTGACCAGAAGGCAAATGCACTAGAGTTAGAGCTGGAGATCCTCTTCCAGCACTTGATGCAGCTACAGAAACCTGCAAAAATTACAACCATCATGTTTAAGTAACATGCCTTAAGACTTCAGCAGATGCTTTTAGAAGTGATACTAAACAAACTTGTTTTGATGCCATATTTAAAATAGCTTAGATGTGTGTAGTTATCACACATAGAAAGATACTAGTTTTATTAGTAAAAGTTTGGTGGGTGTCTTTGTAAATGGTATGGAAAGCTTAAATCTGTCCCCTAACAAATTGAAAATCTTTCTTCTTTCCTTTTTTTCCTGTGACTTCATGTTTTCTTTTTAAGTAGAAACAACCCTAAGGTATCACACACTAAATCTGCTGTTGCTAGCATGAAGGTTAGGAAGAAATACAATAATATCAATATTTGCTGAACTAGTATGTCACTGCAACAACACACAGGGCAGAATGTCTTAATCAGGAAAAAATAAATTAAAAAAAAATGAAAAGAAAAAAAAGCCAGAACTGTTTTCGTTTTGCTTGCTTTGCTAGGCAAGAAGGTAGGCATTCCAGATAGATGTTTCCTCAAGAGACAAGAGAACTATTAAGACAGCAAAAAAACACCAACTCTGTTAAATAAAGCAATACACTGATTTCTAAATTGATTTAGTTTAATAAACACTCTTTATATATACATTTAGATATCAAGAAAAACAGTGTTGGAGTGGGAGTGTATCAATATTTCAATATGACAACAAAAATTAAAGAACAGCTGAATCTTCTTTAAGCCTAGCACAGCTGAAGAAACTCTTCCATCCAGTAATAATTTGATCCCTTTTTCTGATGATGTATTAGAGCACACACAGCTTTCCCCAGCCCTTGGTTCTAAACCATCAGTGATGAGGATGGGTTAAGAAATAGTTATACACCTATACGCTAAGAAATAGTTCAATATTTATGTTGTTCCTGTTAAGTCTATTAACAGAAACAAATCCTGAAGCAAAGGGAAAACACTACGATGTCAAGTTCTGGGTGATGAAGCATCTCTAAACTCAGAAGAGAATGACAAACATAAATCATATGACAGTAACAGATCTTGTGTTTTTCAAAGCAAACTGCATTGAAAAAGCCTTATTTCTATATTCTGCATGCACAAGAATAGACCCTGACTCATATCTAAAATTCTGGTATTATTCCCTTCCCAGCTTTGTTCTCAGACCCAAAAGGTATCTGGTATGAGAAGTAAAGGTAAGAATAGATGACAAAGAAGAGAAAAACATGATGAATGAATAAAAGTTAAAGAAAGTTTTCTGTTTTTCTGTGTTCACACTGAAGGGATTTTTAAATACCAAATATTAAAGAAGCTTTCACTCCTGAATGATTCCTTGTCTGGGAAACATTCCTTTCTTTAGAGAAAGTTTTCAACTGCTATTAAGATGCACTACTATCAAAAAGACCAGATGTTGGCTCAAATTATCTTGAAGAAACAATGTTTATAGGAAACAGAGACAGGATCTTGTCAACATTTACTATGTGATTGTTCAATTGTCATGGTAAACTGAACCACTTTTAGGGAAATAGAACAATTGAGGGCATTCCCTGAAATGGAAACAATTATTCTTTAAATGACATTTAAATGGCTCCTGGGTCAGAGCAATCCCAGGCACAGCTACAGGTTGGGCAGAGAAGAGATTCAGAGCAGCCCTGCGGAGAAGGACTTGGGGGTGTTGGCCGATGAGAAAATGAACATGAGCCGTCTTCAATGTGTGCTTGCAGCCCAGAAAGCCAACCGTATCCTGGGCTGCATCAAAAGGAGCGTGACCAGCAGGTCAAAGGAAGTGATCCTGCCCCTCTACTCTGCTCTTGTGAGACCTCACCTGGAGTATTGTGTGCAGTTCTGGTGTCCTCAACATAAAAAGGACATGGAACTGTTGGAACAAGTCCAGAGAAGGGCCACGAGGATGATCAGGGGACTGGAGCACCTCCCGTATGAAGACAGGCTGAGAAAGCTGGGCCTGTTCAGCCTGGAGAAGAGAAGGCTGCGTGGAGACCTCATAGCAGCCTTCCAGTATCTGAAGGGGGCCTATAGGGATGCTGGAGAGGGACTCTTCATTAGAGACTGTAGTGATAGGACAAGGGGTTAACAGGTTAAAACTTGAACAGGGGAAGTTTAGACTGGATATAAGAAGGAAATTCTTTCCTGTTAGGGTGGTGAGGCACTGGAATGGGTTGCCCAGGGAGGTTGTGAATGCTCCATCCCTGGCAGTGTTCAAGATCAGGTTGGACGAGGCCTTGGGTGACATGATTTAGCGTAAGGTGTCCCTGCCCATGGCAGGGGGGTTGGAACTAGATGATCTTAAGGTCCTTTCCAACCCTAACTATTCTATGATTCTGTGATTTAATGGCAACATGTAAACAGGACATACGAACCTTCTTCCCAATCTAAAAACCAAATACTAATATTATTATCAGATAGGTATTTGAGATTGAGATCTAGAAAGTCTCCAGAATCTGAAGAGTATGATCTATTTTGTGTCACAGTTGACATCATCCTAAACCCAAGCTTCAAGGACAGACAGATCAGGTTAAATGCTTACAAAATATGCTAACTTTTCAAAACATTACAAAGGTAATTTCATCAAACCTTTCCACTTACTACTATCTTCGCAAGAGCTGAAATCTGATACAATACTCTGTGTATCAGAAAGAACATTTTGAGTACAACACAAAGAAGTACAAGGCGAACAGTTTATGAGTTTCTTTTCAGTACACAATGGGTCAGGCACCTACAATCAGGCAGTAATCCAGTACTCAAGATTAAAAACCACTACATTCATTTAAAGCCACTTATTCAGTAGAAACACGCAAGAAAAAGAGAAAACCATACTCTTTTAGACTGAAGTTTACAACATGACAGATGAAATCATTTTGTTCCCAATAATTCAGGCAAGAGACTAAATGGGGGATAGAGGTGAGGGAAGAGAAGACAGTAGCATTTTAAAACTGGATCAAACCAAAACCAATTTGCTTGTTCATTTACATTTATATCCATTTTAAACAGTTCAATTTAATTGCTTTTTGCTGAGTTTCCACATATATCCAAAGGTTGCATAATGTATAACCTACACATTTTTCTTTAAAATGTCTGCAATTATTTTGTTTTAGGTTTGTTTTCTATGACTAAGACTGAAATAAAATATTTCCAACTTGTGGATCAAAATTGTTTTAATGATTTCTAACATTTATAAAAACGCACATTTCCCTTTGCATTGTTTTCAAATTGAATATTCTTCTGTTAACTAAAATACCAGTACCTTTTGATGCTATCTTATATAAATGCTGACTGAAACAGACTTGGCAAAAAAATTACTTTCTGACATCAGTGATGAGCAATGCTACCTTTAACATCATTACTTCAAGGGCTGCCTGGCACAAAGACTGAAAACAATTCACAGAAGCAACTCAGGAACACAAAGGGGAAGGGGAAGCATAACACATTAAGCGTCTGGTTAAAGAGTGTAAGGGTTATGTCCCTAGCAATGGCAAAGAGACTTAGATCTTGTAATGTCCTTTTGGATTCTTTCCTCTTAGGTATGCAACTGTTAAGTCTAATGGTTTCAACAAGTATCAACCATGTATTCCGTTGGCAAAAGAAGATCATGAACTATCTTCATACTGAGGTTCATAACCTTCATAAAGACATTACTCATCATTATCTGATTTCAAGATGCACTGCCCATCTGAACAGTCATACTGTGGATAAACGCACTCTCATTGCCCAAGGTCAGATAACATCTCCCTACATAGTACTAGAGGTTACATCCACACTCAACCCCTCATGCCTTAAACATTGCTGATATGAAGTGCACAGTACAGAGCTTCATCCAAGTACTGTCCCTGCTGTAGAATCTAAACACTACAAGGACTCCAGAAGTGAAGTGAAAAGAAAAGTACTTATGGGAAAGGAAAAGACAAGGCAAACCCATCCTGAATTCACCTAATGAAAGAGCAAAGCATTCACTGTACTCAGGCACTGAGTAGCTTCTACAAGTAAAAGCTGAAGATAGGGATGTTTTGGTCAATTCCACAGCTAATGTCAAAAAAGCAGCACATGGTTTTAAGGAAGACAAGGTTAGGCCGATTTCAGTCATTTGGTGACATACCTTAAGTAATCATAAAATGGTGACAAGGCTGCAGGTTTATAATCCTCTAACATCAGCTTAGCTAAATATCATGGACTTGCATTTGGCAGACTGATTTTATAGCCATACCTAAAACAGTCTGTCAGACTTCTGCAGGGCTCAATCTGTTGGGAGCAAGATTTAACACAAGGTTTGATGGCAAGAGGCCACAAGGATAATACCCCTTAGGTGCTAAACCTGAGCAGTGCCAACCTGGAATGGCTATGCACTACAGGCTCTGGAAAACTCTGACAGCAGTTCTCATATTGTAAATCTCTATCAATATCTAGTCCAGGACCAGCATGGAAAGGTCAAAAGATGGTAATTCAGACCAAGGCAGAAGACAACTCTACTGACAGACAACAAGACAAAGTTCACAAAAAGTGATTCAAAGAACCAAACAAAGATGTAGGATTACAGGAAAAGAAAAAAATCACAACTGAAAGTACTTTTGTCAAATCTGAAAAAGGTCCAAGTACATTGCTCTTACATTTTTACAGTTAGATTTAGTGTAGCTGAGCACAGGACAACACATAATGCAATAAGGCCTCTAGAAATGCTGCAAAAGGAACATCTAATTTCTCTGTGAATACCAATCAGATATATAACTGCTCCAAGATACAAGTTTGGCTACCACAGCATTATCAGAATATTCCAAATAGAGTTAGCTTCCTCTTAAGAACAGCCCTGTATGTATTCATGTAAGATCTGTGCATGTGAGCGAGGACTTATGGAGCCCATCTCAAAACAGGTGGAGAAATATTCAATCTCGCACCTTTGTTCTTCACTGAAAAAAGGCATTAAGCTTCTCTACAGGTTTTCTGTACATGTCCAACAGCTTCTAAAGACAATCACCAAAATTTTTATGAATTAATATTTTCTTACCCACTTCTTTTGGAGGCTGGATCTTATTGAAGTGACATTGAAAACATATTTAAAACAATACTGTGTCAATTCATTAACTGGCTGAAAGTGAGGGATGCAAGAAACTCAGCTATAAATTATTTCACATTACTTATTTTTGTTTAAAAAAAGTAACCTTTTCAAGATAGAAAAATGACAATTTTGCCACAGTGGATGAAAGATGCGTCTCATTTTTTATATTTCTAATTCACTCATTTCTGCTTTTGCAGAGGTAATTTTACTTTCATCACCAAAAATGCATTAGCAGTATCTATTACACAAGCTAGGGAGAAAACAAAACAAAACAACAAACAAATAAAACAAACAAGCAAACAAACAACAACAAAACCCCACAAACCCCCAAACCATCTTTTCTCTACTAATAAAGTAAGAAAATAAAACACATGAAATTCCATCTGAACATAAAATTCCTACCCCTTTTTACTGTGAGGACAATCAACCACTGGCACAGGTACCCAGAGTGGTTGTAGAGACTCCATCCTTGCAGATGTTCACAACCCAACTGGATATACTTTCTGACATCAGTGATGAGCAATGCTTTATCATTACTTCAAGGGCCGTCTGGCACAAAGACTCTCTGGCACAGTCCTTGGCAGCCTTGGCTGGCTGAACCTGCTTGTGCAGGGGGATTGGACCAGATGATTTCAAGAGATCCTCAACTATTCTGAGATTCTTACAATACACAGAAAACTATAAATACAGTACTTAAAGATAACATATTAAAATGCTTCACTTTTGACTTGACAAAACCAAGGTTGAAACACTATTTGGCTGAAAAAAAAACCACAAAATAAACAAAAAAGAAAACCCCAGAGATGTCTGTTAATTTCAGTGATCATGGATGGAGCACTTCTCCTATGAAGAAAGGCTGAGAGAGTTGCCGTTGTTCAGCCTAGAGAAGAGAAGGCTCTGGGGAGACCTTATTACGGCCTTTCAGTACTTAAAAGGGGCCTAAAGAAAGACAGGACCTGTTGTGACAGGACGAGGGGTAATGGCTTTAAACTAAAAGAGGTGAGAATCAGGCTGGATATGAGGAAAAAATTTTTTACAATGAGGGTGGTGAAGCACTGGCACAGGTTGCCCAGAGAAGTGGTGGATGCACCATTCCTGGAGACATTCAAGGGCAGGCTGGATGTGGCTCTGGGCAACCTGATCTAGTTGAAGATGTCTCTGCTCATTGTCAGGAGTTGGACTAGATAGCTTTGAAGGTCCCTTCCAACCCAAACTATTTCATGATTTGACCTTTAACCCAGTCATTCTTTTCTCACATTTCTGCACATCTGCAGTAAATTAGTAGGGGAGATGTTTGGAAGTTAGTCCAAGGGACATTTCAGTCACTTTAAGTTGTTGTTTTCTCTTAACTGCACTCCTCCAGAGGTCGAAGAGGGAGAAAGAACTACCTGCACCCTTCTGTAACAGTCAAAATACACAGACTCTGGACCAGCAGCACAGCCAAGAATTCCTCATAAACACCCTAATCTTCCTATCCTGCACCAGCAAAAGTAGACAGATGTCCCACATGCGGCCCCTGCCTTGAGCAGGGGTTTACCTCACAGTGTCTACCTCCAACCATCACCATGACAAAGCATCTCACCTTCTGAGCTTGCCAGGTAGGAACATAAGCTAAGAAAGTCCTCCTCATCTTAAACCAAAGAAATGTCACAATAAAGTCTTTCAGCAATAAGCTTTCTGCCTGTTTTACTGAAGGAAATGCTGTGGCAGTTCAGCCTCAAGGCTCTAAGGGGAGGTCCGGACTCCCAGCTGCGGCCTGCAGGCCCTGGCCTGGGGAACAGCAGTGAGGGGGCAGCCAGTGAGGCCTGGAGCACTGCTGGACAGCTGAGGGGGCAGGGCTGTCCCCTGGAGGCCCCCTGCTTCACTGCTGGTTAGACTGGCACAACTGCATCAACGCCAGTTTTCTGGCACTGTCCATCCCAAGGAAGGGAAATCGCCTCCAGCTACGAGTGCAGAGCAGTGCTGGCTCCCTGGGCCATTTGACCAAAAAGAGGGACTCCCAAATGTAAACTCTCAACTGTTATCCTGAGCCTTCAAACTGAAGTGCACGTGTTTCATTTTAGTGCTGATGGACTGAGATCCATTGGTACTTCAGTTACTAGTTCTAATTGAAACATTTGAGGCCTATTGCAGTGTGGCTGAAGCTTCACACGTACTCAAGCATTAAATGCAGATAAACACAAAAAAATGTACTCCCTGGGAACCCATCAGAAGCCTTCCAACATTATTAGTGGCAGCTTTGTCTCTAGATCATCATGAAAAATCCCAAGTGACAGAATTGACAGGTATTTTCTTCAGAGACTATTGCACATGCCAATAGATTTTACATGTAAATCACACTGTGAAGTTAGGGCACAAAATCTGAACTGAACTATCAAAGAAGAAATATGGGGATTACATCTACAGAGCAAACCAAATAAACTTATTGGTTTCATATTCCATTCTTACAGGAAAACAAACAAACAACCCCTCCTACCCTCCCTCCAAAAACCCTGCAGTATTCCTAATGCTGCACATATCGAAACCACAACAAATGCCATAGGTTACAAAGCTAACAAATAAGCATTCATAAATATTTTGCAGTCTACTTTGTGTCTGAAAGAGCCCATAAAAAGCAGCTGCATTCAGCCTGAAAATGCAGATCAATTATCTAACATACCAATACATGCATCAAAACTTACCAAGTAACTTCTAACTTCCAGTGATGAAGAAATTCTACAAGATGTCTTTTAAATCAGTTCCTTTCTTTCATAAAGTGTTTTTGAAGATCCTTCTAAGGGGTCTATACGGCTTCCTGAAGTTATAAATCTTAGCACTGGCAAGTATGCTACCTCTCTTAAGCACTGAACCTTTCAGTACACATTTTTAATGTTTGAGGGTTTATTACTATGTCATCTTTCATCCATTAACTAGCAAAGAATAATCCAGGTATGACTACCATACAGAATATGTATATTTTTAGTACTTCAGACACTGTAATTGGATGCACAGGGATAAAACAAAATAAGCATACATTAAAAATGTACTTCCGAAAGAATTAAACACATTCTGTACAAAAATTAGAACTAGGGAAGAACCATGGTTATTTTTAATTCATATTTTAATTTTTGTTATACAACACTTCTTCAAGATACAGATGTTTTAACTATGTTCGATCTTGAAAGCACCTTAACTCTTTAAGACCCTATCCTCATCTCCATAACAAACACAATCATCTTGGAAAAGTGAAAAAGAAAAAAAAAAGTGCCTACCATTCAGTCTGAAAATCCTGGTCTCCTAAAAGTGCTACTTTATAACAGACCTGGTGTTATACTAGCTCTTAGTTAAATACCACATGCGCAGTTTTCCACATACCTTTCCTATTTTTTCCTATTTAATAACAAGACTTACAGAACAAGAGAACTCCATATAAATGAATCACTCAAAAATCATAGCTATTCTGAATACCTACCTCTTTATTGATTCTTCTCATCATTCCATATTTCAGCTTACCTCAGACCCTTGAGAAATATGACTTCGGCCTGGCTGATTCTGAAGACGAACAGCATCTCTCTCTGGCATACAATCCCCTGCACTGTCATCCTGTTGTGATTCAACCATTTCCATGGTCATCTGTCTAAAAGTAAGCACATGCACATCTAAATAATGCAGTACAGGGAGGTATATCAGACACATAGGGAGAAAAATGCAATTCCAGACCATTTTATATTTGGAGGAGACAACTAACAACTTAACAGAAAATAAAAGATTCCTTTAGAAACTCCAGACTAACCAAGGTCCTTCCAGATTAACTGAAGTCCTTCCTTTAATATGAGGTTCCCCCATATTAAAATATTCATTCATATAGCCAGGAGCCCTAAAACAAGAACTTTGGAAAGCCACAAGGAGAGGCAGTACTGGAAATGGCTCTCAGGAGAGGGACAAGCACAGAGGCCTAGGCTCCTCTGCAGTGAGTGCTCCAGAGAAGCCCCAACAGCACTGCTCACAGCAGGATCCTTGTGCTTCACATCTTCCACTGGCCAAGGCTCAAGCTGTCCAGCAGCCATGTGCTGCTATGGCCCTCTCAAACCTTTCAAGATACCAAACCTCAGCTGGGATCTAGAATTGAATTGCCTGTAACTACTTGGAGCTTAAGACACATGATTCTTCCCACTCTACAGCTTTAGAAGAAGGGTAAATTGCATACAGGAGTAAGCAATTCCTTGACCCTCAATTTAAACTATGAGTTTAAATGCCACAGAGAAAGCTTCCAAATATATCTGCTATATAAAAATGCAATTACCTGGCAGTTGCTTTTCTGTATTTCTTGACATACTTAGTCATACCGGAAGTTGTGAGTTTTAAAACAAGAGCTTGGTTCTCTTCGGCTCCCTCTCTCTCTCCTACCAAAGCCTGCACTGAAGGTGCAACATTGAACAGGTGATGTCACAAACATTGCCACAGCAATAGGTCAGTTTACAAACAGAACAGAGACAGGACAGGGTCAAGCAGAGAACCCTGCAGCATGCTCCCACCTACCTACTTAAACAAGAAACTGAGGCCACAAAAGGGAGATGCTACAGTTGTGGGATTTAAGAGGCAGCAAATCTTGTTTCCTCTCTGTTGGTTATTGTAAGTCAGGGATGGCAAGCCCATCTGAACTCAAAAGTTCAACTCTTTTATCTGGCTGACAGTTCCTGCAGTTTCTGCTCAGGTCCTACACTAAGAAATGGAAGAGATGGGGAAGGAAGCCTCCCACGTGCCTGACCCCAAGTTGCACATGTTAAAAGTTAACTACATTAAAATTAATTAAATGTAAACCCAGCTCCATTTGCTGCACTATTTTACAGAATATTCCACAATTTTTGAGGAGAATAAATAATTCTTTTTATATTGCCCTTTTTGCATAGAATAAAGGCATGAAAAAAACAAAAGGAATCCAGTCAAAAGATGCCAAGAAGCATAGCTCAAGCTTATATTCCTCCAATGGTATTCTGCAGACCAGACTTGGCTGCTAGCAGCAGCCAAGCTGTACACATTCAAGAATTTATGGGTTAACATTAGTGTTTCTGCCAAAAGAATTTACATAATCTATGCCAGTATCAATTCAGATTAGATTCAGGAGACATTTTACACCTAAAATCTTTTTACATTCCTGTCCTGTTAGTTTCTTATTACCTTTTTCTTTAGATACAATCTAATTAAAGATCTACTGAAATTTACCAAAGTTGAACAACTCTGGGGAGAATGTTTTCACCAAGTTTTCCACCATAATTTTCCAAAACAAGATGTTTATCATTCCAGTTTTATGCATAACAATAATAAAGTAGGAAAAAAAAAAAAGTTCCTACTTAGTAAGCTAGGACCATCCAGAGTCTCAAACATGAAAGCTCCACCTGTTTCATGTACAAATGCCTCCATAAGCTACACAACATCTCACACACCAAGGAAAATTAAATCATGCATAGGTATTGGCAAAATATTAATTGCAAAATCTCTCTTCCTAAAGGCGAGACTATAGTCAGAATTAATTCACTTTAGACAGGTCCTGAAGTAATTTCTTAACCAAAGCCATCTGTCATACATAACCTACTGTTAGGGAAAAACAAAACAAAACACCACAAGTGCTTTTATTCCCATTGAGTGCATTGCACAGAAATTCTACATAGAGCACCATTTTTCATATTCTAAAAATAAATAAATAAATAAAAATAGGGTTTCGTTTCTAAATTTTAGCATTATTCCTGATTGCAGAACATTGTAATAAAAAAAAGAAAAATAACATTAATTTTACTACATTGATTATCAAGATATTCCTCTCCAAGTCTTTTCATCTGCTGTGATCCAATTACTGAGTTATTAAATAACTATGAAAAGAGCATCAGTGCAGCAGAAATAAAAAGTTATTCCTAGTGTTTTAAAAAAATACAGTAAAAAGGACTATTTTTTTAGATTATCTATATTAAATTAGAAAAACAACAGCAAGGGTTATACATGCCAGTGAAATGACAAATGTAATTAGGACTTACAACATACATGAAAAACTCAAGAATTTAAACAGATTTTCCATTTATAATTTTATAATTTCTCACTCATAAATGATTCCCTGTTTTAAATCTTAGGCAAAGTGGAGTAAATTTTGAAAATTTGTATACTGTTTTTAATTAGCACTTTTTACTGACAGAAAATGCAACTGTTGCCCTAGAACATAGCAAAATACTCTTTCTAGACAGCCTAAAATACACATCTTTTTGACAATGTGGTAAATCTAGTAAACTTGTGAACAGAGACTCGACTAAAAATGTTTTCCAAACATGAAGATCTAACTATAGGCTATAAAACCAAAACAAAAATAACAAAGAGCATAGTAATTTTAAAACAGTTATCTTGTTACACAACTTCAGTGAGAAAGATGACTACAGACAAAATGTAACACATCTCTTCGGTAGACATAATATAGGGGATTATTGCCCCTGGAGGTGAAGCTCAGCCAAAGTCATTTCAGCCCACAGGCCTGGAAGCAGTACAGCCACACACAGCCGTGTCACTTCACATGGGCCTGTGCACAGCTCAGGACCAAGCATGCTGAGAAACTCCTGAGTTGCATAGTCCAGGTTAGCACCATGCTAGCGCACCCTCATAAACTCAGATTACTATAACCTAAACTGTACAGGTTTTGCATTTTCTGGGTTATCTCATAAATAATTTTACTAAATATATCAAACCGTTTTTAATAAGCATACAGAAAAACACAGAACAAGATTGTAATTATGGCTGGGTTTTTTTCTAAAACACCAGTAATATGGACTGCGGTAAGAAACCGTTAATAATCTGATTCAGAAATTACCAAAATAAACAGTTTCTATATGTATTGCACTCAAAAAGTCTACACTGCAACAGAATTATAACATCTATTGCTTTTAAGTTTCAAAGAAAAAAATATATATATTTTGACAATCACTTAAAATATTTTATAAAAGTGTATTAGTAGTATATCACACTTTATGTTCTGTTTTAAAGGAAAACCAAGCAAACAGTTACAAAGTATATGCTCTCAGGTCCCATTTAAAATTACATGTTTTTCTTCACTGTATGATTAATTATATACAAGCTTCAGTCCTACATTTGGTATTAGGTCATTTTTTACATTTTGTACCTTGGTTGCACAGCAATTTTAAATATCGGTCAGGATTTTTAATTTAATGAGTTATGTCTCTCCCCTCCCATAAAGAGGGGGCAAAGGAACGGCATTTCAGAATGCAGGGAGACAGCTGCTCCTTCCTAAAAAGTAGCAAACCTTCAGGATCAGGCAGGTTTTAACTGTTAACTAGCTAGTAACATTCCAATACATATTAGCATATGTTTACTGCAGTCACCAAGACGAAGGTACAGTAGGTCAGTAGCAGGTAAGCACCGATTACGGAGATATATATAGTGCACATTGAAAGCTTCTTCAGCTGATAGCAGCAGCTGAAGAAACATTTCTCCTGACAAATTGTCCTGACAGGACAAAACTGACAGGCAGCATCAGCTAAAGGAAAACGTTGCCCAAGTGACCTAGAAAATGGAAAGGGACTTATAGCTAAAGGTGTGAACCTTTTATACTTCTGTCTATAGATGAAAGCTGAAGAATAGCATCCTTATCAAGGTGTGCTCTTGTGCAATAAAAAGAGAACACAAAAAAATCCCTTAACTTTACCCCAATATTCCTCTTTGGTTTATATCACTGAATCTTAATACAAGTAATGCCTACAGGTGAAATTAGGCTACATAAGCAAACTGGTATAACATTTTGCAATATTAAAAATGTGCAACCATCTAATTAAATACCCAGAGACATTTTAAAGACAACTTCTTTATTTCAACAACACTGTATACATGAGAGACTGTTTACAAAGGTAGCTTATTACAAAAAAATTGTAAGGGGCTATGGAATACATTTCAACCCCTGTTCCAGATCTCTTTGTAGGCTTTTACTCACAGGGAAGTTACTAGAGAGCAAGGATGCGAATTTACAAACACCTATTTTGCATTTATTGATGAAACAACAGTGTGAAAACTCAGAATGCACTACTTTCAGAAGATTGTTGTTTTCAAATATGAAGCCTGTTATATTTTACTACATTGCTTTGCAAAGCACACTGGTTGGTAAGGTGGTCACAGCATTCAGCCAGGTTAAAATGAGCAACAGCACAACAGACCTAATTCTTAAAGTGTAATCTTTCTGTTAAGTTTTCAGTATCAGCAAAACAGGAAGTATCTTGTGTGCCCTAAACTCTAATATGCTTCCTCATTTTCTTCCCACTCCTTTTCTTTCAAAACTATCTTCACTCTCAAAAAAAAATTTTAAACCCAAGTCTGCGATGACTGTAAGTACAAGTATGCTACCTCTCACTTTGCATCTGCCACCTCAATAATAGAAACAAGGCAGTGCTGAGTCTGCTGTGAAGAGGATGAATGGCCCTCGTTTAGAAGAGTCCAACCAGTTCCTGAATAAGTAAAAGGATGATTTAAGCTCCAGTACCTGTGGAATCTTTTAACATACAGCTCCACTCCGCCCCAAGGAAGATGCTGACATGACAGTGGTGGATTTAGACAGAACCCTCAAACCTTTAACAGGACCTAGGTATCACGAAGCCCACTGTGACCATCTCCCACCCGTTTTCCTGCCCCAGCTTGGGAAACCTTACGGGCAAGGATGTAATGAGGCCTACTGAGTTAAGAGAACGCCCTCAGGCACCATGGCTCACCCCGCACGGGACAGCATTCTCCCCTCCGCCGGAGCACCGGCTGTCTGACCGCAGCGGAAAGGCACGCTGCCCCGTCCCCTAACCTCGCCGGACTACGGACAGGGGAACCGAACCGCTCTCCCTCCCAAGCCTCGCCCCGGAGAAAGGGCCCGAGCCGCAGCTTGCCGGCTCCCGGGCTGTAACGGAGGAGGAGACCCCGCACGTCCCCTTCCCGAGCTCCTCACGTCTCGGGGCCATCAGCCAGAGCCGAGCCGAGCCGGGTAAGCGAGAGAGGCAGGCGGGCCCTGCGCGGCCCTTCCCAAGTGCAGCGCGCTCCCGGCCGCGGCGGGGACGCGCCTCCGCCCCGTCCTGCGCGCTCCCGACGGCAGGGGCTGAACCCAGCCGCACGGCAGAGCGCCCCCCTACCCGCCCTTGCCCTGCACTGCGCTGCGCTGCCCTCCGCACTGCCGGAGCTCGCCGCTGCCCGCTGCGCTCCCCCGCTCCCGGCCCGCGGGGGGTCGGGCTGCGCGCACACGTGTCCCCGCCCCCTCCCGCACTCACCCGCCGCCCTGTACGTGGTGCCCCCGTCACAAGGGGTGGGGGGGATTGGGCCGGGCGGAGCCGCACGTCGGTCTCACGTCAGCGCTGATGCAGCCGCGCCGCCGCGGGGGCGCTGAGGAAATGGCGTCTGCGGTGACTCCCAGCGATTGGCTGCGGGGCGACCAACGGCTGGCGCGCTGGCCAACAGTCGCCGCGAGGCTGTCGGCAGCGCCTCTCATTGGCTGGGGGGCGGGACGAGCCGTCTGGTGTGGGGGAAGGGCGGGCCAGCTAGGCGTCGGGTGGGGGGGCGTAGGTTGGTGGGCAGTTTACGTAGGTTGTGCGGAGCTGGCCAGCAGCCGCGGGTGCCGGGCTGCCTCGGCTCCGGACGGGCCGTGTGCCGTCAGCGGCACCACCCTGTAGACGGGGCTCGCACTCCAGGTGTGCGATAGCAGAGGCGCGGTGCCAGCCGCTCTCCGTCCCGATAAGGGCGGGCGGCCTCCCCGCAGGGCACATCCGAGGTGAGGCCGGCGCTTTCCCCGAACTGCCCCCGGGAAAGGGGGCGCCGCGCAGGCTGCTGATGTCTCCTTGGCGAGGTGCAAGGCTGAGGGAGCGGCCAGCAGCCGGGCGGTGGGACAGCCGTCCGCGAAACCAGTGCCCACAGCTCATTTATAGCTTCTTGTTACTGAAAGCACGTCCCATGCAACAGTCATTCGGAATACTGCCTATTGACACTGTGTTTTGTGTTCATTCTGCTAAATAAATCAGAAGTTGTCAGGGGATAACCAGCGGGAGCTGTACGCGTTATTTCCCCACTTGCTGCCACCGCATACATTCAAATGTCCTGAGTCATGTTTGGTTTGTACTATATGTTTGAGCGTTTCTCGTTCCAGGAAGTGTAAAGCCCGTATTCTCAGTTTTAATATTAAATGCCATAAATGCTTGTGCCCTAGACCCTCTTACAAGAGGTTTTTTAACATCGTATGTCCTACTGCTGTTCAGTACCTCACAAAGCAGTGTCAGAAGGAATTATACAACTGTATATTTTAGATTGTGTGTCTATACGTTTTTCTACTTAGATTCTGAAGTTACATATTTACCTATTTGTACTTTTTTTTTTTTTCTGTGAGAAGCTATTCAATAGTGTGCTAAATAAGAATGAAAAAACAAAGTTAATTTCACATGACTCATTGTGATTGAAGAATTGGAGGATGTGTGTGTCAGGATTGGTGATATGTCTGTGCAGGTCTTAGTCATAGAATGAAGAGAACCTGGTTATTAATTTCCTGTATTAAAAAAAAAAAAAAAAAGAAAAAGGTTTTTGCCTTTAAGCATTTAAGTTTGTTAATTTGACTCACAGAAGTTATTTAACACAATCAGAATCTCAATGTAGTGCAAAGAATACAATATTTTTCATGTCCCTAATACTTACACAAGTTTACAGTAATCATCCTACATTTCCTTTGTTGAAATATTGAACAACACCCCCTTCCTGTTTTCAGTTCTGCTTCCCTCCTTTTGTTTGTTGCATATACTTTATGTGTATGTTCAGGGGTTTAAATAGGAGTTTCTCTTCCCGTGATTAATAGCTTTCTGATTTGACAGCTAGCCCATTAAGTACAATATGCCCATTCATCAAATGAAGTGCTTTTCTACAAAACCTCTGGTCAATTAGAAAATATTTGATAGAACAATAAGATAATCAAATAAGCAGGTAAGTCTAAAACTACTGAGAATAACTGCTGAAGCCTTTGAAAGAAATTCCACCTTTGCTTAGTATACTCAAAAAGCCAAAAGTAGTGGTTTTGATAATGGTAGGACCTCACAAATGTTTTTAAAGATATAAGCCTGATTACAAACAGGACAAAATTTTGAATGAGTGTGGTAAATAATGGAAACCCCTGAAGTGAATTTTTATAAACAAGCTGAGAATTTTGATTGAACTCTGACAGTGTGGATTTGGCAAAGTAGTTCTTTTCTATTAGTTTTGAAGTAAATCATAAGCAGCTTTGAAATGTTCAACTAAGAATGCATTACTGTTTACTCCTTGTTTCTCGATAACTTAATGAAGTGTGTCAGAGGAGTGAGTGAACTGCAAAGGGATTTAGTCCGCCATGGTATAAGGACAAATGACCAGCTTCAGCTCTTGATACAGCTTCTTGAAGGTGATGGGCTGGAAGAGGAGGGCAGTGAAGAGGAAGTGTTGCATTCTGGCTGTGGCAGAGTTGTGGTTCTGTATTTGTTAGCTGAGGCCAAAACAACTGTTACAAAAGTGCATCACTTTACCTAAAATGGGTTCTAATTAAATTGGTATCAGTCCCTGATATGAACCAACTTAATGAACCAACTTAATAATATGTCTCAGAACAGAGGTTTGAAATCCAGGCACTTTGCTGCCATCAGAATGACCCAGGGGCATCTTCTCTCTAAACTGAAATGTGCAACCTGTTGATCTGTCCTGCAGGTTCAAGGAAGTATCTAATTGTTCAGTAGCAGTTACTTTTTAACTGGTTTGGGTTTTTTTGCCTTGGTGAGCAAGTTCTGTAAAGAATAGTGAAACTGAAAGAGCAATGTCAGTTTAAGTAGCCACCCCATTTGCCTCTGGCACCTCATTCCCAGACATTCGGTTACATTGACACCACTTTTTGGGCCAGAGCCCTGCCAGGGAAGTCATTCCGGTTAGATACAATGTATCAAGAAAGAACATTTCTTTGAACCTGTGTCAGTTCTTAAGTCAGACCTGCTGCGCCATGGCACTGAGAGAAGTAATACCTCAACTGAGGGGGAGGGTGAGTGTAATATATAAGCAGGCAGTTGAAAAAACTTCAGTTGGCATTGACACAAAAAGAAATATGATTCTCTTCACAGAGAACAGAAACACTTCACCAGTGCATATTACATCGATATGAATGCCATCTATGTCATCTTCAGACAACTGATTTACACACTGGGTCTTCACAGCTATCTTGAATAGACTTTTTTAAGCAATAGGGTTAAAAGAACTTGGTGCATTTCAGTTGTAATCTTAAGAAACACCTATGTAGTTTTCTTGTAAAAAATACATAGATGGTCATGGGATATGCAAACAGAAAAGGGGATATGCTACTTACATATGGTTTGTTAATCTATTTTCAATTAGAATTGAGACATTTGACAGTAATATAGGTTAAACTGACAGAAAAATATACTGGCATTCTATTTGAAATAATACTGGCAGTTAACTGTTTTTGCTTTGATTATGCACTATAGCAGTGCTCCCAGTATTGCCATCTTGACTGGCGTTGAAATGCTTGTTCTGTGATTTTTTTTCATCCCAGAGCCATTTGGTGTGTTACATATGACTCTTCATCCATTCCACACCTACACATCCTGAACATTTAGGAAGGATGAAATCTAACTTAGGTTAAAGAAGAATCTTTATGTCTTATTTATCAAAATCTTATGTCTAATTTATCAAATTATGTCTGAAGTGTCCTAAATGCTATTTATATGAAGATGATAACTTATAGGTAGTTTATTATGCCAGAAATAATTCCCACTGAATGCTTAGCTGAAATATTTCCAGTAAATATAGCCTAGCATGATGCTTAATGAATGTGCTAGGCTTTTCTAAGAGCATTATGGTTTTCTGCACTTAAGCAATTTGGTATTTGATGTCCACATCTTTGTCTCCTTAAAGATTGCATGTTTGTAATTGTTGTCATATGTCATAAATGAATTCCTTACTGAGTATATGATCCTAGAAGAGACTGAATTGCAATAAAATAATTGCCCCAAAGATTTCTTTATGCACCACTCAAGCTTTAGCTGGTCATTAAATAACTCTACCTCCACCTTTTCATTGCCTCTAAAAGAATAGAAGGTGTAGAGCAGTCACAGGGAAGTGCATTCAACATGCAGCCACAGTTTTCATAACTTATCTTGTGTGATGAAAGTCAGAAGTAACCAATACCTTCATGCTGCAACAGAATCCTGATCTGTCTGAAACACAGAGCAGACTAGGGAAGAAGCACACTGTAATGAGGATAAACTATAAAATACTGCGATGAATATAAAGATATGCATTATAATTTATTTTACCTGTTGTTTGGTTTTTTTTTATAAACAACTAGCAGTGACAGAAAAATACACATTTCTGTTGGCTTACAAATAGAAACACCCTTAAAAAGGCAAATATTGAATAATATTCGAAAAGGTAAAAGCTTTGTAAATAATTCTGGATTTTTTTTTTCAAATGTATATAGGTTTTTTAAAAATGTCACACATCTGTAGGATTATAATTATTTAGTTGTTTCCTTTCCTAAACTAAAATGGAAGTAAGACCGAGTGACTGAGTACGAGCAAGTTACTGATCATTTTATTTTTTGTTACTGCAATCACTGGAACCTCTGAAAATCAATACTGTGTAAATGAGTGGTGTGCTAAGGTACCACCTTGACTTTTGTGGGTTGCAGAAGCCAAAAGCACAGGAAGGGATAGCCTTGAGGAGTCCCAGGTACAGCTTAGTAAGAAGTCTGGCCTAACAGCTGTGAGACTTTCCAGCACCTCTGCTAGCTTGACACTGCCATACATATAACACATAATGTAAATAATAGGGTATCTTTATTTCAATGGCTTGAAGGTTATAATTGTTGAAGGGGGTATCAAGTACTAATTAGTTCATTTTTTTTTTTAAATATCATTACTTGGATTTTCTTTGGTTTGTAGTGATTTGATTTTGGATAATAACTTGCAGTAATGCTACAATAGTTTCACCCCAAAGCACAGACATACAGTCTAAAATACAACTTTCCATATGGTCTGTTAGGAGGGGGAATTTATTTTTTTTTTTTTAGGTTTTGAAATTAGAAATATAATTTTATAAATACTATACAGGAATCCCAAGTGGTATGCTACTACCTGGTATGTCCTGTAGTTTGAAAGGAGGGGTACTTGCTGATGTACCAAAACATCAAAGTAAACAAGAGTACACCAGCAGCTAAACTGTGGCCACATTATTAATCACTGCTGGAACAACACCTAAAATGATTTGTGAATGTGTAGTTAGATATTTGGTGTGGTATTTGTAAAAAAAAAAGCTTTATGAGAAAGAGATTTACACAATTCACAGTGTCAGTTTTCTCATCTACCATTCCTACGTCAGGTTCCTCTGCATGCTGGAGCCAGAACAAAGAAATCCATGGGGAAACTCATAGTTTGGCAAATAACTTGACATTCTCTGAATTGCTGTGTACTCATTTGTTGCTTACTTATTTAATGAGAGAAATTATTATAGTGGAAAAATCGTATTCTGGCTAGGTAACAGTGTGAAGTGGCTGAAATGTTTAAAGAATTGACTGCTGAGTTCAGGATATATTCATGATATTTCTGCTGCAGCAGAAAAAGAGAATGGCAACTGAGATCTATTGCCTGAAATTTTCTCATTTACTCTGCTTTATGACAGTTTTGTCATAACAGGAACTTAATATGTGCTTAACAGTATTCTTAGCTATTTAGTTTATTACTGTTTATAGAGATGTTTGAAGTTCTTTGGTGAAAAGTATAAGGTTTGTATAAAACATTATTTTGTAGTTATGAATATTAATTGATCTCACTTTCCAAACAGCTGTTCTATTTCCCTGGCAGTGTTCAAGGCCAGGTTGGATGGGGCTTGGAGCAACCTGGTCTAGTGGAAGGTGTCCCTGCCTGTGGCAGGGGGATTGGAACTGGGTGAACTTAAGGTCCCATCCAACCCGAACCATTCTATGAAATGGAGTATACCAGATGCAAAGTAAAGGTGTCTGCAAGCTATAAAGGGAAGGAAAATATACAAGTGGAAAACAATTAAATGGAATAGTATTCAGTGTAACAGGAGATTATCAGGCTTTTGACAATGTCTGTGACAGAGCTTTTGTATTTTTTTCATGTCAAGAGCTATTAGTTCTTAATCCACCAATAATACAACTAAGTGGCTAAAGCAACATATTTTTCCTGAAAAGGAAATCTATTCCATCAAATGCTAGCTCAACTGATCCATCTCCTTGATGATGCTATTTTGCCAGATGGCTTACTTACGTACTGTTTTTCTCATTCTATTCATCTACCACTTTTGCACTTTACAGGAGGTTTCAGTCTCCAGTAGGTATTAAAAATGTGTTTTACTGAACTATTTGAGAGACAAATATTTATAAAATCACTTCTCAAATAAAAAAAAACAAAACAACAAACCTGAGGGAACTTTCAGTGGACTGATGTCTAGTTTAATTTGGAAAATGTTTCAGAAATGGGCAGTAGATGTTTCCTATTTATCATACTTTAGTGAAGGCAGATACTACTTACTCTTTTCCCTTTTCTTTTTTTTTCCCCTGAAAACAACAGCTCTGCAAATTCAACCTAGTCTCAAAGCTAAGTTGTATTGTCTAAGATTCATTGCCACTAATGTTTGTGCAATCACTGAGTAGAAACATTTTCTTCCATCTGTGTGTATTTATACATACCCCACACACAGATGTCAAAGAGCAGTATGCTGGGGTTTACATTTTCGGTACAGTGGTAGAACCACTCAAGATTTATTGCAGTGACTATTTACTCCAAACCACTGTGCCCAGCAAACAGAAGTAGACTTCTTCCTCTCACAGCATCTGTTTAGCAATACTTTTCCATTTTGCTACCACCATCTCCTTGTGAGGACTATTTTAATATTATTTTTAATATGCTTTTACTATGGTGCATGTGATTTATGAATTTTTTATTTAAAGTGGTCATAATGATAAAAAAGGGGATTGAATCAAGGCAATTACACAGTTTCTGAATTAAAGGGAAAGGAATTTAGAATAATATTGGTTAGCATTTTAGAAGTTTAGAATAATATTAGTTATAATGTTTTGTTTGGTTCACTGGTGATAGCATAAACAAATGTATTTCTTATTCATGAATAGGTAGAGGTGAAATAACTTGCTGTGGAACTTACTGACTCTCCTTCTACTGCATACGATGCCCTCATATGGATCTCTTGTTTCTTAATGCAGCAGACAGAAATGATACATAATGTTTTAACAGTTCTGTGTACTCAACTCTGTTACCACACTTTTGTAGCACATACTATCTTTGGGATTTCATGCATATAAGGTAAAGCATGAAAAATTAAACCTAGTAGTTTATGTACTATAGTAAGTTCCAGGAGTAGTTTCATATTCAAATGAAAACCCTGACAGCAAAACCCCAAAAGCAAAACACCAAGAAGTAATCCAAACCCAGCTGGGTAATGACCCAGCCAGGACTCCTCCATTTTCAGCAGGTCAAGAAAAAAAATAACGTAAGAGCTTCACTGAAGCTCTTTTATTGTTTTTCCAAGTTTGCTTAGATTAGCAATGTGATAAATAGGAACACTGAAGCTTTTTAAATGCCCGATTACTTGTTTGTTAGTAAATTATTATGCCTAATTCCACCAGCCCGTAACAACCTGAGCTGTCTGCACTTTATACAGTAACTGAACAGGAGGGATATCCAAACTTGTAATGCAACAAAGAAAAGCTCCAAAGATTTTACTATTTTGACATCTTAAATATAAAGCTGTTTTAGATCTGAGAAGTCCCCTAAGTAGAATCATTTAGATTCAGGTACTGCATTGTAGAAGTTTTACAAGTCATTGATCTTTAAATATAAGTTCTAAATACACAATTTTACTTATCAATAATGTTATAGAGCAGGGTTTTTTAGCAAGATTTTTGGGGGCAAAAAGCATAAGAAAAGAAAAATATCTAGGTTTGCTCATATATACAAGCATTTTAACTATACCTAGCTACAAGGACAGGAAACTAAGTTGGTGCCCCTTTTTCACAATGAAAGAAAAAATTACACTGGTGCTTTTTGGGTTGGTTTTATTTTTGTGGGTTTGTTTTGTTTGGTTTTTGGTTGGTTTTTTTTTTTGCTTATTTTTTTGGTGGTTGTTTTTTGTTTTGTTTTGTTTTGTTTTTTTCCCAAGCAATCTCAGGTCCTGGGGAAGGACAGAACAAATCTGGGAACTGAACTAAGTGGTTGATGGGCAAATAATGGATGCTGTTTGGGAGACCTCGGCTTCTATTTATTTTCCTATATCGTGAGCAAAAAAAAAGATGTAGATTTTGCTATCTTTTGTGTAGGGTGTGCAAGTTTAAACTCTTAAACGGCTATTGATATTTATTTATTTTATTTTTTTTATTATATATTCGGCACTGCCATCTAGTGGACATGATTGCAGTGGGCTTCTGTTTCTAAGAATTAAAGGAGTTTAAGCAGATAAAATGATCGCAGAATTTGAAGTTTTCATAAACTTAAAAAAATTAAAGCTACAAATACTAAAGCTACTTTATTACTATCTGATTTTTATAATCACAAAAGCTACATTCAATTTACACTTATATTTTGTACATCACACATAAAAGTGACAAACAGCCACAATAAATGTCTGGATTAAAAATAGCTGTAAAGAAATAAAGGTTCATCCCTGCTTTCATTTATCTTGTTCTTATAAAAATATTTTGAAATTATTGTAATATTACCTGCACTGATAATGCAGATTGACTCATTTAATGAAATTTTAATATAACATAAATAATCCAGCCTAAACCCTGTGCACAAACTAAAGGGTATAGTTGCAAGGGAAGGAGGGACAAATAACTTGCTCAGAATTCAGGAAATACTCTATTTTTCTGCATGAAAAAGGCCTAAAGGATCTGTTACTGTAAAAATGGGATTTGAAATCAAATGAAAAGGTGGTGGTGCGGCATGTGGACTATTTACTGTCAGTTCCAATTGCACTCAGTAAAACAGGTTTTAAACAAAGCAGTAGGTCATATAATGGTGTGTTTCATATAGCGTTTGTGTTACCAGAGGCCTGTGGGATTCCTAATTTTAGACCAGAATAATACAGTGTTAGATGTAGCAGAAACATAAACAAAATGGACAGCTCTTGCCAAAAGAATATATTATGTAAGAGAAAAGAAAACAAATTAATACAGAAAGAGAAACAAAAGTATCAGATAACAGCAAACAAATCATATAAACAAAGGATGATTTCAGGAAATACTTCAACACTGTTTAGAACAATGACCAGAAGTGATAGCAGATGTAGCATAGAAATGTTAAATTTGTATTCATGGTGGCAGAGTTTTAAGGTGTCATATGAATATACTGCAAATGAACCTGTGTAGCTCATTCCTGTAGTTGACACCTGACAATGAATCAATAGGAATTTACTGAGAAGTTAAATCACTTCACCATAGTGAATTTACTTCACCATAAGACCATCCTACAACAGCTTCTAGAGTTTGCACCTGTTACACCCACCTTAGCTCCCTTAGCCAAGGTAACAGCTTGCCAACAGGTAACACTAAGCCCAGGTTAAGCAGGATTTAAAGTAGGTCTGGACAGTTGATGTCATCAAGAAACATGGCAAGACATGGCTAAGGTTGCTGAACACTCCATTAATTGATTAAACTCTGTCAAATGGCAACTTTCTTGGCTGGTATTTTTGGGGCCTCTCTGCACAGCAGCCTTAATTCACCACATCAACATCTGTGTTTCATCAAGCAAGAGCAGGCCCACTGTATAGCCAGCACTGAATTAAACCTATGCATAAATCATGTATCCACTCAAGTAAAGCATTGGTGCACATGCTCTAACGATCTGAGCAGATGCATCAGAATTATTTCTTAATGGACTGTAAGAGAACCTCTCTGTTCTTTTGGATATGGAGCCAGTGGTGTGGGAGGAACAGGCTGACTTCTGCAGCACACACAGCAGAACTCACAGTTTGCTCGTTTCCAGCTCCTGCAATACCCCATTGTGTATTTTCAGGCGGTAATTCTCCAGCCAGCCTTGTCAAAGAAACTTGATGAAAAGCCTGTGCAGGTTTTACAAAATCTGGGGACTTAGAAATTGTTCTTTCCTCAATACATTTAAATCAGACAATAATTTTTAAATGCCTTATGTAAAAAGCAATAATGAATGTTCATATTCTTCCTAATTGTTTCCTTAATCGTGGCTCCTTAACTGCAGTCTTCTAGAACAGAGTGTGCAGAAGAGGTAAGGATTTGGTATCTAATGTAAAGTCTGTGGAAACCGTGGATATTTACTCTTTCCAATACTTGACTGTACCAATACTTCTGGTATCTGATAGAGTTTTGTACAATTCATACATTTGCACAGCAGGACTAAATAATGTAACTTAATAGTGCCAGCATGTATCTTAAGTTCTAAGAGCTTAATTTTGCAAGCTTGTTGCTAATGCTATCACTAAAAAGAGCTTTCAGTCCTACAAAAAGAAGTGCCACAGATACAATCTAACACTTCTTGCAGAAAATAACAAGCAATCAAAACCTGAAAGTTACAGACACACAGACCCTGCAAACAGAAGAGAGTTACAACCAGCAAAACAGAAAAAGTTTTTTTCATTGAAAACAGAGGCAGCTGAAATGGTGTTTAAAATGTCTAGAACTAGTTAATAAAACTAATTAAAACCCAGAGAAAATTATTAAGTCTTAAAGAAAAAGTGAAAGCGCTGGAAATGAAATGGGCAAGGTTTGGAAAAGCAGTTACTTTGATACGAGTTTTGAGTAATCTGAACAATTGAGAGCTTCTCCAAATAAATGCCTGTTTTCCAGAAAACCGTGTCTCTGTAGATACTTAAACTATATACTCTAAATGGATCCTTTTTTTTTTTAGTTTTAATGAAACATAAATATTGACACAGAGAAGTTTCTGGACAACCTCCTTAATATACATAGGGTTTATGTAATACCTTTCACATAAACATGCTTTAATTTTTCAGTGAAATGCTGCAGAAGCCTGTGTATCCTTGACATTTCATTGGCCCTGATTAGTTTTTCTGTGTCACTTAGGCACTTCCAGAAAACCTGTCCCAAATACATTTTTAATTTGAAATGCAGATGAAATATAAGATTCTATTCCACTTTGACTGGAATGAAGTTGGACCAGCTATATTTAGCAGCAGGTACTAGAGTATCCTAAAGTCTGCCCAGTATTAAGAAATATATTCACAGCAGCCATCTATAGCCATATTTAAAGTTGATACTATCCATGTTGGAACTCGATGATCTTAAGGTCCTTTCCAACCCTAACTATTCTATGATTCTATGTTTTAAAACAAGACACTTAAGGTGCAGTTTATTTGAACCAGTCTCACTAGGTTTCCTTTATAACAGACTCTATTTATCCCATCCTAATGTAGAAATCTAAAATGAGGTAAATGACGTGCCTGCTTCTCTCGATATAAAAGGGGGATCCAAACTGGATAGCTCAGCTCTAGAAAGCTACTTTGTAGATGCAGAATTAGCCTATTTTAGAATGTCCTTACTGCAAATAAATACTGAAAAAAAAAAAAAGTATGATGTCACCATAATATTGCTCACTACTTGAAGGCAAGAATACTGAACCATCTCTGCAGTGAAGGTATGCGAAAGATTTTGAGAAAACACTCTGGGTGTTTATCACATATTTTTCCATTTTGATGCTCTTTGGCTAAAAACAACTGTTAGTGTTAAGGACTTGATATCCACACTACATGATTTTCAGAGGTTTACTTCAGACTTGTGATCTCATGAACAGTAACAGCTGATTGGCTGGATGACCTGCTGATGTAATTGCCTGATTATTACATAATTTTGGACAACTGTCCATGTGGAGACCACTGCCAAATTGAGAGCCTCAAATATTCTTATTTTTGTCAAAATTAAAGTCAATTAGATGTGATACATTTTTAATAGACATCAAATTAAGATAATTTGGAGTACCCTAATTCTGTAAACTTGATATAGTTTTTTAAAGATACAGAAATATGCATCAAAAAGGTAGTTAAACATTTGAAGTCAGTGGTTTTATATATGAACATGTAGAAATAGATCTCTGGCTATCATCCAGGCCTGAAGAAGTTTGTTGTGGAAATTACAGGGGAACTCTAAAAGAATTTTGAGTCACTTTTCAGAACAAAACCTAACTGTACCAGCTGTAGAGTTGCAGTGTTGCTATTTTCAGTTGGAAAGGGAAAAAAGGTGTATGTGAATAGCATGTAAAGGAGCACAGAGGCATGAAAATTCTTGCATTGTAAGTGCAGCTGTGTGGCATTTCCATAATTAAACAAACAAACATGTGGGCTGAAATCAAACAGAGACTTCCCTCCGGCAGAAAACATCCAAATAACAGGGAAAAAAAGAAATTAGAATTATAAATGTGTTATATTTTGAGTAACACAGCAATTATATTAGTAATAACTACACTGAATTTGATGTATTTTGAGTGACAGTTAATTTTCATATTGTTTTCCTTTCCCTCACACATCTGAACTTCCTAAAAGAAAAACAAATTTAAATAGCTAAATTTATAGTGAGCTGGTTTTAAGAATTTTCTGGAAATGGATACCTTATGAAGGAAATAAAAAGCATGTACTTACAAGCAGTTTGTGTGATATAACTATACTCATGAACATAAGGGGAAAAACAGCAAGGAGATTATATAATACCCTAAGGAGATATTACATATTCCTTTGCAATCCAGTAGATGTCTGTTGGAAGACCTCTGAATAGCAATTTTTCTTACCCACAGAAGGGATACAGTTATTAAAAAGTTGTTCCAGTGTTTAAGAATGGACGAGTTCAGGAGCATTAGAAGATGAAATCTGGATTTCAGGGGAAGATGCAGGAAGCTGCCACAAGAAAATTCAAGTGTGAGTTTCAGTAGCATTTCAGATGAACCTATCATTCATCTGGAGATGGGGAGAAGAAACAGACTTGGGGAATCAGATGGTTCCCCTGCTCTTAGGAATTACAATGGGTACCCCTGTGCCAAACAGCTTGCAGAGCCATGGTAAATCAACAATATTGATACACTTTTGCCATTAACATTTTGGTTTTACATGTTTTTTGATGTACTTTGGGAACTATTCCTCATCTGTCTGTCCCCCAGTCTTTCTCCCATGAAAATTAAAGACAGCTTTAAAGCACACACTGTTTTTATCTCTGGGAAAAGGCTCAGGAAAAAGGCCCACATTTTCCCGCAAAATGGAAGGAAGTAGACTAGTTACTGCGAGTAAGAAGCGAGAAGAGACGGAATCGGGCGCGCTCTCTGAGCAGCAGTTCGGTTAGTCGTGTGTTGGTGCAAGTCCCAAAGGTGTCTGCATCATCAGATCTAGGCCACTTCTGGAACGGAAACCACGGGTGCCCAGGGCACGCGAAGACACTAAACTACTTCCTCTCCACAGTGATTTCACTTAAATTATTTCTAGTTAAAAACTTGTTGCTGTTTTCAGCCAAGGTACTGACGGGACGGTAACGACAGCGGCGGGCGAGAGCCCCGCTGAGAAAGGTGAACGGCCCGGGACGGGACAAGCTGGCCCCGCATAGCACCAGCATTGCAAAAGGACTTTTCCACTCGAGCAGGTGATGGAAGTGGGTTAATTGCGGTCGGAAGTCCCCACGGAGACCCAGAGGCAGGCGACCGCCCGCTTCCTCTGCGCGGCAGGACAAGAACACGTCCATCTTCTGTGGAACCGGGATCTCCTCGAGAGCCCCCCTGGGGGCAGAGGCACCCCGCACCCGGGAGAGGTGTCCCATACAAGGCCCAGCCTCCCGACGCCTGCAAGTAACTGCCCACCAAGGCACCGCAACTCCATTTCACACAGCACAGCAGCTTCTGCGCTCCCCGCCCAAGAAAGACGGCAGTGCGCATGTGCCGGAGGGGGAACCGTCACCAGCAGGGAAGCAACGCGTGCGCGGGGACATGCGCCATGCGGTCGCGGGGTGATCCGCTGCTGGGAATTGCGGCCGCCCGTGCTTGCCGTAGTGTGGGCTGTACCAAGCCCCTCTCCTCAGGCGGGGGAGCGGGGGTCGGACACTGACAGCGCGTCGGGGCCTGTCGCCCCACGTCCATCGGGTCGCCGGCGGGGAGGCCCCGAGGACGGCGGTGCGCAGCGCAGCAGCGCGGCGGGTGAGGAAGCGGCGAGGCCCCGCATCTTTCCCGCTTCCGCCGCACCGCACCCTGCCCCCGGCAGTGGCGGTGCCGGCGGAGAGGCGGGGCGCGAGGGGCGAGTGGCTTGGGTAATGGCAGCGCTGTGAGGACAGTACGGGGCAGGGACCGCGGCCGCAGGGCAGGGAGCGAGGCAGGCCGGCCGGGGGGGCAGGCGTCGCGGACTCGGGCCCCTTGCCGCCAGGTAACCTTCCGTGTCCAGCCCGGCCGGGAGCGGCGCCGGACCAAGGGGAACGAGACCCCCGCCCAAGGGGAGGAGATGGTCCCCGTGCGCTGCGGGCTGCTGGGCCGGGTGTGCATGAGGCTCGGCGGCCCTGTTTACTGGCCCCCAGCCTGCCGGCCCGCGAGGTCGTCCCCGCTGGGGTCCACCGATCCGCCCCGAACACCCGTCCTTCAGCGGTGCTGGTGCCGCTGCTGCGCCCTCCTTCCGCGGCTGGGCGCGGGCCGGGCCCTGCCCCGGGTCGTGCCCTGGCCCGGCGGGGAGGGCGTGGTGCGGCCTCTCCGGTGGGGCCGGTCGTCTCTCCTCGTTGCGCCCTCGGCCAGTTTCGCTTTTGTTTTGGTGGGGAGGGAAGGAGGGAGCGCACGTGCCCTGCCCGCGGCTTGCGGGGGGCCGTGGGGAGTGGGATGCTTCCGCTGCTGCTGGGTGGACTGGGAGCTGGGGGGCAAGGGGTGGGGCAGGCAGCGCTGTTGACATGTGTGGTATGGGCGATCCTGCCCTGGACTGTTCGCGCATCACTGGCTTGTAATATTTGTCGAGATGTCTAAATAGGCTGGAAATTCGGGGAGTGTTTTGGTGCTCGCCAAAGCTCTGCATTTATTTGTGTGAACAAATGTGTTCAGTATGACAGTGGTATGTTTTAAAGGATGAGGTGATGGAAGCAACACCTCTCGATAGTCTCTTGTAAATATGTTTCAACAATGTCAGGTTACTTTAGGGCTTGTCAAAGTGGCATGGTTTTCCTCCCGCTGAATGGTGTAAATCCTAAATAGGGGTAGATATTCTGCTCTACTGTAATTTTTATCACGGCAGTTGCTTGCATCAGTAGAAAACATTTAATGTTGTAAGCTGGTGAGCTTGTGCACGACACATGTTGAAGCACAGCAACCTCAAAACCTCGGTGTCTTGCAGAAAAAATTATAATGTGTTTGGTAATTTATATATAAAACACATTTAAGTTCATTTTGGTGTGAAAGCTGTAAGAGAATGCCAAAATAGCAACCTGCTCTGTCTTTATTTAACTCCAGAATACCTTTGCGAGTATATGGGTGCATAATACTTCACATATTAGCAGGTTCTGATGATACTAAACACGGTATTACTGATTCTGTGTGAAGTATGCTGGGGAGGACTTTTTTCTTCACCCTTACTTCCTTCCCTGAGATTTGCTTATCAGTGACGGAATGGCTCTTTTACCTTGGAGGTACCAGGTGTGTTTTGGAGAGAACAGCCTATAACTTAATGCTCAAAGAAGTATAACTTTATTACCACAAGAATTTACTAGGATTCTTACAGTTTTTGTGGACCATGATTATTTTCTTCTTGGGGTCAGCTGCAAATACTTCTGTGTTTTCCAGAAGAAGAATAATATTAGAGCTTTTGGAAGACTACTGCTTGCTTTTTCCCATCCTGGAAGTGAGCCCTACTGTTGTTTACTTCTACTGAGGTTCATGTTTCTTTGAAACATAAATCAGTTTGTGTTTTTCAGCTTACTTTTTGACAGGTATCTATGGATTTGTCAGTTCTTACTGATTTTCTGTGTAGTAAGCTGCTGCTGACATACTGACATGGATTGAAGATTTCTTTTATTTCCAAAAGTGGTAATAACCATGTTGCAAACATAACAAATGTTCCTACTGAACTGTAAATGTTCATGTACCACTTTCTGAGCTTCAGTTTTTCTTTAAGAAGTTTCCTGCTCATAAAACCTGGGATAATACCACTTCCTTGATACTAGTTAGTTGCTACTCAGTTTCTTTATGAAATCAGTGTCCCTTGGGTGATACACTGATTACATTTTAAACAGAAATTGTGGAGTTGCAGGTAGAAGAAAACAACCCTCCATGGTTCCTGAATTCATAGCAGTTGAAGAGCTTGGTCAGGTGGCATTTAGTATGCCCACAGTGTAAAAGTTACACCTGATGTTTTTTGGGATTTTTTTTTTATTTTTTATTTTACTGAGAAGCTCTATATCCTGCAGTTTGATAAAACTAATCTGCCCAAGAAAATTAAAAGCCAGTAGTGGTTAATGTAGTGAGCTGGTTGCTAAATAGCTTTTTAGCATGACACTTGATCCTTTCCCTTGTAGAGGTGTACCTCTTGTGCCTCAAGTTTGTCACTAGCTGTCTGTTTTTTCCCTTCTGACCTTGGAAACTTGGGAAAACAAGATAGATGTCGTTTGCCCATCTATTTAAAATGGAAATATAAGTATTCTTTCAGTTCTTTATTTTATGCTTAAAATGTCATGTGTCTGAGCAGGAACTAGACTTGCGTTGTGCATGGAATGTCACACCATGTCCCTTCCAGATTAGGTTTATAGGACAGAAAAATAGAAACAAAGAAGAAGCCTCCACAGTTGTCTCTTGGGAACTCTCTTTTTAAAGTACCTTTCACTCTAGTTTTAGTTCAGTAATTTAATGTTTTTCCTTCAATACATCTCCTCCAGTATCTTTTATATGAAATTACTGTATGGTTTCTGTATTTTCAAGCCATATTTTCTTTCTTATTTGAAAATATTGATGTATTTATTCAAAATATTCTGTATTTTCTTTCTTCTTTGAAAGAATTCACCATTTGTCCTGCTGCAAAGTGCAGTAAACTGCAGTGCAATAAGCTCAGCATAATGCTCTGTGTTTAGATGTGTTTTCTTTCCGTCATCCTGGTCAAAGCTTTTGGGTTTTGTGGCTTTTTAAGTATAACACCAAAAATGTCTCATGAAAGCTTGAGGTAAACGTAGGCTACAAACTGACAGTGGTAAATTCACATACTCTGGTAACATGCTCAGTGTGTTCCTGCGCAAAATTTTCTTGGATACAGCTGAAAGTATCTTTGTATAAAAGTGAACAAACTAAAATCTACAGGAAAGTTGTTTTCTTCATATGACACTCTTAAATGGGCAGCTTGTTAAGGTAATGAACTTTTGAGGCACAATGTTGTTAGATTAGTCAGTGTTACCTTATAGGCTATTCATGCAACATTAATGTTCCATTCCATATTGTTTAAAGTAAGGGCTTGTGAGCTTGATTTTGGATGGTGAGGAAGCAGAGGTGGGTGTTCTTCATGTTGCTGTATCATGGTGGTGCAAAAGTGTGCAAAGTTTAAATTGAAAATTTCAAAGGAAAGTTTTTTTTTTTCTTTCTAAATTATTGTATAGTGGTGTTTGACATGTTTAATTCTTCTACAGGTTAACACTAAAGCCCCACAATGTCCTTGAAACCACGAGTAGTTGACTTTGATGAAACATGGAACAAACTTCTAACAACAATTAAAGCTGTTGTTATGTTGGACTATGTTGAAAGAGCAACGTGGAATGATCGCTTCTCGTATCCTTTAAGTGAAGATCTGGCTTAATTTGTTTACGTGATATGTTTAGCATGGAGTAGGCTTGCATTATTATCAATTTCAATGGTCTTAATCAGAAGCTCTTTGTAAGGTTCTATCTGTTACTAAGCTTGTGGGTCAGTGAATACGTTGAAAGAGATGGGAAATGATGTATGTTTGGGAAGTATTCTATGTGAAAATCACGCTGGTAGTAAAATGTAAATCAGTCTGAGTTTTACTCACTTTTAGTAGCTCTAAACCTTAGCTTTTGCTATAGCTGTTCATGTAAGTACATGGATTGAATTTCCCCAGTTCCGATAATGATTTTTTTCTTGTATGCTGAAGTGTATGCTTAGGAGGGGAAGCATGTGAGACAGAGAATGCACACCTTTGAATTTGGGGATGTGGGGTTGGTGAGGTTCTGTTTAAAGATGTCTCTCTCTGCACTTCCAAATGTACTGTACCATATTAGCCATTTCTGTAGAAAGGGTTTATAAAAAACCTTCCTTTCCCTCCACTGCTATTACTCCTATTCCTGAGAGCTAAGCTGTGTTTAAAAATTACTACTCTTTCTAGCTGTGATCATATGTTCTTGCCGTTCAGGTGAGAGCTGTACCTCTGTTGTTGTAGTGAAAGGCTTTTCTTTTACATGTAAAATGGACTTGTAATTTTTTGCAAGATTTGAGTTTCGGTGAACTACTTATTTTAAAAGAAGTGTAACTATTTGTCCTGGGTTCAGCTGTAACAGTTATATTAACCCTTCTTAGTAGCTCGTGCAGGGCCATGGTTTGGCTTTAGTCTGAGAACAGCACTGATAACACACCGATGTTTTTAGTTGTTGTTCAGTAATGCTTACCTTGATCAAGGACTTTTTCAGTCTTGTGCTCTGCCAGTGAGGAGGGGCACAAGAAGCCAGGAGGAAACAGAGACAGGACACCTGACCCACACTAGCCAAAGGGGTATTCCATACCACAGCAAGTCGTGCTTAATACGCAAACTGGGGGGAGTTACCTGGAAGGCCCAGATTGCTGGGCATTGGACAGTGGGAGGTGAGCAATTGGACTGTGCAACATGTGTTAATAAGTGGTTAACTTTAGAGGTTAAAGCTCTAAACCTTTCATGAAGGACACATAAAGTAGATTTAAATCTCAATAACTGAATGGGATGTTGGATTGATTCCTCTTGTCACACTGTTTCACTTAGAAATTTTTACATGGAGGCCTTGTACACAAGTCTGCTGTTGAGCCTCTTCTGGGGTTTACTCCAGTTAATTGAACATCAGAAAAGGAGTACTTGTCAATAGCAGACTCGGGAAGCAGTCTTGGAAGAATCATTTGGAATGTACTTCATAAGACCTTACTTGCCATCATCTCTTAATTATGTTCTTGGAAAGTGGCACTGTCTGTGCCTGATTTAGCGCTGGCAAGAGCCTTTTGGCTTATTATTTGTGGCTGAATGGCTTGAGGAGCTTGTGTGACTTGTAACTCGCAGCTTGAATGTTGATTGTTTAGTACTTCTGCTACCTGTAACCAAATCTAAATTTTAACACAAACTATTCACTGAGTATTCAGTAACTTTGTGAAACTGGCAGCTCTATAGAGCAGGTGTGAAAGCTTTTACCAGCTTAAATATATAAAAAAATATAATGATATATTTTAGGAAGATGTGACATTTAAAAAAATACATTATCTTGTTCTTTGTTAGCTTTCTAGTCTCTGTTAGATTCAATTTAATCAAAGTAATCAGTTTCCTAACACTACAGGGATTTTAAAGAGATGTCATATGAACTCTGTTTTTCTTGCTGCTTAATAAGCGGCATAAAAAGGCAATAAATTATTTGAACTGTGTTAATGAAATTCATATGGGTTATTTAATTTATAGAACCATGTGATCTTTGTAGTCTCTCTAGTTGAAACAATGGTGTGGAAACAAGGGATAAGAATCATTATTTCAGTCTGCAGCAATGTATTCTACAAAACGTTTGCTTTCTCTTGTGCTGCTTGAGATAGCTGAGCTCATATGGTGTATGGAAACTAATAGAATTTTAGGAGTGAGAGGCTTGTACTGCGTATGTACCACTTCTAGAACTATTTTTTGCCTCACTACTTCCCCAGAACTTGTCTGTAATAGTGTTTTCTTTGTTATTCTGATGGTAATTTTATTGTTAAATATAGCTTATATCTCAAACTTGAAATGCTAGAATGGCAGTGAGCTGGGAACCACAACTGTGTAAGAGTTAAAATCTGCAAAAGATCACTTGGAAGACCATATGTCACTTTATTTAAACTGTGAGTCATCTTGAGCCACCTTTGTCCTTCAGATTTCCTTTAAGTGTCTCTGCAAAGAAAAAAATGTTTCTGGAGTTGTTTCATTGTCTGGTAAACAAGTGACAGTTATGTCTCTCTATTTGAGATACTATTTACAATAATTTGGTTGTTATGAGTGCTTTGTGTAACTTTCAAGGCATTGCCTCTAAATATTCATTAGGCTAGGGAGTGCTCTTTAAGAGGCTAATGAAGCTTGATTTCAGAGTAGTAGTTCAGCTGTACTTTGATAACTACCTTTTAGCAGCAGAACTTTTTTGAACAGGTAGAGCACCAGGATCTTCCTGTTATTGTCTTGGGTTTTCCACCAACCAAATAAATAAGATAAACAGTACCCAGGGAGGAAGGTAGCCATACTGCAAACTGAAATTATGTTTAAAGTATGAAACATTTCACCTGCTGCTTTTTCCATTTTTCTGAATGTTTGTTCTCCCTCCTCTAACTCTCCATTTTACAAGGATCCAATGAGGAAACAGAAACTTATAAACATGTATCTTTAACGTAAGAGCTAGCCCAAAGAGAAGGAAGAGTAAATCAAGTTCATATAATTGTAATTTTTTCTGACTATGAGTCCTCAAGTGCTCTGTGAATTTTTATTCTGTTACAGAGGAAGAGTAACAATCACATAAATTATACAAAAGCTCTATTTTAGGCTTTTAACAGAAAGTTTTGAGTAGGTCTTCTGTAGATATAGAGTCTTAACTAGATTATTTATTTTGTTTTAACCCTGAGGACAATATTTCTGAGCTTTTATGGCTTGGAAACAGTATTTTGTCATTGATGGTAATTTGTTGTTTTGGGGTGGTTTTTTGTTCTTAGTTTGGAATCGCTTAAGTTTCTTACTGCTGGGTAATGCCCCTCATGTAGCAACTACTGAAGCACTTATATCACACAAGGCTTTTGAAGTTCTCAAGACAGAGTGAAGGCCCCTAATCAGCAGTTTTTCTTCAGCTTCCCTTGACCTTTATCACCCTGCAAAACTGTGTGCTAAACTGGAAGGACAGGTGGCTTTCACCATTAAAGATAAAATAATGAGCAATAAAGGCTTCTTCCTGATCTTATTAAGGGACAGCAGCAAAGAAAAAAATGTGCTTTAAGTTTATGGACTGAAATACCAGTGATGTTTAATTCATCACTGGATAAATTCATCTCCCCTCAACGACTTTTTGTTAAGAGATTTACAGCATTTTGAACACTGCACTTAAATTTGGATTCCAGGCCAAAAGATGCTGTTAGATTAACAAACTAGTACAGATTGAGCAAGAATGTGAACTTTTTGTAGCAAAGCTACTTTGTAATGTGTTTTTGAGAGTCATGATAGCTGCTTTTTTGTAGAGAATCCAGAGACACTTAGTACCTAGCAAGTAGTCTGGTGTTGATTTTTATAATTTGATACAGGAAAATGTGTCAGGTGCCTGTGGAAGTGCTTCTGTGATTAAGCTGTTAGTTTAATTTCAGCAGGTGTGGAAACTGGGTGTCATATGTCAAGGAAGAATACTAGATTAGGCTTTCTTCATTTGCAAGAAAGCTTGACTGTTCTCTAGAGTAAGGAAAGGCACGTTTAGAAGATGCACATCTTCATGGAGGAGTAGAGAGACTATTTTCATTCTTAAATAGATTTATTGCAACTAAAACTAATTTGCAACAGTCAAGTCATCTGTACTCCTAATTGAAGACTAGATAAACTCAGATGTTTGTTTGCTGCTTTTATCAGATTAGCTGCCGTTATTATTTTCTTGTGCCGTTGTGATGAAGACTGTTTGTTACCTCTGAAGTAAGTTGCTCTTATAGCAGAGATCTGTAATAGTTTTGGTGATTCAGATTGTGTAGTTGTAGATCTAAAAAGGAAAAAAAGAGTCATGTCCCCTTTGCTCGTGAGTATATATATATTAAAAAAAAATTCTAATTTTGAAATTTCATTTCTCAGAAAGATCTTATTTGCATAGTGAAGAGGCTTGCAGTCTGAATTATATCGATGATGTGTTCAACTAGAGACCTTCCTTAGAATGACAACATTCATTTGAGGGGGGGAAAGTGTGAAAAACAATTGTTTTTTACAATCTGTTTAAGAAAACTTTTAATTCTTCACTAGTAATGTAAGAGTTTGTTTTACTATTATATTGGTCATAACTTTGTAAGTTGATATAATGTCATGCTAGCCACTGTTACAAAGGAGTGACTATTGCCTGGTTTATTTGTTGGGATTTCCATTTAATGCTTCTTGCCATTCCAAGGAGAACATGTGTACAGATGATCTATACGGATGAAAAAAATGTACTCAAAATTAGACTGTGCTTAGGCTCTCTGAGATTCCAGTTGCCATATAAAGGCTTTTTTTTGATTTAGTTGTCCTGCATCAGTGTCTTCACTGTTTTGAGTAGTACTTCTGTATAAAAAATGAAACATGCTCTTGGGAAAACTGTCTGATGAAAGCTTGAGGCTATTCTGTAGATGAAGCAGGTGACTTTTTAACTGTCCTTATGTATTCTATCTCCTTTTGCACAGCTATATGCTTTAAAAAAAGGTAGACTAGAGGAAAGCAGATCTTGTGTGTTCCCTTAATTAAAGAGCTTACCTTAAAAAGTAAACCATACTAAATCATTATTTCCAGCATGGCTGGTTTTATAAAGTGCTCAGAATTAGTTTTTAACTGATTTTTGCAGAACTAGTTTATTTCCCACAGTTGTTCACCTCAAGCTTGACTTAATCCTTGCTTGACTTTTCTGAAAGCAAAGTTCTTAATTGTAAATTCTTTTCCTGGCAAAGTATCAAGTAACTTTTTTAAAACTTGATATAAGCCTTACAAACCAAAGGTGTAGCTCTGCAAGATAGTACAAAACTACCTTAAAGGCTAAAGCTGCTACCTAATTAAGTGAGGAAGTACAACTGTTTTTCATGGCTGTGATCTAAACAGGATTACTGAAATGGTAATAATGGTTAAAAATAAAACAAAGGTTTTACATCCACACTAGCATTGTGATGACTTAATTTCCAGTGTCCTACAAAATTGTTTTACCTGTGGAGCAGGGGGGAAAATGCAGGAACAATAAAATGTTTTAGACTTGGGGGAGGAAAACCTGAAGTCAATTTCACTTCAGGTTTGTTTTGCTCCATAGTTGACTAATCACACTCTTGACCTAATGAGTGCTTCTTTCCATTATCCGAAGAGTCTCAGTTTCAAGCTGGCTGCATATTCAGAGGAAGAATTTTTGGATGAAAACTGTTTTTCTCACTTTGAGATAATCTTATTCATAGATGGCAAATAAGTTGTAGAAGCCATGTCAACGTGGGGCTGACAGAAGTTCCAGGATTCTAGCTCTAGCATTCCTTTGCCTTCCACTACTTAAAAGTTATTATTGATGCTGAAAACTTAGGAACTTAGATTCTTCAAAGATCAGGATTTACACTAATTTCAGAAAACAATCCATTTTATCCTTTGTGCTCAAATGTTAAAAAAATTCAAAAAAATCTAAAATGAGCGTGTTGAAGGGAAAAAAGATTCTGTATGTCTTAAATTTTGTTGATCAGTTTTCATACTTCAAGCAGATGCAAACCTTGACTCTGAGCCCAGAGACATTTATGCTTTGTGTGTGGCCTATCCTGAGCCTCTTGGAGAGAGACTTTATACTGAGACTAAAATTTTTTTGGAAAATCATGTACGCCATTTGCACAAGGTAATGTCTACACTTACTGAGGTACATGTAGGTATTGTTTGTTCTCTTTTGACTTTAGTAAGGGGGTTTGTTTGTTTTGTATGTATGAAGGTATGCAGATTTTACGAGATTAAATTACAGATGACAGAGTTCCAGAGACAGAATATATATGTATCTGATATATCAACACACATCACACGACGCAATGTAGACAATGTCTATATGCTACATGAAAGAACTTTCTTTTTAAGCCAATAATTATGGTTTATGCAAAATATTAATTGGCTTGAAGAGTTCTTTCTTTTCTTTTGAATGCTTATAACGAATCAAGTTACAGGAATATCCTCATTTTCCAAATGTGCTATAGTTCGTCTGTTACAATGTAGAAGTATCTTCTGTAGTAGATACCAGTTGTATGTAGTCTACCAAAGAAAACTTTTGAAATATGTGGGAAATAAAATGACAAAAATGCTTGCGAGGGAAGGATGTGATGTCAAATTACGGTATTATGACAAATAACAATACTTGTATACCTGTGTAGCTGTGAATTAACTTCTGTCTCATCAGCTAAACCAGCCAATTTCAACAGAATTATGATTCATTATCTGGAGTATATAAGATGGATGAACAGTGTCACCTTGTATTTCAGTAAAAAGAGAAGTAGATATAAAGATGTCCACCTGTCTCTGGTGTCTCTATAGGGAATGAAGAATTGCAGACTGTGGATAGTACTGCTTAATGTCTTTATGCTATGTTTTGAGCTTAGTTATCTGTGTATTTGACAAGATAGACTGGGTATTTTAATGTTTAGTTCCACTGGTTGCAAAAAGGATACTTCTGACACTTTGGTAGACTAAATCAATACGCTAAAATGACAGGTTGGCCAAAAAATCTTCTTCCTCATTTATTTAGTGAGCTGAAACGAGCTCACTTATGATGATTAGGCAGATGTCAGCACAGTAGAAACTGGGGGAAGTAGCAGAAAGCATACATCCATACATTCTTCTTCTTTTTTTTTTTTTTTTAATTGACTGTCTACCATTTGTCTTTGAAGTGATTTTGAAAACCTTTCCAAAATCCTCACTGCGGAGGAAAGCACTCCTGACTGTGTTGTCTGCTAGATTTCCTCTTTTACATTATTTTTTGCATAAGATTCTTTGCTGCTTGAGCCTGAGCAAACTCTAGAGAGAATTCTAGTTGAATTCCTAGGATCTCATCCTCCTTCACAAATAGTTCTTAAGTTGTCAAACTTACTTCCTTGAAGCGTGAGTATAATTTGAGAACATCAGCAACTTTTTAGATGATGATTTGCTTAAATTCCAAAGGATTTGGGCCTAGATTTACAGAACTTAAGATAAGTTTGTACATATCTGCTTTGTTAAACTTATTTTATTCCAGGATTCTTGGTAAGTATAAGGGCTTGTCTAACCAGTAAGGCTGACTTTAAGTGGTTACAGTTAGGCAACTCCTCCAGAGTACAGGTGGCTGCATGAATTTAAATTGATCTGTGTCAGTGGGGGAATAGCTATTTGAATTATCCCACCAGCATGAGAGTATGAACCATGCTTATTCAAGCAGGTACTTCTGCAAAGATAAATAGAAAACAGTACATTATCGTGTTTGTTCTTTTTAAATGTAAAATAAAGCTGTTGTGGCTGGCTTCCCAAAACTTCTGCACGTGGTGCTTCATACTACAAAATTTGTAGTATGAAGACTTGTTGTTTCCTGGTCATTGCCACAATGTTATTTTTAGGCTGCTTAAAGCTCAGGTGTGGTTTTAATTTTGAATATGTGTTTGTTGTTCTAAAATGATAATCCTATTACAACTGTCTATGTATGTATGCTATTTTCATACTGATTTTAGTGAGGGGTGTGTGCCTTCCTTCACAGAGAGTTCTGGAAGCTGAAGAACAAGTACTGGTTATGTATCACAGATACTGGGAGGAGTATAGCAAAGGGGCAGACTATATGGACTGTTTATACAGGTAAGCTTTTCAAATGAGTTAAGCTTTTCAAATTACTACACGATCTGCAGTTCAAGTTGAAGAATGTTGATTAGAGAGCAGTAGCTGAATGTGCCCAGAGTCAGTTTTGGAGAGAATGTAGTTATGGTGATGGAACACAAGAAAAAGAGGAATAATGCCTCAACAGGTTTTTCTGTGCACTGCACCTTGCCACTGAAGTAATTATGTAAGATGATTCTTACTGTTCTTCCATTACGAGTATATTCTGCCTCTGTTGTTGGCACTCTGTTGTAGTGCCAAATATGTTGGTGCTAATCAGCCTGCAGTGAAGTAGCTCATAATCCTAGGTGTTCTACAAGGATGGCATTGCACTGAAGTGTCCAGTTGAACCAGCATGGTTTGTTTCAAATCTTAGCCATGTACCTTGGCAAAACCACAGATTTCCCTCCTAGAAGAGCCTTTCAGACAAGGTTATGTGCTCTTTGGGTCCTTTCTTTTCAGGTGAATGTTTGGACCACAGGGATTGCAGAGGGTGTAAAAATTACTCCTTATTTCTTTTCTGAGAACTTCATAAACTAATAGACTTTTACAGGCAATCAGTTTTACACATTGTTTGGTTTGGTTTTTTTGTTTGTTTTTTAGACAATTAGAACCAAGTCTATAAATTAAAATATAACTAAACTGTGTTATTTTTGTACTTCTGCTGTTTCCTTCATCACAAATATGTTTTGTTGCCACTAGTAATAGCTTAAGCAGATGAAACTTACATATTCAGGAGCTGCTAGAATTATAAGTGTATTGAGATGGCTTCAGATTTGCTAGGATTTGAATTTTAATTCCACTCTGGCTGTAAGTGGAACATTCTAGTGCCCATTATGCATGTGATACCGAGTAGGTAAATATAACTTACAAGGCACTGTTAATATGGTACTTATTTGATGGCATGATGTGAGGATTTACAAAGGATTTGAAGACCTTTACTATTATGTTAGGGATATGTATGTGTGGTCTTGTAGAATCGTATTAAATTATCACTATCAGACTGGGAACAAATGTTATGGAATCCATCCTGGCCTTGCAGACTTTAGTTCCATAGTGTGTCACTGACTGAACTCGGAAGCTGATACAGGGGGAAAAGAAGAATCCTATTTAATGTGTATAAGTCTTGCTGATTCTGCTTTCTGCAACAGTTTTTCTGAGTGCTTGAGTGCTTCTGGTCATAAACCAGCAAATTAAAATATTTCTCCAGCAGAGTGACCTTGACTTTTTGTTTTATTTTTAAGCAAACTAGGGCATTTTTTTCCCCCAGACAGTTATTATGCACATGAACTAACCTGTATGTAGATATAAGCTCAAAAGAGTGGCATTCATATACACATGAAGCCAAGCTCTTAAACTCTGAAGTTATTTCATGCCAGCTCTGCCCATTCTAACTCTTATTCCTGCTATGCATATTGTGTTTTGGTCCAGAAAATGTACTTGTTAGGTGTTCTGTTGGAAATAATTTTACTTCAATACTATGTTTTTTCTTTGTGTTGAAATTCTGAATTTTGTCATATACCATCTTTTAAAAGTCTCCAAAGGTCATGACTTTGTGAAAGTATGATTTTTCTGTAATAAAATTTACATTGTAATGGGAAAAGACCCTCTCACATGAAAGTAAGAAATAATCCAGTGCTTGATTCGTAGGGTCATAATGCACTGGACACACTTCATTAAGTGTTACGTCAATTTTATTGTTTTCTGAGAGAATGTTTTGGGTGAAAGTACTTCTGAAGGCTGTTTTTTATAAAGCAGTTGTAGTTCTTTTCTTACTTGCACACCTGCTCTCAAGAAAGTACCATAAATTAGTGGACTCTGTTGCATCCCAGGATCTAATTTGTATAATTCTTCCAACAATGAAAACTGATTAGTCTTTACAGCTGGTAATCTTAGTGTTGTTTTTTAAATAGATTCCTTTAAAATTTCAATAGACTCGCATCTGTGCTTCTACCCTTACAGGTAATATTTGCAATGCTACTAAAATGTGACACACTTTCCTTTTGAGCAAAATTTATAAAATTCAAGACCAATCATATGACTGGCAATAGAGTTAATGTTTTCTTTCTTTGGTGTTGATTTTGGTTTGGGGTCTTTTTACCTACCCCTCTGATTGCATTTTACTAGGAAAAAAATTCGGATTCATTTTGAAAACTAAAATCCTATACGTGCATGACTAAACCAAGGTGATAAAACTGGTGGAATAAGGAACACTCCATATTAAATGAACTTCTTCAGTTGTTTTTGTAAGTTCTGATGGTAAACATGATAGATAAAAACAATGCAGGACGTGGGAGCTTATCAGTGTCTTGGTGCTGTAACTGTTTTACTGGGTAATTGTACTTGTAAAACATCTGGTTTGTTTACCTCTATTTCAAGTAACCTGGAGAGTTTTATTGTACTTCTCTAACAGTTGAAATTTTAAAATCTTCTCATAATAAAATCCTGAAAAGTAAGCACACGTAGTACAATTTTGCTTTGTTCCATTTTGTGTTGTTTTTTTTTCTTTTCTCCAAGCACTTGTAATAATACTAACATATTAATGTATAGTAATTTTTAGTCCGGTTGGCGAATTTTAGTTCCATGTATTTTTGTGCTTTTTACATGAGACATCTTCCTTCTCTTTCAGGATTAAACTTCAGCCAGTTTTGTCATGATAGGAGTAAATTGTATTCTGATTCAAATAGTATCAACAGTAAACTGTAACATAATTCAAACTGCTAATAGCTCCAGGCCTCTTCTCCAGTCCCCTTTCTTCTAAGTGTTAAGAAGCTGCAGGTCTTAATCTTGTTTACTAATTATGTAACAATAAATGTGGGGAAGATTTAAACAAGAAGTGACATCAACATTTGAGTCCCAATATTAATGATATTTTTCTACTGAAACTTCTTCCGTTGGCAGAACTGTCTTCATTTTTGCCTAGAGCGTTTGGTAGCTGTGGGAGATTTATTTCCATATCAGATATTTATTATTGGTCTCATCATTTTGATACAGCTGTTTGGTTAATAAGATTTTAGTGTCTGCAGTGCTTTGTAATGAAATGGCTTTCATTTATTAGCCAATCTTCAAATTGTGGTAAATTACTTTAACCCTGTTTTACTGATCTGTAAACCAGTGAGTAATCTGTTTTAAGAGTGAATCAGAACAGATACTGGATTATTGTATGTGCATGCTACTAGACACATCAAAGCATTCTGCTTGCATAAAGCACCGTGGTTCTGGTGCTTTTAATATAGCTCTTGTGAAGTCGCCAGTGCATGTTTTCATTGAAACATTAGCAAAAAAAAAAAAGTAGGTGTGACTAAACCTCTGAAGGGCATCCGTTTGAACCTTGTGCTCAGAGTAGGGCTAGCTTCAAAAGTTGAACCAGGTTGCTTAGGTTTTTGTTGAGTCAAATTCTGAACTCCTCCAAGGACAGAAATTTTGCTGCCTTTGTGAGTAGCCTGTTTTAGTGCTTGATTACTCATTCTAAGAATTTCCCTGTGTGTCTGTTTGGACTTTGTCGTGCTGCAGCTTGTGTCCATTACGTCTTGTCTTTTCTCTGTGCTCCTCTGAATTTATCTTCATCTTATGTATGTCTCATGCTCTGCACTGTAATGTACCTATTTATCTCTTTATGCGGTTGCATATGCTTTCTGTAGCTTGCAAAGCAGTTTAATTGTGCAAGTGCTAGGTTGAAGAAAATCTTAAAAACCAAACTGAACGCTTCTGAAAACAAACTGTAATAGTCTTAGCTAATTAGTTACTTTTAAAGAATTGCCTCCTGTACATCAGTAGAGTGGATGATATTGCCACATAAGGTTTATCCATTTCTTTGTCCATGACCACTTGCAGTGGAGTGCCAAAATCATTAGCAGCATTCTCTCGGTGCAATTTTCCGAAAGCAATTTCCTTAGCATTTCAGTTTAGGTTTATTCCTGTATACTGTTCTGCTAGACCCACATGCCAATTTGGGGACCAGTATAGCAGTCTGACTATGGACAGACATGGACACCAGAAAGGGTGGCTATACAGAAGTTTATCTTTGGAGAGCTTTCAGAGGAGGAAAAAAACTGAATACAGGGTGTTGATCCTTTTTGATTAAAGAAGTATGGTACTTCTAGACATACAGATAAATGCGTGTTGTTTTGTGGTGTCATATCATGGGTGCACAAAGACTTAAAGGAGGTGGATTCTTTTGGCTTTATCATGGTGCACATAAGAAAATAACCAGGAGCTGACTTGAGATAGGTACTCTCTTAGGTTTATTAGATTCAGGCCAAATTTCACAATGTCTATTTTGCCAACGCTAATATTGGTTTCTTATCCAGGAGTGTGTAATTCAAACTACTGAAAACAAATAAAACATTACAAGAAATAAAGCCTAGTCCATCTGACAAGGCTTTTGAAATCTGACCCCTCAAGGACACAGTGGGCTATTGAGATGTGTAACATTGCTTTGGGAGTGTGGTCACTGTGTCTAGAGCAGTAACCTGTGGTTACAGTTTTGTTCTTGGTTGATCTGAAAGTACCAAATACTTGAAAGTTACCAAGCAACCTGTCCCAAATAATTAGCTACCCTTCTAATTCTTAATAATTTTTTTGCAGGTTTTTTTTTCTTTGCTAAATACCTAATTTATTTTAATTTCCTGTATTACCGAGTCCCTTATCCTTGAAATAAATGGCCCACAAAAATATTCATGTACCAGACATTTTCCTGATACTGCTAGTTTAGATGGAACACCATCTTTCAGTATTCTGCTGTAAAGTAGGTATTTGTTTTGAATGAGTCTTGTGACAGTCTTCTACATTCCAAACTTTTAAACTTTTTTTTCTGGAGTGGAAGCTTGGTGGATGTGTTTTGAGGTGTGGGTACTGAAAGGTGTATTGCTTTGCTAATACCATGAAAGGATGCAAGCCTCAGTTTTCTCATCTTGTTGCCATTTTCCTCATCAGATAATAAAGCATAAGCCCACATAGGTGCACTCTCAAGTAACTGGGCCTGAGCTGTATGATCAGGCATTTCAAATTTTTGCCTGAATAGTAGCAAGAGTCAGTGGGCAATTTCTGATATTATCAATCCGGGATCAACTCTTGTCTTCACAGTAAGTTACAGATGAACATTATGGATTGTCTTCTAAAAGTAAGAAATACAGATGAAGTATTTGATGTAGTTATTCAAGATGAAAAATGGTTAATGACTTCATTGGAGTACTTGATTTCAGATTATACTGTTTGCATATGTTTTGCAGTTATTTGCTTGTGTTTGATTCTGGAAGTTGATGGTAAAAGTAGGGGAAGGAGAGAGGAAATGTAGGCAAATTTGGTTTTGAGGCACAGTGTGGTGAGGCTCTTGCCAGGAGTGTTTCTGCCTGCCTGTTTCTTGCCATCCCCTTTTTGCTTGGGCTACCTTATCTAGGTTAAATTTGCTTATTCACTTCTGGCTATGTTAGTTTTTAAGATGAATCAGTTGCCTGATCTGGATTTGCTGAGAAGACATGTACTGATGGAAGAGGGTGTGAATGTGGAGAGCATAAGGCTTTTCAATAAGCTTAACAGGGAAAAGCAGAATGGTGGCTGCTGCCTTTGCTCGCTGGTGGGGTGGGGGGTGATGAGTATCATTAAGGAGCATGCCTAAGGCTCTTTTCCAGCTATTTGGATGTCCGCGCAAGTTGTATATGAAATGGTAGGCCTATAATCTTCTACGCAGACTTGCATCTACAAGGCTAGGCTAGTATTCCAGCTTGTCACCACTACACAGGTCTTCCTTAGTTGGACTCTGTTCATTTTTAAACTGAATCATTTTATTTCCTTTAAGGGAATACTGAGAATTAAGAGGGATGTTTTATCAGGTCTTGCGCAGAAATCATGTTCTGTTCTTTATAAAAACTATACATACAATAGTAAATACTAAATTAAAGAAAAGCATTTATAACATTTTTTTATAGCTGTTAGTTAAAATAATTTCTCCAAATTCTTCTCTTTAAAGTTTGCAATACAGCTTTTGCTAGTTATCATGACCTGAGTAAGGGATCCTAACTGACAAATATTGGCTCTGTAAAAATTTACACTATTTTTGTGTCTTAGCGTGAGAGAAATGAAAAATAAGAAACATTACAGGTAGAAGTAAATACATGTTTACCTAAAAATAGTTGATGTTCAGGAATGTTTTTCTATCATTAAAACTAAACAAATTACTATTACTCTAGTACTAGTCAACTGTCCAGAATTTAGCAGTTACTTTGCATATATGTGTATGAATAATATGATAGTGTATGTTGAAAAGTTGAATTCTTACATAAATATAATGCACACCAAGAAGGTGGTGACAGTGATCTCTCATGCTGCTGTTGGGTATCTCGATTACTAAAACTGTTGTTTTAATATGATGTAAGGTCTTTGAAATGGAAGCAATTTGTGTTTTAAGAATTTCCTACATATAGCAGTGGCATTGGTTACAAGAGGTTATCTTTTGTGATGTGGAACAAATTCCATGATTCCAAATTTATTAAAAAAAATAAAACCCCACAAGCTTAATTTTTACCTGTTTTGATTAGAATATCTTTATTTCTATAGGTACCTCAACACACAGTTTATTAAGAAGAACAAATTGACTGAAGCCGATCTTCAGTATGGTTATGGAGGGGTGGATATGAATGAACCATTGATGGAAATAGGAGAGGTAAGTATCTCTGAAAGTGGGAGTGGATATAAGCTGTATTCAGAAGTGCTATCTGTCTGGCTGTGTCCTTTTAAATTTGATTTTTCTGGGTCACAGAATCTGAATAGTTAATACAGTAGAAGGTATAAGCACTGAACCCGTTGTAAAATGAGGTTACAGTTTTGATGTAGAAAAATATAGTGATGGGGCAAATATGAAAACTACTGGAGAGCTTCAGTTTAAAATATGATAATAGATACCACTTTGCAGAAAAAATTTGTTTCATTAAGTGATGCTACTATCTAGAAAATAATTGAAAAAGCACAGCTTTTGTTTTTGGAAACCCTTGAAGTACTACTTTTAGGCTTCTATTTCTTGATGTCACAAAATGTAACAGCTTTTTCTGAGGTTAGTCTTCTGTACCTCTTATTTTCTAGGGCAAGCTGTTTTGTACTTCTGTTCTAGCAACTTGGGTAGAGATTTTGAAAGAAAAACCAGACTTAAAAAGGCTGACAGGCTGGGGCTGGACTGAAGAAAACCACCGGAAACACACGATGTACTTTAAGTCAAGGCAGTTCAGGACTGAAAATTCTCTCAGCTACCTGTGCTCTCTCCAAAGCTTGCTAATCAGTGGTGTCTGTAAAGGCTTATCAGAGCTTGGAAGTACATATTGCTGCACTGTTTGTGATATCTCAAAATGGCATAAATGTTATTCCTTATTTCCTCAGACTGAGTTTTAGCCAAGTCTGTTCCCACAGTTGTCAAAGGTAGTCTTTAGCTCTGTGTGAATCTGTTAGTTCAGCTGCTTTGGGGGCTGGGAATAGGTCTAGGCTTGTGCTTGGTGTTGTGTGATGCTGTTGTATTAATGAATTCTTCCTGTTTCCATATTCTATGCCATTCTGAGGTATCACCTGAAGGATGGTAGTGGCTGCCTTTGTCCATAGTTTTCTGCCCTATGATATGTTTACCAATGAAGAACAAAATAATTCACCTTTTTTCAAGTATTTTGTTTTCCTTATGTTGATGGAATCTTAAGGAAGGATAACAACTCACACTTTTCTTCAGGCTTTTCAGCAGTCATTCCTAGGATGGTACGTCCCTAGCTCATCACTTGGGCAGGTTATAGGGAGGATCAAGATTCTCAACCTATAGCTGGCAGCCTTTGGTTTTTGATGAAGATGTTCAGATGATGATGTCTGAAATTCTACTAATGAGTTTTTCATTATCTCACTCCCTAAGACTCCCTTGCCCTTTAACAAATACTGTCTTTGTAATTGGTGGTAGTGGGAGGTGAATTTTGGATCTTGAGGCAGTAAAGATAATCTGTCTTCGTTACTAGTGTAGGATTAGGTTTATGGCAGTTACTCCTTTGCCCAGAAAAGGAATGGAGGCTTGAGCCCTACACTCAAGTAGGTTAATGCATTGAATTGCAGCACTGGTTTTGGTGAATTCATTGCCCCAGAAATAAACTAGTTCACATTTCTTAACCTGCAAGGCATTCACCAAGTTTATCAAGTCTTTTTTTGAAGGCATTTTCTCCTTCATTATGGTCTCTGTATAGGTTTCTATGTTTTATTCTTTGGATTGCACTAGTGGCTTTGATAAAAGTCTTTATAAAGAGATCAACAGTTGAAATAATGGAAGGAATTATCATTTATTCCTCTTTAGATGACTGAGATGATTTGTCCTTTATCTACCCAAGAGCAAACATGTTTCTTTTATATGTAATTCTCTTCAGTCTCAGCATGAAGTTATTTCAGCAAGAAATAATGCCCAGTGTTTGTAGAAGCAGAACTGTACTCTCTATGTACTGAAGTTTCTGTCCCAGCATCACTCCTGTGTGTTAATAAAACTTTGTGAGGTTTTCAGTAATCTTACACAAGTACATGCTTGCTTAGTTCTTCTCAGGTATGTAATGGTAGGTGCGTATAAGACACCTGAGTTGTGTATGTGATGTGTATGGGCATGGCTTCAAACGGTTTATCATCCTGATAAGCATTCCAGACACTCAGTAATTGTTGTACTAGGAAAAATACAGGATGAGATCAGTTGATGAAAGTAGTGTGGCAGTGCCTGCAAGAGATTGAAATTTTTTTTCTGTCTCTGTTAATGAATGCATGGTGAAGGATACTGCTTTTCTGAGTTGGGCTCCTATCACTGTTTTTGGACTCCTGAGTTTTCAATGATTCTGAGAGCCCTGAGCTAGAAGCTAGTTAAGATCTGCCTTCTGTTCCCACACCACTACCCTCTCCAACTTCCCAAACCAGATTCTGGAAAATGGAAGAAACTGCCATGTTCTGTATTGTCAATCTAGGTTGACAAGCAAGATCAGTCCCTGTCTTCCAGGAGAAAAACTCTCTTGAACTAGTACATCAAGTTGCTGTATTGACCTGTCTGTAGTTTGACAAGAAAATTCCAGTTGGCAGCTTGAAGCTGTTTCAGATTGGTCCCTCTCACTTATGAGAGGGAGTCCCTCTCACTTATGAGAGGGACCATGATGCTAGAGACTGCATTTCAGAGACTACATTGCAGAATAGAGTTACCTGAGGCAGTCCCCTTTACCTCATACTCACAAAACATGTCAGTCCTTTTTTGTTTGTTTGGTGGTGTGTTGGTTTGGTTTGGTGGTTTTGTTGTTTATGTTTGTTGGTTTGTTTTTTCTCCAGAGCTGTTTGATTTCAGCATTGTCTGGATAAGTTCCTGTCTGAGGGAAACTGTTTTCCTCTAACTGTGCAATTGTACTGTCCACAAGGTCGAGGCAGTGAAAATCACTTCTCTTTTGATTTATAAGCAAACCTTTAGCTCTTCTTTGAACCTGCTGCTGCAGTTGGGTCAGCTTTACCTCCCAGACTTCTTTACCCTGTATTACAGCAAGGGTGCTGGATGATAGCTATGATAGACAGCAAGTTCATTTGTCTGCTCTTTAAAAGAAAGATTCATTCCACAAGGTGGATCAGACTGGATACCTAGTTGATGGGTAGACGCCTACTTTAAGTTCATATTTTAATTTTTACAGCTGAGGTACTGTTAATTGTGTCAAAGCTTTCTTAGCGGTAATATTCCCTCTGTCCTTACTGATCTTGGTAATTTCATTTTTTCACAGTCTGCTCTTCAGTGGTAGGTATCTTTTATAAGTCTCAGACATGCGTGGGTATTCCTCCCATATGAGGGATCACATTATCTCCTTTGGGTTTTAAATTTGATTTTAACTTAAGTGTACAAACTCCTTTGAATGATTGCAGTTGTATTTTCAAAAATGGTATGTTTTGGAAGCAATTACTTCAGCCACAAAAGTTTGAGATATTTTGGTCCATTTGATTGGTAGGGTGACCTATCCCTAATATGAAAGTGATTTAAATTCCATTCAAGTCAAGTATTAGCTTGCAACACTTTGCCTAAGCTGCATGCATCTTAGCTTGGAGATGCGGTCTGTGTATTTGATGTAAGGGTTCTGTATCTTTGACCTCTAACAAATTGGCTAAGAGACATTCCTTTTTGGCAGCTGAGGTGTAGTTTGCTATAATTTTTAGAAATAGCGGTGTCTGCACACATTCAAAAACTTCAGTTAGACATGTTACTTACCTATTACTGTGCAGATGTTTTGTTTATGTTTACACTCAAAACCCGTCCTTGTAAGAGATTTGCTTATGGTCCTTATGTTCATTTGATAATCCTTGGTAGAGTGGAATCAAGGAATGAGTAAATCAGTCCTATTAGATACGTAGAAAGAATGCAGACTGGGAAGTGTGTATTCAGACATTGCCTGACTAGAAATTCTGTCTGACGTTGCTAGTGTACAGATCTGTGTGATCTTCATCCAAATGCAATCAGATGTTCTAGAAGAAAAATGCTAAAATAGCATATTGACAAATTGTGTGTGTGTGAGGCAAACAAAATAATTTAGAAAGGAGAAAGAAGAGGGTATCTAACAATTTAATTTTTGATATCCTGAATGGGAACTGTGTCATCTTTGTTTTGGGTTTTTTGGGGGTGTTTTATTGGCATTTTTTATTGACGTAAGCTTGCATTGTCTTCTGACAGCTAGCTCTTGATATGTGGAGAAAATTAATGATTGAGCCACTGCAGGCTATCCTTATCCGGATGCTCCTCCGAGAAATAAAAAAGTGAGTGCTTGTCTGTTTTTCACTTTTACCCAGTGTGTGGGGGTATTGCACTTTTTTACTTTAAAAAGCCTGGGGACTTTGAACAAATTCTTTTATGTTTTTTGTTTTTTGATGATAGCTCATTACCTGTTGATGATGGTGTTCTATCAGCTTTTCTCATTATAGCTGCATATCTGTGATTTGCGTGTGTAAAAAAAGACTCTGAAAATAATTAATTTGCTGCAATCTGAGGGTTGTGATCTTTAATGTTTCGGTAATGTAACCCTTCTAATGAATGGAACTGGGGAGCAGTTAGAATAATTCTTCAGGTCTCATAGGATGCCTTTTGCCTTTTTCTCCATCTGATGCTGACTGTTAATGGATTCTGTGCTGTCAGTAAACTTAAGGACCAGGACTTACAGAAACATTTGCCAAAGCTAGAAAAGCTATGTTGCTTTGCATGGGACCCAAAATGATTCTTGCTTATCTGCCAGGGAGACTTAAGCTTCTGTTTTTCTGTTGTTTGGATGAGTGACTTCACTTAACATTATTGGTACTTTACTGGAATGAAATTGAAATAAATTTTTTCGCACTTTGAGGGAACTTCCTATTTTATTTCTGAATACTTTTGTTACTCTAAAACAAAGACCCTGGTAGTTACAGTGCTTGGAACTTTTTAAGCTTTGATTTAAAACTTTTTTACTCTTTAACTCCTAATGAATCCTTTTATTTATGAGTAAACAGAAGTTCTGAAATATACTACAGGCCTTATGTGTATTTGTAAATTCCATCAGTTTCTACGCTTTTACTGCTGTTCAGGGTAGCTCTAGGCTGGGGTCCTTTTAAGTGATTGCATGCCTGACTCAAGTGACCAGACTAGCGTAGGTAAATTGAGTGAGACAATTTGGCTGACTGAGGATCCTTGGACAAGCACTTGGTCAGAAGAAAGCTGTATTTATAAGACACTCAAGAACTGATTTTATTACTACAATTTTATTTTTCCTTCCTGAATCAAATTTTTGGCAACTAAGTAACTGACATGATACCTCTGTCTGGTATTTCTGAAGCCAGAAAGCATTTACTTGTAGTTGTTGACTCATGTTTACTTTGTAACCAGTGTTAATGCTGCTTTATCCATATGTTTACTGTAACAGTTTATTTATGCTAGATGAAGATTCTCTAATGCATGGTGAAGGAAATGCTGCTCTGGTACATCAAGCACAGCGACATGGAAGATGCATTTTAGTCAATCTGTGTATTTCATTGGTGGGTAGGAGTAGAAATCTGTTAAAACCTTTTTCAACAGACATCTGATGCCTCTTAAAATATTTACCTTGGGGCTGGCGACAGATCTCAGAAGGATATTTAGATCAAGACTTACTGGCTTGTGCAACATAAGATTTTGAGACTGTAAGAAATTTACATTATTTGTTATTAAAGCATTTGGAAAGTTTTAAATAAAACATGAGTCTGGATTTTTTTTTTTTTTTCCCCTTGGTAATTAAAGATTCTTTGATGTGATCTCAAAGAAGTTAATTCAACTCGGTTTCTCAAAATACACATCTAACAATTCATATTAAGTTCTAGCCAGTGTGATCTGCGTGTCATGTAGTGAGCTAGATGGGACAGAACTTATTATAGCTGTTCTTCCTAGTATCATGAAATGTAGGGCTTGCTATGGGTATTCTGAGGATGGCCTTTCTATGTAATGGGCATATGGGCTTGTTGCTGTTCTTTGCTATAATTCTACTGGTCAGTACAGTTTGTAAGAGGCGGTTTTGAAGACACTGCTGCAAGTGACTGTTAGATGTGTTTTAGCATTGAGTTCAGCAAGTCAGGGATTAAACAGCATCTTTGAAGAGATGGGTATTGAGAAGTTGCATCTGGCAGAGGTGCAAGAATATGCATGGGAAGAATATTAATTAAAATAATAAAATTACTAATATATATACTTCTCTGTTAGATGCCTTCTGAAGTGTAGTACTTAAGTGTGTGCATGGTGTAGTTTGTAAAAATGTTTTACAGGAAAAAAGCAAACCCAAACTTAAATAGATGGGACGGTTGAACTCCTTATAACCACATTTTTCATAGTATGTAATGATATGTAGAATTGATAACCAACATTGTAGTCAACTGGTTGCATATAAAAGTATGTTTGTTACTGTACTGGAAAAGGTAGGGAGAGCAGAGCCATAAATTTTGCTTTTGGGTTTATTTATGTATTTCATAAGAATTTTAAAAAGACAACTTCTGACAAATCTTGAGCATATCAACTTTTTAGAAGCTATAAAATTGTGAAATACACTATACATTACAATAAAATAAATCAAACTTTTTTGGTGCATAAAAATAAGTAAATACAAGTAGTGACTTGTGGTTCAGGTGAACAAGATGGCTAAGCTGTTCTAAGAGTTTGCTGATGCCAAAAAAGAGCAAACTGTGCTCTTCTGCCTTTCTTGTGCTGAACTTGGTGCTCATCTAGGCCCTTAGTGAACCAGCTCAACTGCTAATATGACTGGAAACTGCCTTGGCTATTATTTCTCCCAGATTGGCATGGTGAGTTAGTTGAGCAAAGAACTGGATGAATGCTAGAGCAGTGCAAGAGAGAGAGGGCTCTGACTGAGCAAAAGGGAGCAGAATTAGCCCCTTTGAACAGCAGAGAACTGTTAAATCATTTAAGCCTGTCTTGTGTGACTGCACTCTTAATACAGAGTTTTGAATGTAACACACTTTCTTCCCCCTCCCTCTAGCCCAAGCACTCCTCCTACAAGGCAAGCTGAATCTCAACTTACGCATTTTTGTTTCAACACAACAGGAAGCCGTCAAGATCTTGAATTGTGAGAAAATTCAATTATGAAATTCTTAAATAGAAATAATTTGGAAATTGTTCAGGTGCTATCTCAAATGACATGAGTGCTTAGTACATACTAACCAGGAGAGGCTTCTCTACTAAAGATAAACTAACACTTCCTAACTAACTGAACCTATTCCTGTCTAAGCTGATACATTATTTACACTATTTGTTTGAAAGGAAAGGTATTGGAACTTTTTAATAGTGTACAAAACAGGCTATTCAATTCACAGTGAATTCTATAGTTAGTTGTTCTCAATAGGCCATTGGTCTGACACAGCAGAGCAGTTCTTTTCAATAGTGGAACTTTCTTTTAATGAGTACAGTATTTATTATTGTACCTTTTAAATAGGTTCTGTGGGGGCTGTAGCAGTACACTGTAGTACATGTTAAACTTCCACTGTTAGCTTCATCCTTAAGATAGGAACAAAGTGGAGTTAATATAAACCAGTACAACTTCCTTGACTTTGTGTTTTGTAGCTTTCTTCATTTCTTTTGCAAAAAGCTCATCAACATCCAACTTAGTGGAATTTGCATTTCTAGTGTTTAATCTTTTTGTCCAGGCTCCGCACCAAATCTTATCTCTCCCTTCTGCCCTCCAAGATGTCCTGTGACATCACTGCCTCAAATTTCATGCAGCTGCTCTCTAGTTGTATGCATCCAAATTGCCTGTTCACTACTGCCAAGAAAGAAAATACACATTTAATAGACCTCCACCTTGGTGGGATTCATTTTGGTTTAGTGGATGCTTTTACTGCTACAACTTTAATGAAAATTACTTTCAAAAATTCCTTCAAATTTTGTTGACACTAGTCATTTGCATTACAAATTCTTGGGAGCAGAGTACCATTGGTGTAAAAAAAGAAACCAAACCCTGAAGATGCTGCCGGAGCAGGCAAAACTCATTCCATACTGTGTTTCTTTTCATTTTTTGCCTTCATGCTATTAGACCTCTGCTTGGAAAGCCTGTCTGGCCCCTTGCTACTCGTCCATGGAGCATCTACCCCCTGCACTTTTAAAACTTTTTCCTAATGATACATTGACCTTTGAATCCCCTGGGACTGACCTTTGCTGCCCCCTTTCCTCCTGCATCTGCAGGGGGGAAGTCTGTGTAGTGGCCTGTGAACCAGGTAGCAGGGGAGCTGAGTCTTCATCTGTTACTACAGTAATTCTTTGTGTGTTTGTGTCACTGGTATCTTTCTATATCCAAAACCCCCATATACATGTACCCCAACCCCAGGTGCACTGGCCTGTCTCTTGACAGAGCCTTACTTTGTAATATGCTGAACTTTTAGTTACTTAGCTTTCCACTCTCAAGGACATCCTGCTATGTTCGTAAACTGCATGCATCCTGCAGCAGGCCATGCTCCTGGACCTCCCAGGGTGGACCTGGGTCCAGGCCCTGCTCTGGTGTGTCAGTTCTTCCCTTCTGTGGTATGTTTCTGCCTCTGCCATTGTATAACCAGGCCCAGCAGAGGGACTTCGGCAAGAATGCAGGGTATGATTATATGTACCTAAACACAGATTTATTCCATTAGTTCAGCTACCAGAACCACAGGAAACCTTCCTGTGCCCCTGGAGGAAATGAGACCATCTCCTCTAAAACAGTTACCCAGGAGGTCAGCTCATTTGTAACAGGTGACCAAGCTGTGTAAACCATACAGTAACTGCTTGTGATTTGTTAGAGCGCTAGTTTTTTCCACCCATCATGGGTATATAATAGTATTTAAAAGCAATGTACATTATTAACAGTGTTGTGAACACGTGACTGTGTTCTGGTGTACGTATGCTGCTGTGGTTGTCCTGGTAAACCTCCGCAGCTTATGCTCTTGGGCATTCTCTAGAGGTTTTATCAATTTCAAACCAAAACGAGTAAAATTTGCAAAATTATTTCTCCCCTATTCCACCCCAGCCTAGATGGGTGTATGGTAATGCTTGGGTGTGAAGCGTTTTTGCTGGCTTTACTTCTTTTTTTTTTCTTTCAATTTTTTTAAATCATTCATATTAATGACTTTCCTATATCGGCATAGATTTCTAGCAGATAACTCATTTTATCTTTTCAATGCAGTCTGGGTAAAATTAAAAGTTCTATATACATGTATGTGTGTGTACATTTGAAAATTAAAACCTGCGCAATTATAATGGCTGATGCTTAAGTGTAAATACACCTTTGTAAATCATATTTTAGTATTACTTAATACCTGAGGAGCTAAGGAATGCTTTTTACTTCTTTGTAAAGTGTATGTAAAAGGTGGTCTTTTTCAGAACAGTTGATGTTTTAAGTAAGTTGCTGCTGCTGCTGCTGCTGCTGCTCTAAGTCTGGGTCCATTATTTCCTGTCTTTGCAAAGGAATGAACACTAATGGTTTTAGCATGCAAAGCACTTGTTTTGATTACTTTTGTTTTCAACTGAATGAGACTAAAGATAATATTTTCTTCACTTGAACTCGCTCATTTGAAGCTAAGAACTTGGCTGAAAAATGTAAGGTTTCCTTTTCAAATGTATGATTAACAATTGTGATGATGCTTCAAGTATTTTATTTGTTCCACTTGACAACTGTGTGTTGAGTAGTAGATATACAGAAAAGAAAATAGCATGCTGCTTGCTGTCATGCTGACAAAAATTATTACTGTTTTTTTTTTTGTTGTTTTTGTTTTTTGGCAGGGGCAGGAGTGTAAAGGTAGTCTATTTAATAAATGCTATGAATGCAAGATAGAACTTAATGTAACTTTTAAAGTACTTGTTTAGAGTATGTAATTTGGAATACTTGCATCCTTAGCAAAGACTTGGAAATGTCATGACCTGCAAATGCTTTTGAACAGTTTATGAGTTATCTCAACAATTTAAATGTATAGGAGAGAAAGAAGAGTGCGTTTTTTTCTTTTGAGATTAATCCTCAGTTTTGCCAATTTAAGCAGAGGAATTAACTGGAAAATGCTTTCATCCAATTTTATTTCATTTGGCTATCAGAGAAGTTGCACTAGATACCTACATTCTCATGAGTGTTCGCTTTGCCTATTTCAGTGATCGCTGTGGAGAAGACCCAAACCAGAAAGTAATCCATGGGGTTATTAACTCCTTTGTTCATGTTGAACAGTATAAGAAAAAATTCCCCCTAAAGGTAGATACACGTTTCTGACTTTTAAAATTTTTTAATTAACCTAGTGTATGCATTGTTTGTCCTTTAAAAAACATCTCCCTTTTAGTTTTATCAGGAAATTTTTGAGTGTCCTTTTCTGAGTGAAACAGGGGAGTATTATAAACAAGAAGCTTCAAATTTATTGCAAGAGTCAAATTGCTCACAATACATGGAGAAGGTAAGAGACTCTTCTGTACATATGCAATAACTGAAATCTGATGTTATCAACTTACTGATTATACATGTTTTCCCGTGCAGCTTCCATAAATCTTTGTTGTATGCTTTTGTGCATACTGTACTTTTTAGTGTCATGGTTAACCTGAGTATAAACTACAAACTTTGCCCATGGATGGACTGTCAGTTTTAAAGTATTTTGTAATAAATTATAACTTGATTTCATTAAAAGTAAAAAAAGGAAAACAAAAAAGAAGGCAAAGCCCAATTCATGTATCGAGTTGATGAGTATTGCTTCCTAACTTCATTATTTTCCTTCTGTTTGTAGTAGCATGAGTTCTAGCAACATAATGGTTAGAGAAGGTTATATGATAGAGGTGTTACAGAGCATTGTTAAAAATTACATACTCTGAGTGAATTTTCTTTTGTTTTGCCTTGTGGTGCATGAAGTCAGGTTGTGGTTAAATTGCTTGTAATTCTTATACCTTGCTCATGAAAGCAAAGATTAATACAAGACTAGGAGTCGGTCCTCAGTGGTGTGCTGTCCACATTAACAAGATAAGTTGAGAAGGCTGTGAGATTGCTTTCAACCACAAGGAACAAAAGCTAATGGTTGCACACCTGAGGTGAAATTCGGGAACAGGCTAAGACTTCAGGGAAACCAAAAGAAATGCAGATTCAGTTCGTCTGTCATTAGCAGCCTACAGCTGCCCTTCTCTCCTTAGGCTTCCCTCACCTTTACCAGATATAATTACTTTTATGTCAGTATTCCTATGACTTATTTTATAATAATGCCTATTTCCTTCATGAAAGTTATAAAGAAAGTTTTTATTGATAGCTCAGGTGTACTCCTATACCTTTTGAGTAGATGTTTACATACAAGCATGTGAGTTTGGAACAGTGAAGTGACTCTTACAATCATATAAGTAGGTGGTGTGGTAAAACTTTCTCCGGAGGAGTAGAAAGTGAAGTAGGAGAAACTGAGAAGGACAAAGTTGAAGGGAAAAAGAAGTTTTGACAACTACTGACTGCTGTTAGTCAGCCTGATTCAAAAGAGCAAATTTAATTTTTCATCATCCTGGACAAGTTCTTTTTTTAAAGTGCGTTACTTATTTGTGTGTCTCATTCTACATAAATAAATTGCTGTATATTCGTGGTTCTATATTGGTTGTTAGTATTTCATCAGCTCTTAGTTTCCAAACTTGTTTGTAGGTTTTGGGTAGATTAAAAGATGAAGAAATGCGGTGTCGGAAATATTTGCATCCCAGCTCATATGGCAAAGTAATTCATGAATGCCAACAGAGAATGGTAGCTGATCACTTGCAGTTTCTACATGCAGAATGTCACAATATTATCAGACAGGAGAAAAGAAGTGGTAAGTCTCAGTGGTCACAGAAAGTGGAAATCGTTTTTGTTTTCTTCTTTTAGCATTGCCGTTTGCTGTCTTTATTTAGTGACCTTCGATGTGCTTAAGCATTTTCAGCTAGTACTAGTACTGTTACCTAGAAAGCCCAATTAAAGCTTGAATGACATTTTTCTTTTACCATGTAATACATTCTTATTCTTCTAAATACCTAGTCAAAGCATTCTTTTACTGTTAACAGCCCTTTTTTTGACCAATACTCTTTCTCTTTCTTTGTCTTAGTTGCCTTAAAAACACATTGAAGTCCTGTGTCCTGTAGAATTGATCATATTTTATGCTTGTGTCTTCATTTGTAAACCAATGACTCTGTCTTTACAGATTCTTCATCATCATAATGAGTTAGGATTATAAAATACTTTGGCTTCTTTTCATAGCCACTTTTTATTGTCCTGAATCTTTTGTGACCTTTCGTCCGAGATTCTTTTTATAAGGGGAGATGCTCTTATAGTTGTATTCCCTGCCTGACTAAAAGAAACTTGCTTCTTGATGACTACATGCCATTTACCCTTGAAAGAATGCTTAATCTTTCATGGAAGATGGTATCCCTTCTGTGAAGCAAATTATTTTTCACAGTCAAACTCACATTGTATCCAGTAGTAGTGTTCAATTTCCAAAGAGTTTGGCCAATTTGATCAGAGCTTTGTTACTTAAGAAAGAAAAAACAAAACTCATTAAAAAAAAGCCCACACACAAACAGTTGCTTATTTACAGCTATTCTAACTTGAGAAAAATTTTAAGCCACCACCATGTCAAGAAGATACCTAATTAATTTTACTGAGCTGCTGCTAAGGGAGATTTAGTGGAGCCAAGGATAAAAATAAGCTGGCACAATACTTTTTCATATTTCAGAGCCCACATCTCCTCTTGGAGTTTCTCCTAAATAAACAGTATTGGAAGAGTGACTTTGTCACAATGGCAACACTCAGTAAATACTGATAGTAGCCCTACTATTTCTCTTTTTGCTTTTGTCAGCGATCCAGTGTATGTTAATTTTTTATTATTTTTTTTCAGAACAGTTGGTCATGTTTCAGTCTTTGGAAAGTTCTGTGTAAAATGGTAGTACTATATTAAGTGTTGATTTTTAGTGTTTCTAAGCATATTCTATAAAAATGTATCTCTATTACAGACATGGCTAATATGTATACTCTGCTTCGTGCTGTGTCAAGTGGTTTACCTCATATGATTCAGGAACTACAAAACCATATCCATGATGAGGGCCTTAGAGCAACCAGCAATCTTTCTCAGGAAAATGTGAGTTTCCACAGGCAGCTCAAGTTACCTGTTTGATTAACTTTCCAGATGAAATGTTTACCCTTTTCTTTTTAGTCTATTCTGTTTTGGGTTGTTTTTTTTTCTAATTTTGCCTGTATGAAATTAGTTTGGAACATTATGGATAAATTGTAACTTCTGATCAGCACACTTAGCTGTGCGACACATACCTATCCTGAGAGTTGGTTGTTGTGATCTAACCCAGAAACAGCTGCAGCTAGAAATTTCTCGTTTGTTTAATGCTGTCATGGCAAGTAGGTCCTTTTGTTCTGTGTATGTATTTTTTTTTCCTGAATTTCTCTAAGTCAGTGGCATTTGCTGTTCTTGCACATAAGGAACCAATGATTCCATTTAGTTATTACATGTTATTTGTAAAGGCTTGACATCATGTCCTCATTTCAGTGTGGTGTTTTTCACTAATAGCTTTTTAGTCTCATATTTTTGTGTAATTTCTGAAAATACTGTAGCTAAATTATTTTACTAAAGTGTGTTACACTTTTTTCTGTTCATGTGTATTTAGATTACTCTGTTCCATTTTTCGTTCCTCCAGCATTGCTGTTCAGAAACAAACAAGCTTTCATCTGGCATTATTTTTGTACATGTGTACATCTTGCTGTCTAGATCTGTGATCACTTTCAGATGCTGATTTATCCACCCAGTGTTTCTGTCTGTAATAATATATAGATACAAACTGTTGTAAATTCACTCTTTTATTGACTGCACAGGAGTTCTTACTCTCCTGTGACTCCTGTGTGCATACTGAAAATGGGCTAAAGTCTTCAGTAGTATATTTTGCTTTGAGATTGTTTGTACATTTACTGAGTTTATTCTTCCAAACTAAGTGTCTACATAGGGAAATGAATGCAGAGCCATAAGGGTGATGCAGCTTCATAGCCGTATGTAGATAAATTCAAAATGAGAAATACTTGCTGCACTGTGTGGATTAAGTACTTTGTCATCAAAACATTTTTCATATGTGATCTGAGAATGCACTTAGGCTATCATGTGATACAGCCAGTGCATTGCACACTGTTGCATTGCTGCCTACCTGTTTGTCTGTGTAGGGACTCCTCTAAGTCATATTCGTCATTTCTGTACAAAAAGTGTACTGAAATGTGGTGCACTAAATTAGATTGGTAACTATCCTACATAAGAAAATTCAAAGGGTTCATCCAGATTTTCTGTCTCTGAAGTCAGTGTGTTGGAGAAGCAGCAGTTCACTTATTTCAGTAGCTTTTTGGCTTGATTGCTGTATTTCACAGAATCACAGTATCATTATTTTAGGGTTAGCGTCAATGGTTTTTGAAAGGGCTAATAAGATTTTTGGGTATACGTGCAGTGTAGACAGCATGAGAGCAGTATAGACTCAAATGTCTGTAAATGTAGCCATACACTCTTCTTTCCAAAACATACTCAATCAGAGTAGTGTAAGAGGACAGCAATGCAGGATTAATCCTCTCAAACACGTAATCACTGCGATTTTAACTTTTACCGGAAAGAATAATTAGGAAAAAATGTACAACTAATGTAGATATATTTGTGTGTAGATAATATTTTTCTCATTAACTTGCTTTCTGTTTTATCTGCTTTTTTCAGATGCCAACTCAGTTTGTGGAGTCAGTTTTGGAAGTACATAGTAAATTTGTTCAGCTCATCAACACTGTTTTGAATGGTGATCAACACTTTATGAGTGCCCTTGACAAGGTAACTTAAATAAAAAAAAGCATTGGAAAACAAAATGTGAGGCCCTGTTTCAGGCTTACCAAAATTCTTCAGGACATCAGCACATGTTCAGGGATGGCGTTCTTACGCAGTTTTTCTAGTTTAGATATGTAATCAAACAAAAGACGATCCAGTGTTTAGAGAAAAGATACGTACGAAGGGGACCACTTTAATACGTAAATCCGTTCTGAACAAAATACCTTTTTTTCATTGTAATTCAAACACAAAAATGGAGCTGACCCTTTTAATGTAAATCTAAGTGCCAGTAATAAATAGATAAATGGAGTGGTTTTGGGTAGCTTGATAATGCTTCTGTGCATTTGAACTTCGATTTGCTTGCTGCCATAATGTTTAAAATCCTATTTATAATTTCCTGTCTAAGGATGCATGCATGCATTTCGTTGTTCTCTTGTGTTTACAGTAATTACAGTTTGTAGGTAAGGTCATAGTCTAAGATTTGATAATTTTCAGCCAACGTTAATCTGGAAAGACACGGTGATGAATACATCAGTAATAATATCAATAGTAGTTATCCATCTGTATTTGTGCTTTTGAGAAAATAATTGTTTATTATTTTAAAAGAAATACTTATTTTAGTACCCTAATACATTTCTGTCTCAGTTGCAGTTAATGTCATGTACCAGAAGGTGGAGTAATACGAGATTGCATATGTGCCTGCAAATATAGCTGGCAATGTACTTTTCCCTTAAATACATCAACTCTTCATTTCAGTGATTTTGTTACAATAAATATTTGAAATCTTAATTTGCTGTCAGTTTTTCATGGTGGATGTCAAAACTGCTACTGTGGTCTTTAGTAGTATTGCAAAAGAGTGGTCAAAACATCAAAGAGTTTGCTATTTCTTGTCAAGTCATGCATTCGTTTCTCACAGGGATTCTAGGGACCTATTATCAAATATTGGAATGTTGAGGCATTGTACAAAAGCTGCTTAACAGTTTTTCTTTATAATAACAAAAATAATGTTTGTTACTATAAAGGAACTATAATTCCTAGGAACTATGGTCATACAGTATTTTTGTTTCAGTATTGGTTTAAAATGCTAATTTAAATGTGATATGTAGTTTAGAAACTAACCTTGATGATTCTGATATCGTTGTTTACAATTTCCAGTTCTAAACTTCCATTATCTGCTTCTTTTTCATCGTATCCTGATTTTCTTCACCTACCATACTTTTTGTACTGCATTGCTTTGAATTTCCACTTTCAACAATATTTTTTCTCCTCTTTTGTATACCAAAAAATCCAACAACCAAAAGATCTTTCCATTCTTACTGTTGTGAGCACACCATGTATGTTTTTGAGCTCAAGATACATGCTGTTCATGTAAGCTGCTCTTGATGTGCTGCTGCTCAAATCTCCTTTATCTGCAATTATTCCTTGGTTCCTTTCTTTGGGACCATACGTAGTGGTGTGCACCAAAATCTTCATACTTCTAGGTTTAAGTTTTTAACCAGAACTTAATTGGTTCTGCTGCTTTCTGTAATTAATTTCTGTTCCTCTGCTTTTTCCACTTAGAAACATTCAACATGCACATTCTTACAGAACAGTAATTCAAACTCTTTTATTAATTGTTTCTCTTTGATTCCCTTTTGTGTAGTTCAGTTTTATAGGGTCTGAACTTTTTTTTTTTTAAATTTCTTCAAATTTTATGAAATAAGAAGTTCTAAGCAATTTACATTTTTTCTCTTTGCTCTGTCTTCCTATGTAGGCTTTGACATCAGTAGTTAACTATAGGGAGCCGAAGTCAATCTGCAAAGCACCTGAGTTGGTAAGTGATACACAGAAAGTACTATTTTTTAATACTGTCAAATGGATTGGCAGGGAGTCCATCACACAGATGATTTCTCACACTAATTAATCTCAGTGGCATTTTTCAGTAGTAAGGAATAACTTAACCTGCGTGCACATTTTGTGGGTTGGTTTTGATGCAGTTTTTATACAGATTTTGTATTCTCTGTAAATATATGTATTGTTCTCTGATGAATACAGCCCTTGTAATAGGAAATGAGGCTGTAGACTGTGACTTACTTCATGCTTCAACTCTTGTGTAGAAGTTTGGTCTACCTTGGCATACATTTATTCTCAAGCTTGACAAGTAGGTTTGTGTTTGTTTTTCCTTTTTTTAACTTGAGCTGGCCAAGTACTGTGACAACTTGTTGAAGAAATCAGCAAAGGGAATGACAGAGAATGAAGTGGAAGACAAACTTACAAGTTTCATTACTGTTTTCAAATACATTGATGACAAAGATGTATTCCAAAAGGTAACTTTTGATACTCAATAAACTTTAATGTTTAACTTAAATGTGGTTATGGTTTTAAAAATCTTCATGTCTTATTTCTTTTTATCTAGTTCTATGCCAGAATGTTGGCAAAAAGATTAATTCATGGTTTGTCTATGTCTATGGATTCTGAAGAAGCCATGATTAACAAACTAAAGGTAATGTAATATTCTAATGCAGAATAAGTGGACCTAGCAGTATGTAATGTTGAGAGGAAGCAGCAGATGGTGCCAGAGATAATTGAGCAGTTAATTGATCTTGTTTCCAATAGCTGAAAGGAAAAACTAATTTCTTAGTAGTCTGTGAAAGATACACAGCTAAGTATCACCAACGCATTTGAGATTTTTATGAGGTTTTGGGTATTTTTATTAAGGACATTCAAAGAATTGATATTTGCATTTAAAAAAGTACCAAGGACCTTCATAAACTGTCTTTCAGTTTTATAAAACAATGTTGTTCATGTAAGTCTATAGAAAGTCAAACTGAAGTAAATCTTGGGTTTTAATGTTTGTTTTCAGTTGTAGCTAGTGTTCTTCGTAAATTTTATAACAATGCTTTTGCTAACTATTTTTTCCACATATTAGTAGTGAATGTGCATAAGTACTGTTTTCACTGTAAAACCTGTTACAATGTTTCTTCACAGCAAGCCTGTGGTTATGAATTTACCAGCAAGCTCCATCGAATGTATACAGACATGAGTGTTAGTGCTGATCTCAACAATAAATTCAACAACTTTATCAAAAACCAGGACACGATTATAGATTTGGGAATTAGTTTTCAGATATATGTTCTACAGGTACTAATGTATGTTTATTACTATTGAGTTATTTGTACTTAATTTTTATATTTTGATAACATTTTGAACCATTTTCCATGAATAGTTCTCATATGGAAACTAACACTTTGAGATTTTTGTGGAATAATTAATTTTCCTAGTGTTTCTTATTAGAATTAACCCAATGGTACAGTAAAGAGTAATGACATAAAATGCCTTGTGTTTCTTGTCTTGAATTAATACCTCAGTGGGGTATGCATAATGAGCAGTAAGAATTCTGGTGGATATTGCTAGTCTTATGGCATAACATATAGAGCTGTCTAATAGAGTGGGGTTTTTTGTAGTGTATATGTTGCATGAAAACATTAATACTTGTATTTTTCCTGGTACCTTTAGGCTGGTGCATGGCCTCTAACTCAGGCTCCTTCTTCTACGTTTGCAATTCCTCAGGAACTGGAAAAAAGTGTACAGATGGTAGGTTAGTAGGAGACTTCTTGTAAACATGGAAAATGTAAAATAACTCCAGATAAAAGATCATCAGTCTAACAGATTAAAACCTGAACTGCTTCATTTTGTTTGTAAATCATGGCTATCTTGTTTCCAGTCCATGTTAAAGTTGGAGAGGTCACCTAAATGATACACTGAATTTATATATGTATTTGCATAGCTTTTATTTTTCGCATGTCTTCTGCTTTTCATGATTGATGAAGGGGATACTACTAAATACAGTCAAATGAACTGGCTTGATGTAACCTTTGAAACCAATTCTTCATATTTAGATAAAAAAGGGTTTTGTTTCTTACATTAAATTGGATCAGATTTAATAGTGGATGAAAATGTAGATACAGGTTTCTTGTCCTGTAGTTTGTAGGAGCCATTCAAAATTGAGCTTTGCACGAAATTTCTTTAAAGCTAATTTTACAAATTCTTAAGGCAGTAAAGGTTTTACTTTGGCCAAATGTTCTCTTTTTATGTGATGATTTCTGCTTTGTGGAGGTCAAATATTTTATTACTTTTCATTATATTATGGTGCTCTAAATGTTACCTCTGCAGTGTTTGTGTTAAAATACAGAATATGTGTGTTGATCTTTGCTGAAGTGTATTTAATGTTGAAGTACATTTTAGGTAATTAAAAATTACATTATTTGATACAACAGATTTTTTTAAAGCAGTTCTTATATCTTAAATTGATTTAAATTATAATGGGAAATTTCCGTGTCTGTCGTGAAGGAGCTTTTCAGTGTATTGCTACGAAATATTAGAACTATTTATTCTGCTTTTATTTCCAATGTATTAAATGGCGCTTGGTTTTAGCAGTGTAACAATTTCCAACCCATGCTATGGGATCCACAGAAGGTGATTGATGGCATTTTGCTGTTCTTTGTGAGCTTGAAGTAGGAGCATTGTCAGTCATGCCTGAGTTGGAAAATTGTTATGGATTTGCGTATGAGAAGCAGCTCAGAGTCTGGGTTGTGTGCCTAACTTCACTATTGAAGTTTGTTTAAAGGAGCAATTCATGTGTTGCCTGTCTAGAATTAATGCTCTAAATTATACTTCTTATTCCTTGAGGAAACAGAGCATAACCTTGGGGAGTCTTTGAAAAATTGACAATGTCTGTCTTTGCTGTCAAATTTGATCATTGATCCATCAAAAGATAGTTCTCTCAGTATTCTGACCAGGATATAGAAAGAAGAAAAACCATTCTGTAGTTGCACTGGAAAGCACCTCTGTATCTGGGCAAATTGTTCAGCAGCTTTTTCAGGCTCCAAGCCTTCTGGAGCTTCCTGTAAATATAGATTTATTTGAAGGTATACAAATACTAGTTTTCATACTATGTAAGCTTGTGGGTGGAGAAACACCTGAATTTTCAAGTCCCCCTTTTTGGATTTTTCTTTAATGTTCAAGTTGCCAGACCAAATCAGAGTAAACCAAATTGATGTGTACACAGGAATTTCTGGATTGATTTTAAATAAGATATCAAAGCCATGGAATACAGAATGATTTCACCAAGGTGAAAAAATAAAAATACAGTTGTTTTTATATGGAATTGGTAGGAACAGAATAATAAAACCTCACAAGATTGGTTGCTAAAACCTCCTAGAAATTAAGTTCAGTAGAGTTGATACTTCCTGCAACATTGTTCAACTACAGTATTTTATACTTTGAGAGTATGAGTGTGTCAACAATCTTTTTGATTTAATCATCAAGTGATACGTTAATATATTCAAGTGCTTCGGTAAATGGCTGATGTTTAGTCATCACCCATCTTCTAAAGGAAATTCTGTCAAGAATTGGTCTGCAATGTTTGCATCCAATATGGTGTGCATAAAGCCAGTATTTCTTCTCTGGGGTGGTAGTGTGATAATAAGCTATTGTAAGTAGTTATATGTGAGACTAATTGAATTTCATATTGTTTTGCAGTTTGAATTATTTTACAGTCAACATTTTAGTGGAAGGAAGCTTACTTGGTTACATTATCTTTGTACAGGTAAAAATAAGTGCTTTGCTAAACGTATGCTCTATACAACCGACAATTGTTTGTTAAAAGTTCTTTTCAAATGGCAGCAGACATTGGAGTTGGTACATTATGTTGCCTGTAAAGTCAACTGAATTATTTTGAATTATAAATAATTATTTGCTGCTTAGTATTTCCATCATTTGTTTTGTAAACTTGCATATGTTATCTGTGATCTACTAAGTCCAAGTAAAACTAGAATTATACATTATTAACTACAAAACAGTACTGCAAAACTGCAGAGTTAAAAATAATTGCCCTGGAATTGTTTCTGTAGCATTAGACGTCCTTTAGTTGAATATTAAATAATGCTGTGATAATACTTTACTCGGATATTTAAGTAAAGTATTTGTAGTTATGTTTCTATTTACTGTATAGAAATATGTGTTAAAAAAACATCTTAGTATATAAAATTGTTGTTTAGTTTAGTAAGTATCAGTCAATTGTATTTCATTTCAGGTGCTTTCAGTATCAGGTTTTAATTACTGAGCACCACAACATACTACATGGAGGTGAAAACCAGACTAGCATACAACCATATAATGTCATGAAAATTTAGGTCTGATAATAGAAGTTTGCCATTCATTCACACTTACCTTCACACAGAAAATATAAATCTGCTTTCAGGCAGATTTCTTCAGAGCTTTTTGCTTTTTCTTCCCTTCCCTTCCCTTCCCTTCCCTTCCCTTCCCTTCCCTTCCCTTCCCTTCCCTTCCCTTCCCTTCCCCTCCCCCAGAATCCCAAGGGTTGGAAGGGACCTCAAAAGATCATCTAGTCCAACCGCCCTGCAAGAGCAGGGTAACCTAGGTTACATCACACAGGAACTTGTCCAGGCGGCCCTTGAATATCTTCAATGTAGGAGACTCCACAACCCCCCTGGGCAACCTCCCCTGCTCTTCCCCTGCTCTTCCCCTGCTCTTCCCCTGCTCTTCCCCTGCTCTTCCCCTGCTCTTCCCCTGCTCTTCCCCTGCTCTTCCCCTGCTCTTCCCCTGCTCTTCCCCTGCTCTTCCCCTGCTCTTCCCCTGCTCTTCCCCTGCTCTTCCCCTGCTCTTCCCCTGCTCTTCCCCTGCTCTTCCCCTGCTCTTCCCCTGCTCTTCCCCTGCTCTTCCCCTGCTCTTCCCCCTCCCCTGCTCTTCCCCTGCTCTTCCCTGCTCTTCCCCTGCTCTTCCCCTGCTCTTCCCCTGCTCTTCCCCTGCTCTTCCCCTGCTCTTCCCCAGCTCTTCCCCAGCTCTTCCCCTGCTCTTCCCCTGCTCTTACATCACACAGGAACTTGCTCTTCCCCTGCTCTTCCCCTGCTCTTCCCCTGCTCTTCCCCTGCTCTTCCCCTGCTCTTCCCCTGCTCTTCCCCTGCTCTTCCCCTGCTCTTCCCCTGCTCTTCCCCTGCTCTTCCCCTGCTCTTCCCCTGCTCTTCCCCTGCTCTTCCCCTGCTCTTCCCCTGCTCTTCCCCTGCTCTTCCCCTGCTCTTCCCCTGCTCTTCCCCTGCTCTTCCCCTGCTCTTCCCCTGCTCTTCCCCTGCTCTTCCCCTGCTCTTCCCCTGCTCTTCCCCTGCTCTTCCCCTGCTCTTCCCCTGCTCTTCCCCTGCTCTTCCCCTGCTCTTCCCCTGCTCTTCCCCTGCTCTTCCCCTTTTTTCTTTGCTCTCTTTTCTCTTTTTTTCTCTCTTCCCTCTTCTCTTTCTTTTTTATATTAATATTGTGGAGGAAAAAAAGAAGTAATGGACAAGTCTTTTGTTTCTAAACCTTACCTTGAAACAACTTTCATGTAATCATTATTCTGTCATTCTGTGTAAGCTCTTAGTAATTGGAGTTGATGTCTTGAGGCTATTTGGAACTTCCTTTTTTAATTTTTTTTCTTACTATAAATTATATTATCCAATTTCAACACTGTAGGCTTCCTTTTTTAATTGAAAACGCTGCTGCTCAAGTATTCATAAAAAAAGAGGGCTTTTCTCTTGCAGACCACATTCTATAGAATAAAAACAACATCAGTTTGCATCTTCCCATTCGAAGTGTTAAATGCATACTTAGGTGTGAATTGACTGTCTGGAAATGTAGGAGGAGCTCTAATAGTTAGGCTTCAGGTGACTTTTCAGCACATTCCATTGGTTTATAAAATACTACTTGTATCATTACAGGTGAAGTAAAAATGAATTATTTGTGCAAACCTTATGTAGCCATGGTCACAACATACCAAATGGCAGTGTTGCTTGCCTTCAACAACAGTGAAACTGTCAGTTACAAGGAGCTTCAGGATAGTACACAAATGAATGAGAAGGAACTGACAAAAACCATCAAATCCTTGCTTGATGTTAAAATGATCAACCATGACTCAGACAAGGTAATGCAATAATGATATAAAAGAGTTTAATCTTTTCAGACTTGTGATTCTAATACTTTTGGGTTTGGTGGGGTTTTTTTGATATAAAAGAATCCACTGTTTGCTTTTGCTTTTTTTTCATAAACTGTATTATTGACCCTTGTGAACAATTAGAAATCTGTATTTATAAGGAAGAAGTAGACTTATCTGTGTCATGTAGGTTCTCTGTGCCTGTAACAGCATAGTATGCTGAAAAGGTAATAATTGTTTATTGTTTCTGTTGCATTTCATCCGTATGGCTTTAGACTCACTGCTGTTGGGGAAAATACTCTTTGACTACACCATTTTCAGAGTTGTACTGGATCCTGGAAAGGAGCAGAGTAGTAAACTAGAGAGTCTTAGAGACATTCTAAAAAAAAAAAAAAAAAAAAAAGGAAAATACTGTGGTATTAGGAGACTGAAAGTGATGGTAACCATGTTAGAATCATAGAATTGTTAGGATTGGAAAGGGCCTTAAGATCATCTAGTTCCAACCTCCCTGCCATGGGCAGGGGCACCTCACACTAAACCATGTCACCCAAGGCTTCGTCCAACCTGGTCTCGAACACTGCCAGGGACAGAGCATTCACAACGTCCCTTGGCAACCTATTCCAGTGCCTCACCACCCTAACAGGAGAGAATTTCCTCCTTATATCCAATCTAAACTTCCCCTGTTTAAGTTTTAACCCATTACCCCTTGTCCTGTCACTGCAGTCCCTAATGAAGAGTCCCTCTCCAGCATCCCTATAGGCCCCCTTCAGATACTGGAAGGCTGCTATGAGGTCTCCATGCAGCCTTCTCTTCTCCAGGCTGAACAGCCCCAACTTTCTCAGCCCGTCTTCATACAGGAGGTGCTCCAGTTCCCTGATCATCCTCGTGGCCCTTCTCTGGACTTGTTCCAACAGTTCCATGTCCTTTTTATGTTGAGGACACCAGAACTGTACACAATTGTACATGCTGTACAACTGTAAACAAAACTTTGTTTGTGGTTAAGGCAATAGCTGATAGAGGTTCTGTTTTTGACTCTGCCTCATGCTTCTGTATGACTTACATGAAACCAGTTACCCTTTTCCTGTACAGCAGAGGGCACATATGTCTGTCATGTAAGAAACACTGCAGAAGTGCCTGCACATGCCACACAAACTTTAGCATGAGTTTCCAGCTAGCCAAGAATGCCTGTTACTCAGACAGTATCAGGCAGGAGAAACTGAGATAAGCTGTTCACTTATGAGAAAAAGAATCCAAAGCTGCTCTGATAGCTGCTTTTTTTTTTAACCAGGAAAATATTAGAAAATGGAAAGTGAGATCACAAGGAAGATCTGATGCTTGGCTGAAGCATAGGACATGCTTTCAATATCTAGAAATGAGCTCAGGTTGGAACAGTGACTGGGAAGATGTCTGTTAAACCATGGGTGAAATGTAGCACTGGGAGCTATTACAGAAAACAGTGAGATTTTTTCATAATCTTAGAAAGTTGCCCATTATTTAAAGGATTTGCATTTATTTGTGTCTGTTGTATAAGTTTCTTTAAGCTTACGTCATTGAAGCGTGAATGGCATGGCTTTCCAACCCTTTTACCTTTTAGTATTTGCCACTGCATTTTCTGGTTCTTTAACTTCTAGGCTATTGTATTCAAACATCTCTGCTAATTCTGTTTGCTTTGCACTCCATCCAGCAATGTGAAAGGAGATCTGTTGACAGTCTATCAGCTTACTTATTGAATAAACCAGTGAACTTCAGTGGCTTAAGCAGTGAAATTAAATACACTAACTTCTCTTTACCTGTATCTGAGCCATATAGAAAAGTACAGTTTATGTACAGTTTACAGTTTTGTTGTAGTTTGCTTTTGTTTAGTTGTTTTGGGTTTGTTTGGGTTTTGTTGTTTTTTTTTTTGATAGAAGGAAAACAAAAGAAAACATTGGAGTCATGCTTTTTGAGTTCATGCACAACACAATTTATTTTGGTTTATATTCAACCATGTCAGCAGAATAATGCTAAAATTAGTGTTAGTTTATATTTTTTTAAAGCTTTTGATCTTTGTCCTTTGTTGAATTTTCTATACCATTCTTGGATATTATAAAATATAATGCAGAATATGAAATTAAAATTAATATTGGTTTGGATATAAATTTAGATAAATATTGACTGTGTTCACTAAAGTATTTGCACTTGAGTTTTGACAAGATTCCAAAGTCTCAGAAGCCCAGTACCTTTATTCTGCTGGAAATTGGTAATACTTCTTGTCACGGTTTAGGGCCAGCGAGTAACTCAGCACCACGCAGCCACTTGCTCAAACCCTCCCTTCCCTCCCCACCCTAGGCAGGATGGGGAAAAGTGAAAGAATGTAAAACCCCATGAGTTGAAATAAGAACGGTCCAGTAACTAAAGTATAATATAAAACTGCTGCTACCACTAATGATAAGGGAAACAACAAGGGGGGAGAATATAAAACTAAAAGGGGAGAGGAAAAAACCCAGTAAACACAAGTGATGCACAGTACAGTTGCTCACCACCCACTGACCAATGTCCAGCCCAACCCGAGCAGCAATCTGGGCCTTCCAGGTAACTGCCCCGTGTTTATATACTGGGCATGACATACTGTGGTATGGAATACCTCTTTGGCTAGTTTGGGTCAGGTGTCCTGTCTGCTTCCTCCTGGCTTCTTGTGCCCCTCCTCACTGGCAGAGCACAAGACTGAAAAAGTCCATGGTCAGGGTAAGCATTACTTAGCAGCAACTAAAACACTGGTGTGTTATCAGCGTTGCTCTCAGACTAAAGCTGAAACAGCACTGTACCAGCTGCTAGAAAGGAGGAAAAAAATAACTCTTACAGCTGAAACCAAGACACTTGTACAGGCTTTTGCCTGGAAATTACAAAGATCAGTTGAATATAAAGGTGTTTGGGCTGCAGGGAATAGTTGCCATTTATTGAAAGAATTGGACTTTTACATGTGGAATAGAGTTGAGATTCTGATAGGAAAAAATCAGAAATGTACACATAGATGTGGAACCGTACAAGTTGCAGTTTGTCAACTTTTTCTTCTGTAACATAACAAAATGATTAGATGTTTTTCTATACATTCTGGAAGGCAACATCAGTAATAGTTATGAAAGCAACAGTTCTCTCTTGAGCTTCTGCTGTAAATAAATGCAAATCCTACTTTCCTTGCAGGGAAGAAATGAGTTTAAATGGAGACTGTTTTCAACTAAGCTGTTGAAGTATTAAATCAGAAATTACTTTAATCATATTAACTTATTTAATAAAATTCATGTATGTCAGAGTTCTTCATAGTGTTTTCTAAAACAGACTTGATTTCTAGGCTGGTTAAACCGTTGCTTAAAAAATTTACCTGGTTCAAGTGGCATTTTAGAATTCCAGCTACAAACCTGAAATTGTTTGTGTGTATGCAAGCCCCTAACTGTGAATTTTTTCAAAGTAAGTTGTTAATCATTTTCTGGTTCCATTCCTGATTTTTAAAAAGGTTCTTTATTGCAGGAAGACATAGAGGCAGAGTCTACGTTTTCATTAAATATGAGCTTCAGCAGTAAAAGAACAAAATTTAAAATTACTACATCAATGCAGAAAGACACACCACAGGCAAGTATTCTTTGGTGCTTGAAGCCTGAACAGACTAGGAAGGTTATTGTTCTAATATTGAATTTATTGTATTCACTTGGTGTGAGCAGATGTAAGAGTTCCTGTGTAAGAGTTAAATTTAAAGCTTAAGCAGTGGTTGGGTTTTTGTACTTAAAATATAGGCAGGAGAAGATAGAATAGGGAATAAGAAAGTGGAAGAAAAATATAAACAAGAACTGGTCTTCTTGTGCCAAGGGGGTTTGACATTTAGCTTGTTTTAGCTAATGAGACTTTTTTTGTTGGTGGTGTTTATAAAAGCAATTTATTCCAGGAGCAGCAGAACCAATGAAGTCCGTTTTCCTATGGTTTTATGTCCTTTGGTAACTAAAATTAACTCCAGTTTTGATAATCCATGTTCCTTCTGTATCTCCTAAAACATAGGATTTTGTACAAGAGGTGTACATGCTGCCAAACTCAATACTTTATAATAAATTCTGCCTGCCTTTCTCCCTAGCGAAAACACTGGTTTGGATGTGTCTCTCCTACCTCCCTAACTTTCATGAAACCTGCTATTCTTGATATATGGAAGTACTTTGCCTGGAATTGAACTTCACCTAGATTTGTTTTTTTATTAATTCACCACTTTTAATAAAGTAGAAAGTATGCATTCAGGGTATTTTTATGAAGCATTTATTGATCTTGCTATATTTTAAGCATTACTGTTCTTCCCATATTGCAGGAGATGGAGCAGACCAGAAGTGCTGTAGATGAAGACAGAAAAATGTATCTTCAAGCTGCTATAGTCCGTATCATGAAAGCACGTAAAGTGTTGCGGCATAATGCTCTTATTCAGGAGGTAAGACAAAATGTTTTTTGTATGATGTCAGTAAAATCTTCAGGATTGTTGGGTAAAACATCTGACCAGAAAGCATCCCCATGTCAGAACTGGTCCCCCAGTGAAATTAGTGAGAATTTTATTTGAGTCTACTTTGAACTGGAGCACTGTGATCCCTCAGTCTTGTAAATGTGTCTTAGCACTAAAGCATTAAGTGCCCCTATGCTTGCTCTTTTCCATTGGCTGGTTCTTTGCCGACAGATGTTCTGTTCTGTAAGAATCCTTGCCAGAGCTGTAGGTTCAGTCGAAAACCTGAGTATGTATAATCTAAGTATGGAATTTCCACAGAAGAGCATAGGCAATTTTGAGCTCTAATTGTGATTTTTTTTTTTTTTTTTTTTTTTTTTCTAATTCATAATTTTTAAAATTGTCTGAATATGGAGACATGCACTTCTTAATCTCCCTTTTCCATTAAGCAGTAGGGTAATCTAGGTTTTTTAGATTCTAGGATAATGATCTGTGAACAGGCTGGGAAGGAAGTGCTATTTCTTTCAGTTTTCTCCCACTTTCCCATCTGTGCTAGTTGCCTGCCTAACTGTAGTTCTTATTCCAACTTAACCTTTGCTCCTGCCAACCAGTTCCCAGTTTTAGTTTCCTCAGCATTCCAAGGCATTAATTCTCTAGTTTAATTATTTCTTGTGTCTCCTGAGCCTTGCTTGGAGAGCCTCAGAGTGGATTGGTGAGAGAGGGAATCAAGATTCCTGCTGTATTCAACCATTTTGAGCATGTGGGTGGAGAAGCATTCAGTCATTTTGAGATCTGCTGTGTGCCTTCTGTCTTGTGGTGATGGAGGAAACAGTTTACCACACCCACCACTTAATTTTTATTTGCTAAGAAAAAGGCAGCTGCAGAGAGCTAAGCCCAGAACTTGCAATGTGAGGCATCTTAAGGGTTTTGGATATTGAAATAGTTCTTGTACACAGATACTCTGAAAGCTTAATTTAAGAAATCTGATGTTGAATATCTAAAAGATGAGGCAGTGCAGGTTCCAGTTATTCTCAAAATCTTTGGTTATTTTGGTTTCCTGTTACTTAAATCATCCATGCGATTATGATGAAGTCTTGTAAGAATTTACAGCTAGCAAATGGTAGGCAAGCCCTGTTCCATCTTTGAAAATATTTTTTTTTTCCCCTACTCTCAAATTCTTAGAAAATGTTTTCAAAGTGTATTTTGCTTGAGATCAGTTTATAAGGGTGGAATAGAGGACAAATTTTTTTGTTTTGGAAACAAAAAATCTTTCCTGGTTACTAGTTCCTTTGTTTAACTCAAGGGGCACTGTCTGACATGCCTCTACTGCATTTTTCTCTTGCAGAACAGTATAGTCTATTAACATCAGGAGCTTTTTGATGTCTTGCAGGAAAGGTGGACATTTTGGTTGTTACTTGGTTAAAAACTGAGTAGAAAGTAAAGCTGGTGCTTCATTTATCTATTACCAGCCACATCCACCTACATTAATTTTTTTTTACCTTTGCTTTTAACTAAATTTCTGACACTTTTGAAAAATCATGTCCTTTATCATTTAGTCTTTAGCTCTCAATTTTGAATACTACTTGTATCTTAGATGGTTTAGAGAATTTAAAACTGAAGGCTAGGCTTCTAAATAATTGATATCTATTCTGTAGTGTCGGGACCTTGATGTAGCCTCACATGATCAGTTGTGAAACCTCAAGCAATAAGGAGAAGCAGTACCAAAATCCAATAGCAGTAATTTTTCCCTTTTTTTTTGCACTCTGAATTAATTTGTGCCAATTTTCATGCTGCCTCAGTTAAACTGCTGCTGGAACCTTTAAAATGTTAAACGTCTTCTCTATAGTCTATGATACGGATGTACTTTTTAGGCATTTCAGAAATTATTGCCAGATTTTAGAGCAAATTGTGGGGATACAAGTTTTTATATAGTTATTGCTTGAATACAAAGATGAAAATCTCATGTTAAGTGGAAATTTATGTCTGCACTGAGCTCAGCGACTTGTTTTGCTTCATGTTGTAGGAATAAGGCCAAACTGCCGTGTGGTTCTGAGTTGAACACGCTCAGCTTTCTCACTAGACTGACCTTTATTAAAAAAAATCAGTTACTATCACTTCCTTTTCTCCCCTGTTAACCTTGTAGTAAGATTTGATTTACTGTCAAGAGCCTTTTTATTTCTTAGTGGCTATTAGTGATATTGTTACTAATTATGGTCACATTGTTACTTTTATTATGATGTTTATATACTTACATATAATGTATTCACTTAAAATTTCTAGTCTTATTTCTTTAGGAGTAAGAATAAATCATTTGAAAGGAAGTCTGTTTACTATGAATGGTTAATATTTTCTCACCCCATTGTGTTTTTCTGAGATATAAGTGCAGGAGTATACTGTTTTTAGAGATATGATTGAGAGACTCCTTGCCTTAATGTAATTAGCTGTAATTCTAGCAGTTAGACTACAGAACCACACATTTCATTTAGGCTGAGGTGTCCAGGAAAATACTCAAGGCTCTCGGTAGACCTGTGTATGTAAGCATGTTGTCTTTGATGAATTGTTACTTGTGTTAGATATGCCCTGTTAGTTTTACTTTTAGCTCCATGCTGTAGTATTTTGCAGGACAAGGTAGCTTTTCCCTTAAGATGAGCGAGGTCAGTGGGAGAAGTGGAGGGCAAAGGTCGTTTCTGGGAATGCAGTCATTCCCAGGATATTTTTTTATTCTGACCATCAGGTATTTGTATCATCTTTCTTATTTGTATTATCTTTGATAAAGCAAAACCTTACCAATACAAAATTGTATCTTTTGTTCTCTCTTTCCTAAGTAAATACATGAAGTATGATGATGACAATCAGTATGAATGTAGGGCTGAAGTTAGGTGAAATCTGAGCAGATCTATTAGCTTATTAGCAGCAAGTTTCTTCTCATTTGTACTGCTGTGGAACATACCAGACCCTTGGCTGCTAGCCCAGCAAAACTCACTTGTTTGAGCTTTTTGTTTGCTTTGTTGGGTGAGCTCTACCTGGCGAGTGCTATTGGCCCATAGAGGGCTCCAGCATGCTCTACAGCTGGGACAAAGCCAGCCTTGAAAAGTGGTAAAGAAAATGCGCAATCCAGCTGAAATAAAACTTACTTCCTTTACAGAACAAATGAGAAGCTACAGGCAAAATATATTGTGACACTTGATTAGCAAGATCTTTGGTTTGAAAAATTGTCTAAGTTAATAGAAACGCATATTCTGTTAACTACACATCATTTCCTCCTCTTCTCTACAAGAGAATGGGCAAAACTGAGAAGTATTAAGAGACATCTGAAGTATTGCCTGCAGTGGCAGTTTCTTCCACGATGCATATGTAGATTTATTTATTTTTTTCCCCAGTAAATAACTTTTTACTGTATGTATTACAATGTTCCAACCAGATGAACCTCACCAAATCATAGGTCTGGCTTCAGTGAACAAAAAGAAGTCCATCTTGATTGTCTCAAATTGCCTAGGAAAGGAGCTCAGTGGTAGGGAGCTCTGTTTACACCTTCTGGGCAGCTGAGCAGTTCAGGTGCCTTCCAGGACCAGCACTACATTGGCTGGAACTTCAACAAAACACAGCAAATCTAGCTCACATCTCATATCCTGACAGCTGCAGAAGCAATGAAATAGTGTAATTTTACAAAAATGATTACTACTTGAGCTGTGTCTTCTGTGATGAAAAGTGTCATCTAGGGCTTTTCAGCAAATTGCTTGATAAAGTGTTATTCTTTTTTTCTTGCAGATTTGATTGTCTAGTGCAGTAGAATCTCAGAGAATAGGCTGCATTTTTAATATCTTTAAACCGTGCTATTCAGGAATGGATAAGCTTTTATAACATGGTCAGATTTTGGGGTAATTTGCTATGTACCTGCTTATATGTTCTCCTAAACATGACTTTTTAATGATAAAAAGAAAACACAGGTTTCACAAATCTTTATTAAGTGAAAATGTCATCTCTTTTTATGATAAAAAAAGTGGTGATGGATGAGGAGAAAATTGTGTTCAACTTTAGAGGTAGTTTTGAAAAATACAATCAAATGAAATTTAACAATTCAGAATTTTATAAATTATTATAAAAACTAAGATAAACACATTCTCCAGGCATTACATTTCCAAATAAGACTGCTGTAACTCAAAACGCTCCATCCCTGCAGTGTTCAAGACCAGGTTGGACGAGACCTTGGGTGATACAGTTTAGTGTGAGGTGTCCCTGCCCATGGCAGGGGGGTTGGAACTAGATGATCTTAAGGTCCTTTCCAACCCTAACTATTCTGTGATTCTATGATTCTAAAATTTGCAAGTCAAGGACTGTTCCAGAACAATGAAAATACATAAACAGAAGTAAAAGGGAGCTAGTCTAGGAAGGGAAATCAGTTACCAAGGCTAGCATGGAAAGGAACGTAGAGTTTTACAAAATTTTCACTTTGCTTGAGCTGTGATAATAGTGAAGAAGTGTGTTAATATTTGATTAATTTTTAACCTGAATATCTATCTATGTTTGTACGGAATTTACCCTTAGTGAATATTTCTGTAGCATTTATAACTGTTGGAAATAAAAATAACAGAAACCCCGTGTCTTTCTCTTGCAGGTAATTAGCCAATCGAGGGCTAGGTTTAACCCAAGTATCAGCATGATTAAGAAGTGTATTGAAGTTCTGATAGACAAACAGTACATAGAACGAAGCCAGGCCTCTGCAGACGAATACAGTTATGTAGCATGATGTTGCTATCCTGCAGGTATGACTGTAAGGAGATCATTGCTGTCACTGTTTGGTGTGTTCCTGTGGGAAGAGGCAGGCCTGTGCCTCCATAATTGGTCACTTGGCAGCCCCTGTTTTTCTGCTGTTTACAACATCACCAGTGCCATGTCATGAGCGTCAATGAAAATGCCTATAGATATTTCAAGCTCATGTCATTATGACATTTCTTAAACTTTACTAAAAGAATGAGTGAAGTATTGCTGAAATGTGGAAAATTGGTTGGATACCATGCTTTTTTTTTTCCTCCCTCCCCTTTCACGTTTGCAGTTGATGTTTTTTAATGTATCTTAAGACAAAGTTAACAAAAAAAAGAAAAAAACCTAAATATTGTAATATGACAGATAACCTAATAATTGTATCTACATTAAAATGTAAAAAAAATGACGAACATGATACTGCTGCTTGTCAAATAAAAAAATAAAGTTATATAATGTGTCTGGAATGATTGTAGAAATGGATACAGCGTTAATGTCTGTAAATATTATTCAGACTTGGACGAGTGAAAATAATGTTATGTGTTTGGGTTTTGGATAACCTCAGAAGCAGATCTGACGTAAGAACTAATTTATATAAAACTGAATACAAGGTTTGTTTTGTTTGATGTGATTATAAAAAAAATATTTATGGTGAAGTGCACATCTTGTTTTCTTGAGATTAGGGTAATTTGCATTCTGAGTGCCTGAAGGCCTACTCTGTGTCTGTTAATCTCACACTGTGCATTACAAGAGAAAATAAACAGGCATTTGGGGGGATTTCAGTAGTGTAGTGCGCAAAGAGTTGAGAATGGTTATCATGAACATCAAAGATAAAGTTCAGTGGCTTGTGAAACCACCCTGATAATGGGAAAAAGTATAGCAGACAGGCAATTGAAAACTGTTGTTTCACTAATGCATTGCGCAGAACCACTGTGTGGATAGGTACCTAAGTTTGTTTCTGCCTAAGCCTATATTAGGTTTTTTTTTCCTTTTTTCCACTCCTGACTCATATAGTTGTGTTTATTGTATTTTGTTTTCCTCTGCCCCAGTTGTATTTCTCGCTATTTGGACAGACAAATTCATGGGCTGTTCCATGTCCTGTGTTTCTCATCATGGGTTGCATGGTAACTACTCACTCTCAAATAGGCAAAATATCACTCTAAAAGGTACTAACTCTACCACTGGAAGTAATTGGAGTTTAAAGAGCGTTAAGAGAGTGAACACACTGAATGCCTGCTGCAGAAAACAGCTTCCTCGTGGCTATGCCTGCAATTATCATTGACAGGATTTAAATGTTCTATTTTTGCCAGATTTTATTAGTGTGCATATAAATATATATATGTAGATATATATAATTTGCAATATTTTTTTAGATTGTGTAATATTTCATCACCTACTAAAAGCCAGAGATCCCAAACTAATTTTACAGGAAATAGCCCTCTGGTGGGAGCTTTTTCCTTCTTCTTTCTTTTTCTAGCTTTTCACTGTATAAAGATTTCTCTCTGACTCTCACACTGTTGCTGTCTCGTATTTCTTAAGTGGCATGGGCATGGCATTCATATGTTATCTGGAAGGTACAGTAAACTTTCTGTATTTATCAAGGAAGTGCATCAAGAAGTGGTAATGTTTTCCTTATGTGGCTTTTGGTGAGGGCAGATAACGGGCAATAAACAATGAAGGGCACTAAACGTTTCTTCCATATTTATGCCATTTTATCCCATGATGCTAAGATCTAGATTTTTAAAATGGATTTATGTCTTAAAGAAGTGGGGTTTTTAACTGATCATAATATGGTTCAGTAGGTCATTGTCTAAAGAGGTAGTTCAGAGTTGTGTTGGGAGACAGCAAAAATGCTTATAGTGTAAGTGTAATAAACAGGAGACACATTAGCATAGATTTTGATGGGAATGGCTTCTAATCTATTTCAGTGTGAAACATTTCTGTGCTTTATAAAAAAGGAATTCATTAATTCTTATGGCAAAAAAAATAGAATATTCTGTGACACAATAGAAAAAAATATTTGCCTGAAAATTGAATTGTCAGATCCTTTCTCCAGAAAACAAACTAAGAGTGACACCAAAGCTTTTGGAAACAAATGTGTTTTATCTTGTAACTTGTGTATGAGTCAACAGATTTTAAGCTTGTTTCTTCATAAAAGGGCTAATAAAAGCTTTATTTAAATACAGATTGCAGTAGCAAAATTTTAAGACTGAGGTTTAACAGTCCTTAACAGATTTTGTTTCAGAATCACTTCATAGACAGAACAAAAACTTTATTCCTCTAACCCAAATGTGTAAGGTTTTAGCATTACCTTATCTCTGAATTTTTGCATACCTAAACCATCAAAAGTACTATTTTACTTTTTAGATAAGCATGCTGCTGAGTTGAGACATGTTTAGCGAGTTAAAAATATTCATATATTTCAGTGCAGTTGGCATACCCAGACAATGTCTTTCATAATTACACACAAACTCAGACTTTTCAATGCCTCTTGGGAAACATGGCTACAGCTGGGAAACATTTTGTATTCTCCTTTATAACTCACACCTTCCCCCTAAGGAAAAAAGTAGTGCAGAGATTCAGCCTTCTCTAGTGGAGTTAGGTCACTGAAGTCATTGCTGGCACACAACGATGCAGTTTATAGTGTAGTGCTACAACCTGCCAACACACCTGACAAGTACCATTTTAAAATACAAAGTGCTAATGGGTATTACCAGGAGGGGCAAGTTACAGAAAGAGAAGACATCCAAAAATGCTGTGCATTTTTAATTTTTCACTAGAAGAAACTGCTATAATTGTATAGATGGTTTTATTCCTTATATGCCCGTTGACATGTACGACCCACTAGTTTCCTGGGAGCCACAGGGCTGACTCTGGAAACGTAATGATTTCACACATCTCATACACTTATAATGTTGAAATGCGTTTTACTTCTAGTATTGTTGATAATTCTTATGCTAACTGAAAATGTATTTCTACGATGATTTAATTTGTCTTCAGATTGCTTATTTTATTCTAGGAAACAAAAATGTGTACCTTTATTTACGTGTGTTCATATATACAGGGCTGCTGGAGCTAGGAAAGGTACTCAAATCACCATACCATGAGAAACAGTCTTGAAAGCGTAGAGAATCGTTACTGTTTAAGAAACCTTTCAATGAGTATGGCACTTTTCCAAATGTGGAGCAAAGTACAGAAATTGGCTAAAGGGAAAGTACATTTTATAAGCTGATACCTTTATGCTTAGAAAGCTATTTCTTATACTTTAAAAAATCAATTTTAAAAGCAAATCTTGAAACATAGCTTTGATTCTTGAGCTGAATAAATTCTTTGTACTTTAGAGCAAATATATTAGGACTGTCCATGCTTTCCTAATATGGTAAGTACCTAGAGTTAATTAATCTAAGGTATTACTAATTATAATTATTAATTATATTATTAATAATATATTATTAATAATATTATTATCTATAAAAGCATATTTTTCAAAGCAATTGTTCTTGCACTGAGAATTTTCTCTTATTACAAATCTGAAGTTATCCTTACTTGCCTACGGTAAGTTCTACCGCACTTCCTAGCTAATAACAAAGCAGAGGTTTTGCAAGTTTTTGGGCAAAAGAGGAAGAATCAGAAACACTGTTTGGATATAGTAGTTTTAAAACAATGCGAGATTGCTAAATGCAAGTATGTGTGTGTGTATTTTTATAGAAGGGGGGTAAACAAGTATGACAGTAAAAGTAACTAGGCACATGTAGCTTGGATATGGATTTTTTACTGTCTCGCTTCTGTGGAATTCACAATTGCATCAGTAAGGGGAGAAAATAACAGCCCACAAAAGGAAAGAGGGGTGCATGCCAGTTGGTCTCCCTTGAGAAGTAATGGAGTGGTATTTCTGTGTTCTTTATATTTGAATAGTTTAAACATTCTTGTGTTAATTAACAAGATTACTCTTTAGTTCAGTGTTGATGATTACTTGTCACCCATTTGAGGAAGAAGTGTGCTGGAGTATTCAAAGCAGTAATGCATTTGACATACCCATGTGTTGGTGGTGCTCCAAACTCCCAGGAGCATGCAGCACAAGACTGCATGAAAACTCCCTAATCTGCCCAGTAAATCTACTCACGCCTCTGAGAAGTGAAGGACTCTCAACCTCAGGAGTAGTACTAAGCAAGTCAAAAGGTATTGTTAGTCACTTCTAAAACAGTTCTGGCAGTTTAGGGAATTACTTCCACCGTCCATTTCTACACCCTCTTTGTGACCCTGTGACTGAAAGCTATCAATGATTTAAGCAAAACTGAAACGCTCACTTGATCGCTTTGGCTGGAGTGACGCACAGCTTGCATTAACTCCCCAAGAAGTGGAGTTAATGCAGTGCTCAGCTGGCGAAAGCAATGGGTGTGTATATTACTAGTCTATGACAATATCAAGTGAAAACTTTACACGTGAACCACTGGTGAACTTGCTGTTGATGAATCCTTTCCAGAGCTTCTGGTCTAGCCATCAATCTCCATTGGTATTTTGTATTGAGAAGCATTATACTAAATTTGTGTGTCCTTCCACTCTTCCACTGAGATAAATCATACACTAGTGTTTCTGTAAATAATGCTCTCCTAATCTTTGATGTAGTGTTCTGTACCAGCAACAGAAGATAATGTAATTTGGGACTACAAATTTGGGTCAGAAAGTAAAGTAAGATGGATGAAACATTTCTCAATGTCTGTATAGCCAAGGCACCAATTCTTTCGGACTGACTGTTCTTCAACCAGAAGTTTGATATATTAGTGTTTACGGGAGTAATAGCTGCATAAGTAGATTGTTAGCTGTGTTTTCATCTTAAAGAGGCCTGTTCTTATCATAATCATTGAAAGGTAAACACTGCATCACCTCCTTTTCGTGGAAGCTGGTGGTTCTGATGTGTATCAAACTCTTTCCAGCAGCTGTGAACAGTAGCAGAGTAGTTGCCAACAGTTATTAAAGATGAGTGGTTTGAGGACAGTTTTGAACCTTGGCAAATTGCTGTTGCCTGTCTTTTGTTGTGGGGTATATCATCAATAACTTAATAGGTATGTATGCTAACAAGTGTAATACTTGGGTAGTTTTTCATATCATGCTGAACAGTTTTGGTTCAGTTTGGTAAGATATACTTGGGCTGCTTTCTTAAAAACTCTATGCATGGGTCCGTTTTCCTTTCTTCTTTCCAGCCACCAGCTTAATAGAATTCATGGTTGTCAAAACTTGAGTTTGAAAGAAAAAAAAAGTATATCTGAAACTGATATTATGTAGTCATCTGGGTATTTGAAGCCAGTTCAGAATGTTTTGTGGGATTTGTTTTAAGCAATGCCAGGCATTTGGCTCCTTCAGAGTGGTGAGGTACATGGAGTGAGGTGCTGCCTAGAACTAATCAGGACACTCAGTGGAAGGGTACGAATCGTCTACTGGCTCTTATGCTTTGGAAATTGACCTAGTGTGTCTGTGTGCACAGGCTCTAGCACATCACACCTTCTTTTTAGGGTTTGTTGTGTTTCAAAGAGAGGGCATAAGCACTGATGCCAGTGGGCATTCAAGAAACAAGAGGCCTGGCCTCTTTGAGCCTGTCTTCATTCTTTCCTTGACCAGGAGAGTGCCCTAGTCTTAACCAGTAAGACAAGCACAGCCTACTGCCTCTCTTGGAAGTGCACAAACTTGAATTGTCTTGAAGGTAAATCAAGTCAAAAGGATGAACTCTTACCTGCTTCCCAAGGCTTTTGTGTATTTTTCATTGCAATATTCAAGGGAGTAAAAACCGATAATTGGGACAAGGGATGTGTAACTTAGTCATTAAGTATTCCTGTGGGAGCTGGAGCTGTGGCTGTGGGTATGGGTTCCAGTCAGTGTGTTGGTACACTAACGATGAGCCATCTGCTTTCTCAGTGCAGGAGGAAAGCAGCAGTGGCCAGAATTCTGAATGAAAACTTCATCCTCTGCGTTTATTGACATCCGTAATAGACTTAAGTGGTAGTTAGTAATCTAGTTACAGGTAATGAGTGAGTATGGGAGCACTTAAGTTTAGGGGTCATCTCACCGCCTGGAGACTCAGAAAGACTTGGAAATTAGGCTTTCAGGACTACATTTTAGAATCTGCACATATGTTCTGCCTGACTGCCATCTAAAGCCATGAAAATGAGTCACGTGAACCTTACCTGTAGCCTCATCTCAGCGATTCCAAGCGAAATTCTCCTCTCCCTTCCCCCGAGTGGGTGTTTGCTGCCACATGTTTTAGTGTACTGGTAATGGTGTATCTAAGGCTCACTGAAGCCTCAAATTAGGTAGGTCTGCATCTATTCCCTAAAAAGGAACAGATGTACACCTACAAAGCATGCGCTGCTTAAAATCTGAGTCATGGTTGTGAATCAGAGATGCGCCTGTTGCAGCTGGTGAAAGATTTGGGAAGATGTAACCTTGCTGTTGAGAACTGGCAGTTGTCTCATTTTGGGCTAAGGAAAACTTCCATCTGCATGAAAGTAGACTCTAGCCTCAAGAAACCTCTGTCCATTAAGAAGACTCCACAGATTAGTACCTGTCATCCATTGCTGAGTAAAGTAATGGAGAAACTGTACTAGGTGCTCTTTGTCTCTCTTTCCTCAAGGCAGCAGCCTTGCCTGTGCTGGATGTCTCCAGCATGCGACCAGGCATTTAGTTTTTAAAAATGTGTATTTTAAAAGGCACGTATGTGGGTTGGCAGATAGAATGGAGAGAAATGGAGCTTGTGTCGCTGCCTGAGATGGACATTAACTTAGTGGGAAAGGGCAAGTAAGAACATGTATTCAGGTCCTGAGCGGCACCCTGGCAGTTGGGGCAAAAGTGTGGGGTTTTGCATGTGGACCCACAGACCCTCTTTATTCTTTCCCACACCCAGGCACAACCTTTGAAATGCAGACTTGACAGGCAGAGCTGGAATATCTGCTCTTTCCCTTCCTGGTGCAGCTCCTCTGAGCGTAAGGGCTACGTGTCTGGACAGGCCCTGCTTTGCCAGCCGGTTCATAGGGAAAGGCAGTGCTGTCGCCTGCTCGCAGGGGAGGAAATGTTGGGAACACAGCAGGCAGTAGGTACCCTGCTAGTGGTGGCACACTGTGGCCGTGGGGATTTGTGGGTGGCAAAGGAGGGTGTGATATGTGTGGACTTAATTCTAATATAGGGACAAAGATCATAAACTGCGTGTATTAAAATGCCAAGAAACATGGGATAAAGTTCATAATAGTGTATTATCTGAGGTAGCTCAGGAAAACAGGTTATAGGGGTCCTATGATGCAATGACAAAGATGAAAATATCAAGTAAAGTGGATGCTACATGCAGATATGCTTTTTTTTTTCTTTTTTGGTTGGTTGATTGGTTTCTAGGTCCCTTTCTAAAATAAAATACAGACTTGGGAAAATTAGGGCTATCGAGAGGTTTATTTTGGAGGTTTTCTGTGGGATGTTTAAATTGTATGTCCTGCTGGTGCAGGACTCGGGGCTTTGCATTTCCCTGAATTTCCTTATATGCTGTCTAAAATGGCCTTCAAGTTGTTCCCCATCTGTAATAGTGGTTGGCTGGCTGAGCTCCAGACACAAGTCGTTTCTCTTTGCAGAGGCTGTTCTTGTACATCTCACTGCATCGAGCTCTTTCTTGCTATACACATACTCAGGTTTTCTGCAGGAGTTTGCCATTGGTCATGGCTGCTGTTAACACCAATTATAAAGCTAAAAATCACATCAAATCCTGTCCATGCAGACTAGAGTTTTGATGCCAGTCCTTCGGAGCACTGCAAACCATCAATTGCTGTTTCATGTACTGGAGAAAAATATCTTGAATTAACTTCTTTTGTCCTTAGAAATCCTTCGGGGGTTATTTTATTCATTTTTGCATGTATAAAATGCTTGTGAAAACCTCCAGTTATCTACATACTAGTTAAGAGTGTGGACAACATAAACACAAACTTCTTTTCAAAACATCATCTGCAGTGATGGAGGAAGCAACTGATGGGATGTCTTTGTGTTCATCCTCTGCTGGAGGCTACAAAGACTTGCAGAGATTGTAATGTAGTTGCATTCAGTAACAACTGCTCTAAAATCACTATTTCTAAGAGAAGCTGCAGCATGGAAGGGGGAGATCCACTGTTTTATTTTCACACAATGGGATTGTTAATTAATTGGGAATATTTAGGGAAGGCTGCAGAAAGTTATCGAACCTGCTTGGGGCAGGTACTGCCATTGGGCTGCCATCTTCCCTGGAGCCACTCTCATATGATGTGATTCCCCTGCTAGCTCTGCAGGAGCATTGCTCTTAATTTAATCACAGCTCTGTGGAAACGTGGGTACTTTCCTTAAAATGTATTGTTACAGCACGATCTCTGCTGCTCTTAGAGGCATTTCAGCCCTGGTGACCGTGGGGAGAGCAGAGCGGTGTGACAATATATTCAGCTGAAAAGGTCAAATACTGGGATGACAAATATGAAGAAATTAAAATGCACTGCTTCTCCTTTGGTAGTGTGGTGACATTTTAGGTGCATGAGCCTGTTCTACAGCAAAGGCCCCACTGCAGCCTTCTGCCAGCAGAGGTAGCTACGGGAGCTGAGCTGGGCAGAGGCGCTGGCTCTCTCCTCCCTGCTCTCACCACGTCCTCTGTGGTTTCCTCCTGCCTGCTAGGATTCAGCAGGTCCCAAAGCCAGCTTCTCACAGCAGCAGCATCCAGTATGTTTTAACAGTGCGTTTTAGGAAAGGAAATAGTCTTCAATGTGGAGCCAGCATTTAGCAGATGCTTTAGAAAAGGGAACTATCTGTGGGGTCCAACAGGGAGAGCCTAGAGAGCACAGTTCATAAAGAATCAGTGAAACTTACGCGTACACACTTTGGAGCTGGGAAGAGATAACCCATCTGATTCCATGCTGTTATGATTTTAGGGGTGTGATTGAAAGTTAGGACCCTGCCTGGGATGCATTTCTGCTGGGACAGCTGCAGCTGCTTAGCAAATTTGAGTGGGAGGGTAAAAGGGGGAAGATGCTTTTTATCTCAGCTAAATGCCTTTTCGGAGCAAGGATACCACATCTTGCAGAAAAATGTACCCTTTTTTTGCCACTAGAATTCACCTGGGTGGAGGTGACCATTGATCCTGAGGAGGCTTGGGAGCAGGGCAGCTCTTGAAAAGTATTGATGCTTCACTTGCCAAGACAGGGAGAGAAAAGGACTGAGAAACAAGACGGGTGTGAAGTTGTTTTAACAGCCAAATCACTGTTACAGTAGATGGGCTCTAAAAAGGTGGGGGGAAAATACAGTTTGGGGATTTAAGGGTGTATGAAATAGAGGGACAGACACAGAGCTAGTGGTACAGAAATAGTTTCTGTGTTTCAAAGTGTGGTGCATTCAGTCTAGGGTGGGAGAAAACCTCTAACCTAGCTCTTCAGCTGGGCAGTTTGTAAGCACAACTTCAAATTAGAAACTGTGTGTTTGATTTCCCCATAATCTACTACTTGAGTTCCCAGTAGCCGCTTTCTCAACTCCAAACCTTCTTCCCGTGAGTTTTGTGTGGAGTATCTGATGGTATGAGATTTTAAACCCTTGTTGAAAATAAAAGGCTCCTCAGTTTTGGATGCTGAGTGTCAATGAAATGTGGGATCTAAACTTTGTTTGGGGAAGAAGCTAGAAATAGCAAAAGCAAAGACAGCTCCAGGTGCAGATACGAAGCTTTCTTTCCAAACCTGTGGATATGGGTTAGTGTTGTACATGAGTCCCAAGTGGACCAGGCAGAATGGGAGAAGCCCTGAAGCAGAGGAACAGACCGTGAACATATACCTACTTTTTCATTTGAAGCACACTGCAGTAAATCATAATGGGTGGGAGAAGGTGGGACAATAGAAGACAGATATAATAAATCCTGTCATTAGGAGGTTAGTGCTGTACTGCTTAATGCCTCCTTATTATTTTGAGGTTCCTGGCTCAAAGCTGTTTGCTTTCTCTTTAATGTCTTTATGGGTTTGGAGTCTTTTTCCTATTTTTATGGCAGAAACAAATATTAAGAAATAATTTTTAATTGTCTGGATCTAGCAATCTGGTTGGAATACATAGGACAACCTTGTGCTGAGAAAAATTATAAAATGTAACCGTTTATGTTATGATTTCTTGTTTTCAAAAATTCATCTGCATTTTCAGCACACTAGCTGAAATAGCTTGAAGCATTTGCCTTGGCAGCAGGTTGGACTAGGTGAGCTCCAGAGGTCCCTTCCAACCCTAATGACTCTGTGATTTTCAGTGGTAAAGCAAATCAACTTAGCTGCAGGATTCTTGCTTCTGTGAAGGAGAGATTAAATAAGTATGGTTAGGCAATGTGACCCTCTGATGGCACTGTGAGCCTTTTGTATCTAAAGTTGGGGCCTAATCATTGAACTTTCAGATAGAACATGAGTGTATATTTTGCAAATGTCTTTTGTTTTGTTTTTGCTAAGGAGAGGAAACCTGACTTTGACGCTGTCTGATAATATCTGAGCTCATAGAACATTAATCTTTGAGATCTGAAGTAGAAAGCAAGAGTTACGATGTTTGAAATTAATTACATATAAAATCCATTTAGTCAAGACGTGTGTTCTTCAAACTTAATAAAAAAAAGATCTCTGCTTCTTCAAAACATTGAAGAGCATGGTCCAACTGGAGTGGAGTGCAGAGATTGCTGAGAAGTTCTGGAGTAGCTTGTGGCCAGTTAATTATGCAGGTCTTTTAGGTAATAGACATTATGGTGTTGGAACAATTATTAGTTACAGGTTTTAACTGTGGATTGCCCTCTTCTTTGAATGGTAGTTATTTCTACTGATGGGAATTCAAGATACATGTATACAGAAGTAGAGCCAAGAAGAGATCCTGGTTTGGTGGGCTGGTCACTGGTGCAGAAGTGGGGAGGCCTGAATGCACACTTTGGCTCCCAGATAATGTCTTTTGCTCCACTTGAAACAGTCCCTGAAGAAATCATAGAATGATTTATGTCAGAAATGACCTTTAAGGTATTGAGTCCAACTATAAACCTAAGGCTGCCAAATCTGCAATGAAACCTTGTCCCTCAAACCCAGGAACACGTGGGACTAAGCAATTTTATGCATACACCATGGTAGACAGTGCTGTGGATCTGGGGAAATAGAAACTCATCTGGGAGCAGGAGCCAAGAAATGGGTGTGCTTTCTGTCTGGCCTGGTGGAGTCCTGAATTCCTTTATATTCGCCAGCACAAAGTAGCAGGAGAGGACAGGGCTCACTTCCAGGTTAACCTTTAGTTAGGTGCCCCTAAGAGGCTGCTTTGAATTACTTCTAGGCTTAGGGAATAGAGCCTGGTTCTTCTCCTTCCCGGCTGTATGTTCTAACCACCAGGCTATTAAGTAAAAAGGTTAGATGAGACGGCTGCTGCCTTCCTTTGGTTCTGTTTTAAATTGAAGTATCTGTCATCAGTGCACTTCAGAGGGCACCTATCTTGTGTGCTCTGAGAAAAGCCCTTCAGACCGAGTCCCTCTGGGGACTTGAGATTCTGGAGCCTGCTCAGGCTGCAGTGCTGAGCTGTTTAGCCCTGTTGAGACTGAGGCAGTTCTGAGCACACACACACAGGTGAGACACCACCTATCTGGAATGTCTGGAAATCAAAAATAAGTACGGTGCTTCTATGTATGAGCTTTTAGGATCACAGTTTTTGTCACTATTTGGTTTAGCTTGGCAATATGGTATTTTAATGTTGAATAAACCTTGGCCTAATAAAGTCAATCCCCATCTCTGTAAGAAGCAGAGATTTTAATTTTCTTCCTTGATAACATGTGGCAAAGGTTTTGAACAAATTTTCCTGAGCAACCCCACTGCTGGATTAGTTCAATCAATTCAATCAGAGTGTGCAAAACACAAACCCTAGGCAGAGCTGAACTACAAAGCAGAGATTTTACAATGCTAAATAAAGTGAAAGCACCAGGGGAAAAATATCTGAAATCCTCTTATATGATTATTAAAACAAAAACATACACATGAAACCAGCAAAGTCTTAGACTGGGGTGGCACAGAGAACTGGCAAGGGAACAGCCTGTTCTAGTTGGATGCTGTATTTGATGTTAGCTGGAAGCTGTAACAAAGCAAATATTTCGGGACTCCTTGTAGGTCTCTGCGTGAGCTGAGCATGAATGCATTGGCTGCTTTCTCCTTCCACTGCACTGCTGATACCAGCTACCCCGCACCTCCTTGTACTCCCCCTCTCTAGTCACTGGTTAGTCAGGTGCTTAAGAAACTTCATGCTCATTTCTTCTTCCCACCCCTCATCCACTGAACTTCTCAGCCTTTCCACCCAGACACACTTTTTCATCTACAGTTGCACCCATGTGCTATGGATCCCCTTGAATTAGGATACCCTCTCATTTATCTTGTTTGCTTGCACTGGCCTGCTGTGCGTGCATGCATGTAGCGCTACCAAGAGATAGTGGTACCTGCGTCTTCGCTAGAGTCTAGTCAGTGCTAACATTAGTGCAAACTTTTAGAAATAGATTAAAAAATCTTAAGGAGTGCAACCTCATGTTCAAGCTTCTCATGTTTAGCAGCTCTTCAGTGGCACCTGCATCCCATTTCAGCAAAATGTTAACATGTGACAGCAGTAGGCCACCCAGTAGGAAACTGGATTGCTGAAGTTACGTAAAGCTGTCTGAGAATACCAGATGGGACAGCACAGAGTTTACGTTTCAGCTTGTTCCAATTAATGTTAACCTCATTTACACTGCCCTGTATAGAACCTTACAGGTGAGGAATGACTTTAATTATGGGTAAATTGCATCTAGTTCATGGGGCTGAGGCCAGTGATTATACTCAGAAGACCTAATGAAATAAACATGCATAAAATTACATGAGAAAGTTAAAACCTGTGTGAGAGGAGCTAAAGTGAAAACAGGTAGCGTGGAGCTGAATGGCACAATGAATACCATTAGATTTTCCAGGCCAGGTTGTTATGCATTCTCATTAGCAAACAGACGCACGTAAGGAGATGAGAGAATTTGACCTACGGGCTTTAATCCAAAAACTTATTAGGCAAATCACAAAGATTTGATAAGAAAAATCTACCAGATACCGCAGTATGAATGACCTTGCTCTGCCAGGTACCTGCTGCTGGCTTGGAGCATGGTGGCAACTCCCGAGCGTCTTTACTTCTTAGGATGTTTCCATCAGATGATTGTTGAGCTCCCTTCCAACCTGATATTCTATGATTTATAATTTCTTTTGACTGAGAGTCTAGGACAGAACATCCACAGAGCTTCGAGGAGCTTTGTTCTTTTTCCTTTGCAGGTATTAAATACAAGATCAAAAAGAAATTAGATTATTTGCCATAAATAAAATTACACTTGTTTGTGTCTTTCTAAATGAGCAGCAGAATAGTTGCAGTTGGTTTATAGCACTCAGTTATTTTCTAAAGCTCTACTGAAAGCACAGGGCTTCTGGTTTAATGATTTAGGTTTTGTTTTACTGAGTAGGCAGTATATAATCATAAGCTTTTTTACATTTAATAACAACTTTGAAACTCAGTGTGTAGGAATTGTTAAAATCTGTATTTGTTGAATTAATATATCCTTTTATCTGGATAAAATTTCCATTATTTTAACAGCATATATAATCCTTTTTGATGTTATGAGCTGTTACATTTTAGAAGTATACAGTATAAATGGCTGCACCTGAGATACTCATCATCTGTTTTTCTACAGTGAATAGCAAAAAGTAGGTACTTTGTAGTTTCCTCTGAGCTACTCTGGCTCCTTTCAGAGAAGAAATGCTCCAGAGATGCTTTTGATGCTATTGACTGGATCTGTACCAACTGTGAGAGGAATTTTGAGTGATTAGGTTACATACAGATACCTACATTTATGTAGGTGAATGCTGTGCTTGGAGCTTGGCCATGAGGTGTGCTATGAGCGGAAAACGAGGCTGGGCCCAAAATTTGTCAGGAAAAGACCTTGCAATTTCTCTGTCCTGAATTTGCAAATATTGAGGGTTTGACCAAGACCCAGGAGCAGCTGTGGGAAATGAATTACCCAGGATGTTGTAAGCAGAGGGGTCTTATTGTGATTGACTTTGGTCATGAAGGTTGGATGTCTAGGAAGACAACACGAGGCTGACAGACGTAACCTGCTCCTCGCAGGTTAAAGTCAGGCTCAGGCTGTTGGTGCATCAGTTACTGCAAGATAAAGCTCTGTTCTTTGAGCTAATGGAATAATGCAATTAGGATGAGGCAGCTAAAGGAAAAGTGACACCTGCTGTGCCAGGCGCAGCGTAGCCACTCTTTGAAAACCTGCCCAACCAAGCTTTGTTGTGGCAAAGAGCCATCATATTGTACTTGCCCATGGCTCTTAAGTGGGAAGGACAGCTTTGCAGGCAGAAATTAAGGAAGAGGTGGGAGCAGAGGAGAACATGATAAAGGTCACAGCTGTGAATGGTGTGGAAATGGAAAAGAGACTTCACTGTCTCTTTTCATTAAAAAACTGTGGGATGTCAAGTGAAGCTAGCAGGAGTCAGGCTGAAACCAATAAATAACAAAATGAAGTGGATTCTCATACCATGGTTAATGGAGTGGTTGGACTCTTTGCCTAAAGGATGTTGTGACTGCTAAAGGCCCCTGTAGCTTAGGAGCAGACAGGACAAGTTCATGGAAATCTGTTAGGGGCTACTAGTACAAAGAGGCCACATCCACCCAAGAAGTCCCTGAAAATGGCTGGAGACAGAAAATACTGACAGAAGTACAATATGTTCTTGTGTTGTTCTACACTTAAGCTAATGCTTAAGGAGAGAAGATACTGGTTAGATGCACCTTTGTGCTGACTTTTGCAACCAGAGCAACCTCGCATGTTCATCATAGCATAGAGCCATGTTTTATTTTCCTATTATGTTATAATAGTGATTTGTTTTGTTAGCTTTACTCATACTTATGTTTAAAATGAGATATCTCAGGGGAACAAAACTAATAAAATAAATACCCCCCCCCCCCAACTTTATTTATGCCAAAGCACTTCTGGGAGATCTGGTTCTGTATTTTAGAAGATGCAAAAACAAATTTAAAATGCTGAGGTCAGACTTTTCATCCAACTTCCCAGAACAAGCTACAAAGAGCTGTTCGCATCATGGCTACAAAGCAGCGTGTGCACTGACAGGCTTTAGCTTTCTGCCTGCTGTCCTGTCTACTAGGACTCTTGCTGCTATCTCCATGAGGAAGACGGGGTGGTGGAGAGCAGAGACGGTTGTAGGCTCATGGCAAGTGAGGTCTGGTAGCACAGTTACAGCACATTGCCCAGGCTGCAGGCAGAATCTGTCAAATCAGTGTCTGTTTTCACAATAGGAAGAGCTAAATTGGAAGATCTGGTTTTAGTATTTCTGAGTATGCCATGTAATTGTCATTATGCAACTGCAATTGTATAATCCTGGGCAACAGTCTCAAAACCAAACTGTTTCTGAATGTCCTGATTTAAACCCACATTACAGGGATGTTGGGTGCTCACAGAAAGCACTGCAGTTGCTGGGATGTATATTTTGAACATGCAAATGCTCTACCAAGTTCAAAATTCACTGACAAATGAGACGCTCAGGATCTTTGGGCAGGAATCTAAAAGTTGATGTACTGTCAGCAGTTTTGGCTTCCATCTTCCTCTGCTTCACATATTCACTGTGAAATAGGATAATGGTGTCTGCTCAGCTTAGAGTTATTGAGAAGAAAAGCACTGAGATGCTGTAGTAAAAGGTTCATAAAATTTTCAGAAACTTGCACCTGGTGCAAAGGCTGGGTAGCGTGCTAGATACAAGGCTTGGGACTATGCACGGGCTATCTATTTAGTGAGTCAATAAGCAGGAATCTTGGGAGAAGATCAACCTGCGGTTGTGCATTCTCAACTCTACCTGCATTTAACTTCTTTTGTGATGGTACAGCTACTTTTCTTGACTCTGTCACCTTTACAGAATGGAGATTGTATGGGCATTTTTAAAAGGCACCAACTTTCCCATGAGCATGTATGCGTAGAGGCCTTTGCTCAGTGAAGCCTTTAGGGTTTTTAAATACCTCTTTAATGTGAATGATGGAGCTCATACAGTTGCAATGGTAATGTATTCCTTTTAGCAACAAGGGGAGCTGTATAAATGCTTAGGCAGCATAAGTACCACCCAAATCGGAAAGAAATAAACCACAAAAAGCCAACCTAAACATACACTTGTTATGAGTTAAAAGTCATCCTTGAAGAGTGCAATGAACCTGTGTCCTTGGTGGCAGCAGGTAATAACATATTGGTGATAACTGATACCTTGAGAAATTACCCCCTGTGTAAGGGAGGTTTCAGAAGAGTGTGTATGCTAAACTGTTATGCTATTGCCCGCTACCACTTCTCTACACTTACTCCCACATGTAATGTCATATTACTCAATCTGGAAGTGAGGGAAGGAGAAAGCAAATGTTTATTGTTCCTTTTCCTGTTGGAGAACAATTTCTGCCTGGTCAGAAGTAGATGCCAAAATTAGCAGTGAATGTGTAGGGTGAGCTGATTAATCTTCAGAGTAAAGTGCCTTCAGTGTGACAGCAGAAAGCCAAGGTGAAAATTAAGGCTAGCCCCTCATGTCAAGAACCAAGAGCTGTTTCCATTACTGATGCTTCACCAGTGTCTTCCTGGCAGGAAAATAAATCTCTCAGGTGAGGAAGGGTGAAAAGTTTATGCAGGTTGTATCTCCAAATCTGCATGTGTAAAGCTCCCATTTATGTTATTTGCTTTTGCATGGTGCTTAGTTTGTACATACTGAGCCAATTCTCTATAAATTCCTGAAATTAGCTTTTGAGAAGATCTGGCTCATCTTTTTTTTCCGTCAAAAATAGACACGAGACGTATTTCAGTCAGCTGAATGTGTTTAGTGAAGGGATTAATTTGGAATTAATCCAAACTTTTGAAGAAGAGTAAAAAAAAAAAAAAAGACCCTTTTTTCCAAGCTGATCGTCCAGCAACAGCAGTTTGGATCTATATGCTAACAAGTTTCTATTCATCTTCATAACTTTTGGACTGCTATTTTTCCTGATTTTGAAGTAGCAATCAATGAGACCTGTTTGTAGATGCCATGTATACTATAGGCCTGACCTCACACTCTTTTCCCCATTTTGAGGTATCTGGGGAGGAGCATGTACTTGATACCCGGGGACTCAACAGATGCCGTGATTACCTCATGAGACCTGCCCTGTGTCCTGCAGAGCTCTTACTTTCTCACAGCCTTTGTTATTCCTTAGACAATTATATCAGACAAGTTGACATAACAAAAACAGATTTAAATCCAAGAAATGAGATTCCTCGGTCCACTGAGCACTCTATTTAATTCCTCTTCACCACACACCCACCCACTACTTTTGTGTCTTATGTTCTCATTCTGTTGCACAGGACAACAGGCTGAGGTTCAAGCTCAGTCCACATAAAATAGACATAAACTGAGCATTCCTAAAAAATACCTCACAAACCTGCTTAAGCAGGCCCCTACGATCTCAGTAGGTTTATCACTGAGATATGGGGTATTCCTCTAGGCTGAAGTGATGCAACCTAGTCCAGGGACATCAGGCTTTTCTGATCCATATCTTTCAGTCAAGTGCATTTCTATCTGAAGTGTGTCCTGCTCACTGACTCATGAAGCTCACACTCCTCACCAACACAGGCTTGGCCCCAGGCAGCATCTGGGACTGACCCTTCAGAGACAGTTTGGATCAGCAGAGTCTGGTATCTCATTCTTTGAGAAAGTGGTGAGTGTTGTCTGACTTTGTACAAGGGAAAACAAGCCGTACTCAAAGGCAAACCAAGATACTCTCTGTGTTTAAAAAGGCAAAGCAACATAAAAACAATCTCTGAAAGCACTACAGTAAACAAACGAGATACAGCAGATAAGGTGTAGTAGGGCAACCCTCATGTGGGAGATCAGACCTCTTTGATATAGTCAGACAAACCAACCATAAAACCTGTCTGCAGTTAGGGAGTACGGGTTCAGTGATTACTCAAAAATATTTAGTATTTGAATTCTCTCTGCTTCTGTCATTCTGCTTATGCATCACTGTGAAGCCTCAGAAGTCATGAAACAATCTTACCTCAAATGCAAATGGGAAGCAGAAGGTGCTGTATTTACCTGCTCCTACTGCCATGCTTTATCCTGAATTATCCTGTTTTATGCCTCATTATCCTGAATTCCTCAGCAGGGACCCTGAACCTTGCAGTTCATCGGATCTGATGATCTTGATAGCCTACAAGGAATTATTGAAAATATTCCAATTTAAAGCTTTGTGATTAATTTGAATGTAAATACAGTTGCCAGATGGATAATCTATCTTCATATCACATGTATCATATCGTCTCTAGATTGTAATTTTTTCAAGCCTGCTGCCTATATGTAACCACAAGCTGTGGTGTACCAGTTGCTGTATGCAGGGTATAGCCTAAGGGAAACGATTTTGGAACCTGGGTTTCTGCAGGGGACAGTCCACAGCACAAAGCTATGCTTGGTAGCTGGCGGCTTCTGTTTAAATCCGAGTGCCACACAGTATTGCACAGCTTGTGTTGTCTGGAAATAACAGACAAAATGGCAGAAAGGTGATGTTACAGGCTGCTGCTGGCTTATGGGCTTCAGGTTCTTCACACCCTGCTCTGAGAGATCAACTGTGAAATAGTTAATAATTTTGATATACACCAGTGGTTTTAGGTTTCAGAATAAGCAGTAAACAAACATGGAGGTCCATGTCTCCTTTGCTCTTGTTTATCTATGGATGTAGGAATACATCAATCAATATACATCAAAGTTTATATTTTAAAAAAATGCCCACCCCTGTTTTTATGTTGCAACCCACTGTTGTTGGAATCTTTTCCAATTGTGGTTTCATGACCTAGTCCTCCTCTGGTTTCCATCAGGGGTGCTGAACTTACAGCCAGTGTAAAAGCAGTCAGGAGGACCAGTTTCTGACTCTCTTCTTTCTTATGCCTGTATTCATCATGGCTTTCACTAATCACCTTTTATCAGCTACCTCAAGCTCTCCCGTTGGCTTCTTTTCTTAATCTCTTACTGCTACTGAAATTTGAGACTCAAAGCAGAGCTGCTGTTGTTGGTTATCCCTGCTGTCAACTTTGCTATGGGAGTGTAAAAGCTGGGAGTGCTTTTTAAGTCTTCTGTCCCTCCTGAAGGTGTGCACCAATTGTGCATTAATGAGTTTTATGAATATTTACAAGTCTCCTTCTTTGTGCCCAAACTACCAAAATCCTCATCTGAGCTTCCTGTAACCTTCCTCCCCCCACAACTGAGTTATGTGTGACTGCTAAGCTAGTCTTAGATTTGTTATCACCAAGATGTGAAAGTTTTTCTCCTGCCTGCTCCCATCTATTTCCTTCCCTCCCTTGCCCTGTTCTGCTGCCTGCCAGACCCTGGGCTCAGCCTGGCAGAAAGCTCTCCCCTTCTCGCTGCGGGATTAGTTTTCTGCCTTTTTAGTAAGATGAATATTCTGATGGTGAGGTCCAGGAAGCACCAGAGACAATGTAAAGCAAGAGGCAGAAGCAAGAAATAGGAATACTATCCAGTGGGAAACTGGATGGTTTCAGCACTGAGAATTATGAACACAGCTAGAACTCTGCCATTGAGCTTTTCCTTAAAGCCTTCATTAACTTGACAGACACCTTGCACAGCCTCAGAGTTTGGAGTTTCTATGGCATGTTTCCTCAGCTGTCATTTCGAGGATGTTCCTTCCTGATGTGTGTGTCTCATTTCATTATACAAAGTTTAAGCTTCTTCTCTTCACCTCAAATGCCTTCAGAGTTCTGCTCCTCTTTGTTACCTTCGCCTGTCTTAACCCATAACCTTCACTTTACCAGTAGTACTTTCATTTTCCACCCACTTGTTTTCTTTAAAAATTCAGATATAGAGATGTGTGTATGTATTCATATACACGCATTTGTTTCCTATTTGCCTCTATATGCAAAGATCCCTCCCCCAGTTCATCAGCAACATGAGAACCCTCACCCGAAAATACTCATCTTTGTATGGAAACAACGAGTAACAACAGTGTGGGACAACAGAAAGAAGTTACTGTTTATGATTTATATGAGGAAAGAGAGTAATGCTTATTTGGTTTAAATACCCAGTCACTCTCCTCAAATCTCTTTTATCTTAGAAAGTCAGCTTTGTGCAACAGAGACTGCGTCACATGTATTTGTAGGATCCGATTCTGATGATTGTACCCTCACAGAAGTATTTCGTAACAACAACTGTAAATGAATCATAGAATCACAGAATGGTTTGGGTTGGAAAAGACCTCAAGATCATCCAGTTCTAGCCCCCCTCCCATGGGCAGGGACACCATCCACTAGAGCAGGTTGCTCAAGACCCCATCCTACCTGGCCTTGAACACTGCCAGGGATGGGGCATCCACAGCTTCTCTGGGCATCCTGTTCAGTGCCTCACTGACCTCATAGTAAAGAATTTCTAAATTTCTAAGGATAGGTTAGAATATCTAACCTAAATCTCCCCTGTTTAAGGGGAGCAAGTAAAATAAAATAACACCTGTCTTCAGTGCTTGGAAGTAGAAAATCAGCCAAAGAAAGTGTTTTCTGAAGTTTTGCCCTTCTGAAATACTATTATGCATTTTCTTGGGCTTCATGTCTAACCTAGGCAGCAGCAGCCTGTGCTGGCAGCAGCGGAGGCGTTCCCATCAGACACATTTTCAAAATAGAACCGCTACAGGAATTCCAGCTGTCACCCTGCTCACGACGTGGCCTTTGCTGGCTGTGCTCAGGAGATTAGCTTTCTGTTTCAAGAGAGAGGTGGTGGTTGTCAAAGAAACCCCAAACCGAAGTGTTTTTTGCCTGCTTGTTATATAAAGTACTTTTTTTCAGCATGTGTCACAAATTGAAGTGGAAGCGGTTGTCAGGAAACTTAAGATGAGCACAAAGAGTTTGAAAAGGAGTTCTACAGGTGCAGCAGAAACATAGGCAGAAGTTGAAGAATTAAAGCTTCCACTAGCAGAGCTCATCTCCAAGCTGTCAGTACTTCTGGGAAGGGACTGGGTCGTCTTAATAGGCTGGCTGAGTCTCATGGCTCTCTTCTGTATATCTCAGTGTAATACAGTATACAGTATCCAGCAGTTAGAGTCTTCTGTGTGACTTTCACTAGGTGATTGAACGTGAGGGGGTGTCAAATGCTTGAAAACATACATCACCACCTTTCTTTGAACAAGGTAGGAGTAGAGTATAAGTAGGCAGCTGCTCAGATGGGGGTTCCTGTTCCCTTCTCCCTGCACCCCTTCACTGATGGAGCTGGCTGTTTATTTCCTGGTGCCTGTGCAGTTTTCTTCTTTGCTCTTTTGCTTTTTTACAGCAATTGTGTTGCAAGCTGTGATAGTTAAGCTTGTAAAAGCAGAAAGGTTTGTAAAGAGAGGCAGTACGTGTTAGTAGACCAGCTGATGTGAAATGTGGTCAAGCTTTCCCATATGCAAGCATTTCAGCAAGTCTGATGCAGATATCACTGGAAACCGTTACTCCCAGGCTTCTGATACATTTGTCTCAGCAGCAAAACAGAACTGGGACAATTCCACCCTGCCAGAGCTACTCATTTCTTATCGCATCCCTGGATTGACTGTTTCCTCAGAATGGGACTGCACCATAAAACAAGTGAAGTTCTGCAGGTCATTTTTAAGTAGCCAAACAAAAGAAAAAGTCATCTGTAATTATGTTAATTACTTAGCCCATCTGTGGGAGAAGTGATGCTACCAGAGGGCTTTCAGTAGCAGTAGAGGTGATGGATGGAGACAGAGAAAGAGCATTTGTAGAATAGGGACAAGTCAGAAGATGAGATGTTGAGAGAATTGTAATGAGCATAAAACCAATGCGTCTATTTGTTCTGTACCATTTAACACTAAATAGTATCTTTTAGCTCTAAATATTATACTATTTAAACCTAAATATTTTGTGAATGTTCCTTGATGACTGGGAATGAGATGTGAGAGGGAATTATTGTTTTGCAAGGTTAATTGATAACGGTGCCTTTTTATTTATAATTCTTGTGAACTCGTTCTAGTACGTAGTAGTTGGCAGGTTTGGCCCACATCTACTCCACAAGGACCTTTGGTACGCTGCATGATATGCATTACATACTGGATGTCTATGTGTAAACTTTGATGGTTAAGGAATTCAGAATATTTCTCATAGACCTTCTATGGGCAGGTTGGTAGCTTTTGCATTTCTGATTCTGGCAAGATCTGGCTGTATTCAGTGGTCAACTTCTTTTGAAAGACTGAGGGTTTGTTGGAAAGCTGTGAGATTGACTTCTGGAGAAAGATTTGGCAAGGATGACTTTCTTCCCCCATAGGCTGTAATTCTTTTCCATGTGACCGGCAGTTTAAGGCCGTATGTGACAAACAGAAGTGTCTTGTTAATGGGAGTTTTCTTATCCTATGTGATGTTTGCTAGAGAATGAGCTTAATTATTTCTTACGTGTCTCATGCTCTGACATGAAGGTGGCAATTATGCCTATCGGCATTAGTGATGTTCAATACAAAACCCAGTGTAATAATACATTAAAATTGGAAACCAAAGTTTATCATAGTTTGTTTTCTTTAAAATTTATTCTTTCCTCCACTTCTACCCACCCATAGTCAGTAGCTATCTAAAACGTGTCTAAAATTGCGACCTTCGCAGCTGTGCAAACTGTGCAGCTACCGACCGTTTAAGGTGGCCAGAAAGGAAAGCTACTTCAAGAATGGAGGCTTTTCTCAGAGTTAAAAAGGTCATATTTAAAATTCTTTTGACCCTGTGTCATAGCATGAGCAGCTGTCACCACATCTGACTAGGAGCCTGAAGGATTAGATGGAAAAAAACTTTGTTCACTGCAGACAGAAAAGTTCTTACAGTGGTTTTAAGCCATTGTGTCCAATGGTGGAAGCTCTGCCTAACTCCTTCTTATCCTCCCGTGAGCTTTCTGTCATCCCCAGCTCTCACCCTATCTACAGAATTTTCTGCCTTCATGGTTTTGTTGCTTTTATGGAGACACTTTGGGGGTTTTAAAATGCTGTCTCCTGACACTTATTTACAAAGCTCTGACGCTGTCCGCATTCAGAGCTCTGTTAAATATTACAGCCTAACTCCAGCTGATCTGTCCTACCCTGCGCTGCTGCATCTCCGCACTGCGATTGCCTCATGGCTGGGACCCCTTCCACAGAGCAGGACCCACTCACCTCCTCCTGAGTGAGACCAGGACAAAGAAACAACTTTCAGTAATACACAAAGTGCACAGAAAATCATTGTATTAAATATGTGGCATGTGTATCCATTCAAATCAGTTTTTAAATGTCATCAAGTATGTATTAATACAGGATGTGTAGTGTTAGTAAAAGTATGTCTTGCATCACAGAAGAAAGACATAGCAGCTCAAATAAATGGTTAAGCCATTGTATAGCAGTAAAAAATATGTATATTGTTATGAAAAACATTAAAGCAAACTAGCCCTCTAGGTTCAATCCTTATGCCCTTTTGAAGCATGTAACAGGAATAGCAATGAAACTCTAGTTTTCAACTTCCAGACAAAATAGCAAGTTAGAAAGAGGGAATATTAAGTATATGCAAGATAAGGAATTTCACGCTCGAGAGAGAGCAAGTCTGGTTCTGCATTTTTGGGTGTGATGCTGTTTTCTTGGTTTCATTCTTGAAAGTTAGCCATGGTAATCTGCATTTCCTTCCATATATTTTTCTAATAATGCCAGTGGGATTATACTGGGGATGAATTTCACTGAGTGCATAGGAAGAGTATTTCCTTGACATTTTCTTGTGAAGTTTTAGAAATAATGTTTTTGTTGAAGTTTAAACTCGCATCTTGGACAGTACTGCTATTTCTGCTGCTGAAGTCAGCTAGTGAAACTGGCTTTATAAGAGTGGACAATATTCACAACTGAATCCATTTTAATTGTTAAGCAAAATAAAATGCAAAATCTAAAATATTCAGCACACTAAGTGTCTTAAGATTCAGAATTGTCTTTCAGTGCTGTGAAAATATGTTAACATTGATAACACTGACAGTCAGTAGTCTCATTAATAGTAGCACAAGATGTTAATGCTTAAAAATATTTATGGATTAAGTTTTCCAATAGTTAATTAGTTGATTTGGGCACTCTGCTTTTTTAATCCTGTATTTAATATATATAATTTCTAAAACCAGTGCTTTCATATTGTACCACGTTACTGACATTTTCTTTTCTCTGAGTTGCTGATTGCTGAAAATGTGGACACATAGTGCTCACCTAGTCAAATCTTACAGGGATTTGAGATGGACTCCTTGCCAATACAGAATGGTAATTTAGGTTAAGTGAAGTAGTACAGGACAAAACCACTAACTAATTGATCTGCTCATCCACCTCTGTGAACTGTCGTGCTCCACTTCACCTGTCCGTGTTTGACTGAATTCCCTGTAAAACGATGGCCAGAGCCAGTGAGCAGAAACCAGGCAGTCTGGTCCAGAGGAGGCAGTGGCAACATCAGTCTAAATATGGATATGCAGTGCAAATGTCATTGCTCCACCAGGTCTTTTTGACACAGCTTATGGGATTGGCAGTCACTGAAGGCAGGAAAGCTCTTTTGATAGATGAACAAATGCCTACTTTTCTATTTTAAAGGCAAGCCAGAACAACTCTTTATTTAACAATTGAGACATAAGTATCATATAACACATCAATCAGCAAGTTTGCTTTAGCACCTCACCTAGATCTACATGGGCATTTCAGAGTTCTTTGCGTTTTTATATATAACCTTTGAGGGAGGTCTTGTGCTGCTCTCCAAGCAACAGCCAGCCTATCAAAGCATCAGGCAGCAGTTGAACTTAAGCTGGCAAGGCTTTGCAAGAAATTTTCCTGCTGTTGGTGTGTTCATCAGTGTCATTCCATAGGGTCTGTTTCTGGAATGTAAGAAGATTTGCCACTGGAAAGTATATTCATAACACAGATGAAGAGAGCAGCTGGTGCTTGCCTAGGTCCCTGTAAAATTTCCTGTTAAGGGAGTGGTAGTGAAAAGCAAGTTTCATGCAGAATATTTGTTTCATAGAGTCCATATGTGTCTGCAACACTTCCTTTAGGAAAATATTTATATTCACCTGGAGTCATAAAATTGTCTTAATATCAAATTGCTATAGGTTTTGCATGCTTATTTTAACCAAATAGTGCATTGTTTTCCAGGATTAATAAAAAGAATTATGCTGAAATGGATATGGATCAGTACATATAGATTGCATGTAATGGTGCCATGGGGCTAGCTTATCAGCAGCACTGAGCAGCAGAGCTACCTTCACCCTCCCTTCAGCTATGTCTTTCAGAGAAGGTGTGTCTTCATATTGAGATACTTATCTCAGGGCAGAACCTAACAGAGGCACTTAGTGTAGCTAGGGTCAGCCAGAACTGGTCAATTTGGATCTGCGTTAGTATTTTACAACAGGAGTGATACCTTCATAAGGAAGCATGAGCTCTTTGCATTGAAGGCAAAGCATGGAAATGATCATGCAGCACAACAGTTAATCAGCATTTAATTATTTTTTTTCAAGAAAACGTGCTCTCCAGACATTTCTACTCAGATGTTTTTATAAAGTGTAGTAAGCTGAGAGCTGCGTACGAAGACCTTGTCCTTCCAAGAAAGCATTTCCTGGGAGCTGAGCAGCTCATTACAAAATGTGAGGTTACACAGGTATGTATAAAAACCAACCAAACAAAATCTATGCTTACCCTGTCTGTGATTGATTTGGTTCCAGTCACCATGTCCTGGGAGCAGACTCGTGATTTTTACCAGTGGGTAATCCATACCTCCTTAGTATGTAGCGTTTTCATCCCAATCTGCAAGAGGTGATGTAAATTTGCAGGGGGAAAAGCTAAAGCAGCGCATAAACCCCATATAATTTCTAATTACACATCTTAGTGTCTTTTGGGAGTTTTCAAGCAGATTCATTCACAAATAATTAGGAAAGAAAAAATACACTCCCTACTTGCAAATTTATTGGACTTGCTGTTTACAAATTTATCACTATATCGTTGCCAGTTCTGTCTAATGTAGTGGGCTGTCCAAGACACTAGAAATGACTGCATGCTTGTCTAAACTGATGTGAATTACTCAAGAATTTTCTTCCAGATTGTATTGATTGGTGATGTTTTTATTGCTATACAGCATACTGTTGTATTTCCTGGGGCGAGGGGGATGGGGAGGTCTGCCTAATTTATTTGGCCGCACATTCAGTACGTAGTCAACATTCAGGTTCTTAGCTTTTCCTTTTATTGGAAATGAAAGTAATACAAGCTACATATATTTGTGATGTTATTTTTTTATCTATGAAAACAATGTCCAAAATAATGTTCTCTGGAAGACACTAGGAATGAAAAAACAGGAGATTGTTCCTTATTGCAGCCTTGGTACTCCTCCTCCCAGCTCCCTGGTCTATACGGACTTCTGTTGCTTTCTTCCTGTGCTAAGTTAAGAGAAGAATTGATACATGAGAAACTGTCAGAAAGAAAACCCAGCTGGCTGAAGAAACCGCCTGACCATCTGTACAAGAAGGTGTAGGCATGGCATGCTCCTTTAGAAACAGAGGTAGGACTTACCATTAGGTTCAGAAGAGGTTTAGTTTCAGTCTGATTTTTAAACTTCCATATACAACAAATCTTTTATGTTTGATAAGGGCTATTGGAGGTTATTATAATGTGTGTTGCAATGTTATACAAGTTTAGATGGAATCAGTTCTGGAGACAGGAGCTGCTTCATTTCGTGCTTTCATTTCTCTCATTAGGAGATAATATCAGTATCTTTTTTCACGGAGTAGGAGGGCAGCTCCTCACAATCACATTCGACCACAGCAGAATTCTTATTCTGCGTTCCAAAAAGGCAGATGATATTGAAAAGGCAAAGTCTGTAGTAAATCTCCAGGGTTTAAAGAGCTCATTGATGTCAGACATTTTCACAGGGTAATAGGAAAGGATAACATGATAAAAATACAAACATACTACAAGAGAAAAATCCAAGAGACTTGCAGAAGACATTGTCCTTGAAATTTATTTATGTTAGGTTCACTAGATTTTGAGCCTTTGAGTTTCTTTCTGGGGTCATCCTCCTCTGAATTGGCTCAGGAAAGCAGATGGTCAGAAGCTGAGGTCAGCTCCATCAAGGCTTTGGCCCCACCAGGTTTATCCCCAGGCTTTCTCAGCCCTGCAGAAGAGCCAGAGATGTCTGTAACCCCTGCCTGCAGAGAGGACGTGGTGGGAACATCACAGGGTCCTGGGTGAAACCTCTCCAGGGAGGTGGCATAAAGGGTAAGAGTGGCTCTGAGTGGGCAAGCAACAGCATGCAACTGCATCGCCTGCCATGAAGGCTTCCAGATAAAATCAGAGAGGCAATGGCAGCAGCTAGAGACAGACAGATTCAGGTTCCATGCAGAGAGAACGGCTGGGGGAGGAAGAGGAGCTGAGCAGACAGGTGCCTGCTGGAGCCACAGGGGTGAAGGAGGGGGTGCAGGGTGTCCCCCTCACCTCGAGAAACTGAGCCCTGCTCTTGGGGTATCTGCTTTAGTAGCACTGAGCATTTGTCACAGCATCCGGTGGCAGCGAGGCTGTCACAGCGTAACACACTCACGCTTTGCTCCTGGGTGTTAGCTGACAGTGCTGCTCCTACAAAGAAAACCCAGGGGTTTGGAAAGTTTGAGTTGTAATCCCACTTTTACTGTAGCTCTTCACTGCCAGCGCATTCCTAGAAATGTGCCATCACAAACAAACACATGGTTGTAAACTGGCCCGATTCCTGTATTTGCTTTCCTCGATGAGATTGACAGTATTTCCTTGAAAAAGAGACAGCATTACCTCTACGGGCTAAACTTTAGCACTCTGAGACATAAACACAAGCTTTGTCAAAAGACTGAATAAAAAACCAGCCAAGTATTTCACCTCCTGGGCCCTGGAGCAGAAGGTCACGAGGCTGATACTTGGTACAAGATGCCTGTGTGCAGGGATAGCTGTGAGGTTTGCATGTATAAATAATACAGTAACTGTGACTATGCCTGAGGATCTTTTTTTCTAGGGTTTTCTGAGTTTTATGAACACTAATCCAGACTCTTAAACAAGTTTCTTTGGTGGACTAAAGAAAATGAGTCCAACAACACAGAGTTTGGTGGTGAGAATGACAGTGGATGGGCTAATTCAAAACAGCCAGAAGGTTTTACTCAGCACTAGAAGGTTCTTTTATCCTCTAACACTGGGAGATCTGGAAACATGGAAATATGTAATATCACATCAGTCAGATAAATATTTAATGTGGTGCTGGAAGCTGGGAAGAAATACCATGTGGAGATTCAGACTAAAAATACTCTGTCTTCTGTAGCCTTTCCCAAAAACATCTGCTACCAGTTCTGCAGTTACAATAGTGAGCTAGATGGATATTGATTCTTAACACAGTATGGCTGGTTTTATGTTCTTATACGTATGTATTGACTTAGTCTTGCTTGTTACAGCAGTATATTTCCAAATTGCTTGTAAGTTAAAAAATGAAGAAAAAGCAAAATGTGTGCATTGGAGGCAGAGCATCCAGCGTAAGAGTGCTATTTAAGCATTAACATAAATGATATGTGCAACCCATAATGAACAAAACTGGGCAGCCAAAGGTGCTTTTTGACCATGAAACATTTTCTTATTCCTTACTGCATTTGTACCTAGTTGGCATCATGTGTTGTTATCTTGTAGCCTGGGCCAAACTCTGCTTGCAGGTTCCTGGTAAACAAGCATTCTGATTGGAATACAGGTTTAGAGATGGTGCTGCTGGGAACAGAAATGTTTCCCAAGTTACTTTTGAATTAGCCAGTTTAGAGCTAGTAATGTTATCAAGTTGTCAGTGAAGAAAACATACCAGATCACAGCCATTGACGAAATGCAGCTAATGGAAAAGATAATCAGTTGAGTTCTGACTCCTAAATATGGAAACATGCATAACTGTCAACATGTACCTTTATCTGTAATATTTACTTATGGTAGTTCCATAAATTTATATTACTTTATTAAAATGTTTTGGCATGTTAGTAAGCATGATGACCATTTTTTAGGAATTCCCTGTGCACTGTTTATTTCCCCAGGCAAAAAAAGGGTAAGGAAGGCAGAATTTATCTGCAATGGGATCACTACACACACACATTAAACCATTTCCTCTAATACAGTATAGCTGATTTATGTTTCTACAAAGCTGATTTATTTGGTCCTGGAAAACTCGTCTCTGGGAATGTTGTCTTGTAGGGATTTGGCTCTTGGGTATTGTTGGTCTTTTGCTACCTGCTGCTCCTGACTGAACTGAGGAGAAGGCGTGGAGCTCCTTAGAACCACCCTTCCAGGATGCTGTTCCCGAGCATCTTTTAGGTTTATAGCACTGTAAGACACTCCCAGAGCCAAAGGGAAAAGGCGATTCAGAAAATAACTTTGAGATTAAAGTGGCAGAAAAGTGATACTCACACCACCTTCCCGATCTCTGACTTGCAGTCTCCGGTTTTGCTACACCCAACAAACTGGCCCACTGTTATGCTTTGGAAAAAGCATTATTACAAGTTGAGGCAGGTTAGTTTAGGCAATACTCACTTTAAGAACTCATTGCCTTCTAGACGCCCATGCACATGCCTACTTCTTTGTCCGTACATAATTATATGTACATTAGATTATTCTGAATCCTAATTATGACATAAATTTAATAAATTTGAATATATTTTGGTGTGCATATTCAGATTTTTTTTAAAGTTTAAAAACAGGCCTGGGAGAGTCTGATTTCACTGATAACTTATTTATACAGTTCTCTCTTTCATCCGTCTGTTGTGTCTTCTTGTAACACGTATGAGGTAGGAGTTATTTCTATAGAGTTTGGAAGGCTCCCGGGGCTGCTGATCTTGAGCCATAGGCAATAATGTGAGTAGGAGACAGCTAAGGTAAGGACTGGAAGGAAAGCAGGGCACTTTATGAACCCCTCCCTGCCTTGTGTGCCGGCTGTGACAGCAAGACCAGGACCTCCCTATCACCTCTTCCCTTTTTTTTTCCCACCTAAATAGGCCCCCAAATGAGAGATACTCTGTGTACTGCAAATTAGTCACAATACTCTGATGGCTGCTGTGACATTGTGGAAATAGTTATCCTGCTCTTACTGATAATGGAAGAATATCCTCTGTCTTCCCTTTAATTCACACTGAGAAGGAGGCATTTTTCAATCTAATAAGTTAAAAGAAAAGGCAGTGATCTTGGAGCTTACAGTTCTTAAAATGTAGCTCTAGCTCTACCAGTGACTCACTCCATGGCCCTAAATACCCCCAGACTTCAGCATCCTCCTTTGTCAAAAGGGGACATGAATACTTACTTGTGTTTAACTGCGGTGATGATGCAAGACTTAATTAGCTATGTTTGTTGAGAGCTCTGGAAATGTGGAAATGTCACTGCTCTTGATCATCTTGAACAGCTGATGGCTTGGCTTGTCAATATATTACTGTCAAGCCCCCTCTTCAGAAGTGAATGGGACACGTGAAATCTCCTGGGTTTGTTTTCCTGCCTTGGTGCACAGCTGGTCTCTTCTCCTGAGTAACAAGTGATAGGACAAGAGGTAACAGCCTCAAGCTGCACCAGGGGAGGTTTAGACTGGATATTAGGAAAAATTTCTTCACAGAGAGGATGATCAGGCATTGGAACAGGCTGCCCAGGGAAGTGGTGGAATCACCGTCCCTGGAAGTGCTCAAAAAACATGTAAATGAGGCCCTCAGTAGCATGGTTTAGCGGTGGACTTGGCAGTCCTGGGGTAACGGGTGGTCTTGATGATCTTGAAGGTCTTTTCCAACCTAGTTGATTCTATGATTTTATGAGGTTTGGTCGAGGCTTTAGATGTCTAAGTAGGTGAACAGAAACTTGGTGGTTTCAGAAGGTAGGATCACATCCCACCTGCTCCTGGGTACGCCGGTTCCAGTTTTCCTCTGGGGCCACGTTAGAGAAGGCGCTATGAGCGGCTGCCTCCTTAGCCTCAGGTTACATCTTCCTGCTCTACAACTACATTTTCTCCTCTTCTGTTTTGTTAACACGACAGCTCATTGGTGGAGGCTATTAAGAAATTATGGCTCCTCTGGCAGGCCTCTGGCAGAAGCTGTACCAGCAAAGAGCTGCCTGAACATAGGAAAACAAATCAGAGAGGATGTTATCAGAGGAGAAAGTCTTCCATGCAGTGAGCAGGATCTTTCAAAGTATGAGTTTTTCAAACCTTTTTTTTTTCAAGTGAGACTGCTCATCTGATATCTGTAGGCGCAGCTCATTGGGAGCTCTCTCTTCCCTGGGCATGAGCAACCCTTGCGGAAAACCCTTGCTCAGGAATGGATGTTAGGCAGGCAGCAGGAGGAAGACTCACTCCCATGAGCTTGTCCTACCATGCTGCACTCAAGTTTCATACAGCCAGGCTGTAAAATGATTCTTGCTGAACTATCGGGCCCAAACATATGCAGTTCTTCATTTAGATGTACAGGAAGGGAAGAACTAGAAATATGAGTTTTGGATATAGCCATAGACCTTGGCATTTCTTCATACCTCTATTATATAAGAGCCTATATACCATTTTTGTAAGCACGTATTTTACATAGCCTCTGCATTTAACACGTCTCATGCAGTATACGTATACTGTTAGTACACTGCCCACAGCTTCAGTGTTATTTATTAGTATAAGGTTAAAGTCAGGCTCAGTTGCAGAACAGGTGGAGTAAGTCTGTGCAAGTTATGGAGGCTTGCAATAGCTTTAAGTCTGTGGTCCATGGACCTCTGAGGAGCAGAGGACCACTAAAAAGTAGCAAGTGAAAAACACCACTTACTGTCAACTGGGTTCAATTTTTTTATGTAAGAGTCAAAAGACCTATCAGTACTTTTTCAGGGGTCTACACACTGAAAAGGATTGAAACCATTCAACATCAGTTATCCTTAACAAAGTTAAATGAGTTGTGGGTATCACACTATCAAGCACAGATGGTCCACAAAGAGGAACGCCCAAACAAGATGAAACAGCAACAAGCTAAAATTAATCTTTCTGTAGTTAAGTTTATGTAATTTTGTGGTCATTGAATTACTGAATAGAAAGAAATGAGGAAAATGCCTGGGGACAAAAGCACAATTTCGGTGATAAGCAATTTTAGAATAATAATAATAAAAAGAAAAAAGTTTAGTGTACCCACCTAAGTAAAGGCTGCAAAAATTAAATTTACTGCCTGTTAGATACATTTTGACAAATTTAAAAGTACATACACATAATGAATTGTCTTGGAGGTTTAAGTTAAGTGACAATAATGAGACCTGCTCTTTTGTAGCTTTCCTTTTAAGTTATATCAACATGCTTATACTTGAAAAATGTTAATAGTTTAGTTGAAAAATCTTGGTATGATTGGCCAGCTTTTTATGAGCTGCAATCTGATCTCCAGTTTGAACATCTAGATACATATTAACCACACTCAGGCAGTTTTGGTTTGGGTTATTTTTTTCTTCACTCTGCGAGTAGTTTGTCACAGGTAAGTCTCTCAGTGCTTCTTACCCACCTCTGAAATTTCTCTTGACAGCTCACAAAAGGAAGACTTTTTACGGTGACCTGGCAATTCCTCCAAGGCACAGTGCTACATGGTACGCACAAAAGTCCAGCTCCCAGCCTCTGTGGAAAAGAAGAGCGGCTTTTGTTTCACAGAGCAAACCATCATTACTCAATTTTGTTTTTACAAGACTGCAATACCATTGCTACTGCCCCTGTTCCCTCCTCCCCACAGGGCTCAGTTATCTCTACTTTGCTGAAGAAGAGCCTTTTATTTCCACCTTCCCCATGTCTTCTCGATACTCTCAGGGTGCCTTCAGCCCTGCTCTGAGCTCACTCACAGGCAGCAGCTGTGGTGTGTGGTTGTATTATTTCAAGCTCCCCAAGCTGGAAAACTTTGCCAGAGTGAATCACTTTGCTTTCTTATTACTGCAGTTAGAAGCAAGCTGAAACTTGTCATTCACGAGGTAGCTTTCATTTTGTTCTCCACATTGTTTCTTTGCCCTTGGCTTCCAGAGCTGAGGTTTGTTGTTTTTTTTTTTTCTCTCTTCTGCCAGCTCTGCTTGGATCCAAAACCAGGCTGAGTGAAGTAGCTACTCGTCTTTTCAACTAACCTGAAAGCTGCCTGAATTCAGGTTACTGCTTAGGATACTTACTATTCGCGAAGTTATCGGTATCTTAAGCTTGCTGGACTCTTCTGGTTGACATGAACAGTCAAGTTCAGTGCTGTGGGTTATTCCATGGTCTGATGAGAAACTGGTGATGATGAAATCAGGTGTGTCTGTGGCACAGACCTGTTTATTTATAATCAAAACCTTGTTTTCCATTAGTACAGGGTAGATCTTAAGCAGCAGCAGTTTCTCAGATCTAAATCCTGTTTCAGGCTCACTCAAGCCTGTTTGTGAGGCTTTTTCTCAGGGCCATACATTTTTATGTACTTTGATTGTTTGTTATCTCAGCTTTATGAACTTCCCATCCCTCTGTTAGATACATCCAACATCGCAAAATAATACTAAGGAAATGAACCTTTTTACCCAGGTCTCTGTTTTGAGTGGTGATGCAGGTAATGAAAACTGTTGGTCACAAAGTGGAGTGAGTTGCAGCTCCTCTACATATTCGGCCTGTTTGGTTACGGATGCTAACATGGTCGGGTGGGAAATCATTGCAGTGCCAGGGAGAGGTGGGAGTAGACAGGTAGGGGAGACAAGGGGGGTCCAAAATCTGTGTCCATGTTGCTTTGGGCAGAAGAGTTTTGGCCAGAGAGACAGATGTCAAGAGGAAGAAGAAAACTGGTCCTGTCAGCCTCAGGGATCACTGTTCTCTAGATTGCAGGAGCAAAAAGGAGATACTTGAGATAATAGATTGGGATTTGGGGCAGGGAGGTGTTCTGTGGTATTTTCTCAAGGACAGCTGTGATTTACCAGGTCTCTTTCATCATCAGGTGAGAATAAAACAGAGAAAAGCTTTTATAAAATTACTATTGAGAAAGTATGCACTGATAGAAGCTGGAAGCATGGAGAGGCTTAGGTAGCTCTTGGAACAAATCATGGGAGTCCAGAGAAACGTCTGCCCCCAGGCAGGACAGGACTGTCTAGATATGTTAGTTACTCCTTGGTAGGCAGTGTAATCCTCAGAGAAGATATTCAAATATGGATATGAGCCTAAGCCTCCTGACTTGGTGACAGTAAGCCAATTTTTTCTGCAGTGTGAAGGCACATGAGGCTCACAATGGATCCATTCCATTCTACCCTAGACACTAAGCTCAGCTGGAAATGTATTTCTGTGCAAGCTCTGTTATAAGCCAAGGGTGTTGGGCTGAAGGCTTTGTCCTGGGCATACCTTTTTCTGGAAACAACCACCAACATTTTCTGCTATGACTGATGAAACCAGTAGTTCTGTAATGTTTCCTATTTCACATTAGAAAAAGCTTTGATTGGCAATGCCAAATAGCTCCAATGGCTGGATGGTGTTGTTTTGACTAGCGAAAGCCACAGAGCACAGTAACAATATATTGCCCTTCTGCTCTAAAATAAATCCAACAGAATTCAACAAAATAAAAATATAATGCATTTCATGTATTTGTTTTAGGATTTCACTACAACTGTTAAAACACTGTGAGGCAAGCCAAGAAATAAACAGGGTTTTAAATAACTGTCATGTCTCTGGTTAGTAAGATAAAACAATATGCATTTTTTTCCTAAGTATTTCCGAAGTCCATAAATGCTAGAAAGTATCTATCTGTCTCCAAGGAAGTACAGCACAGGACTGTTCAGAGCTGTGCGTATGTGCAGTGCTCTCCAGTAACAAATTAATGGCTTCCCTGGTTTGATGCATACGAAAGCTTGTTAATTTGCTAAGTTGTGGTACCAAAGATATATTGAATAATTTTGCGTACATGGAAGTGCTGACTCCACATCAGAATAAGCAGACACCAGCAAAATGATGCTGTTAATCCTTCTGCCTATACAGTACCTGTTCTGTAAACAGAAAGCTTTGCCTAGTCATTAGTGCTGCAAAACAAGCATGCTAACGATTATTAAATCAGAAGTCCCCAGTAGCAATATGGTTTTATAGCAAGTTAGCATAGGTATCATGCACTATACAAGAGAAATCTAGAGCAACATCTTCCATGTCTGATAAGTCTGGCACCTTTCACCATCACTAAAATTACTTCCAGCCTCCCACGCACTACAATGGTGCTTTACAATTAGTTCCACTAGCGCCAGTGAGAAAAGTCTCCTGATGATGCTGACAACTGCAGCTCAGTTTATCCTCCAGTATATACAGATACAAGGGTTGAATCCTGCCTGCTGCCACCTGAGCAGCCTCAGAGAAAGTCCTTGCTCAGGGCTTGAATATTCAGTTTCATGTCCCTTCTGTGGGCACCGTGATTAAAGGGGAGCTTTACTTTTTCTTTAGTATCTGAAGATATTTGGGACCAGAAGAGGCTTGCTCCACTGATAGTTATTTCTCAGCTTTGAAAATTCTGAGAGGAGAAAAATGCCAGAGGAGAAAACTGCCAAAGGAGAAAAAGGCTGCATTAAAAAAGATGAACAGAAGGAGAAATCATGGTAGGGATGGGAAAACAGAGAGGTAATGTTAGGGAAAAGAAGCTTCTTCAAGGGATTTATGCACCCATCTTTTGCATCCCTCAGCTGGGCATGTGTTTGTGTTTGCATTAGGGATAACAAGAATTTTTTAGTAAGCAGCTGTGAATTATTGAATTTACCATGGATCAGTATACACGAAGAGGAAACACAAAAATAGAAAAAGAAATATCAATATTGCATAAGCAATTCATAAATTCACTATAAAAAACCTTAAGCCACTTATAAAACGTTGCTAAGAGAAAAAAAGGTAAGAAATTGTCCATATGCTTTGCTTGCAGTTATTCACTCAGCAAAAAATAAAGCAAACCTCAGAGAACAGGCAAAGGCAGAGGTCAAGAACACTTCAACAAAATATGCTAAAAATTCCTAGTAGAGCTAAACCAGGCTGAGATCTACAGATGGTAAGTGGTGAGTATTCAGTGTTTCAGAAAATTGGATAGGTGGAATTGGGTAGATGACTCTAAAGTATTACTAACACCTTCTCTTTTGCCTGAACCATGCATTTCAAAGCTGTGTGAAAAGCTCCAGAGAACCCATCTGTGTAATGGCACTCTGTACTGCTGAAATGAGCAGGGCTAAATATCAAAGCTATTAATCTCAGAAGACAAACCCAGGGTAGGCAGCTCTCACAGATAGGAGAGTGACTCATGAAACAGGCAGCCCAAAGCTACAACCAGTGACCACTGCCTGTCCTGCTATGGACAAAGACAACTCAGCAACATGAAAAGCAGCTCTTGAGCTGCTATGGTTTATCGGACAGTATTTAAAAGCACATTGACCATTTCAGGTTGCCTTTGGACACCATGATCTAAACTATAGTGATTCAGAGTGGGTCATCTGGCCATTTGCAACATGAGGTCAGGAACTTCCAGGGGTGAGGCAGAGAAAACCTCCAGGCAGGGTAAACTGTTTCACTCCAGCTTTGATGTGCGGTGTCCATTGCAGCTTCACTTGGCAACAGTAAAACATGGACTCCATCCATATCCCTGCGCAGTAGTTTTAGACTTTAAAATGTATTTCAGGTGGAGAAAGTTCAGAGGAAGCAGCATTCAGTGCACTCTCATTTCAAGCTATGAGCTGGAGCAAGTATTGAATTCTGTAAGAAAGAAAGAAGTAAACTTCTGCAGCATATTGATGAATCTTGCAAGGAGGAAAACGTTTGCAAACCCCCAATGAATCACCTCTATCTGCTATGTTATCAATTTAACAGTTTAAGAAAAAATTGTTTTCTCTTACAGAAAATAGTTGCTTGACCAGGGTAGATTTTAATTATTGAACACTTGTGACAGCCTATCTGTAATTAAACTCATTGTTGGCTTCCCTAGATTTTAGGTGAGGTTGTGCATTTATAATTTTTGTGGTGTTGGAAACACAGCCAATTTTTCAGTCCTTGAAAGTGATTATAGTTTCTTTAGGAATAATGCATTTGCATACCAATATTCTGTGTTTTATTTCTACTGTCTTTCTGTATTAAGCAATATCCTGGACTAGTGATTCACTGCACTTGAACTCATCAACTTGAGACATAATTTAAGTTCTGAATAACTTATTAGTAAAGAACCTTTGTTTATTTTTTTTTTCAGAAGGGAAAACAAACCATAGAAAATATTACTGAAGGCATATATAATGCACATTTACCTCCATATGAGGGAATAGCTATTAAACCCAGCATAAATTGAAATCCTACAACAGATGCCGTGGTGGATATAACTGTCAGATGGATTAGTCTGAGCTGCAAGCGTGAACTGTCAAATTAGAAGGCTCCTGAGTTGGTAATTCCACAGCAGCAGGAAGATCGATAAAGCTAATCTTGTCCATCTGATCTATCTGTTTTGGTTTGGATGTGGAAGTTAATCTGCTCTAAATTCTGCTCTCAAACCTAAGCAACACAACTCTGCAGAAGGCAGCAGGATCCGTGCTTGGGTAGGGTCCAAGGGAAGACCATTCTGTAACATTAACGTGAGAAATCCTGCTTTAAATATGTTGCTAAGTGTTTCCTTGTGTCCTGGAATGTCAGTTGCTGAAGGGCCTGTGCAGAGGATGTCTTTTTGCTCAATAAAACAAGATGAGACCTGAGTGAAGACTTTTCTTGGCATTGAGCAGTGTCTCTCAAGCTGCTTTGCTGCTGCTCTCCGCAGAGACACTCCTGTGGCTGCCGTAGTCCTTGCGTTAGCATAGTCAACAACAGATTAAAAACCAAAAGTGATCATAGATTTCAGCTCCTCTTGCCTTTTGCACCTCAATGGACTTGATATCTCACCTGTACCAAGGCTAGTTTGTTGGCTTTATACTGGAGGAGACAACTTGGTTTCGATTACAGATTTTATATCTTTGCAGATCAACTTAAGCTCTTGGGCTGCTTCTGTAAAGAATGAAAACATTTTATGCTGTAAAACATGCATTGAATTTTGGAAAACTTATTCATTTACTGTCATCATCTTTTCATTCTGGAATAAAATAGATTACTGGTGGTATGTGACAATCTGTCTTGTATTTTAGCTCATGGGGATTCTCCAGTTTCATCTGAGTCTTCTTTTTACTGATTTCAGCAGCTGCAAGTACTTCTAAAGAAGACAAGAGGAAGGAAAAGCAGTAAAAGGATATGAGATGAAAGAAGCGAGATTGGGTATGAGAAAGAATAGAGAAAGAGGAGGAGAAGAAAGGGGATATTGAGGTTCATGGGAGAAATCAGAGTGAAACAGAATGTGTTTCACCTCTCTGATTCTTTTTCTTCTTATATCATCTTCTCTAAGTATGACCTTAAAAACAGTGTCCAAATGTCACCTGTCTGCTTTTGTCCCATTCCCCTTTAAAGGAGCTACAGATGCTCAGAAGTCCTCAACTCTGGCCACAGATCACATCCGGATATTTTTCTTTGAAGTTGTCAGAGAGTAGTTCTGGAACAGCAGTGAAGGTGACCATGTGTATCCTGGTCACACTCCCCACAAGGCATCATGTAATTCGTTCCCTGTCGTGCTTTGACACTTGTCTACTGGCTTATGCACTAGAAAAGGCTTTCTGCAGGTGCTACAGGACTTTGCTCAGGAGCAAATATTTATGCAGGAGCAATAAATAGCATGTGTTTTCAGCATGAGTAGCAGCAGGAGTGCATTTAACTCCATGTGTAACAGAAGTGAATGTGTTTCAAGTGCATATCATATTTACAGCCCTCTAAATTCCTGTGCAAAATGGCAAGGTTCTGCTGCAATATCATTACCCCATATAGTCCTCCCTGTTAGCACCAACACAGCGAGAAGCTGAGCAAAGGATCTGTTTCCCTTCATGCTACCAATATTTTCCAAGATAACTTGCTGTCCAAAGCTGTGACAGTATCCCATTCCCTTTTAGTCCAACAAGGATGAGAATGGAGAAATTAAACAGGGATCCCTAAAGAGGAACACCAGCTGAGAAATGTATTCTTAGTACGTTTACAAACCACATGAATAATTTGTATGGTGAAATATATGTACTATCATGTTTTGATAGGCCTTTAGACTAACATGCCCACTGGGTGTTCCTCTTCATGTCACAGGAAGGTATTTTTTCAGGAATGCTCATCAATAGATTAAAACTGATTGTGGCAAATAATTTGGCATAGCTTCTGTTCAGGAAATGGTTTCCTCCAACAGTATCTAAATTAGTTCCAGCTCCGGCAAGTACCTAACAAACAGAGCTCCATGTTGTAGCTCTGTGTTGATACTGTTTATTAACTATTGGAGTGGAGCAGACAAGGCTCCAGGGTCTTATCCAATGCCCACAGAAATAAGTGAAAAGACTCCAGAAGACTTTTTAGTCACTAGAATCCTGTGTTTTGTGTTTCAGAGTTGGGAAATCTCTGCCAGGAACTTCATCATCAACTGAAATGCTGGAAGAAAAGCAAAGAGCAAACTTCTGGACAGGCAGAAAGAAGGAAAGGAGAATGAAAACATCCAATAAATTCTTAGCTGAGACAAAATGACTCCAATCAGCTTTTGTAGATGAAGATTGAAAAGATAAGTAACCTCGGATATTTTTAAGAGAGAACCAAGTGTCTAAAAGCCTCAAGGCAAAATTAAAATGAGCATCCTAGGGTCTTAAAATCACTTACTCTACACACATCCTACACACATTCAGTCTTCTGTAAATTAACCACACTCACCTTGATTTCTTGTGGTGGTCATCAGTCCTTCAAGTTCTACTATTTTTAACAGCTTCATTTTTACAGTTTTTAATGACAATGGATGGTAATTAAGAAGTTGCTAAAAACTTAATTTTACTAATGATTTGTTTATATGTTTGTGTTCAATATCAGGCAGCAATGATCCCTCTACCTAGATTATCTAGTATTTTCTATGCTGAAAGAATTTGTGATAATTTTTTCATTTGATAGTTGTTGCTGTAAGCTCTGATGACTAAATGTCTGGAGCTGCCCTTTGAAATTGGTCAGGGATAAAATTCCAAATCTGTAAAAGTGCTTTTTTTCTTTGTCCTGTAAAATTCTGATAGGATTTTCTGGTCTCAGCTGCTGACATTCACCACTCCCCTTCTTCTTTTTCCTTTCCTCTGGAAAGATTGCTGAAACTATAACTGATGGGGGAACTGTGCTCACATTCCCAAGGCAAATGCATTGGTCACACTAGCGTGGCTGGTCTGTAGAACAGCTTCAATGGAAGAGCATGAGAGAAGGTGGCAGTTCGTTCTCCCCTGTGGTGGCTCTCCATCACTTGCAAAGACAGAAATGCAGACTCTCCATGGCCCTAAGGGTAAATATAGAATGGCTCCAACATCCAATTTAGATACATGTTTTGCAGGATGGGAACATTAGAACTTTACCTGCATAGTTATGTGAAGAAAATTCTATTCAGCCCATAGCATAAACACGGTATGTGATACAAGAGCTGGGTAAAGCTAATTGCATAAATGTTTTCCTTAAGACAACTCAGCTCTGGGTGTAGGTCCATAACACCCTTAGCATGCACAAAGACTATAGGGGTATCTCCCGGCAATGACTCCTTCTCTCCCCTGGGCACCCCTGGTATCTTTCTGTGCTCTTTCTTTTCCTACAGTATTCTTTATGTATTGATCATGCTTTTCACTTTTTAGAGCTCTGATTATTCTGCTTCCTTTCCTGTGGATTATCTCCAAGTGTCTGCACAAAAAAAGTGGCTTAATATTTTAAGTTTTCAGCACAACAAATACGTTAGTTGATATCTCTTAGAGAAAGCACTGTCATCTAAACAGTTTGATGATGGTTGAAAACCACCAGAGAATTATTAAGAAAACTATTAAAAATCTTTGAACATAGGTCTTTTTAAAAGTAGCACAGGATCAGTATAGATTCAGACAAAAAAGTAGTAAGTTTAACCGCAACCACCTTTTCTCTGCCTGAAGTTGTTCAAGGCACAGTTTGGAGCCCCTGGAACGGTCAGCAGTCACTTGACTTTTCCTCAAAATCATAGATTCTTCTTTACTACAATTTCTTCCTTTTCTTATACTATAGAGAAAGTCCTTTTTTGTCTTCCCAAACTTTATGTGCCTGCATCTCCTAAAACTGGCATTAACACCTGTGTGATTCCATAATTACTTTTTAACAATTTGAGGACTTTCCATTCCCCAAATCCCAGACTCTTGAGAAATTGTAGGAAATATTTTTTTATTCAGCCTCATTTTTTTTCCAGGCCAGAGCTAGCCACAATTGCTTAATAAGCCTTAATGATTGTCTCATTCAGAAAACATTGCCTTGCCCCTTTGAGGAAGTACCGTCAGCTTGTGGGAAAAAATGTGATTTTCACAATATAACGGGAGAGAAGTCAACCCAATCCTACAGCTAAAATGCTGTCCAAAGAAAGATCTCAAATAGTCACAGACATTTTCAATTTGATAAGATCAGCGACTCAGAGTAAAATGTAAATGATTCAGAACTTTAAAATTCAGAGTTTTGAAGGTATGAAAACCAAGTTAAGGCTTTACCTAACAACTGAGTGGGAGAAGAGTTACAGCAGGTAGGTATTTTAAATCATCAAAACTTGCAATGTTTTGTATACTCCTCAACTCATTTTTATGAATGGCACTATGAACTCACATCAGGCTCCAGAGTTTATTTTTTTGTCTGCTTGCTGTAACTTAGCTACCTCAATACTTTTTTTTTACTTTGACTTGTATAGGATTTTGATAACTTTTAGAAAACTGTAATTCTTTGGGGAATACTATTACTCTTCATTTTGGCACTGGTCTTCCCACAATTCTGAATTAACTCTACTTGGCTTAAGGAAATGCCTATATTTAAAACTGAGTAAACTTCAAACATACTGTACACCAAATCAGTGTTTTCTTGTCATACCAGGGAATATCTGTATGTCATGAGCAGACTACTGAATCTGACCACATACAGAATTATTCCTTATAAGAAAAATTCTTTGATATAGAATATGAAGGCAGGATAAACTGTGAAATAGCTCTGGAAATCAGCAGCATTCCACTTCCTGAATATTTTTAACATTCAGATAAAAATGACTTTTGGTAATCTGCACTGAGTTGCAAGATGCTCACTCCTGGCATGTTTGCAGTGTCTACTCAAGGGATTTCAACCTGGTGGACATTTTGAACAGAACTTGAATATTAACCATTAGTAACCACAAACTCTGCTTCTCTCCATTCCATGCTCCATCCCTGACTTCTTCCTGCCAGACAAAGAGTTGCTTCTTCACAGGAACTTTCCAACAATGTACCGGTTAATGAATTAATTGTCAGGTTCTATGGTATATTAGCCTGGAAAAGCTCAACATCCAGAACTATATGTATGTGCCACCCATATTGCAACATGGTGTCCTCTGGTTAAGTACATGGAAAGTAGCTGTAATTTTTGTAAACTAGGAACTCTTGCCAATTTTTCTCCTGATTAGTATAATCCTTTTTTCATAATCTCTTATAATAATGTTTTATACTTCATTTGCCTTACATAATTAGACCTTGAACAATCTCACAGCCTTGTTCTTTTGTTTGTTAAAGTTCATTCTTCTAAGACATCAACAAACACTATATTGGTAAATTGTATTTAAAATGTTTCCAGAATGACGTCGGTATACCTTGTGTGCGTGTATCTAGTTGGAAAGAAACACAAATTTTAGAGGTCTCTTGTTCCTGTTAGTGCTATCATTATCGGTGAGGATCTTTAAGGTTTGGCCTTAAAGCAGCTCCTGGGATAAACTTGTTTTCGTTAAACTTAACTATTGAAGTTTGCCATTTAATGGAAAAATTATCAATTTCTTTTCTTAAACTTCTGGGTTTCTTTTTTTTTTTTTTTCTCTACGAGGCTGTTAGAACAGCTGGGAAAGCTGCCAAGAAACTTGCTAAAGACAGTAAGAGCAGGAATTAAATCACAGAAAAACATGAAAAACCTGTAACTGCGTCTGAACAGTGAAATAATTAGTCGACCAGGAACCAGTACCTAATAGTAAGTTTTATAGCAGTGTGTTAAAGTTCCTGATATGCAACATTATGTTTCTGCAGATAAATGCAAATGACAACAAGTATAATGTTGAACGTTACAAAGTCTATGTCACTGTAAAATTCCTTGTTAAAGAAAGACAGTCTTGGAACAGTCTCTGTTGACTTCACATTATTACAGTTCTTTCTGCAAGTTTTTCAGGTGATGTCCATTAGACCAAGGATTTATACCTCTGTCATCCTCTCAGTGGGCTCCCAGCTGCTCTTATGATCACCTAAAAAGTACAGAAACAGCAGGTTAATGGAAATTTTCAGGATTTTCCAATAATAAATTTGATGAGCTATGGCCATAAAAATGTGGAGTGTTCTCAGTAGTCTCAGTCATGAGCTGTAAGCTGTTTACTACAGTTTCATGTAATTTCTGCCTTTCTGTACTCCTGCATGCTGCCTTCATTCCACACAAGAGAACACTGGGGATATGATAAAAATATAACATGGCAGATGTACTTGTTTCCTGCTTTAACAGATTTACTGTTTCTTATATAGAATTCAGACCCTTGTCTGTATTATTAGTTCAGATAACTCAGGTGGTAATAAAATTAACATCTAAACCTAGAATTATCTGTAGATCAACAGATGGATTGGTTGATCTTGTGAGTGTCCCAAAGCTTTCCAAAACTGCAATTAATAGAAAAAGTTCTATGGATTTCAATTAAATTGGATGAGATACACATGGGACCAAACTAATATAAACTAACTATTTTCTTCACTGGAAACTGCTAGCTAGAATTCAAAGGGTTAGGGATGCCATTCTCACTTTACCCTTGACTTAACTGGGCAACAATTTCACCTTTGATGTTTTAGAAGTACCATTAATTCTGCTCCTTAACTGTGTACCTACTAAACTGCAGATAACTTTGCCATTTGTGCCAAGTTTGAAGTTCTTAAAGTTACTAATACATTTGAAACAGGAAAAAGAGTGCTCTGCCAGCTGAGACAGCTGCAGGGAGCTCCAGAGGACTCATACCGAGGTGCCCTGCGTAGCAGAAGGATGCTGATGATAATGTGCTACAATGCTAACTTGAACTTCATGTCTCTAGTACCGTTGAGGGCAGGGAGGGGGGAAGAAGTTTTTCTCCCTGCCTTCCTATCCTCCAAACTCTGCCTCCACTCTGCAGTTAATTAGAATAGTTTCACCATTTCTATCCAGAAGAAATAAACGTTGTCAGGCCACAGTGAACGTCCAGTGAACTGTGCAACTCCACTGTCCTCAGTGAAATCTGTGCAAAAAATGTGAATGGTATCTGTAAAATCTTTTGACTTTTGACAGTTTTGAGTGGGAGGTTGCTCAGCAGTCCCATAGATGCTGATGTTACTGTTGATGCTCCACTTTTCATTCTGTGCTGGTACTCTTGTGTTAGCAGACAGCCAAAGGACCATCTGATTTTGCCTGCTTACCGTGTTCCTCCACAAACATCAAGAAGGACAGCAGAAACCTTCTGTTTCCAAGAGCGCACATTCCCTTTGATACAATATCCTTCTTACCCCGTACTCACGTATTTGAGGAGAGGCAGCAGGCAGCTCTCCGAGTAGGAGGACAAGCAGTACTCTTCCACACCCGAACTCATCAACAGGGGCGAGGGCCGAGGATTTTGCGGGGCTCTTTGTACCGGTTCCACCCCGTGTTCATTGCCCGGGCCTTCGGCAGGGCAAAGCGAGACCGAAGCCGCCACAGCCCCCTGCGATTGGCCCGGACACCCCCGGGCTCGAACCGGGCACCCTCCCGCCCCGCTCCGACCAAGCCCCGCGCGGGTCGTGTGGCCGCCGGGTACCGAGCCCCGTTCTCAGGGCCCGCTCCTCGGCCCGGCGCACCAGTTCCCCTTCCCCGTCCGCTCTGCCCCGCGGAGCCGGCCGGCAGCTCCCGCCCCGCTGCACCGCCCCACGCCTCCGGAGCGGGGAGGCAGAGCCGCCACCGCCCCGCCCGCCGCCGCTGCGCGCCGGGGCAGGCGCCGAGCAGGTGGCCGCAGGCAGCGGGCAACGCCGCGGCATGTGAGCGGCCCCTGGCTCGCCGGTCGGCCGCGCTCCCTCGGGAAGGCAGCACCGGCCCCACTGCCTTGTGCTGCCCACCCCTTTCCGAGCCGCCCGCGGAGGCAGGGTGCCCGCGGCTGCTGCCCGGCGGCGGCCAGGGGCTGAGAGCCGCTCCCCGCCGGGGGGCGGCCGTGGTGGAGGGCGGAGAGGAGGAAGAAGAGGAGGAGGAAGGGTGCGCGAGGCCGGAGGGACGAGGGAGCCCCCCCGGCTGCGCAGGATGAAAGTCACGGTGTGCTTCGGGAGGACGCGGGTGGTCGTGCCCTGCGGGGATGGGAACATGAAAGTTTTCAGCCTGATCCAGCAAGCGGTGACCCGGTACAAGAAGGCGATCGCTAAGGTGAGGGGCGCGGGGAGAGGCGCCCACAATCAATATGGCGCTTCCCGGAGCGGGGAGGGAAGCTGGGGGGAAAGTTCGGGCTGCCCCGCCAGGGCGATGGGAGCGGGACCGGGATCGGGATCGGGATCGGGATCGGGACCGGGGTCAGGGCGGGGGCTGGGGTTGGCAGCGGCGGAACCCTCCTTGAGCGCGGCGCCGCCGAAGACAGTCGCCGGGGGGCGGCCCCTCCGCGGCGGCCAGCGCGGCCCCAGCGTAGCTCCCCGCGGCCGCGGGCGCCTGGCGGGCCTTGGCCCTTTGTTCGCCCGTGCCTAGCGGCGAGGCGGCGGCCGCCAGGGGTGTCAGCGCTGGGGCCGCTCGAGCCCGGCTGAGAAAGCGGAGTGGAGGCCGGTGGTGCCGGGTCTGCCCCGGGGCGGGCGGTGGGGCCGAGTCGCCGCGGAGGGCTGGAAATCAAGCCCCAGGCTTCCTGGCCCTCCAGGCCTGGCGGGGAGGGCGGTGGGAGGGGACCCCGCCGCAGGGGCGTCCTGCGGCGCACCGCGGGCGGGCCCCCCCGCCCCGGACGGGGGTCTGCGGAGGCCCCGCAGCAGCGCTGCCGCCCGCCAGCCTCCGCGCCTGCCCCGCTCCCGGGGGGCGGCCGGCGGGGAGCTCCGCGTGTGCTTCGAGCATCCGCGGTGCCGGGAGCGCCGGCCCGGCCCGGCCCGCGGCGAGGCTGATCCCGAGTGCCGCCTGCGCCGGCCTCTCGCAGTCCCATGTTGAAATCCCTGGCTGTGGGTGTGCAGGCAGTTGCACACTTGGTCTTCCTTCCCTCCGTCCACAGGCTACTTGTTGTTTTTTTTTTCTTTGCGCTTTTTATTATTTCCACCCCCTTGTACTTTCTTCTTGTTGCAGACTTTTAAATCAACTGGTTGGTTGGGACCGTCGCAGGCTGCAAACTTAAGCAGCGCCCTTCCCTTTTGCTGTCCCTGATCCATCCAAGCAGTTGAGTGTACTTTTTCCCCTTAGTCCTTCTGACGTGCTTTACACTTCTGAACCTGAAAGTTTTGCTGTGGTAGTGCTGGGTGCCAGGCTCTCTGAAACAGATGGAATGCTGTGAACAGTGTATTGATTGGTTTGAAATGACTCCCCAGCAAAGTTTTAAGATCGGTTTTCTCAGAAAGGATTCCAGTTGCTGGGGAGGAGGAAAAGTAACCGAGGTTCCTGTCACCTCCCCACTTGATTCCTACAGAGCATGCTTTTGGAGAGGAAAAACACAGTCTCACTGTATTTTTATTACTCCTTTTGCAACACAGTTGGGATTCTGGTTGGAAGAAGAGTAAAACGATTCACTAGGATATGGTGGTGGCTGTATACTGGCTGTTATTTATATAGGTAGTTAATGCACATGGCAATCTGCCTGCACGCAGGAGATGGTGGCCAAAAGTGCCTTTCCGGTTAAGGTAAACCAATGAGCAGTAAAGTGTGTCCCTTGGGGAAGCACGGAATACCTCATTGGGCCCTTCATTTGGGAAGTGTTTGCCAAATTTGCTCATCAGCGTTACAACATTAAAGAAATTAATTATTTTGATGTGTTGTGTTCCACAACTGTGGCCAGTGTAACTCGTGCCAGTGGACTGCGTCCTGCTTTCCAGCTGTTAAATTGCATTGAGGGATGGCAGTTACATTCTGCAGTTTAACACTTGGAAGTGATTGCAGTTCTGAGCAAAGGAGAAACACGGGTCAGTTACCAGGTAAAAGTTGGTGATTGCAAATAGTGTGGGTTTGTTTAGGAAAGTGGCCCACCTGTGGAAACACAAAAAAATTACAATGTAACTCTTCTTTGAATAGCTGTTATATTTACTGAAAAGAGAATTTTCCCAGGTTCAGACAGACTTCGTCTAGCCCCTGGTCCCTAGAGCTCCCAGTCCTGGGTTTAAAATGACACAGTGGTTTTCTTTATTAGTATTTATATGGTGGTTATGCTATATGCCGCTGGTATGGACTTGAGGTAGTTGCAATTACTGAGATTGTTTCTATTATATGGAAGTACTGTGGTTGAAAACACAGTAGCACAGAGTCCATAGGCTTTCTGTGAGTGATTTATACAATCACTGTCATGTGCTACTTCTAACTTAAATTCACTGAAGGTTTTGTGTGGTTATGTTCCAGTAGTAAGAAGGTGCATCCTCAATGTCTTGTGAGTAAATTTGTAGGTCTCTTTGCTGAGTTTGCTGTAGAGTAGCACAGTAATTTTACTGTTTCAGTGACAGAATTTCATAGATAACTGTGTTTTTATAGCAGTTAGGAGGTTTCTTTCTGCGCTGGTGTAACAGATCTTCACTTCAGAAACAGGCAAGAGAAGGGACAAAGTAATTCTTACACCGAGAGGATGAGAGTATGTGTGTGCACATACAAATGTATGATCTGGCAGCTGGTATCAAGCTGACACTGAAATCTACTTCACCACCGCTGTGCTGTTGTGGAAAAAAGCATATCTGGTGGAAGATTATTCAAAATATTTGAGTTAAGTTTATGGGAAACCAGCATTTCTCATCCTGCAAAAATGTGTGTGTCTGCTGAATGCAGGAGTTCCTTCAGGAGAACTACTCGAAGCCTCTGAGAATTGAGTTGTCAGCCCTTCCCAGATTACCTCCTGCTTTGTCATGGTTTCTAGGTTGTGATTAGCAATAAGTGATCTGCACGCTGAGCACTTGCTATTGCGCTACCTGTGCAACTGTGATGAGGCACCCTGGCATTGTGCTTGCAGAGTGCCAGGAGTGAGTAACTTCAAAACCTGACCTTGGTTTTCTGGCTTGGTATAATTTAGGTTTAAGAGATACAGCATTAATGGAAAAAATGTTTATGGAAAATAATCCTCACAGCAGTAAGGTTTTCCTTTCCATAAAATCTTAAGGCTTGAAAAGCATATAGATAACACACCTAGTTATTTCAGTTAGTTCAGGATGCAGTTGTCTTTGATTAGGATTCATAAATCTCAAAAAATTCATTATGGATTGACACTGCTGTCAATACTGAATCATTAGGTGTGGAATAAATTCTTAGTATGACAGGCTGTGCTTGAAGGTTGGTCTGTGTAGTGTGTATAGGAAATCTTTTTGTTCCTTTGCTTTTACTCCAAAAGAAGCTTTGTGTCTGAAACATGATCCATTTCTTCTGCAAGCTGTGTTTGTGGGGAATGAACAAGCAAATGAGATGCTGGGAAAGTCCACCTTGTCCAGGGAACCTGGAGTCAGCAAAAATTGATCGTGCTTATTGAAACCTTGTTTGTGTGGTGGCACACTAATGATACTCTGCTTGTGCGGCTGGGATGATGCAGCCTCTGGTGCAATTTCTGAGTGAGTGTAAAGTGAGTACAGTTTGGGCAGGAGGCAACTGGCCTGGGAAATTGTGTGTTTTCCAAACCCTGTTGCTTAGGGGCTGTGCAGGTTTTGTGTTGATCTCATTCTGCTTATAGCTTCTTAGCAATTAATTTAATGATAACAAAATGGTTGACTATAACCTAGTGTTAAAATGTGGAAAACTGTTATAAAAAATGATGTCTCAAGTAGTCTTTAATAAAAAAATAATTGTGCGTTCTGTAGCTTTGGTTTGATCTGCTTGTAGCTAGAGACATTTATGGCTGATGATTTTCGACTAACACCATAATCTTTGTGTGCTTTATGTTTATTGGGATATTGTGTTTCACCTTTTATCTTTTCTTACAAGTATAAATAAGCATATATAAGTAATGGGTAGGGGTGTGTGTATACATATGTATAACATTTTTAGAGTTACTATGTTGTCCTTTTCTGATGTAAATAAGCATGGTAAACAAGATTATGAAAAACAGGAAATTATTGATTTACAGGAGTTGTTCAGTCTGATGTTCAGTCCCTACAGGGATTGTTTGGTCTCTATGATAGTGAAGTATGGTGTCCTGAATAATATGAGCTTGTAGTGATGTTCCTAGGCTTTATGTATAAAACTGATTTTCTGGATAAAACAAGTGAGTAACAGGTTTTCTGCTGAATTTGAAAGATTTTAGAATGACTGTTTTGAGAGACCTTTCCCATCCTCCTCACCAAATGCTGTGGGAAATTAAGTTTTCAGGAGTTTGTGATGTTGTGTGGAGCAATGCTTGAATTGTTAATTAAAGAACTGTGGTACTTTAACATTTATAAAAATAAAATGTAATCCGCTTTTGGATAGCATTTAAAGGCAGTTGCTGATAAGAGACCAGAACTCAAGGAAGGTTGGCTGTGTAAGCAAAGGTGACAGGTGTCAAATGACCATTTTCTCACTTAATATGTACATTGGAAGCTTAAGCCACCCAGAACTCCACCTCTTTAGTAGGTCTGACATTCATCAGCAGGGAAGTGGGAGAGGGGAAGGCTGTATTCTCAGTGGATGTGTGAAGCTTTTCTGTACCTGATTCCATTCCTCCCCCAAGTGCCAGGTAATTCAGACTCGGACTTCTCAGATGTTTCTCTCCATCCAGAAAGGCCCAAAAAGGAACCCAAACCCCCTAGAGTCCCTCTCGCCCCTGCTGCTCAGTTAACTGTTCGTTTACTTCTGCCTGACACCACCAGGATGAAGTCTCTGGGCTCTCTCTTTAGCGTTGGCTGTGTAATATTTCAGTGATTTACCTGAGGTCAGCTGGGAGATCCCAGGTTCCCTGGAGTGGGCAGCAATTTTTTCAAGCTGGCTTTTGACCTCTTCACTGATGTTGAGCTCCCAACAGTGGCAGAGAAACCCAGCTGACAGGTAACATCACTGCTGTCATTTGGTGAAAGCTATTGACAGCAGTGGAGAGCTGCTAATTTAAGGAAGAGTAGTACTGAAATGGGTCATGATTGCTTCATGTTTAGAAAGCTGTTGTGTGATCCTGCAGGTCTGGGAGTTGGTGCTGGATATGCAAGGCTATGAATTGCATGTAGTGATTTAATTCCCTCCACTTATGGTAAACTTCCTTTTAACCTCTTCTCTCCAGCTCCCTCTGTGTTTTCAGACAAATAAATGTTTTCCTGTTGTTGTGCTCATCTGTGACTACAAGTTACCCTCGCACATTGCACAAGATGTTACAGGATGAAGGTAGGAGTGCACCTTTGGATTGAGCATGGCAGTGCCTGTATGTGGTACCACTGTGGTGGGCTGATGGGAGCACTACCTACCTTTACCTGGATGGGATGCATCGTTGCTTTCAGTTTGGCATTATGTGGTTTCTCGGTGTTACTTAAGGGTGATCAAAGTGAAGTGTGTGTTTTTGGAAGACAGTTCACTTGCCTGGGGACTTTGCTGTACAGCAGTATTATGTCTGAAGGGACCTGTGGCCTGGGAGGTGGGGAGCTGCATGATCCCTGATGTGCTCTGAGCAGGGCTTTGCTGCTGCCACTCTCTGCCAGGTCTTGCCTGTGTTCAGCCATGCATCGTACAAGGAAGGAGGTTTGTCTTTTGAAGGCCTTGAGAGCCATGCTGCAGCTGTAGCCCTGTTGCTTGAGCAAACAGGGGAAGTGCTTTTGGGGTTGTTCAGGGCTATTAAAGAGGAAGATTGACTTCTGTAGTAATGAAGAGGGGCATAAAAAATGGGCAGAATGCAAGCCCTTCAACTTTGAAGGTGTTTCAGTAAAGAATATGTGTGATACTACTGTGGTTGGCTGATGGGAGTGAGTGCATATCTTTACCTGGGTGCGATGCATCATTGCTTTCAGTTTGGCATTATGTGGTTTCTTGGTGTTACTTAAGGGTGATCAAAGTGAAGCGTGTGTTTGTGAAAGAGAGCCTTGAGAGTGATTTCCCTTTGAGTGATTGCACTGTTCAGTTGCTGTGAGCAATTCTTTTAGCTCTGAGGAGATGACTGCTGAGGAGCCTGTGAAAGCACTCAGTGCGTTTGGAGAACAGGTCCTGGAGGCAATTTGGGGTTTAGAGAGTCGCCAGCCTTTCTTCTCCTGGGCAATAGCCTTCCACCAGTGGAAAATCATCTGATTCTTGTAGCTTTTTACACATCAACTTTGGTTATAATGGTTGCAGATGTTTTAGTTCTGTTATAAAAACACCACTGGAAGTAACACTTTCTCAGTTGAACCAGACTATGACATCTTTTGGTCATGGCGCATTTAATCTGGTAAAACAAGATGGAGTAAATGGGGGAGAAATGCTGGTGATGTTTGTTAGTTATATGAAATATAGTTCATGTAGTTTTAAAACAATTTCCTGGTTCTTCAAAGGAAAACAATCCTTTTCATCCAGATATAAATTGAATGGATAAAACATGCAACAATGCTGAACCAATGCTTATGTATATTGAAAATAAAGTGGAATTCTTCTAACATCAATCCAGAGTATAGCACAGATGTTCTCACTCAGAAATATTTTGTGAGCAGTAAGAAAAGAAAAAGTGGAACAAAAAGTAGTAAAAAATTCTGCAAGATACTTGAGAGCATCTGTGCTGTATTTTTTTTCTTCCTTCTTTTTAATATACATTATAGATTTTCCTTGTTTCTTTGAGGTCATTTTACTGTAATGCTCAGCAAGTCTGGTACTGAAAGACAGGTTAAAAAAACCACCAAACTACCTTTGAGCTAAGTTACATAATCAGGTGGTGCTGTTTCAAAGAATGAGAAAGAAAAAAGACATATGTAATGCTTGACAAAATGACTAATATCTTTAGTGAAAGATAAAGGAGTCAAATTCTAGATTGGGGAAAAATAAATTTAGATTAACAGTGAACATTAGGGCCTTTTTGTTTTTACGAATCACATTCATTCTACATGTTACAATACTTCAGCAGTATTTTCCTACTGGTAACCTTAGTTATTTCCTCATTTTTTTCCCAGACATTTGTTAAATCAGAAATAATTTTAATAACTATTTTGTTGCATTATTTGTTGCTGTTCATTTTAATCAGGTAACAGTTACACGACAGTAACTTCCTTCCTATTTTAGTTTCTTATTGTAAAGTAATACACATTAATAACCTATTTAGTTCCCCCAAAATGGAGAAGTGTAGCCCTACTAAAAGCTCTTGGGATAGATCTCGTATGCTATGTGTCAGGGCTGGCGTCTCCAATGGAGGGGAAGAGCAATAAAGTCCAAGCGTGTTCCTGCGTGAGGGGGTGCAACTCTTGCTGCTCAGGAGCAGAGATGAGCATCCCATGGAGCTGGGCCCTGGTATGCTCCTGTGTTCCTGCCAGGCAGCATGCTTGATTGCCAGAGCTCTGGTGCTGGAGCAATTGGCTGGTGTTTTCTTCCAGTTCATTGTGTCTCCAGCTCATCAGGACTTTTATGGTAACAGAGACAGGGCTGACAGAAGGGAGATGACTGTGGGGAGAAGGGTGGTCTTCTGTAGGGGAGCTAAAAAGGATGGGATGTCCTTGGAGTCTAGTGAAATGAAAAGCTTTTGAGGTAATGATAGGCAGATGTAACTCTCCTGGTGCCTTTTCTTTCATATGAGTGGGAAACAGGAGTTTGCATGGAAGCAAGACAGTAAATGAAGTACTGAAAAATGTGAAGAGCTGAAGATAGGAAGAGGCTGGTTAACTTGGTATCCTGGAGGTGTTTAGGAAGACAATGCAAAATTGACCTCAGTGGCACAACAGATGTCACCCCAAAGGCTTTTTTTTTGTAAAAAATTTATTATAGAATTTTTAAAGTATATATTTATCGTTTTATATATTTACAAATATTTATATTTATAAATAATAATAGTATTTTTATAAATATATATTTTTGTATATTTAAAGAATAAATTTATTACAGAAAGCTTCCCTTTTGGGCTATAAACTTAGTGAAAGTAGTGAATCTCTGATTTGGTAGGAAAAATAGACACTATTTTGGAAAAGCAGTGTCACATTTTTGGCCATACATCCCACATTTTCTCATTCTCAGCCTACTGCTGATGCAGCGAGATTTTGAATCCTTTGCAGGAGCAGCAAGCTGGTACATCGTTAGCAGTTTTCTTTTTAAGTGGCCACATTTATAGGATTTTTGTTCCGGGTATGCATCTCTACAGACTCAGAATGGCAATTTCAAATGTTTCTGGTGTTTGTGTTGTATTACTAATAGGAGAAAAAAAAGTTACATGGATATAAAATGTTTTAGATGGAGATAGGACTTTTTGGGAGTGCCTGTATGTTTCTGTGTGTACCCACTTAGGTGTTTTCATTTGTCTGAAGAAATGTGGCCACGCTTAGTAAATGAAAAAATAGTTTCACCTTACCCCATCTTTTTTGCATGTGCTTTCAATGTTGAGTTACTCTTATCTTCCCCCGAGGCAAAGGCCACATCATGGTTTTGTTTTTTTCTTTTTTTTCTTAAACATCAGAAACAGTCCCCTACTTGTGAGAAACTTGCAGAGATACACCTCTTTGTGCATATAATGAGAAGAATGACTTTGTTCCAAGCTTTCGGAGTCCTTCTAAACAGGAAGGAGCAGGAGCAAAATTTAGTGGAAATTGGAAAAATTCCTTCTAGGGATGCTGGAGTATCTCTGAGACCAAGTAGCCTGAAAGTTCTTTTGCTATAACAACTTAAATGACAGTTAAAAAAAAAAACGCCTAAAAAAATAAATGGGAAGCTTTAGAGCCTTTAGCTTCTTTAATAAACCGCTAAGTGGAATAACAAGGCTTGATTTAATTTGGGCTCTTCAAGAACCTGTTGTACCAAATGTTATTTGCATTTTTTTAAGTGTGCATTTGTTTGTGCTGTCAGTTTTTCCCTTCTGCCTTCCTGTGAAGACTGCTTGCCTGCAGCTGTGAGTGCTGGGAAAGCGGCCAGCTACCGAGTACCAAAACAAGAAGAATTTAGGCAGCCAGGCTGTGATGGCCAGCCACTCCTGGCGAATGAGCCTCTGGCCTCAGCAGCTTGTGAGGATGCAGAGGGAAAGGGTTTTACCCTCCTTGAATTTGTCTCTTTCTTTTGGCAGTACCAGGCTGCTAAATGACTGCTAGCCTGAAGTGTTAGGCTTTGCTGAATGGTAAAAAATATTGTGCAATTGTAATGTTTTTGCCAGTTGGAGAGCCTGAAGTGTTAGGCTTTGCTGAATGGTAAAAAAAATATTGTGCAATTTTAACGTTTTTGCCAGTTGGAGAGTAGTCATTCCCATACCTCCCACTTGTTCTGCTAGGTGTTTCTGCCCATCATTATACAGAGATGAGTGCTGGATAAGAGGAGTAATACCACTGCTTTCTGAGGGAGATGAGAGGACCCTGGCCCAGCTGTGGATGTGGCTCTCCCAGGCTGACCTTTCCGCTTCTGCAAGGCTTCTGCGAGGCACATGTGAGGGGGCTTGGGGCTCAGGTGACAATTTGGGTTTGGATTAAGGTGATGGTGTGTCCTGGCTGGCTGAAGATGCCGCTACTGTTGCTGCAGTAGAGGTCTGAGATGACTGGGGATGGGGGAAAGGAAGAGCCCTGGCACAAGAGGCTCCTCCTCTGTCCTCATCACAGTCGAACTGAGAGTCCTGTCTAATGGGCAAGTTCAGAGCATCATTTACAAATCCTATATTTTTTTCCTGGAATTCAGAATACTAATTTGAGAAGATAGGGTGGATGTTTTCTGCTTTCACTGAGTTTTCTTAATGGCAGTTTTTATTGCTTTGTCTAGGAGTTCGTTTTTTTTTTTCTTTTCCAAATGAAAAATAGCACAAATGTGGTCTGTAATAATTGGAAAATTTGGAGTCTGAAGTAAGAAATTGCAAGAAAAAGTGGGCTGGGTGAAAGAAGAGCTTTTAAATTTGGAATCGTTTGTTAGCGTAGGCTCTATGTTGTAGAACAGCCAGCAGACATGGTTTTAGATGTCTGTATCTGTATGAAGAATATTTGTATGTTTAAGTGCTGCCATTTTTTTAAAGAGCAAACTTATATTTTCTACACTTAGCTAACCTGGGCTAAAAAGATGTTAAGCTATGTATATAGAACAGTGTGTTTAACTTGTGATTATATTAGGCAATGAAGTAGTTTCACCCTGTGCCCAGCAATCGCTCAAGAACATATTGCTTTGGTAAACTAAACCCAGATGTTAACTGTAATCAGAAATGTTACTGTAATCAGTGTCTTATAAATCTCTTCTTTATTAGTATAGTTGTTGGAAGTAAATTCCTGATGACCCTTGTGTTGCTTTGGCATTGCCACAGAATAACTGTTGTTAGCTTGAAGCCCCCTGCTAAATTGAAAGTCACAGATAATGAGTATACAGTATTGCATCTTTTGGGGTTTATGAAATATTTAGCTGAAAAGGCTCTTGGTCCTCACCCTGTCTCTGTGGTAGTAAGAAGTTTCTTTCACTGGTGGAATTCCCTACTTGGGGAATGAAAGCAGCAGGGAAGAACAGCTACCTTGTACGAAAAGCTAATTTGTGCTGAGCTAAATATTCTTTTGATATTTGAATGTGAAGTAATTAGCTTGGATGTACTGCTGTTTACCTTTCAGCATCTGGAGAAGTCTAAACAAGCTGCTGAAAGGAACTGTAACATAAATCTACTTCTGAAATATTTTTTTTTTTTTATGATCATGTATTTCAGACTGGGACTAAATCTGCTTTTTGTGGTGGTGTTTTTCTGGTGCCAGTGACTCAAGAGAGGAGTGCAGAGCTAAACTATTAAGAAAAGGTTTGGGCAGTGGTCTGGTGTTTTCCTGTGGGCCATATGAGTTGATCAGAAAGACCCATGTGGGAGTCCTCTTTCTAAAAAAGCTCTCAAGGTGGGCTTATTATTGCTTATGCATGGATGTTTCTCTTCTGGCATTAAAAAAATAATGTAGTGCAATGTTTACCATAGCCATCTACTCTACTTGACTGTGATTTGTAGGAAATGATCCGTTCCGTTCTCAATTGCTTCCATTTCATAATTCAGCACTTGCTTGGTCTCATGGCAGGACTAAATAAAAAGAGGGATTTTTCTATTTCTTTGTTTTATGTGAGTGTGATTGAACTATTCTGAGTCCTTAAATCATAATAGATAATTCTGTGAAATGTATGTCCTGTTTAATGGATGGTCCATATTTCCCTTTATTAGACTGCATATTGTTTCTGTGATTACACAGTGTGTAAAGACTGCTCTAACTTTAGCTGCCTTTGGAAGATGCTTCTGATTCAGTGTGCCAGTGTTCTGTTGCCTTTTGAAAGGCTTTGTTTCCAAAGGTTGGTGGATGCCAAAAACATTATTAATAGAGATCCGTTTAGAGACACAATGAGTACGCATTTTTTCTTGATCACTTTTGGAGATTAGAGTTGTGTGTGATACTGGGGAAAAAAGGCTTTTCTGTAATTAATGTTTTAGAAGCACGCTGGTTTTCATCCAGAATTTCCCTATAGCTTTTTCCAGAATGTGTGTTGTTCCTTTCTGAGCTCGTGTGGAGTCTAATAATTTACTTTATGTTTTGTGTTATTCTGCAGTGTAAGCTACAAGCTGAGATAGGAAGCAGAGATCTGAAATCAGTTTATAACAAGCAGCCCTTTGCAGCCTGCCTTTCACCTGATTCACTGCTCGGAAAGCCAGCCTTTGGTGAAGACCACACAGCTTCAGATTTGGAAACTGTGCCTAGATGCAATAAACAGGAGGGTCTGGTCTTTGCAGTTGCCAGTTGTGCCTTTCTCAGTATTAACAGCCAAAGGGAGTCAGCCCAGTGCTGATCATCTGCTTGCTTTATAGCTCATGAGGAGCTATAAAATCAAACACTGAGCACAAAGGTGCCAAGATTTATCTATTTTAACTTTGTAGCTTCCCTTTCCCTTCCTCTGAATAAGTAGATGTGCAAATCCAACGTGATATGTAAAGCAAACCTGTGGAGTCCTTCCTCCACCTTTTGCATCTTTATGTGTAGTTTGTTCTGCAGACCAGATCATCACACCTGCTCCCAGCCTCCTACAGAGTAGATTGCAGACTTGCAATTAAGTGCTTCTAACATCTGCTGGTTACATGCCAGGCTTTTAACTCTGATTGGCTCTATTTTTAACATGGAGGTAAGATTGTGCATACAGTTTTACTAGTTGTTAGTAAGGACCAAATGTCTTGTGTCCCTGCAGAGTAAAAAGGTTCACTAACTCGGCTGTACTTCAGAAATCAGGGTGTTTTCAGAAAAGTTTAGTGAGACTTCAGTAATATGTGGTAAACAATCAAGTGGTACTTTTTTTGTGACAACTCTTTCTTACTCCATTTTAACAAATTTTCAAGTGTGCAGGAACCTGAGGTAGGGAAGGAGGTGTGTGTAGAAATGAATAGGGGAGACTATAAATGTCGTGGTCAGGATTTAAGAAAAAGTTGCAGTGTCTTTCGGTTCCTTTCCAAAACACTGGCTGAATCCAGTGGTGAAGATACAGGAAATAGTTTTATTTCACTGATGCTGTGATTTGAGAAACGAAGTGCATCAATCGGTGCCCTGCTTTTTCAAGTGTGAAGTAGGGACACGGAGTGTAGGAGTGGGCTCCTTTTAATCACTGCTCTGCCAACTCAGCCCTGCATTAACTGTGAAGCTGTGTAGGGAGAACCGTGAGTGCTCACCTGAGAGCAGCATCGTGTGTATTCCCCTGGCTCATTCGCTTCAAGGACCTCATTAACTGTGTTTCACAACAGTACGATGTTAATTGCAGCGAGTGGGTACTTACATAAAGTCCTTCTGTGGTTTTTCTCTGGTTCTTTGTGTTACCTTAGGAAAGAGAAAAGTACTTTGCTGTGCTGGTCGTCTGTGCTGCTGCAAAGCTGTGATGCACTCATCAGTTAGAACAGCATGCAATTCCCAAAGTAGGAGCCAAGGAGATGGCTCTCCAGTACCTTCTCCTCTTAATAGGGTAATTTCCTTTGCCACCTTCTCCCTTCAAAAACCAAATCCGCAGACAAACATCTTAGTGTGAATTTGGTAAGTGCGTAATTTTCCTCTTGGAGTGCTTGGAGAAGGGAGGCACAGGAGATTGCCGGCTGGTCCAGGACCACACAAGCAGTTAGGCACCGAGCTGGAAATAAAGTGCCGACTTGCTGACTCCTTAACTGCAAGACTATCTTTCCCCTCTAGTAAGGATGTGGTAAAATATTGCTGTATTTCATCCTTCTGCTGTCCTGTAGCAAAGCCTCTGTATGAAAAGGCATGCCACACTTTGCCAAGCTGTTGGAAAAAAAAGGTCTCTTCCTCTTTTCTAAAAGTGTGAAGTCTTGTCATGTTAAACTGCTTAATTTCTTATGTGATTTTTTTTTTTCTCAGTTTATTTGTACTGAGGTTGAAACTTTCAGATAGTAGTCTGTACTTGGCAGTGAGGATGTTGATTCCAGTATTGCACCCTTGTTTAAATGTTTATGACTTTGAATGAAAGCAAAGGAAATGCTGATGTTTGGCTTTAGTATAGCTATCTAAGGTAATTTATTATTTTACAACTAAGGGACACACTGAAGCCAGAAGGAGATCTGTCAGTGATATGTTTAGTTCGAATATGAGAAATTTAGAGAGAGAAGAATACTGATCCATGCTAGTGGAATTTAAACCATTCCCCCCCCCCATGGAATTGCTGCGCTTATAATACAGAATCGTTGTAAATAAGGTGGTTATGATCAAAAAATCTGAGATAGTAAGTGCTCTAATAGTGTTCTGCTGATGCTGGTAAGAAAGAATTGTCTTCATGTGTATGCATTCATTTTAGATTGATGGGGTTAATTGCCTTGGTCTCAACTTTGCTTGTAGACTACTGTGCTACTGATGCTGATTTAAAAGGAACTAAATGTACCAAAACTTTTTAATCCCTTCTGCATGCAGTGCTGAAGAAAGTGTGTTTTTCCCTTTTAGATGTAGGCTTTCGTGATTATAATGTCATATTCAGGGTCTCTATATTAGGGATAAAGAAACATGAAGAGCTGCAGTAGTGCCAGAGAGAGCAAACAGGAGAGTACTTGCTGTAGTACATATTACATAATAATTCTAAGACCTGAAAATGAGGATTTTGCAAATTATGATTCCACCCTAAACCAGCTTTTTTAAAATGGCTGGTTTGAGGTTAATAAGCAACAATTTATTTGTGTGTTAGAAAACATGCTACAGCGCAACTGCCATTTATTATTACCTCTTTTGTTGAAGCCTTCAGGTTCTGTTTACAGCTGTCATAGTCATCATTTTATCTCCAGCATTTTGCAGAAATGCAGCTGGTAGACTATGCAAATGGAAGCATTTGCTAAATAATTTTAGATGACATTATAACCATTGTTCATCTTTCATCTCTAGACTTTATATTTTGAAGTGACTCTGTATGCCTTTGACAAACGTGCTGTTATTAGGCATGAGGACATACGATGCGAAGCACTTTCTTGAAACAAATTTCAAGGAAACATAGGAAACATCTCTAATGATTTACATGCATTATTTTGTGTCTCTTCCTTCTTGTGGCACATCCCTTTTATTCTCTCTATCACTCTTCATTAGAAAATCTCTGAGAAAATAAAAGCTGCTTGTGTTTAGATTTTACCATCCTGAAGTTAACAGTGCTGATGCTTTGCTGCCTTTGGAAATGGCTATTTCTGACCCATCCAGTAGCATTGGTGTTGCTGGCTTTTTCATCAAAATTAATTCTTTTGTACTAATTTCCAGCCTCTACTATTTTTTAATGATGCCGTTTCCAGTTCTTGCAATTGATTGTTGAATGACAACATCCCCTTTCCTCGTACAGACTACATGCATATCGAGGGCTCTAGTTTAGAAGGTTTCTTGGTCCTTGTGTTTTAATGAGTTATGTAAAGATGCTGCGGGAAGAAGTTGTGGGGAAAGTAGTGCTTCATTGTGGTTGTTGCTTCATCTACTGTGTCCTGCAGGAAAGGATAATGTGGTCTGCTAGTGCTTATAGATCATCATGTATAAACTTCTCTTCCTTTACTCTGCCACTTTATATATATATATATATATGTGTATGTCTGTCTATTTTTTATTTTTAATTTTTTCTTTAGGCCGTCACTGGCTGTCTTTTAGGCTGTCTTTGAGGTTCTTTCTTGCTGTCTTAAACTCTGACTATTCCCTACACCAGAACAGTAATCAAGGATTTCTGTGCTGTCCTATTAATCTTGCATCCTGATTACATGAGCTCTTCCTCAAGGCATGCAATACCAAAATAAAAGCTAGTGAGCAGGAATGATTTCAGCATTGTGCTTTCTGTCCAGACTCTGTCATTCTTTTATGTGCTTAGCTGTAATCATATGGCTGAACTTGCCATGTGAGGAGGATGCAGAGGAACAGATTTTCAGCCACCAGCAGTACTGTTGTGGGAATCCTGCAAATGCTACTGAGCCAGGACTTTTAACAGAAAGTTGAGTTTTATTGAAAGCAGTTGAACTGCAATGCTGAACTGAATATGTAGTGTTAGAACTCTGTTCAGATGTTGCTTTTTTCAGTTTGCCCTGCAGTTTGTAAGTGGGATATGTTTCCAAATGGAGATTATTCTGATAATGATTTAAAAGGATACTCAGTGATCCTTATGGGTCCCTTCCAACTTGAGATATTCTATAATTCTGTGTCTGTCCTATCCCAGACTGTATTTGTATTAAATTTGTATACCATTAAATTACTTTAAACTCATGTGTATTTTTTTTAACAGCCAGTGAAATTTTTTTTTCATGTCAACACTTTTACTAATGTTAAAGGGGTGTATAGTCAGCATTTCAGCAACAACAGATGGAAAATGCATTGGATGAGCTTATTGCCAAGCAAGCTGGATATAGAAATTAATATTAGGAAAAAAACTCCAAATGATCATTGTGAAGGAGGGAAAATAATTTAGGTAAAAATTTAAGTAGATAATTGTCTGTATTATACAACTATATGCTTTTCACAGAAGCACAAAACCTATAAAATCAGGTATGTTGACTGATTTACAGGTTGCTCAAACATGACTTTGATCTGAGTCAACTGTACTTCTTTCATAAGAGAAAGTGGCATATCCTGAGGATCAGAAACACTGAAGGACACTCCTTTTTTGAATCTTGGGTTTGCAGATGGAAAGGGAAATGCTCTTGTTTTTCTCTCATTCCCCTGCACCACCCCCTCACCCCCTGAATTGGTTGTAGCTTTGGAGCTAACAATGGTAGACTATCTGCTTTCACAAATTAAGCATGCTGCTGTGCAATTGTGCTATTTGCTTGCTGCTTTATCTGTCCAGGGTAAACTGTGCAATCTATTTTTTTACAGCACCTCCTTTTTATTACACTTCCACAGAGCATGGGCTTGGTTGTTAGTATTCATCTGGACTGTGTACAAAAAAATGAACAGCAGTCATCCCAGCTCAGTTGGCCATTGAAATACCTTATCTGCCTTTCTGTTAAAAAAACCTATTTGCATTTTTTCCCCTGTATCTCATCTGCAAAGCAGATTTGCAAACATCCTATAGCTCCTGCTGTATGAATGAATGGAGAAAATAGTCTGCTACTTGTCTGGAGTTTGATATTTTCATGTCAAATCTGAAAGGTAGAGCATCTGAAAAAACATTGTCTTCAGCCAGCTTCTGCTTTACTCAGTGAGATAGTCACACAGAGTAAATAGAAATCCAATTCTGAGTCTCAGAATATGGCATATATGGCACCAGTTCCCTACGGGAGAATGATTGCTCTGTTGTGATGTGTTAAGTGATCAGGGTCATGTTTGGGTAGAAACTGGGTAGGAGCTCTGAAATCAGCGGAATTGTGTCGAGACAGAGGGTTCTGCCATACAGCTACTTGTCAAATTTTGGAGCTAAACTCTAAATGGTATACATTTAACATTATATGACTTGCAATTTCTTTGTGTTGCAGTCCTGTGGTTGGATACATGGCGTGTCATGAAATCATAGCATCATAGAAATCTGTGCAGTGCAGCCACCCTTCCATGAGCAGAGGTGGCCTTGATCCAAGGGTGACCCTGCACAGTTACCATCTCTGAGCAAGGCTGATGCTTTGGGTATGGCTGGATCACTGGGGATTACTGGTATGCAGAGACAGCAGGCAATGGGGGTGTGAGGGAGAGAAAGAATGATGTATTTGTATTAAGCCATTACACGGACTGTTTGTGTCTGCAAGCCTGCTCTTTGGAGGTGGTCAATGTCACTGATGTCAGTTGCTTGGGTGACTCTGCAGCAATACCTGTGGAAGGGGGCTGCTACATGGGTGACTCTGGCTTTCAGGGCAGTAAGGGACTTTACACTTTGTTAGCCAGACCGCCTACCATTGCCCTTCCCAGAGTCCCTGCGGGGTGTCGTGCCTGAGTGAACAACAGCCCCTCCTGATTGCCTGTCAGTGAGATTCCCTTTGAGCCTGGTGTTGGCTCTGCTGTGGTTTGAAGGCCTTCTTGTGGAGTCAAAGCCAATATTTTTACAGGTACATGCCCTGCAGAGTGATTTTCTTCCTATTGAGAATGTTCACTGTGTTTCCAGTCTGAATATAGAACACTAGGTTTCAGACTTGTAGTATGTTGAATCCAATGTGGTGGGCCTTAGGTTTTCAGGAATGCATTCTGTTTGAACTTTTCTGGTGTCACTGTAGGTCCCTGTGAATCAAATTGTTCTTTACCTGTGGATACTTGCAAGCTCTGTGATGATGTTTGCTCTTTCTATTCTGTATAAGTAGTTTGAACTAAAGTATCACTGATGTGGACAACTGAAGAGAAAATGGGTAGTGTGGTAAGAGACTACATTTGATCTTGGAATGGCTTCTCTTGATGCAGTCTCACTAGCTTTATTTGGGCTTCATATAATCACAGGGTTGAATTTCATTGGATTTCAGTTACAGGTTTGGAGTCCATAATTAAGGAGTTAAGTGGATGGTCCCGAGAGTCAGATTACTGACGTTTTGAGGTGTTACTTAAGTGGCTCTGCTTAATTTTTGTTCAGAGATTGAACTTCTATGGTGTTTTATTCATTTATTTTGGTATTTTTTTATCATCACTCTCACACTTGCACACATGTAACAAAGACCTTTATGAAGTGAGGTGAGTTGCTGTCTTATCAAGGAAGAATTTTGGTTTTGTTCTCAGGAAAACCCAAAGTTCCTAGAACATGTTTGGAGCGGCCTACTGAAATGTGTATGTTTTCCTGTGGTTGAGTGCCTCTATATGGATAGCATTTCTCTTCAGGGTGGAGGAACAGCGGTCCATGAAAATGCTCAGTCGAATAACTTGCATAACTTGAGTAAATTGCGTGAGTGTAAGAATCCACAGAGTGTTACCTCCTTTCTACAGAATGAAATCCACAATGGTGTAAGCCAGTAATTTTTCATCTAAATTTTATTTTCTGCAGTTCTGCTGGATTGCTGTTCATGCTGAAGAGCAACACCCGTGCTTTCTGCAGTGTATCTGCCTTTGCAGCCTTTGCAGCTTTCTGCCTGCAAATGTTAAAATTCTTCCGCTTTGAGAGAAGCCTGTTCACTGGTGAATGGAATCAGTGGTTCAGTTGGTTGCAAAGGCAAAAGAAAACCTAGAAAATCTGATCGTGATTTGGTGGTGTTTGGCAATCAGCTTTCACAGAAGAAATGAAGCTTTCTTACCATACACAAGCATTGATGACTTTGCTCTCACAAATGCAAAACACTTACTGCTTTAGCAACATGGACTTCTTGAGCAAGTGGGATGGCGGATGGAGCCAGCTAGGCCTGAGTTTGGGATGAGAGATCTAGGAAATTACAGGTCTTGTAACTCCATATGCTCAAGAGTCAACACAATGGTTGTTTTAGTACATTTATCCATTTTGTATTTTAGATTTAGGATGGTGAGCAGCAAGTTCTTAAGTCTTGTATTCATGTAGCCTTGCATATTGGCAGCTGTCTCTCAGTACAGGGACTCTATTATTAGGTGCCTCGAAGCCACACCTCAGATACACAAGTCGCCTTTACTCATTTGCTAAACAGAAGTGCTGTGGTAATTGTAATAGGACTAGCTTTGAGATAATCAAGTACTGGCATATCTCTTGCTGTTTAATGGATACGTATTTCCCTATTTGCAGCAGTAAACATGGTTCTGAGGATTAAGCAAAATGTTCATCTTAACATGGGACATGTTGTGCTTCCTGAGCTGAGTCTTGTTAAAGAACATTCAGATTCCTCCTGGTGTTTCTGTTTCACAAAATTAATATTAATCCCTGCAAAATTTGATAATTTTAAATAATCTTAATAATCCCCCCCCCCCCCCGAACTTCGCTGTCTTGTGATGTGTAGTATCTCTTTTTATTTAATGAAATGATGCCAGACACCTAGTGAGTGCTCTGAACTTACGTAATACAAAATGTGAGTCACTGTGAAAGAAACCAAACCCAGTATCATTGCTAAGGGTAAAGACACTGCTGGTTAAAGGTGTATCTTTGCAATCGGAAGCCAACAGTAAGTGAAACAGTGAATTGGCTAGCACTATAACTGAGTCAGGCTGGCAGCCCTGCTCAGGTGAGTGAGTTCGTGTGCAGACTCTGAGCGCAAGGTTGTGTGGAAGTTGCAGGTGTGTATTGAAAGAATATGCTGAATTTACACTGAGGTGTCCATGAGAAGGACCAAAAAGGTCACATTGCCCCCAACAGGGAGAACAGAAGTGTTGAATTTTTCACTGAAAAGGCTTGTACTTGGCAGGATTTAGCCTACACTACACTATTTAGCCTACACATACACTATTAGGTATAATGTCAGTGTGTGAGAGCTGTTACACATCACTGTATGTGCCTGCTACCATCACTACAATCTTTAGCCTTCTTTTTGTTTCCATACTGATATTTTAGTATTCCATACTGAGAATTAAAAACTAAACAGTTTGAAAGAGTTACCCAGGTTGGTCTGGCTGTTGGCTTCTCTTGGATAGGTTTGAGATAGCTGGGGTGAGGGAGGTGAAGATAACCTGATGTGTAGATGTTGATGTGTAGAGCAGAGTTCACATAGCTTGTTAACCTACAAGGTTGGTGTCTATAGCTGGTCTGGGCACCACAGGCTCTGTTTAGAGGCAGTACATCATTTTAAGATGTGATTTGCCTTGTCTGGAAGTAGCCATGTGAAACATCTCAGCTTTTAGACTTTGGGAGCTGGCTGCAGCATGCCTGCTATTACTTAGGCACACGCACTTACAGTGCAGACTGCTCAGCTTGCTCCAGTGGATCCCATCCATTACATACATCCTCCTATCACACATCACCTTTTACTCTAGCATGTGACCTTGCCGAATGGCTGTTTGCTAAATGTAAAAGTAAGCATGAGCAAAGACCTGAAGATACCTCCCTGAAAATCTCTGCTGCTAGCTCATTGTGTGACCGTAGGTAGGTTGCACTTTTTCTTTACTTTGTATAAAGATGTTTGTGCCTTGCAGGATGTTGTGAGGACTGGACGATGTCTGTATGACATTGTACTTAACTCGCTGCCAAAGTACAGTCTTCTCTGTACTCTGGGGAGTGCTCAGCTTCATTGAGCTGAACCATGTTGAGAAAGGCTTATTTGCATCTGTTCTTGGGAGGGGAAGGATGGGGACTCGCCAGCTTCAGCCACTTGAGGCATTTGCTCCTATTTCATCAATAATTTGATGACTTTTTCATTTTTAAGGTCAACCACTTATGAATCAATATGTTTATAAAAATAAATACATATATTTTTCTAAATAAGCTCAGATAAACTTTCTAAACCTGAAAGGTGTTATTTCAGGTTTAAGCAAGGGACATAAGAACCTGTTCATATCTATGATCTAATACTTTTTTCCCTTTGCTGCTTCTTTTTATCCTGAAGTTGGTTAAAACTTCATGCTGATTTTGTTACACGTTAAAGGAAATAATTTAAAATTGCTTATTTCAACCAAATAATGTACTGAATTGAAATGTGTTTCAGGATCTGCACCCCTGCTCTTTCTGCAGCTTTGAAACCGGATAACTAAGTGGTTATTGGATAGAGGCAAATGGGATTTACACATGTCTTAGTCTTACATACGGGACATGATGAATAAATATTGGGAGCCCTGGAAAAAAGTGCAAGAGAAGTACCAGGGTTGTATAACCACTTCTGTCTAGTGAAAAGTGGTGTCAATCAGATATGTAGGCATGTTGCAGCAGATCTAAAAGTTGTCTGAAAAGACATCAGGGCAATTGTTCCTTCTACTGTAAACATTTTGTAACTCTAATTAAAAGGTATAAGAAGAAAACAGTTGTTCCTGCAAGTAGAGAGTTTTTATATAGTGTGTTGGTGGAAACAAACTGTATTGTTTTGCAATTTATATAATGTGATTTAAAAAATAAATTTGTTCTTAGTGAAATACCCTTATGGGTGTAGTCAGTGTCAGGTAACCTTAATCTACAGGCAACCTGCTACAAAGAAAAGCAGGTCTGCAAAGTTGCAGGCTGTTGCTTGCACTGTTTTGGAGTAAAATAGAAGCTAACAGCTTGGCAGGATTGGTAAATTTTGTAGTAAAACTTTTTACAGCTCTTTATAAGAGTCTAAGAAAGAAATCTTTTGTAGCATAAATACTGCCACGCAGAGTCGAGTTGTCACCATATGGTGAATTTGAAAATACTGAGAGCTGCAGTACTTACTTGCAGTCTTTAAAGTGTAATGTTTCCAGTTCAGGATGGACAGACAGTGGGATTTTTGTACCACTGCTAGTGTTTTCTTGAGTAGAGAATTTTTTGTAATCCCTATTGTTCTAATATTTATTGCTTGCCATTGCTCTGCAAAATACTGAGAATTGTTTCAGGGTTGCATATATATTCCTTTCCAAGGCTGCCCTTCACCACTGAAACAAAGTTTTAACTGCCAGAGATGTACTGTGTTGAAGTCAAAGTCTGGAAGATAAACCCAGGTTTCTGCTGGTTGCTTTGCAAGCCATGTATTTATTTATATGAGCGGTGAAAAACCGTATTGCAACCTGGTGCTTCTTAGCCAGATGATCATAAAATCCTTCTAGAAAGACTTTTTTCTTTTTTGGTGGGATTAGAAAAGCCCTCCACCAAACCTCTCTTCTTTCTCAGGACTTGGTATTGGTATCGGGAAGCTTTCTCTTTGGTTCTGCACTGCTTCTCACTGTAATCCTCATAATCTTCCCCAGTGTATCATTATTATTATATTTATTTTTCACTGTGTGTATCCTTAACCAGTGTTTTCCCCTACAGTGCTGAAGTATGTGTTTGCCTGTTCAGTTAGCAGATGAAGTGTGTGCACTGGTGGGTACTAAGCACTTGGGAAGAGAATATGTATTTTAAAGTAGTTCTGTTCCTCAGTGCAGACAGGCCTTGTGGTATTTATCTGTTCATCCTCAATATCCATTTGGCATTTTCCTGCCCTGTCCCATGAATACCGGTGCTTATACCTGCATGTGCTGAAATTCAGGTACAATATTGTGAAACCAGAAGAGCTGCTTACATGATGCTAACAGCATGGGTTTTGAACTCAGGGACGCTCATGTCCTTAAAAAGGATGTTCACAGCTGGGAGATCTTGTTTCTGTGGATCCAAGTGCTGAATTAAAGGTGACAAATCTGAATTTACAGCGTTACTCTTCAGGGTAGTGTGAACAAATATGAAGTATCATGAATAGTAATTACCAGGAAACAGTAAATTTGGGTGTAGTGAGTTAGTGATCAAGTGCTAGAGAACCCATTGGTATGGCTAAATGCTGTTGAAGGGTGAAAGATGTTTTACCACCTGCAGTGACCTGTGAAGTAATCTGGATGGTATGGTGGGTATTCAGAGTAAAAACCGAGCGCCTCGCCACTGCACAGGACTTGCCTGGTGAGGCCTTGCTAGCGTGTAAGTTCACACCAGGTAAATCCTAAAATTCCAAGTTTGATACTTACTTCCTTGAAGTTTTTAATTTCTCAGGTTATTTACTTCAGACATTTTCACAAATTTGAGGTTCTTGGAACTCTTGCAGTGCCAACATTGCCAGGCTAATACAAGTGGGTTTTGAACATCTTGAAGTTAATACTGGTTTGAAGTATTCAAACTAGCAAAACCTAGCCTTAAAGCAGAGTGTTCTAAAATTTTTTATGTTCTGTCTGATGGGTGTTCAACTTAGAATTTATCATGAATTACATTGGATGTCTTTGCTCATTCAGAGAGTGAAAGGAATACTACTATCTAATATAATAAAAAATGTATACCAGTATCAACACTGGCCAGAAGAAGGAATCTTCCTTGCAGGGAAAATGAATTAGGTGTCTCTCTTCCAATTACAATGCACTGACATGTTTCTTATTTTACTGTAGGTTAAAATACTATGAGGGGAAAATGACATCAGGAAACTCTCAAAAACTGTTAGGAGAAATCATGTACTTCATCAGGGAGGTGCGTGTACAGTTGCTGTCATGACCATACAGTTTAGCTTTCTCATTTTCACCATTTCCTCTTAATTAGAGTGTTCCTTTGCTCTCTCAGCCCTCACTTCTGGGTTATGAACTGTGGTTTAGAGAAGATTTATAAGAACTGCCATTGCTTTGTAAAATGGAGTATATATTCAGAACTAGTAGGTGTCTGGGGTGGGGGATCTTTCAACTTTTAGGGGTTTGGGTTTTCTTTTGGATACCATCACTGGCAGTGAAATCAATGGTAGGTCCAGGATCAATGCATTTGTCATCTCTTAAGGTGTTTTTGATTGTAAAATGTGTTGATTTTTCACCTGCACCAGGAGCTTTTTGCAAGTCTTGATGCTGAATCTTGTAGAAGTAGCAGAACCTCCCTTCTTGGTACATGGGACGTGTGCAGGGATCCTGTGCATGGCTCTCCCTAAGGGGCTGCAGGGATGTTGCTTGTGGATGGGACAGAGTCTTCTGCTGAGAATGGGTTGGAGCCAAAATGGGGAAAAGTTTGTTTTGGGGTGAGTTAAGCAAGTGGTCTCTCTAGGAGAAGCTTTGGAAAATGTCAGCAGCATCAGGAATGGGGAAGAACCTGACAAGCAAGTAGGGTAGCTCCCAAATGGAGATGGGTAGGAGATTGTAGCTAGAGGCATGGAATAATAAGGCCAAGAAGGATAATCATCCTTCCAGTAATGCCTATGCTGAGCAGGGAAGAAGGTTCAGTTATGTCCCTGCCAGCAACACTTTGAAGTGGACCAGAAACTCCTGTAGCCTTTGGACAAAATTTGCAAGAAAAAAGTTGTGAAGCCTTTTTTCTTTTTTCTTTTTCTTAAAAGTTTATTGGAGAAGAGAAGGGGGAGGGAGAGCAGTCTGCCTGCAAGGAGCAGGACTAAGGAAGCATTTGTGCTGTGCATGGAGAAACAAAAGGAACCAGGAAGGGAAATGCTTGAAAATTGCAAGTTTGTGTGTAATTATGGGAAAGCTGGAGGAAAGTTAAAGTTGCTTGAGTGTACACCAGGGTGACTTGGAGTTAAAGTCCACACGTGGTCAATTTGATGTCTTCCTTGTGCTTGTGGAGGAGTTACTGTTCTGATGCTGTCATCACTGTGGATAACAAAAAAATATACCTGGCCCAGAGAGCAAACTCCCACTAAGAAAGGCTGTCCTTCCCTGCAGTCAGCTTTTTGTTCATTTCCAGCACGTTCTAGTAGTTAGGGCATCAATAATGCTGAATACTTGCACGCTTTTTTCCCCTCCCCTATCTAGTGGGAATGCTTGATATTCACATTCCTCTTTCTGCATAACTGGAAAACCAGGGCAGCAGGATGTTTGGACTCTGTTTCAAACACTGTGCACCTAGAGGTCCCAGTGAAATCGGAAAGAATATGTAGAGGTTTTTCCAAGTCTGAGCTGTGAGTTATCTGTCTATACTTATTTTAAGAAACATTTGACCTGAAATAAAAAAAAAATAAATCTGCTTTTCTGCTCATTGCCTTCTGCCTCCTTCAGCACAGAAGCCACTAGGTCTCCCCAGCGCCCATAATTTATGCTTGTCTACTCCTTTATTAATTATTGGCATGTTCTGTAGTTAATTCTTTGATGACAACAAAAAGAAGCTTGTATCTTCTTTCAGCAGACAGCAGTTTCCCTGGGGTGAATATCTCATTGCTTTTACATTGCTGCATTGTCTTGGCTACCATGATCCCTGCTTCTTTCTTTGTAAATGGATTTAAAAATAAAATTATGAAGGATAGAGACATAATGTTCTGTTACAGGCATTATGTTATCTGAATGACAGCTGAGAACAGAAGGACAAGGACTGCTTTTAAGGAAGGAGCAGAAGGGTTAAAAATAGGACTGGTTTAAAGGATAATAAATAGGATGAATATAATCCAAATGATGTAGAAGATGGGCATGTCTACTCTGGGGAGGGGGTGCCCTTACAGTGACGATAGCAAACAGATTACAAGCCTTGATTTTGAGTGGTGGTAATGATACTTACTGAAGTTTAGTTAGCATGCACCCTTGTTTTTGCTGTTAAGCTGCTCTAGTAGGGAGATATGGACTGAAGCATCAGTGTTAAACAAGGTAGGGATACTGAGATAAAAGAGGAACGAAAGACCTGAGTTAAATGAATCTGCTCATCCCAAATTGTGTGTTCGTGCTGCATTAGAATGTGGAAGTCCTGCTCTACTTGAGAGACACTGTTGTTGTTAATGGTGTGACCAAACTAGTATGTAGACTCTAGAGTGGTAGGTGGTAGGGCACGTAGATGTGGGTAATTTTTGTCTTTGAGATTTCTGAGCTCTGTCTATATGAGCTGAGCTCTGTCCCTAAGATACCAGGAGGTGGAGGATGAGACAGTGACATACGCCACTGCAGAAACCAGACTTTTCTGATGGGGGTTGTCTATGCTGCTGCCTGCACTCCTCAACAAATGACACAAAAATGTGTCATCGCTAGATCTGCAGAGAAGTCTGATGTGATGTAAAAATCTCCTGGTAGGTTGGCAGCCATCTCTGCAGCAGATGCCTAGTAGTGTGACTGCCCCTCTCAAAGGGAAGAAATGGGGTTTCATTGCGTTGCCCCACTGAAATACATACACAGTGTCTGGAAGATGTGGGCTTTACCCGTGGTGCCATAGTACAGTCATGCTTTGCCGTCCTTTCAATTGCAGGCGTTTATTAACTTTATATGTATTTATTTATTCACAGATGTATTTAAGTGTGAACAATTACGTTCAGTTTCACTGTTAATTATTTCTTTTTTGGAGGGAGTCTTGCTATTTGTCTAGTCACTTGCAGGATTTGCTGTTGCTTCTGAAAAATTTAAGTTCAAGATCTTGCTAATAAAATATTTTAGTATGAAATCTACTCTTGTGGTGTGACTTTTCTTTTTTCCAACAAAAATGTGAATTTTGTAGTAACCTTACGTTGGGGGAAATGGCAGTTTCAACCCCTGAAAAATTTCAGGGGACTCTTCTGACAATAAACAAAAATAGGTAAATCCTTTCCATAGAGTAGTAAGGTCTGTTTTACTAGGAGTTTTTGCTGTATGTAAGATTTGCAATTAATTTCAGAGCCCATTTAAATCTTGTTGAGGCAGATGATGGTAGCTTTAAGGTTACCCTTGCATGTGTTTCATTGCTTTGTTATGGGCACCTTGTTTGAGAGGCCTGTGTTTGCAGCCTTGTGCATCCTGCTGCACCTCTGGTTTCTGTTAACTAGTTCTGAAACCTGTTATGAAGAAACTTGTAGTGACCACCAAAGAACTGTATTGCAAAGTAGATGCTTGTAGAGGTTCCAGTTTACTGAGGAAGCTCGGTAAGTGGTACATCATCTTCTCTGGGGTTCTATGCACCTGCAGTGGGTCTTTCCTTTGTCAGTGCTCTCTCTGGCTTCCCTGGGCATGGTGTGTTGGTTGGTCACAGACACAGCAGTGCTCCCTTATCTTTTGCTCTGTCCTGGACTGCAGCCAGCATCCTGACCTGAGCATACAGGTTGTTGGAAGGCTTCATGTGTTTGCAGGTGTGTTTGATGTTTGGTGCCCAGAGCAGCTTCTCGCGCAGCCCTGCTGCCAAAAGTCATGTGCAGCACTTAAGAGTATTGGTGTCTGTGACAAGTGGTATAGGTGCTCATTTAAAGTTTGTAATGTGCCGTGGACATTGCTTGTGCTTTTTCACTGGTACCATATATGTTTAGTAAATATACCCATTGAGTTGACTGAGATATACAGTGTTTATAAGAATGCCTAATATTGGAAGATTTTGTAAAGCTATGGAAGGCACAGGATTTCATGAAAAATGACTTCTTTTTGTGCTGTTTTACTTATTCTGCAAAATTCTTCTCACTTGAGATTATAAAAGTGAGAGTATTCCTCCAAATTTTTCAGTAGCAGTGTTCCCATCGGACACTGTAACAACAGAAGGTGATAAGCATCCTGTCCCTTTCATTAGAATAGAGCTCTCTAGAGTTCTTAAGAGGCAATTCTTACTGTATTTATACAGCATTATGCTAAATGTACTTTGAAATGAAAAGCAGGTATTCCCAAGGTTACTGCTCAAGTACGGTTCTTGCAGAGAAATTACTTTTTGCCTCTAAATCTTCTGACACTTGGGGGTAGCTGTGAAATATTTTTTATTTTTTAAAAGTTTTTAAAAAGGACAGCAAAAAAAACACCCAAAAGCAGAAGCCCAAACCCCATGAACGTATTCCCCATAACCTCCTCCACTCCCTCTGCTCCCACTGTTTTCATACTCTTTTTTTTCCCCCCTTCTCAAAGTAAAGGAAGCGTGTTCTTTCCAGACAAGGTGGGGAAGACTTGCCCATAATAGTTCTCTCAGATTTTAAAAATGGGCATTTCTTTCAGTCTAAATCAATGAAATAGAAATAAGAAAGCAAATTGTTTGCATGTACCTAAGTTTGCTAACAAGTGAATAGTGTGCTTTTAATAGAGAAAGGAATTTGCAGAAAACGGAAGAGACTGCAGAATATACGTGGCTGTTGCAGTGTCCTTTTTTTGCAGTGCATCATAGAGGGTTTCTGGCACCAGTTCTGAACAGTCTGTCTGTGTTTCAGAGTGAGCTTCCTTTCTTAAAGCTCTGTTCCGGAGAGAAATGATACCCTGGCAAGTACAAATGTGCACTGAGGGATACCGGGAAGGGAAGCCTGAGCCCACTTAAGTGGAATGCACATCATTGATTCCTGCAGAAGTATTGATTAATCACAAGCATTAAAAAATAAAAAAAAAAGCTGAGTTTGTTTAAACTGCAAGCTAATGAAACCAAAACTGGGTCAGAATGCAGTACAGGGCCTGTAAAAATAACTGTATGATATATGGATGCACCAGACCTTAATCAAAGGAATACATTTATCCTGAAGAAAACACCTGTGGGGAGCAGAAGGAAATTGGAAGAACAGAGGTAGCACTTCACTGTTGCCCATTTTTACTTCCTTTACTCATCCTTGCTGCCATACTTCAAACTGCATTTGCAGTGAGGTGTTCATGTTCACAGTGTTGTGACTCTGGGTGTGGATATTTACTTGAGTTTTATTTACTTTTGTAGTTAAGTCCTGCTAACTTCTGGTTTGTGGGTTCCAGATGTAAGAAAAAAACCAACAAACCCAACAAAAAAACCTAACAAAACCCAAGATACCCAGGCTGGTTATTTAAAAAAAAAAAAAAAAGTTACAGAAGTTTTTAAGAGCAGACATCCATAACGTCAGAAGCTGGGGCAGTCTGGGTGCTCACGCATGTGCTTTGTGTGGAGGGGAGCAGTGCCTCAGCCTTGCTGGGTATCTTGTTCAGTTGATCAGACTGGGATGAGGTCTGTGAAATGCTGCTGAGGCATTTCTCTTAGCCAGTCTAAGACGATTGTCTTAGCCAGTAAGCTCAGCTAGCTTGCATTCATTTTGGGTTTGTCATTTTTGTCGTGGTTTCCGTATTACATGCTGTGGCAGCTAGATTCTTGGGTATGGAACAGCTTTCTACGCTGTTCAGCAGTAGCTGCATTTTAATGTACCAGTAGCTACATTTCTTCAGCTAACCTTTCTTATTTGTAGGACTCCAATAAATCTGATACTTTTTTTGGTAAGCATTTTTGTAATGTATTTAGCTTTATAACTTCTGTGCGCAGGAAAAGATACATTAATAGTATTTTCAAGAGCTGGAGCAAAGCAGACGAAGTATTTTATTTGCTTTGTCCACAGATTCACTTCCTATCATTGTGGAGTAGTTGCTTAATTTCCTCTGAAATTTGAATTTGATTGACCCTGTCGTTTGTTGATTTTGCTGTTTTCTGATTGTTTAAATAAATAAATTCCCTCCAGTGATGTGTGCTACAAATCCCTTTAGTTTTTGGGGGCAAATGCATCATTTCCTAGGCTGCCATTTCTGATTTTGTTATTTTTTAAATTAATTTTAGTATTTAAGATGTTGCAGTATCAAAAATGTAAGTCACAAGACCAGCTTAGTGTTCTGCAAAATTTCTTGCAAATTGTGTAGCTATTTATTTTGTCTAATACCCATTTGCCAGATGATCAAGGCTTCATCAGAGCTGGTCAGAACATTTGCAGGGCTCTGTGTGAAGTGACACAGATGCTTGAGCCCATTGGAATTTATGTGGTGACTGCCGAAAGGCTGCTGCAGGTATGGCTGGCTTGGGCATGTAGTGTTGGCAGGAGAGAGGGTGTTGGAGCTTGTGTGGTTGGGGGATGCTTTGTGTTAAGGATCATTGAAATAACTGGGTGCATGTGATCGCTGAGTGAACTTCCTTAACCCTCAGAAGGGCTGCCTTCCCCCTCTGCATTTCTTACCTTTCCAGTAATGATCTGTGAAGAGCTGCTTGTGGATGTGGTGGATTCATTCTACAAGCCCCAACTGTGCATTTCTTTGTGAATTACTACTGATCTTCTTCAGTAATCAGCGAGAGTATAATAGCATAGCATAACATAGAATAAAATAGAATAAAATAGAATGGAATAATCAGAGTTGAAAGGACCTTAAGATGATCTAGTTCCCCCCCCGCCATGGACAGGGACACCTCACACTAAACCATGTCCCCCAAGGCTCTGTCCAACCTGGCCTTGAACGCAGTGTTTACAAACACTGCTCACCAGCAATGTAGTGTTTGGACAATGTATTTCTGAGTATATTACAGATCATATGTGGCCTGATTATCTACGGTTACCTGGTTTATGGTAGCTGCGGCATAAGTTTTGTCTTTTTTTTTTTTTCCTTCTGCAGAAATAGATAGTACGCATCCATGACTTCTGCTACAGTATCTTTTTCTTGGTCTGAGTGGTTGTACTCCCCCCTTGGCAGAGGGCTTGGGAAAGCCCTTACATAACTTGTACTTTTTTCACTAGGAAAAGGGAGGAAGCTGGGAAGGATCTTGTTACCCTTTGCCAGCCTGCAGTGAATTTGTCCGTTGAGCCTCCATCCAGCACATGCGGTACAGCAGACCTGGGGCTGCTGGTGCTGTTGACAGAAGTGCCCGTGGGTTAAATCTGAGGCTACTTCGTAGCTGTTGAAGCCAACCTGAGCTGTAGTATGGCTAGCGCTGCTTGCCCCAGGCTGTTTTTCCTGCTGTGCATTGCTGCTGCAGAGACAGCATTTGGGAGCTGTTTACCTGCAAAGCATGTGGAAGCCAAATGAAAAAGAAAGACCCAGCTTATTGGGATGCAGGAGGAGAGGTTGTGGAGTCCTGGGGACATGAGCTTGCTTAATGTGCTTGTACTGCCAGGGGCCACCCATCACAGCACCCTTAGGGGTAAGTTGCATTGGCTCTGGGATAGCATTAGGTATGTGGAGAACTGTGTCCCAGTGGGATCTCTGGGTTGTGAGTGCTTCCCCTCTATTCCCCTCTGGCTTGTGACAGCCCTGTTGCTGTTCCTTATCCCCATCCATATGGTCATCTATGCTGCCCACTCCACAAGGCCAGATGTATGCAGGTGGTGAGGCATGAATAAATTACCTCAAGTATGTCAGCATTAGCATCTTGTTTTGAAGACTGAACAGGTAAATATTGTTCCTCAGTGTGGCTCTGTTCTCCTTTCTGCTTTCTAAAAGCAGCTGGAAAAAAAATCTCTATTGTGAGTTATAAAATAATTCTAGTCTAAATTTGTTTCTTTTAAGCAAAGCATTTTCCAATATTAATTAAAACACAGTAATCAAAATGCTTTTATCAGCATAAACAGGAATAGAATAAGCAACAAAGATGTACATAAAGGAAGATGGTGGGTGCTTCAGACCTTTGCTATGATGTTTTTCCAGGGCCAGGCAGTATTGTTGTGTTGGGGAACATCGTGTATGACCACCATTTTTTTCTGTCTTGCATTTTGTAGCAGACCAAAACTTCTGGTAACAATATTATACTGAAATTCCTTAATTTATTGCTGCTGTCCCCAAAGTTATGTGCAATATGTCTGAGAGTTTTCTTTTAGTTGTCCTGTGATGTAAACTGAATCTGCTCTCAACTGGTGATGGGGAGTCATATAAACTAATGAGCTGGCTGTTACATAGACATGTATAATGACACACTTTCATTACTTATTCATGTGTGCCAAGTGCTGTTACAACATAGTAATATGCATAAAATACAGCACAGTACCTGCTTTATAGCAAAATGACAATTCTTCCCTTTACTCATCCCATGGGTTAGGAATCAAACGTGTTTCTGAACTTCATTTATTTGCTTTGCTTCCTGAGTGTACTTGGAGTTTGAAATTTTGCAAATGTTTGTTGACACTGACCCATTGTAAAGACATAGCATGCAAGAATTTCACTAGACTTAAACATGGTCCTCTTGCCAAGTTAAAATGCTTTCTGAGGGTGAGCAAGAAAAACAATGCAGATGTGCTGTAGACATGTTTTGGCAGAAAACAAGGGCTATTTACGGTGTATCTATCATCACTGCCTGAGCCTGGCAAAACTTTCCTGTAGCATATGCATATGGCTTTTCAGGCAAATAGTAAATGGGAGTTGAATTTTGTGTGTTCAAGCACAGGCTGAATCTCTCTGGAGTTGGGGGGACTTTCTCCTGACTTCAGTGCCATTCAGGCTGGGCTAATTATGTGGTTGCACGTTTATGTTGGCCTTTAAGGATAGCCTCTTTTGGATTTAGTCTGTAATCAAAAGAGAATGTAACAATGAAAAGTCTCAAATAACCTTTGCCTTTTGCCTTTAAGTTTTGAAACAGGAGAGGCTTGTGTAGACAGAAATATTCTAAAGCTAAATACAAGTTAATTACACAAAACCCTACACTTATCTCCTCTGTGTCTGAGCTGCACTGTGAAAATTTGGGCTGTGAGTCGTAGTCCAGAGACAAACTACATTTTTCAGTCTTTAGCTGAAATGACGAGTTCTTCTTTTCAAGTATGGAGATTTGTTAGTAATGACAAATTCTGATTGGGTTGTGTGTTGTCCCCCCTCCCTCCTCCCCCTTCCCCCTTTTCTTTCTTTTCCTTTTTTCCCTATTTCCTGTGCCACTTCTGTGCTGAGCTTAGAGCTGCTTCTGCACATCTTCAAAATAAGGCTGAACATTATCCACTGAACTGCATTATCTACCCTTTCTCCTGCTTGCTCTGGCTAACCCATGTGTCATCCATATAATTTTTGACTCTAAAGTTTTCTCAGTGAGTGACAAAACCCCCAAGTCTCTGAAGGGACTGCAGTGGCAGAGGTTTGTGTAATTTCTCCAAACTCTTGCTGCTGGTTAGAGTATACTAATGTTTACTTCTGGTCTGAAGCCCTCTTTTATTTTCTTCTTTTGACTTCAGAGGCAGCCAAGAGAGAGGAAGACAGAGGCAAGAGGGGAAAGCCTTTCTCAAATGCAGTGCAAACAGTGTGACAGGCATAAAGGCTGTACTTCAGCCCAATTAGAGAAAGAGGAAAATGTTTCTCATTTCATTGAGCTTGCACCAAAATAAGCTGTGGATATGTCTGTTCCAGAATTATAAGAAGCTAATTTTGCACTGACAGGTTACAGCACCTCTTGTGGGGCACCCCTGTCCGTGCACCATCTTCCCTGGGAATAAAGAAATGAATTTTAGGGAATTCAATTAGGTAGGTCTATAATTTTAAGTAGATCAGCTAGGAGCTGTAAGTTTCCCAAGGCAGATGCTCCCTCTCTAGGAAAGCAGGACTCCAGTTCCCACTGGAATCTCCAGCTGCTGTGGTAATGTCAGTAATAAGCTGGTGGGGAGGAGAAGGACATCTCACTGAGCTTCTCCTCTGTGTCACTGCATCACCAAGGGCAGCACTGCCTGCGCTGCCTGCGCTGCTGCTAATCTGCAGTTCTGATGCCTGCTGCACCCCTCTGGAGCTGGGCTGGGTGTGCTCTGTGCACTCTACCTGAACTTGGTTCAATTAAGCATTTTCAATAAGTACCTGTAGTAGCCTCACCTGTTTTTGATGTGTACAAAAAAGGTGAGTTCAAAGTAAAGGTTTGCACCTAAATATCTTTGGATTTTGAGGTGTGAAAATCCTAAAGCAAAAGTAGATGTGTTTGGTTTTGGGTTTTTGTTTGTTTGTTTGGTTGATTTTTTTGGGGGGGTTTATTTGTTTGTTTTTTTAATCCTTTTCAGTCATGCTGGCCTGAAGTGTGAATCAAAATACAAGCTTCTTTTCAGTTGTGACTGAGATCCAGATTTTGCATCCTGAATATCTCTGTACAGAGTAATATATGCAGCCATAATTATTTGTGGAAGTATTTCTGATGTCTGTCGTTGGCGTATTGAGCATTGGTGTATTGTGTTCTGAGCACATGCGAGTATGAAAGTTTAAGCACATATTTTGTTGTTTGTTTGATGTTTGGAATAGTAGGTATTTTGAAGACACCCTTTTTCAAGGTGAAGCATAGATGTAGCTTATCAAGGGCCATGTGGGGGGGCTACTAGAAAATCTCAAGGAAGTATTTCCTTTTTAAATTTCTTTAAAATTGCTTTATATCAGTAATCCAGGTAAGACTGATTTAAAATTCAAAGTATAAAAGTTTTTAGTAGATTTACTGTGTATGGGGATATAAACGATCACTTTAAAACGTCAGTGTGTTGAATTCAGATTGATACATTTCAGTTTATAATATGGCGTGTTCTGAATTAACAGCTGAATTGTGTATGCTTTTGCTCTTACTTTACAGAGCAGTACAGAGAATAGCTTGAATATGTTCTATTGCATTGTGCAATGAGATTGTACTTCTCATAGGAAGCATAAAAAATTCCAGTTCAAGAGAATGTGCATTTCTCCTCCTACCCAATCTTCATAACTTAGGAGAACGACTATCATGGTATTATATTTGATCTCATCTAATGTAGCTACTCAGTCTGAAAAGAATGTTTTGCATGAGCTTGAGAGGTCTGAAACTTTTGAGTCCAAGGCAGTTTAAAATATTAAGCTTTTTTTTTTTTTTTCTTTGCTAAAGCTAAGTAAATTTTGAAACAACCATAGTTTTAAATAATAGAACTTGCCAGGGAATGAATTTTCTGCTGTGTGAAAATAAGCAAGGCTTTAGTTTTTTACAGCATTTCAATGAAAGGGACAGCTTCTGTAAAAAAAAAAAAATCCCTAAAATGCATGAGAGGGCTGTTGAGAGAGGGAGTCTCCATGGGAGGTGGGAGGTCCAGCAGCAAGGCCGGGGTCTGCAGTGTTCCACAAGTCTGCATGCGTTTCAGCCCAGGTGTCAGATGTCTTAATCACTGACACTAGTGTTTCTTCTAGAAAATCCTTCTATCAAATGACAGTTGATGTTTTTGCTTCAAGTTTGGTTTTGAAGAAGCTTGTATTTAGGAAAGCTTTCTCCTAAGGGTGAGGATTCCTGGTATCTCTAAGCTGTCTAAAATATTTCTCTTCTTTCAAATGCGAAATTTTGCTTTAGTGCTAATTTTTGTGTTGTACTTTATAGTTGGGAAGGGAACTGCATTCCTAGTGTAACAACCTACATGTTATGTAAAAGAAGAGTGAAGTGAAATCAGCCTTTTAGAAAATGGGAAAGGTAGAAGAGGTGTGAGTTGTCCAGCAAAATGAAATGTTACTAGGGCTACATTTTACTGTTCAGTGCAAACATCCTTGATTAAATCCATGCATCTGAACTTGGAACAGGAGTTTGGCCTAGCTGAGGGTGTTACTGTGAGTCAGTGTGTGATTCACAAGAGCCGGGAGAGTGTAATCCCTCGTCCAGCATTTCCGTGTGTCTGTGTGCTGCATTTGTGTCCCCCCACCCATTTTATGGTCATGTGGGCCATTACACCTACTCGTATAAACAGTCTGGTTTGTAAATCGAGGACTAAAGGAATAGGTTTCTTGTGTCTCTCCTTTTTTCAATACTGATGCATCAGAATCCAGCAAAACTTTGATTTACTCCCCTGCTCCCTTTAGTTTTGAAGGGATAAGGGGCTATGAATTGGAAACACTGCCTACTTGGAAGATAGCAAAGGCCCCTGGCCAGCTTTATCTGTATCTTGCAGCCAGTAGATCTTGCTCTTTGTCTTACCAAAGGAAGAAAGTTCATGACCTCTCCATATCTTAACAGCTCTCTATATATAGACTAGGATCTTCCCTGGGAATTCTCACAGCAGCCTGTCTGGTACAGCCATGAACATCCCAGTCCGCAGGTGATAGCTTAGGTGTTGTGTATAAGTGACTTTGTGGGCAGTTGGCATGGGCTGTGTGTGCTGGGGTTTTCCTCTGTATGTAGTTGTGAGTTACTTGCTTGTAGGAAAAAGCATGTAAAAGCAGCTGGAAAACTTTCTGCTGAGTTGAAGAATTCTCCACTAGAAAGCAAGCCCACCATTCCTGGAAAATTAAAATGCATGTTCATGTCTTGAAAATTATTATTTTACTTAATATTTTCAATTGTGGAAGCATATGTAATTATTTTTCTGAATTACAGTAGAGCATGACAGAAATCTGAGAATCCAAACCAGAAAATCTTTTGTGGTAGATATCTTCTTTAAGTGTTCTGGGCATTAAGAACTGGAGAGTGTGCTTTATATACAAGAGTGGGTGTGTATATCTATCTATCTATATCTATCTATAGATATGCAATGTTGTTATTATGATGCGTGCAAGTTTCTTTCAGTGCAGACATATTGCTATTTAAAAAACTATGAGGGACTTCTAAAAAAGATGTATTTTTATCCCAGTTATTGAAACTTTCATTATATTTTTAACAGTGCTGTTGCTATTGATGTAGAAGAGACAAAACAAAGGCCTGTTGGTTGCTAGGGGATAACTTGCAAAGTTAAATTAATTAATTTGGAGTGTTTTGCAAAAATACATGGACGGAGGCTTGTGGTTAGATTAAATGTTTTCAAACTTAAGTTAGCTTGATGCAGTGTTGTCTGGAGAGCTGTTAGCACATCTAGTTATCTAAAAAATACGCTAAAATGGTAAAAAAGATGCTATATTTTAATCTATTTCTATACATTAAGCTCTCCTTTTGTTCCACTATGTTGCAGAATAGGAAGCATTTTTTTCTTTTTAGTGGAGCCTAAGACACTATCTTAATGTGCATAACAGCATTGGTTATACACTGATTATTCAAAGTTAGGAAGAGATGCTAGCACCTTCTTCTATCTGCATTTTGGTGGGGCACCAATTGGAGACAGGTGAATAATATAAACATGTTTTCTGTGAAAAATAAAATTTGTATAGTTTTTTTTTTCCCCTGCAGCTCATTAGACAGGGTTTGCTGCTTGGTCTTCTTAGTCTCAAATATTCTGTATTTGTTTGAAAGGAGTTAGTTACAGACATCAAAAGTTGTACTTTAAAAAATACTACTTTTCTGTGAAAATTATTTTTGACATTAGTTGTGAAGAGTTCTCAGATTATGTATATGTGTGTGTGTGTGTGTGTGTGTGTAAAACATATAATTATGCTGTTACATTGAAAACATTTTCAGTAAACAGTTTCTCAAAGCACATAACCATATACTAGAGGTTTCAAACTCAGGTTTGACCAAGTAGAAGATACTCTCTAATTTGTCTAACAGAAGAGAAGAAAGATAATTACTTGGGTTTTACAGGGCTTGAAGGTATAATTTTAGGTGTATTTGAGTATATTTCTAACATATATTTCTGCATGCAGTTGCAGTCTTTTCACTGTATCTTCTGCTAAGTTCGACTTTGTTACAAAGACAGGAATTTCTAGTTTATACCACGTTATAATTTATGGCAGAGAACACCAAAGTATCATACCAGTCTTGCATTAATCAAAACTTCTAGAGGTACAAATTGCAATGCCCTGAGCTGGAAAAATTAAGCAGTTTTTTTACAGTTTCCTATATGATACACTCACAGCTCAATTGAGAAGACTTGAAGTTTTATCTTTTGTGCAGAATAGGACATGGCATTGCTTCACTGGTTTTAATGGTTATTTTTTGTTGCTTTCTTTTCTGGTCAAGAAGACTAGCTGGTTTTGCTTCTCTATTAATAAAGTCTTCTGCTTTAATTTTGACGAGTGCAGGCATGCTGTTAGAGATTTAAGCAGTTTTGAAAGATGTGTAATGGGTTAGAGTTCAGTGTACTGCTGTTAGCTGCTCCCTATCGCTGGAGGTGACAAGGGTATGATAACTAACAAAGTAAAAAGGAGGGTTTTAATACTAGCCTCCGTCTTCCTGCATTAGTGGTTTAATTTTCAGGGCTTAACTTGAAAAACTTTGCTTATGTTTATGGGCACTAATGCAGCTAGGTCTGTGAGGGTATCCCAATGTCAAGTGGAAAGGAATACTGGTGTCTTAGGCTCTTAATATTTTTTTTCCAGCAGTTGTCTGTGTTTGCTTTAATATCTTGGAAATGCGCTCTGTTTCTACTGCTGGCCAGGTATGGAAGTGATGGTGAGCCATAACTAAATGTGGAAGGTGGAGGAGAAGAGTGGGTTTCAAGAAGCCAGAGGAAGAGGGAAGGTTGCAGGGCAGCTGCGTGGGCAGGTGATTTTTGGATTTTGATACCAACTTTGGGAACTGGAAATAAGATAGAGGGATGAGTTTAAAAATGGGGAGAGTCATTGGTAAGGTGAAGGCTTAGGGCAAGGAGAGGAGTTACATTTTCCTGTTATGGGTTCTCTTCACTACTTAGGAGTGTGGGAGTGGGATTCTAGTTTCCTTCTGGGGCTAACCTCACTCATAGACCAGATCTGAGCTTACTTGTTGATTTGAAAAAAAGAGGATTATTGCTGATTTGTGAGGAGGAACCGTAACTGGTGACTACTGAACAAAGCACAAATGTAAATTGAAATAGCAGGAGAGGTAAAAAATGTTGGTAGCACTCAGTGTTCTGTCTTTATGTTCCTGGTGAGGTCACCAGCCTGCTATGGTGCTAATTGCATTTCATCTTATATATGGCAATACCCCCCAGCACAGTAAGAGTACAGCCATGGTAAACCTAAGTTACCTTAGGGTCAGTTTTTAGAAAAAAGTCTTTATCTTTAGAAGTTTTGAATAAATTTGACAACAAAACAAATTATCCTTGAGATTACTATTTTTCAATAACTTGGAGTGCTGCATCAGAACCCAGAATTCAAAGAGACTGACAGATCTGTTGTATTTAACCTTATAAAATAATCATGATTATAGTAGTTGAATTCGTACAGTGATTGTTCTCAAAGTTTCAGGAAAGGAATAGACACATTTAGAAATGAGTGACTACACACTTAAATCAGTACCACATGAAGATATTGCTATTACACTGCTTCAGAAAGACTGAGCAGTTTGGAAAAGTAATAGTTAAATATTGTTACTAAAAATGTTTTCTGGAGGTGAAAAGAAAGCCAGTTTTGGTTAAAAGATCTTGAAAAGTATTTAACAGATAAATTAATATACTACTATGGTTATTTCCACATTGCTTTTGCAAATACTAACAGAAAGCCCATTTTCCTTGGTGGGTTTGACCCAGAGGCACCTGTGTGTGTGTGCACAGCCATATGTTAAACAGAGATAGTGCTCCATTAGTGTCTGATCCTTAGAGGGGAGACAGAGTGGTGGTGTGTGGGGCTCCTCCAGCCTCACATTAGCCTACTTAGGTGGTATAAAAAGCTTTTTGTGTGAGCTATAATGTGCACATAGGTGTGGAGAACAAGGGACGGGAATATAGGTATAGTCTTGGGAGTGGTTTTATAGGGCATAGTAGAAGCTCCTGAACCTCTCAGGCACTATTAGTAGGATTTTCCTACAACAGTGATCAGTAGAAAAGCTCTGCATATCTATTCAGGGTCTGCGGACCCATTGTTGATCTGTAGGTGGTTTTCAGCATATGTTAGTTTGTTACTTTTTATTTGCGCCGTATACCAGGTTGATCCAACAGATGTAGGTGACACATCGCTTCTCCTCTAACCCAGACAGGGAATTGCTGTGTAGGCAGCAGGCAGTGCTAAAGCAACCTGCTGCTTGTGCATACTGAGGTCCAGGAATCATGGGGGCTCTCTTCCCACATGCACCCTGCTTACAGCAGCTTCAGAGGAGGGAGGGAGAGCTTGTGGATGCCCCTATGCACAGCAGATCAGGTGGCAGGGGGGAATAAGGCATTTGGGATGCTAGAACTCTAAATCCTAGCAGAAATGTTAAGATATCATAGCTGACCTAAATTGAGATAAACTTTCCTGTGATTCATATTACTTGTGCATTCCTTTCACATGGTTCAGCAAAGCTGTTTATGTTCCAAAGTTCTACCCATGAAGCCTTAACTTTGAAGCCCCCAGAGGAATAATACAATCATCAGTACAGAGAGTGGCATTTCATGTTTTGTTCTTAACTTCATAGCTTATAGCATGGTGGAAATGTGAGGCACTATATGTAGTAATGTTTTTGTAATTCTCTCTGTATATTAATCATTAGTTAGAGTTCATATACTACACGATTAATTGACTATGTCCATTTGGGAGCATATATCAAAACTGGTTGTTTCCATCATTCGTGGTGCTTGATATTAATGGCCCCCAAATGGAAATCTTATTTCCAGTACATTTCTGAAATAAATTAGGTTCTTCATCTCATGTTGTATACCACTAGGGTAGACAACCTTCCTAAATCTTCCCTTGAAACATTTTGCCAGACTCACTTTTTTGTTTGTTTGTTTAATCAACATAGATCAGTCATACACCTGCCAGTCTACAACATGTGTGTCTGTATGTACAGGCATGCGAATGTTGTTGGCTATTCCAGTAAAATCCATTATTCCAGTCTAACTCTGAATTTGAAGGGCTAGCATAATGGCTGAAAAAAAAAACCAATGAAAGTTTATTTCCAAGCAATGCTGTAATGATGAGAGGAGGTAAGAGATAAGCTCTTGGAAGAAACAGAAAGCACTTCTCTTTCGTCAAATACACTCATCTTTCAGTTGTCAAGTTGCAATCCAAAGGTGTTCTGCATTTCTTCAGCGTTTTTACCCTATTCTAATGCTCCTGTATAGAAGATTGTCTACCGTTATACCCAGTACATTTGACTACCTATTCATGAGCTATTGACTTGGTTACTGTAATTTGTATCTGTGACGTCAAGTTAATAATTACAAATTGTAATTGATAAATTATTTTGTTGCATTATTTGTTGTGTTTAAATTAAGATTATGGAGTGAGCTCTGTGTTAATCTGAAAAGGGCACATTCTTCTTACCTTACATGTGGATTTAGCATGCTTGGAGTTTGTGGCAGTGCTTGAATAGATGCCTTGGATTTTCCTGCGAGGAATAAACCTCACACAGAAGTTTTATTTTACAGTTCGGGCAGGACAGTGTTATTTAGTGCTCACAGAAGGGACATGAGAGAGTTTAGAGATACAATGTCACTCAATATATTTTTCTCAAATATTTTATTCCATCCCCCCATTCTCGCAAACAGAACATAATTGTGCATACCATAAACAATCAGTAGTCATGGTGAAAATGTGTTAATCTTTCATAGCCAAATGTAAAGCTTTATTTTTCCTTTATTAATTCTCAGAGTTGGTTGCTATGTGCATTATAGTGGCAGCACAAAATGACTTTTCGTTTTCTGGCTGGTGTCTCACTTGGCACTAAGAGCAGAGTCCAGGCACTGGTGGGGTGCTCAGGAGCCTGGACCTGCCCTTTGGTAGTGGCACCTCCTAGTGGTTAGAGGGCTGTGTGCTGTGAAGAAATGTCACTAAAGTCATGAATTTTGACAACGATCAATGTTTTTACTGCAGTATTTTTAGAATAGGATTCCAGGAGTCATGTGAAATGCAGCCAGGACCCCAGGACCAGGGGAGCTGGTTGGTGACTGGTGGAATATGAGCCAGCAGTGTGTCCAGGTGGCCAAGGCCAGCGGCATCCTGGCTTGTACCAGAAATAGTGTGGCCAGCAGGGCCAGGGCAGTGAGCGTCTCCTGTACTCAACACTGGTGAGGCTGCACCTAGAATACTGTGTTTAGTTTTGGCCCCCTCAGTACAAGACAGACATTGAGGTGCTGGAGTGTGTCCAAAGAAGAGCAATGAAGCTGGTGTGCTAGAGCACAAGTCTTCTGAGGAGCAGCTGAGGGAACTGGGGTTGTTTAATCTGCAGAAAAGGAGACCTTACTGCTCTGTGCAACTACCTGAAAGGAGATTGTGTTGAGTTGGGGGTCTGTCTCTTCTTCCAACCAACAAGTGATAGGGCAAGAAGAAATGGCTTCAAGTTGTGCCAGGGGAAATTTAGACCAGATATTAGGGAAAATTTTGTCAAGAATTGAAACAGGCTGCACAGGGAGGTGGTGGCATCACCATCCCTGGAGGTACTTAAAGGATGTGTAAATGTTTTGCTTAGGGATATGATTTAGCGGTCGATTTGGCAGTGTTACATTAACGACTGGACTCAATGACTGTAAAGGTGTTTTCCAACCAAAGTGATTATAGGATTTTCTGCTCAGTCCTGCACCAGTGAAGGAGCCTTGTGCAGTGACACAAAGTGGGGCTGGCGATGGAGCTGCCCTGGGGCTGGGGGAAGCAAGTGGCCAGAATCCAGCCCTGCACCGAGCAGCATCCTGCGCTATGTAAGCAGGGCACAGCCAGGAAATGGAGAAAGGGATCATCCTCCTCTGCTCAGCGTGCACCAGTCCACATCCAGTTCTGGGATGTCCTGAGGTCTTTTCCAGTCTGAATTATTTGATGTCGTTAGGTTATCAGGGCAAATGGAGATGGTATGCTATTTTGTAGATATCGGAAATCTGCAGCACATAGGGAAGTTGATTTAAATTAATGATATGATTTCTCATGGATTGGTATAGATTGCTTCTAGGTAAAGTGGATGAGCTGAAAGAAAATAAAAATTTAAAAAAACAGATTTCCAGGGTACCTGGAGGTAACGTATTAATAGGAAGAACGTGCATATCTAAGATATAGTATTTTGGCTAGAAAATTGTAGGGTAGGAAAACAGGAAGCGAAGCTGTAGAGCATATCTCAGTCTACTTTCCTTACAGATTTAGGAAGTCAGAGTTTCTTTTCAGATCAGCAAGAGATTCATGCATATATATTTTTCCGAAGTTTATGCAAACCGTGTAGTGGCTAGCAGCCAAAGTAAATTTGACTTTTTTTAATACCAAACTTTTGCTCTTAAAAGAAAGAGTCAGTAGTTATTTGGAGCTTTTTTTTTTTTTTTGTACTCCAGTAGTAATGCAGAAAAACTTGATAAGTAGTAGTGTTCTGGTGGTTTTAGTGACCATATTATTTCAATTTAGTGGGTTTAAGGAGACATTTAATTGCTGAAGTGGATGACTAATTCCCTCAGTTTTTGGGTATCAGACTTCTGTGCTGAGGACTGACAGTGTAATGTGATCATTTTTTAAATAAACCACTGTTATTTTTGAAGTGAATGTGCAGGATACATGCAAGACCTAACATTACTTTTTTCATTTTGTGAACACCTGTTTCAACATTTCATTGTCTCAAGAAGAATGATACTGCTCAGATGTTCAGATTTTGTCTTGGATGGATTTCTGCTGAGTTAAAGCCCTTTTACTGAGGCTGGGAAAGCGTTGGTGAATGTAAAAGTGGAACAAGATGCTTCAGTGATCAAATTCGCATGTTTTTTTTTTGTAACTGGTTCGTACCTTGGGTCAGTATATACCCCTTTGTGGAAGACATTGTATATATACTTGTATGTCCAAAAAAATTGAATCCCTGACCAAACCCTCTTCTAATGGCATAATTTGTAACTTTTTTGGGGGTGTATCCCTATTTCTTAGTAATACAAAATACCAAGAAGTTAAATTTAGTATGGTACATCCCCAGAACAAAGAGCAGTTTTACAGGTTAAGGAACAGAAAGATGAAAGGAATGAGGCTTATTTTGTACTGTACAGCATTCAGATATTTTCTGTAGTCTTCTGTACCCCTGTTTTTCTTCATGGAACACAAGGCAAGGTGGACTAAATGTGGTCTAAAATTGATACGAGGAGAGTGCTTGCAGGTGAAGCGCGGTCAAAAATGGAAAAGGTAACTGTTCCTTCAACTCATCACCTGGTAACTTAAGTTGTTACAGGTATCAGTTGCTCTCTGAGACCTACAGAGCTACTTTCATTAATGTTAAATATTTTGCCCTCTTGTACCCTTGTGGAGAAAGTGAATGTACTTCTGTTGTATTGTTACCACCAGCTGTTCGTGGTGCAGTACCAACATACCTTAGAGAGCACAGTCATCTTTGAGGCTGATTTTTCCCCTGTTGCTGTTATTGTGTGTTAACGCATCAGGTCTTTGTGCCTGAAATTTGAGGAGGCAGGAGACAGGAAGAAGGTGCAATTCAAACCCAGGGACTTGTTCTTGTTGGCTTGTGAGGCTGTGGAACGTAACTGGAATCCGGCTGACGCTGAGCATTCGTGGCTTTCCTTTGGCACCTGACTGCTTGTTTTGACGGTTCCCTCTTACAGTACAGAGCTAGACAGGGAAATGAATGAATTCACTGGCAAACTTTCAGATATATTAGTTTTTTATTAACCATTATTTTCCTTTCAGACTGTGTTAACATGCCCAAATGCATATGCTGCTGAACAGACAAGTCCAGTACACACCCCAGCCTGATGATTTAGTTGGTTTTGATCTGTATGTACTTTTCTGCAGCAAAGGCTTTATCTGTTCTCAAAGGACTCAAAACAGATAGCCACACATCACCATGTTATCTTAGATTCTATATAGTTTTAAGCAGAAGCTAAAAGTGTGTACTTAGCTCCCCTTTATTTCCTCATTTATCACTGAGAAGTTAAATTAACACACTTGTATCTGCTTCTGCACTTTCACTTGTCCTCCTAGCACATTCATTTCCTCTGAGAGTTACACTGAAATGCTTGTGCATGACTGCCCAGTTGACAGTGTATTTCAAAAAGCATATAAGGGTCTCGGTACTGTAAAAGATCTTAAAGCAGAAAACTATAGATGGTATCTAAATTTAAATCATTTCAGCTTTAGAAGGATGATCTCTGATAGGCACAGAAAGCCTCAGTGAGCTCAGCTCAGCAAAGTCAATCTGTTTCTCCAAATACTGCACTTAACTCCAGATACACTTACTGTGGTAAGAAATACTCTTCGTGTTTTGGCCTGAACAGATTAGAAAATATAGGGGTGTGTGAGGAGAAAAGAAATATGCTTTATTTGATTTCAAGATGTTGCAAATTGTAGTGGCAACTACAGTTGGCCTGTACCCAGCTGAAAGCTGTAGTTTGGAAACCTGAGTTGTCTGTGCTTCTTACCTTGACCGTAACACTTCTTGGGGGGTGCTTGCTGTCCTCCCCCAGTTGTGCTCTCTGGTTGGGCTTCAAACCAAACACAAGAAGTTATCCACCCCACATCCCACTCCCAACTACGTAATTGTTGACATGCAGATGAAGTAGTCTTCTAGATGAAGTAGTCCTGAAGATGCTTCAGGACATCCTCTCCTGGTGGGCAGGTCTGATTAAATCACAGCAGTGGGTGTAATTTGCAAACAGTAAGCATTGTAAGGTGGGCTTTTTAGGAGCTTGATTGTCTGCTTTCTGTTAAATAGATGGCTACTTAAAAGTTTGTAGTGCATTCTACTTGTATGATATGGACAAAATATTTCAAAGTATTTATTCTAACTTTTTATGTTAAACAGTTCTATAAATTTTTGGAAAGGGTGCATTTGCAAAAAACATGACACCTATTTAGATCTAAAGGAGTAAGAAATCTTGTTATGCCATTAATAAGAGCATGTTGCAGTTTTCATTCCTATTTCTAGATATTTTCCACATATGGTCCTTGTTTCCATTATGTGGGAACATAAAATAGTTAGCTACAGAATACTGAATGATATTACTTAAACTGTTTTCTCAGTTTTTCCTTTATGCTTTTTAGAAGTCATGTTTTATGAAACAAACAGAATATGAATGGCTGCATTCTTCCTGCCTTTGTAATGTGCCCTTGCTTCCCCTCTTAGTGCTGGTGATCACATAGCAAATATTTGTCTTCCATTATAGAGGACTTTAGAGCAGCAAATGTAGTGCTCATGAGTTTAAATTATAAGTACCTTTATAATCATAATCAAGTAGAATAGTTAAATGGGTGTACACAGGAAACAGGAGATCTGACTTGCTTAGACTTGAGCTGAGTGATGCAATATTTAAATGAAGATATTATAAATCAGGTTTAGCATTACTTCTATCTTGTATTCAATGAAGTGAACTTGCTTGTTCTTCTGCATGAGCTAATGACAAAGGCATCTATACAGCTTTTACAAAATAATTGCGTATTGCTAATTTACACATTGGTGGAGCATTGTAGCTAATGAGTTTTCTATCAAAGCCTGGCTTTATATCTCTAGATGTATTGCAGATTGTGGAGTGCAGTACCTTTTTACACAATCACAACAGTGAAAGAATATAAATGTGGCTTTGTTTCATCAATAAAATGTGAAAAATGTAATTGTAATATGCAAATTAAAATTTTGAAACAACAGCAAAGCATCTGACTGTGATGTTCTCTTAAATCAGAACAACTCTGAAGCAGGTTTCTTATAAAGTTTCTGAGTAATTTTTTATATTTTATTTTTTTTTCATCTTTACAGAAATTGACTTTTGTAAACTTGATAGCTTCTGTACTTCTTTTATAACTAGAAGGCATTCTGATTTTCACTTATGTAAGCACCCTGTTGCATGCGCTCTGACCAGGTCATCTCTCTGTGGGTAAGTGTGTTGGAGCCAGTTCCTCATTTGTGAGATCTCACTTGAGAGCCCTGTGCTGCCACCTGGAGAGGGAGACCCTAAAGGTGTTTTGGGTGTCCTGAAGGAGTGATTGGACCAGTTCACCCTGCAGATGAAGTTGTGTAAACTCTGGTAATTGCCGATTTCCACTTTATGACTCAGTAACTGGTCTAAGCCAAAACAGTGTTTCGACTGCTTCAGAAAGGGCTTGAAGATTTATTACTGCTATTGCATAGGGAATTATGAATATCTGTTTGTTGGCTGTAGTTGAGAAATACTACTTGACCAATGTAGGAATACAGATGCACTTGTAACATGATGGAGTAGGACTTGAATTTAATTAAGTGTTAAGTTGGGTCTACTTTCTTTTGTATTTAACAAACACTGCATATGAGCTTCTCTTCTAGAGGATATGTTTGGTGTATACAGAACACAATAAGAATTTAAATGTGAACATTTATGCAGTTTGGGTGTTTCCATATTGTTTGGTTCGTTAATTCATAGAATTAGTTGTGGATTTTCTTAAATCAGTAAAATCAATAGCTTCAGTATTTTGTGTGGTTGGTGGTTGTGTGATTTTTATTTTTATTTTTCTCTATAAATACATACTCCTCTCTCCCATAGATGTCTCTCCCCTCCCAAGCCTCCCCCACCAATCCTTGATTTGTGTGAAACCTTTAATAGAGTAAAAGGGCCTGGAGTAGAACTGCTCTGTGAAGTTTGGAGAGGGTTTTAATGAAAAGTTTCATTGTTATTTCATATTTACTAACCAAATCCTGCCAGAGTAAATTCTTGCCAAACTAGTTTTATGTATTTCTTGTCTGGTCTTGCTAAGGTACTGTTTTGTATCAAGATCTTGTCTGACAGGAAAAGCAACCAGAGCAATTCAGGCTATGGCACAACAAATAGGTGATGCAGGAAAAATTAAGACTATCTGAAACTTCTTAAGCAATATCGAGAAACTTTTAAAGGAACTAATTAGCAAAAGTGATGCACCTTATATAACAAAGCTATTTTTAATGTAGATTGTACATGCTGAAATAACACAGTAGTGCTTGAGGAGTGGGTGTTTCTACTATTGATTCTGTAATCGTGCATGTTTTCTTAACATTTGCCTTGGAGGTGGGAAATACTTGTGGTAGGAAGAAAAAAATAAGGATACAGGAATATTGAGTGGTAATTTCAGTTTGGGCGATGTTTGTTTTGATGGTTGTAATCAAGTCACTGAGCCAGTATTGCGGTTATTTGTTTTTAATGTTTCTGTTCTTCAGTAAGAAGATTAAGTGATGCAAACAAAAGTGAAGTGTGTGTGACATAGGAGGGATCAGACTGTAATAAAGGCTAAACTAGGTTTTCAATTTCTGATTTTCCAGTGAAGCCTGGCTTATGGTTCAATTCTGACTTCACTTTGAGATGGAGAAATTAGCAAAGGAAATCTGAATCAAGTCCTTAGACTTGATTCTTGGTGAGCAGGTGCTTCATAGCTCAGCAGTTTGGTTATGTTTTCTAAACCTGTGTCTTCCCCAGTTTTTCAGTGTCCAATGTAGATATGAGTGGTAGAGGAGATTTTTGTAATGGGCTGGAGGATTAGGAAGGAACGTCTTTCCTCTTAGTTTGAGAGCAGAGTTTACAAAGGCACCTCTTCAGCAGACTATCGTTTAGAATTTTTTTATTGAGGAACTTTAAATCATTCCTCGTGTACATAGAAAGCTCTTTTCAGCCCTGTCTGTAAGTCCTAGTGGAGTATTCAAACTTAACAAAAAAGTTTAGTATTTGCATTATGTACCATTTTACAGAATAAATTTCTGTATAATGTAGCTGTGTGTGCACCTCTGCATGCATGGCAGTGACAATAAGGTAGTACTATTTTTAATTATTCCTGAATTTTGACCTAAAAGAAAAGAGTGCTGAATTATGACCTGCAATGTGCTACAGCAGTACATTCTGTTTGGTGAAAAGCCATATCCCAGGAAAATCAGTTAATTGTATAATAAATACTTGCTTAGAAGAAATGCAAGCTAATGATATTTAATACTTGGAGAAATTAGAGAAAAAAATCTGTAGTTTGTGAAATGGCTACCCTAGTGACTGTAAAATGTAATTCTGAAATCTGATCATCTGATGATGATGATTTACAGCAGTATTTAAGGTGGATGTACCTGTAAAAAGAATGAAGTAAGTTTCATGGTTATCAAATTTCTTCAAAATCTTTGACATACCCATATATATCACATGCAAATAAACAGCATTCTAGCATATTAAAACCGAAATGAATCTCCCTTAATGTTCTTTCATGCAGCAATGCTGCTGAAGTATGTCCTGTCAAGATTTAAAAACACATAAGCATTTAGAAGGATTCTGGTGGCCCCATTACTTGTCCTGTACCATCATTTAAGAAATCAAATTATTTAAGGGTGGAGTGCTGGGGCTTTGTTTTGTTCTGTTTTGGTTTTTTGTTTAGTTTGTGGGTGGGATTTTTTGGTTTTGTTTTGTGGGTTTTTTGTTGATTTTTTTTTTTTTTTTTTTTTTTTTGACTTCTGGATACCAGTACCTGAAAACACTGCGATGGTAATTGCTAGTTTTAGGAAGTCAGGCACTTTGCAAGATGTTGCAAGTTGGAAAGACTTCACTGAAATTAGTGACTTTCTGCAGTAGTGCCTGCTCAGTGAAAAGCAAGGAAACTCTTTTACTGCTAGACAACCTGGGGCACTGCCACTGTTATGGGGGTGTATTTGAGAAGCAAGAAAAGATTATGTATCACATTCAGGTCATGTATTTACAGTGGAACTTTCTCCTGTTAGAAAACATGCCTTTTAAGAATAGCACGTTGAGTACCAAACAGCACTTAGGTCATGTAGTGATATGTAGAAGACACTTTGTGGAGACAGCTTTATTCCTTATAGTTTCCTTTTGTATCAAAAGTAATAATGAAGACTATAAAGCCAGTCTTCCCAGTTGCTGGTAGACATATTGTGTATACAAAAACACGTACACATATATATGCATATATATACACATATATATACATGGCTGTATGTGTGCTTATATGTATCTTTTTTAAATTAAAATGTGGAAGGTGTTCTTTGTATAAGGTTTAGATACCCATCTACCAACTGTACCAAAGCACAGGTAGAAATCCCCTTGATATAATTTAAATATAGGGGTTTACCCTTTTATAGCTGTCCTATAAACACTTCTGCACACTTTACAGCTGTTCTGTAGTGTTTTGTGCCTGTTGACCACTGTCTGAGATACTTTATTTTGAGGATAATGTATTTTCCTTTTACATAGTGCATATATTCAGTAACACTGGTAATGCTCTTCCCCCACTTGTCAGTGGTGGAACTAGGACTCATGTAGAGCTGATAAAAGCGGGAAGGGTATGTATCTAATCTCGGGCAGTTTAAAAAAAACAAACCCTTTGGCTTTATATATCAATTTACATTTATTTACAGGAATATGACCTAAATGGCTGTTTTCATGTCAAGCATTTGTAGGACTGTGATGTTAACTATTTGGTGGAATAACTTTTTTTTATGTTGGTATGTGATACCTGATACTATTTTCTTTTCCTTTTACGCAGGATCCAAACTACTGGATACAAGTACATCGACTGGAGCATGGGGATGGTGGGATCTTAGATCTCGATGACATTCTTTGTGATGTAGCCGATGACAAAGACCGTGTAAGTACACATAGCTGTGAAAGCAGCTCAGTGCACTCCACATAGGCATATCAATGTTCTGTGTTTCCTGCATGTGCCCAAAAGTGGGAGCCAATACAGAGGTCTTTTTTTTTAATACAGTTTCCTTGACAAATGTGAGAAATCTGTTGCTGTTATGTTTTTTTTTCAAATGTACAGGAAATCTTTTATTGAAATCATGGGTTTTCCATCCTTTCTGGTTCTTTAAAAGTTCAAAAAAGAAAAGGAGGCTGCAAGAATAGACAAACCTCATATGGTGAAACAATAATGTAAAAAAAATGAACCTGTAAGTTAAGATTTTAGCTTGATGTTGCCAGTTGAATATGAGCAAAAACCCCATGCTCTTTCTAAACTGCATAGGGTTGGTGGATTGTTTTTCAAAAAACTTACTGGGACAAACTGCTAGTTACAAAGAACTTGAGAAAATAATTACACACTGCTCTATCTTGAGTATGCTTACTATTTTTTTAAAGTAGAGATTTAGTTCGCAGTCAGCTTAGACGTTTTTGGTTACTGGCTGTTTGAGGTTACAGGTACTTCTGTCTTTGAATTCCATATTGAAAAAAGGGGAGGTAAGAAACACTGTGGCAAACTGCAAAGACCTGTATAGAAGACATTTTTCTCTGCAGAGCTGCATGTGTTTGCTGAAGCTCTTGAGAGCCTTCAAGCTTGATACAGACTTCAGCCTGGAAATGTGTTTCAGGACCCTGCTCCTTCACAGACAGAAATCTTAATTGCTTCTGTTGGAAGCAACAGGCTCTCTGAAGGCTCCTTGAAAACTGTCCAAACGATGACTCTTAGGCTAATTTTTCAGAAATAAATACTTTGCCTGCAGTTATTTCCTGTGACAAAATTTAATTGACATGGTTATTTCAATCAGGACTTTATAAAGAAAAATTACGTGAGGAGTCTTGGGACATGGGGGAGACTCCTTGCTGTCTGAAATGTTGGGATTACTCAAGCAGTATAGGGTAACAGTGCTGAGTTTAGAGGAATTTCTTCCATAAAAATAGTGCCTGGCTAAGATTTCACAGAATGCTAATTAAAACCTGTAGTTAGTTATCTCAAATTGAAGTGCTCAGCTGTGTGATTAGTTTAACTTTTGCTTACAGGCCTCAAGGAAGGTGGTGCAAGTTGTCACTATGTGTGTATATATACACACATATACATATGTGTGTATGTGAGTGTATATATATATATATTAATATATATATTTAACTTATTTAAATCATGCAGTTAGCTCTTCATGTGCTCCTCCGTTCAGAAGGAGAAGTTTGAATTCTGGTGACTTCAAGACCTCATTCTTTGGCTGTTTCCTTGCTGCCTTCAAGTGCGGTAATTCCTCAGAGTGAAACTCCGTGGGTGTTTTTATGTGCGTGACTAATAGGTGAAAAACTCTGACTGCAACTGAAACAGGCTAAGTCATTATTACAATATTGTTTTTGTGTATAGATGGACAAGATACCTAGTAATTAGTAGTATTTATTTCTGCATTTACCAAGCACATATCCTCTGATTCTGCGAATCCAGCATGTCTCTACTGATAGCGTTTAGCAGTTTAATTTCCTTTTTTTAAGGGACCTTGTAGCATTGATTAGGAAGGTGCAATATAAACATGCACTGTGCTATGCTCATTTATATCCTTTAATCATTATCACTTGACCTTCACGTTTGATTCTTTTAAAGCATTGCAGTCATTAGTCATTGTTTTTCAGTTTCTTGTCTTATATTTTACAGCTGACCTTCCTGCTTCCCTTTAGTTTTGGATTGCTAGCTTTGCATTTGATGCTTCCTTCTTTGCAAGTGTATCAACTCGTTTTGTGTTAGCAGAATCTGATATAGGTCTCATTAATGCATTGTTCTGAATATATCTCCAGTTAGTGATATTTTGTACATATACATGGAAGCATATCTTGTTAAAAAGCATTTAACAGATATTGTCTAAGCATTTAGTTAATTATTACTGAGGTCTGTAGGATTAGTTACGCTTAAAATTAAACATTAGCTTATATATATATATCTTTTTTTTTTACTTGTGGCAAAAATATCTAGGATATTGCAAAACTCTTTAGATGTAGGGATCATTCCCATAGTGATAAATGTAGCTTTTGTCTTTTTTTTTATGTTGCTTTTATGCCATAATTGTACAGTGTAATATAAGCGCAATAAGGAATGCAAAACAGCTAAGGACGAGCTTGTCCTCTTGATGAATTTATTGCGCTGTATAGTCAACTATCTTAGTAAAAATAAAACTTTCAGTAACGTAAAGAATATATTTACTCCTATTCTACTGTCTCCATGGAGAAAATGTTCTCTACTATAACAAATACAAAGACCCTTGGAGACAGCAGCTGTTCTGAGTGGAATAAGAGAAGTATCTTTAGTGTCCTTCACATTAAAATGCAGCATGGTAGGGTGACTCCATTTAGCTTGTTCTGTCCCTATATTTTGGTATTCTCTTTGTCACTTACTAAACCAGAACGAATGAGTAAGGGTTAACCATCTGCTCTCTGGAATAATTTGTGATGTTCAGCGTTGTTCCCCCTTAAAAAAAGGAAAAAAAGGTGAAACAAACTACATGGAAGAAAAGATTTTGCCAAGCTATTTGTTCCTTTCTGAAACACCTTTTCTTATATCCTTTAACATAATTCATTGAGAAAGTGCATAATACTTATGTATTATGTTCTAACTTAGCTGGCATGCAACTTCAACATTCATATTACAGAATATTGCTACACATGAAGCTGCTGCTGAGAACTTGGTTAGTATAATTAATAGTAGTAACACTATTAAAACAAAAAGTAATAAATGCTTATTTGGATAGTTTTTTTGGTGGAAATCTCCTTTGTGATTGTTTGATTGAAGTGCAAATTTTGTCCAGGTTTTATTATGGAAAGATAGTTCTCAATGGGACTATATCAGTGTTTTTTTTTTTTATATTTATCTTTCTGTATACATGAATACAAGTGGGTTGTCTTGCTTTTGTTGTTTTTGAAAAGTATTTGGCTACAAAAAACAAGAGTCTTCTTTCAACTACTGGCATCCATTCCAGTCCTAAGTATGAGCATGTTTGGTACTGTTTGAGGAAACTTATAAAAAACTTGGGCAGATGAATAGCAAGTATCTCTTTTCCAGAAATAAAGAAGTTGCACTTTCAAACTTGCTTTTAGTCAACTGCATAACCTATTTTCATTATTTTAAAAGTGTGCGTTTCTTGTGCATTCCATAATTAGAACGCTATTTTCAAGATAGGTTAACAAACTGTTTTGCTTGGATTCCTGTTACTTGTGACACTTCTATTTAATGTCTCTCAGAAAACATATGTCAACTTGACAAGTTTCCAGCTTGATGACAACATAGTTGATGACCTCAGTTCAATTCTTAGTAAGCAGACATTCTCAACAGCAAAAAACACCCCAAAGAAAAGATGAATAAAGCCCATGCCAGCCATCCTTAACCATGGTTTCTCTTGGCAGGCTGAGGCACTCAGACACTTCAGTGATCCTCATACTTTGGGTGTAATATGAAAGTACTTGTTCAGGGATCTTGCAGGCCGTTGTTTATCCATGGGAAAAAAATATTCAGGAAATTGATGTATAATCTTCCATTTTAGAAGTACCTATATGAATATAACCTGCTCCCAGTTGAATTCTCACTGAAATAGTCACTTGTATTTTGTACAATTTAAAAAAAAATATTTCATGTGTGCTATGTGTATATATATATATATATATATAGGAAATATATATATATTTTTCCTGCATAATAATGCTCAGGCTGCTGTTCAGAGGAAAGCTTTGGAAATCAAAATGTATTTTGTGTAGCTACAGTTCTGAAAAATAAGAAGCTTTTCTTCCTCAGAGAAAAAGGCTCTGCCAAAAACAGCCACTGGTTTTGGTGAGCAGCTGGATGAATAGAGATAGTTTGAAACAACGTAGGGTATGAACCTGATGTCACTCATAAATTCATTTACCTGAGCATAGGTTTTTGGTAGCTTGGAGATTAGCAGTCTGTAAATGTTAAAGTATTGGCGCTTGCCATTTCCTTCATCACTGTCCTAATAAATGCAGCACTCTAGTTCTCAAAAATAACCGCTGTATTTTGGTATATGCTTAGACTTAGAGCGTGGATTTATTTCTCTAAACTAAGGAATGGCTTTCTTTACTTGATTTGCCATTTTCAAATACTTGGTCAGCATTTCACTCTGCGTAATTCATAGTTACACCCACTGAATGCCGAAATGAAAAATAGAGGAGTATGGTTTGATATTGTCTGGAGTGAAGTTTCATGCTTACCACAGTGTTTGTGTGCCTGGTATTAGTATCTGGCTGAGGTCACTGTAAGTTCAACTCAGTGTTGGTGCATACTGCTGATTAGATATACTTTGCACCTCCCAGAAAGACACAAGAAGAAGTATACTGTTTTGAGTGGAGTAGTGTTGGTGACAATGGGATGGAGATTAATTTCATAGATTTGTGCTGAAACGGGAGTTTGTAAACATTCATGATCTAGAGTTAACTAAAGTAATTAAATTGCTGCTGAAAGTCAGTGAGGTCAACTGCACTTCATTTGCATCTGCTTTTAGAGACCTATAGAGATTCTGTAAATATTATTATCAGTTTAGTCCCTGCTTGCTTCTAGTGTGATGTGAGAAAGTCTTTGAGCACCTTCATCACATAACAAGAAGGGATATTAGGAGCTTTTCCCAGTGTAGTGGAACGGAAATGAACTTTTGGTTTCTCTGTTAAACAGATGGTCAATTCTAAATAATACTGTTGTTTTGTTTACTTCCTCTTGGAAAGCACTGTTGAATTACAGAGGCATGTGATACACAAAATGTGGGTTTGGAAAAGATGACTATATTTTGTTTGTAACAAATATTGACTTGAAACAAGCACAAAAATACATCTATTTTGAGCAAATGCATTATGACGTTAAGGTTAAAGGTTAGCTAGGGACTGGAGAACAGTGATTAAAAAATTGTGCTGCTGTTGATTTTTGTTCTGTCACTCTCTCCAAAACGATAAAGAGCTTTTGAACTTGATGAAAGTTGCACAGATAAACTTGTGTTATCTTTAGATTGCCATCAGCACATAATCAGAAGAAGTAGTGTTTGTTCTAAATTTAGGTGTCTCTCTGCCTCATTTAAGCAAACTTAGAGCTGAATTTACATTTGAATTCCCTTTGACTGTGCAGGTTAAGAATTTAACCCTAAAACCATGAACAGAGAAGAATAACTTTTTATTTTACTTCTAGAGTTTGTTTCTATCATTAGCAGATTAAAACCCTGAAGTGAATGAAAGAACATCTAGGTCCAGTCCAGCAAATCTGACAGGAAAACCTAAAAATGCCAAAACACTACTCAGAACGATTCTTAGTATTTATTGTACCATGCCCTTCTTTCTTTTCACTCAAACCCTTTCTATCAAATTAGATTTTAACTACTGCCATTATTATCAGTGCCACAGTGCAGCTTCTCTCATTCTGTGATTGCCTTCCCTTCATCCCAGGAAAACAGGATGACCTTGAACAGTTTGTTGTTACTCATAAGTGACTTGGCAAAACACATTTTGAGCATAAGGCATTCTTTTCTTGTAACAGCTTAAAATAACTGAGCCACTGAGCTTGGGAAAGTATCGATACTAGGAAAGACCCCTTACTATAACAGCTCCATGATGATTTCCTCTTAAAAAAAATCAGAAACTTCAGTTTTTGAACAATGAGCTCTTGATGTCATCCAATATTCTGCAGGTTTTTATTTTAATTATGTTTTTAGAGATTGGCAATTGATATTACTTAAAGTTATGACAAGTAAAACGGAATGTCGCTGTTTTAACCAGGTTTTCTTACATTAACACCGACTCATTGTTATTGTATTTGCCACATGATTTTTAGATCCCTCTTGTTGATGGTTTTAAAGTAGAAAATAAAAGTTTTTAGGTAGACGTTATTCCCAGTTGCTATTTAATGAAGACATATTTGGGAATAACATACTCTATATATAAATGCTATCTTCTGTCAAAAAATGGAATTAAAATTCTTGTAGTATTTCTAAGAAATAAATTCTTACTTCATAATATTTATGGAGGAGACTAAGGGCCCTGTAAGTGGGGAAACACTGGGCATAATATATTAGTATTGAAACATGCATTTTCCAGTCATTAAGAGATACTAGGTTTTTATTTTCATCTCTTTCAAGCGCTGTTCTCCAAATTATGAATCTCATAATCATTTACTTCTTGTAGCTCTGTGAAGACAGAATGTCCATTCATGATTTGTTGTTTCCTTTGGCGATAAGCTTCCATATCCCAGTTCCTTTCCTGTATTACTGAAATTACTATATTATTGTACCAGTAAACTAAGAATTCTCAGGTAGGAGAGAAGTGATATTTGTAAATTTGTAAATTTATTTGTCAGTTAGGAGAACTGAAGAGCTGCAGGTCTATCTGATTTCTGAAAATTGAATAATTTGGTAAAATCTATTTTCTGAGGAATACCAGGCCCATGCGTGAATATGATATACTGAGAAAGATCATGACAGCATTGTGAAGAAAGTCATGCCTCACAAACCTGCCTATATTCTTACCAGAAAGACTGACCTAAGCAACAGTGACTGGGGTTAGCACAGTCAAAAAGTCCACAAACTTGCCATGGGATGAAAGAAAAGATGTTACAGATATGTAACTGATTGGAAAATGGAAAGCAGTGTGTGTATTCATTTGCAATTGTTCTGAGAAAATGGAAAGGGAATTTGAATAATGGAGTGACAAATTCCATTATAGTGTGTGAAACTGAATGTTGATGGTAAAAATGCTGATTACAAAAGGCTGCAGAAGCATCCTGTGATACAGGGGGACTAGGCAATTACATGATGGATGAAAGATCATTTTGGCAAATGTGATTTGCTGTCAGAGGGAGGCTCTCTCAACTGAATGCACAAATAATGAGTTCTGAGCTAGCTATTACATTTGGGAAAATGTTTATGGTTTTGTAATAGACCTCTGGAAACATTGGATTACACTGCAAGGTACAGCTCTGTGAGAGATAATAAGATCTAAGGCGGCTTCCAATAGCTTGTCTTTGTGTCTGCCTCTCCACCCTGTTGTCATCCCCGTCCTGCTCTTACTTCATGCAGGCTGGGCACTCTTTGAACTCTTCGTAGCAGATTTGTTTACCTAAATGGCAGAAGGCTTCTTGCAAAAATAACTGAGTATTTCTCTGCTATTTCATGAGCATCGTCAGTTTACTGAAAGATCTGGCAAGCTGAGGAGGAAGGGGAGACTTCGCTGCTGGGAGTGGTTGAGGAAGGAAGGGAATGGTTGAGTTGTGAAGGAAGAAGAGGGAAGGTGGCAACACGAATGGGCTGAGACCTTCCTTCTCAGGGCAGCAGGCTGCCGATGGCCATGTAGCTACTCGAGTGGTGCCTTGGGTAAAGCAAGGGGTAGAGAAGGGAGTGGGGGGTAATGGGATCTTGCTGCTGTTCATGTTGTTGGTTAGCCCTCCACTTCCTCCAGCCACAAACCAAGCAATCGAAAAAGATTTTAAAAAGCAAAAGCCAACATTGATTGCATGTGTAGATTAAAGGCTTCTCTTCCAGCAGTGTATAAATGGGCCAGGACTCTCAGTCTTGAAAAAAGGATGGAATAAGCAAACTGTACATGACTGTAAAATCAGAGGTGACATTGTGTCTTTTTCAGTGCAGAATCAGGGGCGATGAATTAAATGTCAGTTTTCATTAGCAAAGTAAATGAAAATAAGTATGTTTTTAATGTAAAATACTACCTTTTACTTTCAAAATTAATTCGTTCAGTGCCACAGATTCTTATATTTAAGGGAACTGTGAATAAATATAATCCTTTTTCTGTATCTTTAAAGATTTTACAGACTTCTGTCCTTTTCACTTTTCTTTCTAATTAACTCTCTCTGATTTAGAAGTCCTTTCATTAACTGATCATTCTTGTTACATTTCTTGCACCTGCTTTAGGTCTAATGAACCAGGATTGTGCCTGGTATTTGATACAAGGTCAGCTGCATTTTAATGTATGGATTTTTTCTGTTTGTTTGTTTTTAAAGTTTATCTGTGCCTTTCTCAGTGCTAATTGCTTTTTTCTTTTTGTGCAAACAAGCATGATTAGAATATAAGAGTAGCTATCTGCAAAAGGTTTTCAAACTTTTCTTGACCTTAGTTTTTCTGATATATCAGAATACCTGTTATTGAATCAAATGCTGCAGATGCTTTGCTTCAAAAGAAGCTTTTTAGCATGTATATTTTTCTAGAGAGATATCTTTGTTTAAAAGCATGTATAATGCTGAATTGTCTGCTTATTTTTACTCTTCAAAAAGGTGATGCTTGTAAATCATAGGTAATTTAAGACGGGTCTCTATTTGCGAGAAAGAGTCTCTTTAAACTTCGGTGAAAACTGCAGAGAGTGGTGAAATGATGATGGTCTCACAGTGTCTAATATTAGTAACACTGAAGGTCAGTATGTGGCTATGGATAATGACTACTACAGTATTATAAACCCATCACAATTAAGAGATACTTTGTCCTAGAAATATTTAATAATAGATTTTTTCCATGCCCTGTAAAAATTACAGATTCGCTGTGTAGATGTAGATAACATGAAGCAGTGCTGTCTAATTCTTCATAGTGTAAATTTCCATAGAGAATATAGAAGTAGGCCATTATGGCTAATAAGTATATGCTATTCTGATAGCTTTTCATTAGTGTTAGCAATATCACTTTGTCCTAGAGCTATATTCTTCATCCTAGAACAAAGGAAGAAATAGCAAAAAATGTTGGCTACAGGAACTCATTAAGCACTACCCTCTTACTCCTTGATATCGGCAGGTCTTGAAAGAAATGCTGCTCCGACTTTACAGATATTTCCTAACAGAGGTGGTGAGACTCGTATGCAAGAGGACTGACCCATATTAAGGCTTAATTGTAGTAATGGATAATCCTGCAGTATAAATTATTCACAGTTGTTTGGTATGTGAAGTAGTGTCATGAATAGAGTAAGGAAAAGTTTCTGGAAAAGACCCTGGATAATGGCATAAGTTTGTCAAGAGATAGTTTTCTTTCTTGTGTTTTAATGCAGGTTTAAAACTGACAATGTTAAGTTTGCAGGCACATTCTCATCTGCACAGCTTTGTGCTTTGAATATGTTTTGCTTAATGGAAATCAATAGCAGCAAGTCTTGGGGCTCTACACCCTTGTAGTGTTCCTTGACTAATATGTTATGCAAGGGAAACATTCCTACCTAAACACAGTCCTGGTACAGAAGTTGCAGTCTCAGCTGTCTGATAAGATTCCCACACTTCACTAGGATGAGAATTCATTAGTGCTACCCTCTTATCCGTTGATACCAAAAGGTTTTAGGAGAGTGCCGTAACTTCATAATTACTTCCTAGGAAGGATGGTAAAACTCGTATGTAGGCTCGATGTTAGTTCCAGTTGGCTTAGTAGTTAAAGTACCTCTTAAGTTTGTAGCGTAGTGCTTCTGACAAAGAGAGAAAAGGGAATATTTGAATTAGGTTAAAACAAGGCTTCTAATGAATGGGGCCGCTATCTCATGCTAAAGGTTTTTTTCAGCAACTGCCTTGGATCCAAACAGAAGAAAATAATGCTGTCTTTTTGGGGGAGCTCTCACCAGTTTAACTTTTGAGATACCTTCTTAGCTGTAGCTCAGAAAGGAAGGAGTTAAGAAGATGCTTTGAACCCAAACTCTTCTGCTTCATCCCCACACCCTGTTGGTGTATGTCCACACCCTCTTGGTGTGCAGGGAGCTACCTTCTGTTCACCTTTAGCGTGCTCAGCAGGATAGTCACTACATTTTTCAGATTAGCATCACTGCTGAAGCCTGTTTGAGTTTATACAGCAAGAAGGAGATCTGCCTGCTCTTCAGTGTCATACAGCATTGCAGGACCATTGGCTTTTTTCATCTGTACAACTGGTTGGAAGAACTGAAGTTGTTCTTAGGTGGGCTCCCTTCCTTGTAGGTTGTTCCACTTCTCATAGGATTGAAGATTCTTCTCTGTATGCTTGGTGGAGGCTTGATGATACTGAGTTTTTATTTTCTTGGGACACTGTTTGCTTGAAGGTAGCCATACTTTGGTGGATGAAATGGCAGACACACCTAAGAGGAAAATTACAAAGAAGTCGTCGTCCTTTTCATACGATCGCCGGAGAGATTCGGTCAAAGTTAGGAGACAGTCCAAGTCTCTGAGCTTCAAATCAGCTACACTGGCTGCTCAAAAGAGGCAGGCACAGAAAAAGCAGGTTTGTATTTGGACATTCCTCATAAAAATATCCTTACTTCCTAAATTCTTAAGAAGAGTATAAAACTTGCTTAATGTTGTTAATACTCAGGTTGATATGAAGTGGAAACCAATATGTTGATTCGGAATCTGTATGTGAGTACGTGTGTGTATAGATACAAGCTTGTGTGTAAGTAAAACTAGATTTTTTTGCCATAACATTTTTTAAGATCTAGCTAAATGTGGGGTGTTAATTTTATTGCAAGAAAAGTCTGCATTGTTTCTGCTTTTAAGCCTTGTTTTGTTTCTGTTTCGTCTCAAGGAGTTGCTCCTATAATGTAACACATGCCCTGCGAGCTTTTGGTAGTGTGTTGTCTGTTGTGCTGACAAACACATGATGAAAAACAGGATGGGTACTGAAACTTTTGAAATTATTATTCAGATTACAACTCTTTTGCTGCTCTTCACTATTATTATTATTATTTTTAATGTTGAAATGTACCAGACTGAGAGCTTTAGGGAGTGAAATATTTTATTTATTCCAGAACAGGTAATGCAAGTCAGCAGCAGCACCTGTTCTGGTGGGACCAGTTCTTAGGGTTAGAGGGCAACTTAATGCCTTGGCAGTGCAGCACTGCCGTAGTAAAAGACTTTTTCATACACAGGTCTTTATCGTTTGTAGTTGGGATCTAATTAAATGAAATTTCTCCAAAAAAGATGTAATGTGCATGGTAGTAAATGGAATAAACACAGTGAGTCAGTTCATAAAACGTCTTTGTAGACTGATCTCCAATTTAATCTAATATGAAAGGAGCATAGGATTATTATCAGCCGTCTCTCGCTCTGCAGTTGGGTGCACAGGGTGCCTTTTTGAAGGGTTTAAAGGAAATTCCCAGGGAATTTTTAATTAGCATTGTAGAACATAAAGTATTTTAATACCTTGCAAATGCTTTAAAATAGATTAGATTAAAATATTAAATATTATATATAATAATATATAATAATATATCAAATATAACATATATAATAATGTGATAATAATATAATATATAAAATAATATATATTATATATTAATATGAAATATTAAAGTATTTCAGCAAATGCTTTAAAATAGATTAAATTTTCATTAGCAGTATAAGTGAGTTTTTCACTAGCAAGTAGTTTTCAGGCCCTGACTGCCGCATCTGCTCATAAATGTTGTGAGCAGTATATCTGTTCATATTTAAAAGAATAAGTATAAACTTTAGTGTTAGCTTAAAAACACGATGAATTTGTTGTGTGGCTTTATATTTGTTTTTATCATTATTTCTGTTGTTCCTGAAAGTGTAATGTGTGTTTAAATAGCAAACTATTGACAAGTAGGATACTAGGATATTCCAGCTTTATTGTGTTTCTGTAGTGTTAATTGTGGTCATAGCTGAATCCCCTTTGATGTTGAAGGGGCTGGAAACTCCTGGAATTGATTTACCAGAAGTTTTAAATGGGGAAATATTTGAAGAAATCAGGAACACTTTTAAAAGGGCACCAAGCTCTGACTATCCCCCCCATTATCAGAAGTAAAAATCAAAAATCCAAATTTTACAAAGAAGTAAAGTACTAAATGACTATCAGGAGAACTCATGTTCATTAGATCTTTTGGGAAAATAGAAAGACTACTCAAATTAACCTAATAATTTCATTTGTAGGTGCAGATTAGTGAGTACCCATGTGTTTCAATTTTCCCAGAATTTAAGGTTCTTGAGATTTCTCTTTTGGATAGCTGCCATGGTTACTGTGTGACCTCTAGTGGTTAGTGAAAAACATGCTCAATTACCAAAGTCAAGCTGATGCTTAAACAAATCCTAAATGTGCGTTCTTGTTGATTTAATTATTTAATCCTAAAAATTATTTTTTTTTGAAAGGAAAAAGAACCCCAAAACATCTGCTTCAACTCAATCTTTATGGTGTTACTTCCAGAAAAAGTGTCTTTCTAAAACCACTGTTCACATGGGTGTGTTTCTGAATTGGAGTACTCGTAGATGCAGAATTGTAGGAGTAGCTTTAAGAGACTTCTACTACTTCAGCTTGGTTACAGTATGTTAGTGACTGAAACAGCTGAAATGAAGCCCTCTAGACAAAGCCCTGTTTTGATCGACATGCATATTAGAGCTGAAGAAAGACTTTTCTGCCTCAAGAATGTTTTTTTTCTCTCTTGAAATGCTCCAATGAACTGTAAAAAAAATATATTTTCTCCTACACGCTTAGTCTTGTTTTAATCTTTAGATCATTACAGTTGAGACAAAATCGTCCTTACTTCCTCCCTGCTTCTCCTTGCCCTGCAACGGCATCTACATGAGCATTGAAAATGCTGTTGAACACAAAGCACAACTGCTTTTGTTACTGTCAGACTTTTAAAATACCGAAGAAAATTACAGGTTTGCATTTACCAGAATCTGACCAGTTTTCAGCCAGCCAGACCTAACTGCTCAGTACAGTGTAACTTCTGTGATTATGCAGGCTGGTTCCAGGCCTGAGTTACTGACTGAGCCGTAATAGTTCAATTACTGCAGCAGGAGAAATATTACTTAAAAATGCCTTTTTTTGTTGCTTGAGTCTCTCCTTCTTTCTTCTTTTCTTCTTTCTTTTTTATTATTTTAAATATTTTTCTATTGAATGTTTGACATCTGAGAGTATTTAAAACTATGCTTTGGTGTTTGTTGTTATAAAAGACAATAGTAGACTTTGCTGCTCACAATATATGCAGTTGTACTTGGGTAGTTCCCTGGAGGAATAAGACTCTGCCTCTGCTTATACAGGCAGGCAAGCCAAATTTAGTTTCTTAAATATTTTGGTAGATAGATATCAAAGTCTGTTAAAATCATAATAGTCTACACAATCCTTTTCTACTTCCTTGGCCTTTGTATTGTTGAAATCCCTTTCTTGCAAAGTGTGATTTCTTTTTTCTTTTCTGTGGTAAAATTCCCATTTTGATCTTTTCTTCATAAAAAAATTAAGATTCTTAAATCACTGGTAAAATATTAATGAAAATCTGAGAATATTTTAAAAGGACATTTGTCACAGTTTCTGAATGACAATGCTATGGCTGTGTTTAAAGCAAATTGCTGTAATTTTTTTATTTTTCTTTTTTATTTTTTTTAGCTAATTATTAGAAATTGATAATCCTAAAGGTTCAAACCCAACAATGACAAATATCCCATCTAATATAAAAATGAACATCTTTCAAGGTAATCTTCCCATCAAGCTATTTATTACTACAGATCACTTTTTTTATTCTGTTGATTTCTCTAGACCAGTCTGTTCTGAGGCAGAAAATCTGGTGGTAATTACTTTCACTGGCTGGTGATATTGTCATATTCATTGATCTGGATGGAAAACCACATTACAGAAATATGTAGGTGGTAACTTCTCAGGTGTATGAGTGTTATGCAACACAATCTATGAAATGTTTGATAGTTTTGGGAGAAGATGCTTCTTTTTATGTTTTGAATGAAGAACAAGTTCAGTTACATGAAGTAATACCTATAAATAAGTTTTAAAAAAATATGAGATCAAGATCCTGATGTGCAGAGGAACGTAAAAAAGAGATCCAGTGCTATTTTTAGCTGTTCTGTGAGAGCCTCTCAAGTCTTATTTCTCTCTTGTCATCACCAGCTGACTGATTACCGTGACATGGGCTGGGGCCTCAGTGGATGAATTAAATTCTGAATCTGTTTTCCTGATAACTTACTTATGTTTTGGATACAAAATTTTGGAACTTGGCAGGGTTTCAGGCTTATTATACAAGAGTATAAAGAGCTTGCACAGACTGCAGATTTGTGGTTTCTTTCCATCTATTCATATTTTTGTCCATGGAGTGCTATAGAATTTAACTGAATAACTTTATATATATATATATATATATATATATATATATATATTTTTTTTAGTCTTTCTTTCTTTTCTTTTAAACTCTGTAATTCCGGAACTGTGTGGGATGCACCTTCCGCTATCCCAGATGCGGAACAATGCGTACAAAGAGGGTGTTGTTAGAAAACCTCCAAATCCCTGTGTTTAAATATGGCTCAGCTAATAGGAGTACTCCAGATCCCTTGTTATGAGCATGTGGTGGAAGCTCAGATGAAGCAGACAAAAGCCTGGAAGTTATACTTTCTGCTTTCTTGTTAGAAGGAAACACTGGGTGGAAAAATATCACCAGGAAGGCTGGAGAAATTAGAAAATGGATTGCTCCAAGAGAGCAATGGCTTGTCACATTAAACTCTGTGGTAAGGAACATACATTAGATATGCCAGGTGCAGTGCTACTGGTCTGTGACAGTTCTGGTGAGCAAAAACCATAGTACCAATGCTACCAAACCAGTTTATTTGTAATCTATGAAGATACCTAAGTAGAAAAGAAAAATTAGGGACAAGAGGAATCTCAAATAATTAATTTTCGGACATTACTTTTGAAAACCAGGGTCTCTGATTGTTTTTCTTCCTTTTGCAAGGCCTTGTTTTGGGAATCTTGAATGTTCTCTCTGAGTAGAAAACCTTTGAGTGCAAGCTTTCAGGATTTCTTGTGAAAATCTGATCCTGTTTCTTTTAAAATTAAACCAGACAAGCATGACAGGAGAAAAAGCATGTGATGTATGTAACAGAGAATTGGGAGATAGGGGCATGCAAGTTTGTCTAGAAGAAACTTGTCCTGTCAAAACTCATGCACTTCAGAGCATACCCAGCAGTTAACTGCGATAGTTAGCTGTTACTAAAACTGTGATTGTAGCAAGATGAGGTGGGTTGTGGTGAGTGAAATAGTACCACCTTGAGTTAAACACACAGTAAAATCAGAGTGGTGCGTTAGTGAGAGGCTTGGCCATCGTGAACCTTGAGTTCCTGCTTTTCTTCTCTTACTGAGGCTTATTGTAGAGATTGTGGTAGATATGCGCATCAGAGTGCTTCCTACAGCAGTATAAATCACCATGCCTTGGTGGTGTTTGCTATGATGGTTTGGCTAATAACCTCCTCTGTGCTGATTTCTAGTGCACTGAGACAGAAGTTGCCCTGTCTGAGAGTCAGAGAGTCCCTTCCCTTGGCGTCTTTTCCTGGCAGTTAATATGGCATCATGTATGGCCATACCATCTCAGGAAATATATTGTTGTGGTGCTGAAATAACAGCACGTTGCCAGGAGCTTTTCAAATTTAGTTGGTGATTTCTTTAATGCAAACATAATACTAGGCTTTATTTTGACAATTTAACAAGTTCATCTGACCCAAATTGAGCAGTTATTTTTAATTCTGCCTGAGTAATTGTTACAGCTCATGTAAGAGCTAACATGAATAAGCACACTTTCGGATTCCTAAACGTGTGTCTCTGTGATGGATTTTAGCTCATCTAAGGCCATGGTACTGTGAAGGAGGGTGGCCTCATGCTCTTCTGGGTCATGGCTGTGCTTCCCACCTCTCGCTTGTGCCAGCACTACTAATTGTTGGCTGTTCTGAGCTAATGTGCTGATTGGTGTGGAAACTAACCCTGCCACTAAAAAAGGAGGTCTGCTGTGAGGAGCAGTCTGGAGGCCAGGACCAGATTTGCTGTTACATGAGCTGTAGATGTTATGGCAGAGCATTAGTCTCCCTCAGCAAAGCTGAGTGGTAATGGCCTTCAGGGGTCCAGCCTTACCTGCTGATGGAGAACAGCAGCACCCAGTGCAGAGCAGGAAAGAGGTGCAAATGAAGGCAGGTCCTTGGTCTTGCTTTTACCCACAAAGAGCTGACGGTGACCCACAAAAGACTGGGTTAAGTTTGACCACATGCAGTGTGCTGAGCTGATAGGTTCTGAGTACATTCACCAAACTTCTTACAGCTGGAAATACCCACTCTGCCTTGGTTGATGCTTTCGATCTGCTGTTAAAATGTAGGCATGCACCAAAAGAGTGAGAAACCTTACAATCACAGAATTGCAGAATGATTAATGCTGGAAGGGACCTCTGAAATTGCCTAGTCCAATCCCTGCTCTAAACAGGACCAGTTTGTGCAGGGCCAATGCAATCTGCATCTGAGCATCTCCATGGATGGAGATTGTGCAGCCTGTCTGGGCTGCCAGGATGAAAAAAGTGTTTCCAAAGCCTAATCTGAATTCCCAGTGTTGCAAGTAGTATCCATGTTGCTATTCCTCCCACTACTAGTCCCCTCCCAGAAGATCCCAGATATGTTTTCTCTCTGCCTTTCCATTAGGCCATAGAAGACAACAAGAAGCTTCTCTTTCATCCTTCCCTTAAAACCGAACAAGCCCAGCTCTCCTGATGTTTCTTTGTATATACCCTGTTTTCCACTCTCCACTATGCTGGAGGCTGTTGCTGGACATGCCAGCTACACTCATGCTGTCACAACCCAGTCTGTAGGCAGCTGCCTTCACGATGAGGGCACATTCCTGAATCACTTTCCAAGTGCTGTCCAGGAGGATCTGCTCATCCTTTTCTACAAACCAGCTCAGTGCCTAGCTGGCACCCAACCATTGCTGCTGCACATTGATGATTCATTTAAAATTCTTGGTGGCATTCCATGATTAACAAGGAAGCAACATGCTTTTCTTTATAAAATCCCTGCCTGACTTCTACAGTTTTTCGTATATATTTCCCCTGCTGGTTATTTACTATTTGTGCAGAATTATATCCTCAAAATGAGGATGATGCATTTCAAAAGACACTTTCATCAGCTGCAATAATGCCTTTCTAGGTATAGCCATTCTATTCCAATTCAGGGAAAAAAACCTAAACCACCAAATACAGATTAGGTAGAAAAATAAAAAGGAAAAAAAAAATAAAATCTTTGGACATACCTACTGGTAATACTCCATTTCAAATGTTCACATTCCCAACACTTTAAGAGGAACAGAAAACTAATGTTTTAGTACCCTCCAGTACTTGAAAGTACCTTTTAAGTGCTCTGCGACTGTTTTCGTGGAATGATGACATTTGCATGGCTTAAAACTTGCATTATTTTGTGCTATATAATTTTGACATGTATTTTGAACAGTTACTGAAGTTCTGAGTGCATGGTCTTTGTTTCATTTTAATACTATTAGAAAAAGTTATGGTTTAACAATACACACTTTTCTGATTGAAAATGATTTTTTTCTCATGTTCAGTAATGAGTTTGTCACTTCTGTAATAGCAACAAAGTTTTGCCCCATTATTCTGTGCAGGAGTGAGTGAGTGTTTTGCTTTACAGCAGGTTGATGTTAATGTTTCTTGACAAAAAGCGAGCAAAATTAATTTTAATTATCTAAAAATATGTCTCCTGGCTCAAAGTATAGTTTTTGGATAGAAAGCATGCAATGTTTTGCTTTCTCAGCAGTTTCTGTCACTTGAAGCGTGACTTGATCATGGAGGTAATAGCACATGGGGAAAATCCAGTGGGAGCTGTCTGACTTCATATGTGTTTCAGTTCAAGCACTTGCATTCTTTTGATTTGTGGACTGTAATTTTCACTGACAGTATTAACGGCTTTTAGAAGAACAGACTCTGACAGATGACGTCCATCTAACCAGCTGCTGCCTAATCTCACTTCAGGCTGCTGATTGCATTATGTGATTGATTTAAATAATAGTAAATATTAATGACTGTTCACCTGTTATTTAAAATAAATAGAAAGTAGTGAGACAGTGATGGTCATATTTTTTGCTTCTGAAGCTAGCTTCTTGTCATCTGTTGTGATAGTATCAACTTTCGTGACTGACAGCTTTTCTTCTAGGATAATTTCTTTGGGAAAACTTAATGTTGTTTTAATTTTCTCCCCACAGTCTTCTTATTACTCTAGTTTTCAGTATGGTCAGAAATAGTAAGATGTCCCCTGTGGTCTAAGTTTGAAACTGAAAACCATAAGATCTTAGTTTAATTTTCAAACTTAGGAAATCTAACTTTCAAATGAATTAGATGTAGTCAAGAAATGATTACTAAAGTTAAGAAAAAAAAAGTATTACAGATTGAGAATCATAAATTGTTTAGGTTGGAAGAGACATTTACAGTCATTGAGTCCAACCGTTAACTTAATGCTGCCAAGTCCACCACTAAACTGCCTCCTTAAGAGCAACACATCTTTTAAGTACCTCCAGGGATGGTGACTCAACTGCTTCCCCAGGCAGCCTATTCCAGTGCTTGACAAGCCTTTTGGTGAAAAATTTTCTCTAATAGCCAATATAAACCTCTGCAGGTGCAATTTGAGGCCATTTTGTCTTGTCTTACCACTTGTTATTTGGGAGAAGAGGCCAACTCCCACCTCACTACAGCTTTCTTTTAGGCAGTTGGAGAGAGCAGTAGTGTCCCTCCTGAGCCTTCTCTTCAGGCTAAGCAACCCCAGTTCCCTCAGCTGTTCCTCATAAGACTTATTCTCCAGACCCTTCACCAGCTTCATTGCCCTTCTGTGGACCTGCTCCAGCACCAAAATGTCTTTCTTGTAGTGAGGGGCCCAACACTGAACACAGTATTTGACGTACAGCCTCACCAATGCCAAGTACCAGAGGGATGATCACTTCCCTAGTCCTGCTGGCCACACTGATACAAGCCAGGATGCTGTTGGCCTTCTTGGCTACTTGGGCACAAGCTGACTCATGTTCAGCTGCCTGTCAACTGTGACACCCTCAGGTCCTTCTCTACCAGGTAGCTTTCCAGCCACTCTTCCCAAAGCATTGCATGGGGTTGTTGTGACTCAGGTGCAGGACACAGCACTGTGCATTGTTGAATCTCATACAGTTGGCCTGTCCAGATCCCTCTGTCGAGCCATCCTATCCTCAAGCAGATCAACACTGCCCCCTAAGTTGGTGTTGTCTGCAAACTTACTGAGGATGCACTCAAACTCCTCATCCAAATCATTGTTAAAGATACTAAACAGAACTGGCCCTGGTACTGAGCCCTGGGGAACACCACTTGTGACCAGCTGCCAACTGGATTTGACTCCACCACCTGGCCACCCAGCCAGTTTTTTACTCGGCAAATAGTACATCCATTCAAGCCATGAGCAGCCAGTTTTCCCAGCAGAATGTTGTGGGAAATTGTGTCAAAAGCTGTAGTAAATTCTAGGTAGACAACATGCACAGCCTTGCCGTTATCCACTGAGTGGGTCACCCTGTCATAGAAGGACATCAGGTTAGTTAAGCAGGACCTGCTTAACCTTCTTCCCCATTGGCTTGTCTTTTGACACATGGAGACAGCCTGTTCTTGCACCTTCAATGTTTCCTTCTTGAGACTATCCAGCCTTCCTGGACTCCTTTGTCCTTCAGGAGTGCCTTCCAAGGGACTCTGTCAACCAGCCTCCTAAACAGGGCAGGGTCTCTTTTCTGGAAGTTCAAGGTAGCAGTTCTGGTGGCCCCCTCTCCTTACTTCTCTGGGAATCAAAGCCTATCATTTTGTCACTCCTGTGCCCAAGACAGCCTCAAACTATGACATCACCCACAAGTCCTTCTCTGTTCACAAACAGCAGGTCAAGTGGGGCACCTTCCCTAGTTGTCTCACTCACTAGCTGTGTCAAGAAGTTACCTTCCACACACTCCAGGAGCCTCCTGGACTGTTTCCTCTCTGATGTATTGTATTTCCATCAGACATCTGGTAAGTTGAAATCCCCCATGAGAACAAGGGCCAGTGATTGTGAAACTTCTCCCAGCTGCTTGTAGAATATTTTGTCTGCTTCTTCATCCTGGTTGGGTAGTCTTTAACAACTTCCACCATGATATCTGCCTTGTTGGGCTTCCCTCTGATTCTTCCCCATAGACACTCATCATTACCTGTCATCATTAAGCTCTCAACAATGAAACCACTCCCTAAAATACAGGGCTACCCCAGTGCCTTTCCTTCCTTGCTTTTCCCTTCTGAAGAGTTTATAGGCATCCACTGCAGCACTCCAGCTGTGTGAGTCATCACACCATGTTTCTGTGATGGCAACTGTGTTATAGTTTTCCTGCTGCACCATGGCTTTCAGCTCCTACTGTTCTTGTAATCAAGCAGAGCTAGGACTTCTTGTAGGAATACAATGGTTTAAAAAGTCTTTCCTTGAGCAGTTTCTGTAGCACAGGATAGAATTTAGGACCAAAAGTTGGAAAGAAGTTAAGGAAGTGCAGAACAGGATAGTGTTTATGGTTCTTCCTAATGATCAGAATTAAGAATTGAACCAGGGTTTGGGCTTACTTCTGTCACATACCTTATGCATCAAAATGAAAGTTTACTATAAACTTAAGAATTTTTTACTCATTTTTGTGTTGATCATCTTTAAGATAAGTTATGGGGAAAGTTTTCATAATACAGTTTTCTGTTTCATCTGTCAATACTTTTAAAAAACCCATGAAAAAAAAACACCAAACCTTCATGAAACCAAAGAAACCCCACGCAATTTTTTTCTTGAAAGGAAAACCCAAGAAAATTGGAGTAGCAGTGACTGACATTTATTTGTCTTTCATTGATCTATTTCTGTTTTTCTTGAGAAGAAGATAAAAAATGAAGTGTCAACTTTGTGCTTGTGAGAACTGCAGTGTCCCATAGGCTGTCTCTCTTGAAGTCAATCTGTTTATTAAGGACTGTTCCAATTTTTAAAATACTTTAACCTTGAAACATTCTGTTTGTTTCCTTAGATTGTCTTCTACAATCCTTGCTTTACTGAATTACCTTCTCTTCCTCTATAAATACTTTGGCATGTTAAGGCAGGTTGCATTGATTTCTTTGTTTTGAATATTACCATCCTTGTCACACATTTTTCATCAAAAATAGCAGCCATAAATCTGTCAGCTGTCAAAAATAGAAGCCAGCTTTGAAAACTTTAAATATTGAAACACATTTCATTGAAACAAGTTGTCAGCAGAGAACATATTTCTTTTCCTGACACTGTCATATTGCATTGATGGATGGCACTGGTCAGTGGTGTTTCACTTTATGGCATCAGTCGAGTACAATACCAGCATTGCAGATGCAGGACTGAGACATCCATCTCTTTACTATCAGCCCACTGCACCTGTTTGCTTTGTGGACAGGCGATGGAGCACTGACACCGGCAGTTGCTCATGAGCATGGGATAGATTTCCATTGGGGGAAACAGTTACAGAGCAGCAGTGTAGTTAGTTTCTTGTCTTCTTCTTTCCTGAATCATTAAAAATGTTGATGCTTGTTATTATTTAGTACTATGCATTTAAAAATATATTCACTTACTGAACTATAATGAATTCCTTTTTCTTACTCCTTCCATGTTCTGTCAGAAGTTAGGTGGACTGAATGTAGACATTTACTCTGATGCAGGTGGATTAAATAACCTGAGAATTGCCTTTGGATTAATTCTTGGAGTCAGATGACTTTTCAGTATTTCGATACCTAAACAGCTACATTTGGATTGCAGAAGAGGAAATTTAACTTCCCTCCCCCCGCTTCATCCATCTTAAAAGAATAATAGCTAACATTTACTAATTAGTAAAAACTCAAAACTTTAGTTCTTCCAGATGACAAAGTGGTGGTTTAGTAAGCCAATAAACTTTACAGTAAACTATTTTATTCTTTGTGATGTAGCCATCCTTGTTGTTCAAATAGGTTGCACATCAAAGGTTTGTGACTTTAGGCAGCAGGGTTCAAGCAGAGTGAGGCATTTCATGACATTCCTGTCTTGCCCTTTGCCTCTTGAATCTCTGGTCTCCATTGATACCCAGTCTTTTGCATGGCCATCAGGTGCAAAAGAGTGGGTGTATTTGCTAATAATTTAAAGGATTAGTCTATGAAGATGCTACAGTGTGATGATGCTTAGTGATGCAAAGATCAAGAACAAAGATCTTGATGTACCTATTCATCCCTTTCCCTCCCCCTTTCCTTTTTATGGCTTCCAAAAAGTAACTGTGTTTTTGTCTGCCAAAATAAACAACAGGCTGCTATGCATATGCACATTTTACTTTTATTGGGAGGAAAAAGTGCTTGACTAGCCCATCTGAAGGTATTGCCTTGGTCTTATAGAAAGGTCAATGTTTCCTTCAGATTTCTGTGGGACCTCCTAGATAACATACAGATATCAAATCTAGGTTAAACAAATATTTGGAACTGCTTTTGCCTGTTCTTAATTGTTTCCAAATGTAGCAGCCTGGTGATACGGAGCCCCAACAGGCTACTTCTAAACTGCTCCTGAAGTCAATAGGTACATATTTATATACTCCATAAATTTATGTGTCCATAACTTTGCAGAGATCAGCACATTAATCTTTTGCTGCGTTTTAGTAAACATGCCATTATTCTCATATCCTGAACGCTCATACTGTTTAGATCAACATTTGGGTTGGACTTATAAAATGTAGCAGCTGTATTACATGCTTTGATCAACAACAAAAAAATAATCTTTAGATTTATGGATTTTATTTCAAGTTTCTCTGTTATAATCCTAAAATTGTACTATAGGAATCATAATCTCAACAAAATTGTCCCTTTTAAAAAAGGCAAGTGTTATTAATTTCTAAATGGAGCCTGAATTTTTAAGTAATTTTTTCTTTCAATTTGTTTTCAAGTTTATCTTTCTGTCACGAGTTATTTTCTTCATTCTACTGCTAGAAAAGCTGATTTTACAGAGAGAACAAAGTGGAAAGGCATATGGCTTTTTATTGTTGCAGCGGGAAATATTCTTGGAGTCATGACAAAATTAGTAAGGGGAAAAAAAAGGCAACAGGTTTTTGTTGTTGTTGGTTTTACATTGTCTCATTATATGTTTAGTTCAGTGGATAAATCAATAGCAACATCTGTAACACAGTGAATTAATTTAACTGAAGAAGTTTGGGAGCAGTAAATTAGCAATATGTCAGCAGGCTTCAGTGTAGTCTAAGTTACGGCCGAATGTTTAAATTCTTTTTTTTTTTTCATTAAATAAAACCTTTAGGATGATAGGTGATTAAAAAAATTAAGAAATAAGTTCTAGATATATAAAAAAGAAAATGCCAGTACAGGATATAATTTCCAGAAATTCTTGTGATCTAACTGTCGTAAGCTGTGGATACTTTTGAGTCCAAACATAATTTTTATTCAGTTTGGAAGGTAAATCTAATCAGTGTAGAAGCAGTTATTTTTAATTATGATATTCTGGTGAACATTGTGTGGAAGAAAATGAGGAAATGAATTCTCAGATTTTCTAAGTTGCAAATAGGACTGTCCTTTCAGAGAGCAGCAGACCAGTGTTTAGCGGTAGATCATGTGGCAAATAGTAGCCTGGGTTTGTTCAGTAAATTCCTTTTTGAAAGAGAAAGCAGATCAATTTTAGAAGTGAAGTGTGAGTCAGGAGAGAGGATAGGCAGACTTCTCTCCTGGAAGTCAGTGGAACAACCGGAAGACCTCTGTGGAAGAATGATGCTTCACCCTTCTGTGGCTGGCTGTGTTTTTACTGTTAGCAGGCATCCTGTGTGACTGAGGACACGTCTGTTTTGGAGAAATTGTTGGTGTGACACACATCGGTAATGAGGAGAAGGAATGTTGTATGGCCAGCTCCAATTCTGTTATACAATACAACCGTGTGTGAGCAGGGATTGAATTGGCAAAGAACAAACATGAAGGCTTTCCAATTGATTGCTCTTCTTATGTGCTGATGTTTTTATGTATCCAGTCTTGTGGGGAGGTGTTGACATATTTTCTGTCAGATAAGGGAAGATATGTTTGTTATATTTCACAAGTCTGTTGGGCTTCAGCTGGTGGAATTAGGATGATCCATTTGATATTTCTTGCTTGGATTTCTGAAAAGTGTTTGACAAAATCTGTCTCCAGAGTTCTAAAGAAGACGTAACAGCCATGGTATAAGAGAGAAAGTTTGTCTATAGATAAGGAAAAAAACCATATTGGGAAATACAGGGGAAGGGTAAACACCAAGGTTTTATTGTCAACAGCAGAAGGTCACTAGCATGTTCTGGTGGTAGTGGTGGTATTTATTTTTTGTTTTTATTTCTTCCAGAGATGACTGCTTGAGACTTCTGCTTTTAAACTGAATTATAAATGAGCTATAGAAAGAAGCAGGAGATGGCAAAAGTGGGGGATGATCCTAAGCTGTTTAGAGATGTAGGGGCTGGGTCTGCCACTTTCTTTCATATTTGGTCCTCAGAAGACTGAGTCATGGGCATTACAATGATGGATGAAACTGAGTTCAATTAAATATTAAGGATTTATAGGTTTTTGTTTTTTTTCTTCCCTTCCTAGTTTTATGTATGAAGCAATGAACTTTGAGATAGCTGTTACAATTAAGGATTGAGATCTTGTGATTACAGTTGATAGCTTCAGAAAAATATCTCTCTGCTTAGCAGCAGAGGATGGTAAAGTTATTTTTTTTTTGATATCATAGATTGATGCTTTGTAATGCTGACTTGTTTTGTAGGTTTCTGTAGAAAAAAATATTTTATTTGCTAATGGAACATTAGGTACATTTAACTTCCTTTATCAGCATCAGTAGATGAATATGTGAATTATCTGTTTACCTGTAAAAATGTACTTTTTTAAGATTGTGCTACTGAACTGGTTATAACTAGGGATTTTTAAATGCTAAAGATATTACTTGTTTATGGCTTTACTGTATACAACAATATTCATCCTACTTTTATTGGCTAGTTTATATACTACTTTTTAATCTGTTGATATTGACAATGGTGTGAATTTTTTCATAGCAGTTTAATTTTTTTTTCTAATTGTATTGCAATCATAATTGTTGTCAATAAGATAGAGTGATGTTCCTACTAATTAGTGATGTAGCAGCATGTAAATGTGTTCACTGAGTGTAAATATGAGCACCTTTGTATTCTGTCTATAACCTCATAGGTGGAGTACTTCTTTATGTAGGATATTTATAGTGAGGACTAAATGAATAATAAAGGGGGACTACAGTAATTCAATTTTATTTTCTTAAAACTTAGAAAAATCTGAAATAGGCTGGAATTTTATTGGAGTAATTACATTTGCGACTCAATGAGAAGTATGTCCCTGTTCTTGCTGTCCATGTTGAACCCAGCACTTGTAATATGTCCATCTGTAGTAGTCAAAACAATTCTTAATGTTAAAAATTCCTAATGTTAAAATTCTTAATATTAAAACCTTTTCAGACAGTAGCAAATAGAATGGTAACACATGAGTATGAGATGTCCCTTCCTGAAGGTTAACTGTAGCTAGTATGAGGCTCCTCTCCCCACTCTGGTGACAGGCTTTGGCTCTAAATCCTCAGGGAGGAGCAGCCATAATTTGGCCTCCTTGAGCTGTGCTTTGGTGGAACCATTCTCTGGTTATCAACTGTAGAGGGAGCGTAAACAGAGGAGCTAGTGAAGCTTAAAGTTAGCTTCTGCAAAAGCCTCTGCAGCCGTGTTTCCAGATGTTGTCAAAGTGTTCTGGGTACCTAAATGCCTAAAACCCTCTATTTTGACACAGTCCAGACATTTTACCCAGTGCTTTTCTGTGGTTTTCAGAAATTATTAAATTGTAGGAACGTTTGTTTATCTGTGTGGCTGATTCTCTCTTCCACCCCTTCCTTGTAGTGAGCCTGGCCCTGGCATGCCATCCCCACTGCTCCTTTTGTTTGCCTTTGTCCCCATTGGCAAAGGAGCCTGAGGAGCCCATGCAAAGCTGGAGACTAGAATAAAACCATTTTCATTAACAGCATATGCAATTAAGTGGGGAATGATGCAGGTCCTGGATTAGGGCTCCTGTTGCTCTGGGCCTTTTCTGTTGGCTCTCCAGTCAGGTTGCCTGTGTTTTGTTTTGCTTGAGTTCAGGCCAAAATAAAATGGTATCCAGCTGCTCTAGCTGATATTTAATCTCCTTTGGTGCTCCAATGTGTACGTGTTCCAGGATCAGATTCCTCTGGTTTGTCTTGTCAAATAAACGTCAGCATTTAACGAGGTTATCTGTGTATTAGCTGAATTACCTTCTCCATGTTAACAGTGTGGCAGTTCATATGGGTAGTGCCAACAGCCAACACTGTCACAGGTACCACTTGATTAAACTGGGAAAATTTTATTTTCCATTGAGAGGGAATAGCTATATTGAAACTTGAGTGTGTTGAGCTGCTTAGGTTAAATATTTCACTAAATCTGCTGAAGTTATTTGAATAAAAATTGTTGGAATGAATCATGGCTTCAGATGGTTTTAACAGCAACTGAAATGGGTACATGACAAAACGACTGTAGAATAGTACAAACTCACAAATTATGGAAGAGATGGTTTATTCTTATCCTTTGCCCTTTAAAATTTTAATAATGGCATATTTTTATGTTTAGTCAGTGAGCCCTGAGAGGAAATCAGAATTAAAACTTAAGATCATATTTATTTTTGATTTCAATGAGCATTGGGAATGACTGTGTTTTAGCTGCATGTACGTGTTTCTCAAGAACATGATGCAAAGTTAAGTGGCATGGGGTTTTAATCTCAAAATATGTGCTTATCATGTATTTTTTTTCCCTTTATAATTCAATATTTGCGCTTTTAAGGGAATGTCTATAGCTGTGTTTTTTTACGCTTTGGTAAATTTTATACTGTAGAAATCTGATATGGAGTTCACTGTATACCATGCATTAAATTGCTTTTGGATAGATAGTTTGTTTTTCAGCATAAAACATTAAGTGCTTTGAGACCTTTTACTGAAAAGTTCTTTGCTGGAACTGGGTACTGATATGACAGTAAGATTCGATTTGTTATGGCACTGAATATTACACATTACAGTAGCACTTAAGAAAATCTCCCTCACTGCCATTTGTTCCAAAAGAAATCTCTTGTTGATGAAATTAGCTTTTTTTTTAGAGTACAGAGTTTTACACAGCTCCTAGCTCTGGTTTTGTGGTAAATATTAATTGGTAAGTCAGAATTTGATCTTTTATGTTTAGAGCATTTATTAATTTGAGAAATGTTAGCTAAAACAGGGATCCTGCCATTGCAGGGGCATGCCTGTTCTAATGATGCAATCCTGAAAAACAGATCTTAATCTGGAATTTCTATATTTTTGCTTGCGTTAAGTCTGTATACACAGACACGAGAATGTTGCATCTTATTCAAGTAGATAATGCTTCAATTCCGCTACTGTTTATGAGATATTCTTTGTCCAAAATTCACCCTCAACTACTTGTTGGTTAAGTTAGGAGGTTTACCTGTGATGTACTGCTGATACTACTGACATTTTTTCTTTTGTTGTTAGCATTGCAAAAGACAAAAAGTCATTTTTGCAAGATGTTGGGCATTATTTGCTGATGCTTTGGGATTTAAGCAACAATTAAGGAGTACAAAGTGTATAAAGATAAGGGTGGTTTGTATTTTTAGACAAGCCTGAATGTTCTTTATTAAAAGCCCCTTTTTTATTGCAGCATGTTTACTTCGGGCAAGTGGGCATAAGCTCATCTCTCTCACAACTGTTCTGTAGCATCTGTTTGAAAACCTGTGTGTGTACAGGTTGCCAGGGATCTAGAGGGCACTGTGGTGGGGAACTGCTCCGGCTGTTTCGGACTGCTGTGGCCCGGAGTTGTTGTTCATAATGAGTATTCTCTTTCTGAGCTCAGCGTGTGTGTAATTAATGGGAGAAACTGTCTGAGAATGAACTGCAGACAGGTACGGGCCATCGTAGCCAGGTGTTTAATTATTGTCATTAGGAAGCATTTGGAAGTTCCTGGTGTGTACTTTGAGAAACATAACAGTAACTGAATCCCTTTGGATTTTGATGGATTTGTCCATTGTATTAAAGGATGATTAAAATGATTAGATTCACAGTGTTAAATCATTAATTTTCTGAACATCTTTATCAAGAAGAGGTAATAATTATAGTCTACTTGATGTGTTACACACATCATATTCCTCTGAGCAGATTATTTTTTTCTGCCACTGTGACAGTGGCATACTTAATTAACATCCTTGAAAACAAGTATGAAAACTTGTGCATTTTTAATTATATCTTCAGTAGCAATATTACTGTTCTTTTAGAAAGGTGCATTTATCATACAAAAAGAGCCTAGCATTGTGGTCAGTTATAATGATACTCAAGAAAATACTGGGGTTACATATGAAGCAGACAGTGTTCCATTTAACTGGGGGGAAAAGGGGGAAAGGGAAGTAGCCTGAATGAAAATAAACTTTTCTGTGTGGACTCAGGGCTTTGTTATGAAATGACTCAGAGTGAGCAATGTGCTTTCCCCAGAGGTGCAACTAGAATTCACCTCTCACTGCTCTTTGTGCATGGTTTGAGCCCAGAAAACTTTTTTTTTTTTTTCCATCTCGATTTTAAAACACATCTTCATTGCAGCAGCTGTATTTGGCATTCTGTTCTCTTTCATGTTTGAGAGTAGTATGTAGGAACATGGAGACACTGGCTACCTCTTGTGTTCAGTCTGTTTAATTACACTCAAGACCTTTTACTGAGTTTTTTATTTATTTCCAAAAGGCTGGGTAAATGGAATTTTTTTTTGTTTGGTTTTTATTATTATTATTATTATTATTATACTTCAAATAATTTTCTGAAATGTTAGAATTAGTAGAAGAAATGTTTTTCTACTCTGCAGAAAGATAGATGAAGCAGTATTTCTACCTATATGTCTTTCGGTGAGATACATAATTTTTTTAAGACCTATTTATGTTCTTTGTTTTGCTTTGATAAAAATGAGTAAATCTTAAGGAAATAAAAGCTTGGAATTCGTTAAACTTTTTTTGATTTTTCAATTAGAATATTACAAAATCTGTAACTTAGTGATATGTAGGCAGCCTATAAATGGAGATGGATAAAATAACTGTAGGTGTAGTTTAATGTTTGTTCAATAGAAAATAGAAAGCAAACTACTATGGCTGTTGGATCTTCCTTTCCCACAGGCATTTGGGAAATCTTTCTGTTACATTAAAACCACGTTTTGGGGGATCTGGCCTGCTGATTTTTACTACTAGTGTATCTATTTTGTCTTAAAAGAGTCAAACCTGATTAACTTCTGTATAAGGAAAGCATATTACAATGCTGCAAGCTTTTACAACATACTATAGTATGATCTAAGCTATTGAAATCAGATCATTACTTGAAAATTCGAAGTTCTATTTTCTCTTTAGGAAGATGCTGTTACAGGGTGGAGCTCTACAACCTTTTTGATTTGTGGACTTCTAGATATCCTCCAGTGAAGGTTCTATACCCTTTATTAATTTCTGATTGTCTTCTTTCTACTTTTCCACTTGGAGACAGTTGTTTGAATCTGGTTTGTATCTGAAATTAAAAAAAGAATTTTTATAATTTTTGGAGGGCAAAGACTATTAATTCTGAATGATTTGGGGTGGTAGCACTATCATTGCGAGGGTAATTCTGCAGCGTGTCTGTCTTGTTAATCAGCCAGTTCAAAAAGAAAAAACCTACTGTTTCATTCCTAAATTAGTTGTCTGCAGTGCAACAAGATGCAGGATTATGACTGGCATCAAGTGCAACTTTACTGATTGAATTCCAGTGCTGTTCTTTGTGCAAACCAGTAAAGCTGCAAACTTGCGGAAGTTTAAAAATAAATACCTGAAAGGTCATGTACCATAGTACTTTGCCCTGCAACTCTACAGTAACACATCAACAGAAAGAGGGAAACGTTCTGATGTTGCCTAAGTATTGTGTTTGGGGATTTCTAGTCAGCTTTTGTTCATCCACATGTAAAAATGTAGGATAGGCTTTCTATAACTGATTTTGATTTTTTTTTTTTTTTTTTTCCAGTGGATATCTAGTGTCAGCTGTAACTGGGAACTCAAAATATTAACAATGTGTAGGGAATAACAATGTGTAGGGACTTCTGAGTCCTCGACTGCATTCTCCTGTATGACATTTTAATATTTTTGATCCCAGTGGTTCCTGTTTGTATATAAGATGAACTTCTCAGAGGTCAAGAGCTGCCTGTATCAATCATTTGATTCCTCCTTTGTCCTTAGATTTCTTTTTGCTCTTGGATACTTTCGCTTTCTTGTTATTGACAGGTAGCTGAAGAAGATTTTTCATTCTCTTAGCAGTTCAGTTGAGGCCTGAAATGTTATCTAGGGTGTAGCAGAAATGTATTGCAAAGTATTTCTGCTGAATCTTAGTGTCTGTGTGTTTTAAAACGCCAGAGATGCTTGTAGACAGACACAAGGAATAGTCTGTTTCCCATTTCAATAAATGGTGTTCCATTGAGCACAGTATTTACTTTTAAGGGATCTCCCTTCTAGAGCTTTATTTCTTTTTATATCATTTTACATGTTTCACAGATACATATCATCATGCAGACTTGTATATATTTCACATTGCCTTGGAATATGCTTCAAGCGTTATTATTTTTATAAATGCAAATGCACTTTTCTTCCTTATGTTATCGCAACAGCTAGTGAACCCAGGTGCCATTCTTTGGGAGTTTTGGTTTTCTGGTAGTTTGTATCCTTGGCTTATATTGCATGGTTTGGCTGAGGGTGCCAGCAGTTGAGCTGTCTCACTTGTTAGTTTTATCTGGATACAATTTGCTTATGGGTTTCTCACGATTTGTCTGGTGTGTGTGATTTTTGCAGTTTATTTGTGCAGAAAATCCAGTGCAGATCCCTTATGAGACTTGCATGTAGACTTTTATTTAGATGAGAGGAAAATGCTTAACATTTACTTTCATCTGGGATGTGGAAGCAGTGAGCTTCCCTCTGGTGTTCTTCAGTTCAGTCTGTGGCAGGCCAGGACTGAGATGCCTCATAGACTGATCAGATCATGCAACTTCTGTTATTAATACTGTTAAATGACACCGGTTTTGGTATATATGAATTTTCAAATACATAAATTTTCAAATTTTTATTCACAGTGAACAGTCTACACTTGGAGATAGTTAGGAGTTTGTTTAAATACACTGAGCTGCAGCCTTAGTGTTTTTCTTCACTTAAGAAATTCACTCAGGTTTTATTTTGCTATATTAGGTATCTTGGCTTGAATTTAAGGGGGTGAAGTCAGCAGCTGCTGTGTGCACGTGGCTCTGTTAGGGAGGCTCCTGGCCAAACCTTGGAGATTGTATTTATGCTCTTATGGATCTGTCTGTTTCCAGTAAATGTTGCTCATCACAAAGCAATATCTTTCGCAGGAAGACAGTGTGTTTGCTGCTGGGCAAGTGAGTAAAGTGACTTCAAAGGGGTGAAAACTTTTCACTTTTGTTTTACATATTTGAAAGCTACTGCTGTTTTATCTATTTATTTATTTATTTATTCCACTTTCGCCACTTCAAACTGTTTTATCTAATTCAGGATGTTTCAAGTTATTATTCTAGACAGTCACTTAAATAAAAATAAACATTTTAAAATATATCATTAATAAGTATGTTGTGCCCAAAATTGAGTCAATGATGGGTCCCACAGGACCAGGAAACGAACCTTACGATATTATGGACAATTTTAAATGGGCAAATTTAATTATAGCAGGAGTGTGCAATTATTGAATGAGGTATGAGAGACATGGGAAATGTTCCTATCTAAATAATGACCAGAATGTGCTTGTTCTAATAATATTCTATAACACATTTAGGGCCCTAGGATTACAACACTTTCAGGTTATTAGAAGATGATGATAATGGTGTGTTTTATTGCCAAATTACTGCCATACTCTCTGAGGTATGAAGTGATATTAATGGCCATCTTCAATAAGGAATAACATTTTGCAACATCAGTAGCATTTAACCATATTAAAATATGTTGTGTTGTGCAGTAGAGCCCTGAGGTACAGAGATGAAAACTGAAGAGTTTAATTTTGAGATGCAATTGGGAAATTATTGGGATGTTCAAAAAAGCTCTAGGGTAAAAATACATTAATGAAGTAAGCTCTTTAAGTGTTTGCAATAAATAAAAAGATACATGTATATTACCTGGTTGTAATTTTGGTTTATAAAAATGTTAAAATTGGTGCATGACCTCCATTCTGTTTAGTGTGCTATATAAAATTTTAATTATCTAAGTGTCTGTTAAATCTAGAAATGAACCAATAAAAGAGAAAATTAGTACATATATGTAAATGAAAGCTGGCTGGAATGCATATTAAAATATTTTTCAGAATGGAGACATCTTTATAGAATAGGTGACAAGATAGCATTCGGTCTCTCTAGTAACGTATTCTTTTAATGAGGAGCTCTGTGTTCATGCAGTTTACCAACAGCCATCCTTTACAGATTTGTCTGCCTCTTTCACTGTAAATATTGCAATATTTGTTTTGCCAAGGTCAGATGCTCAGACTTGGTGTCATTATTGTCATTGATCTAATCAACTGTAACTCTCATACCATCTGCTTAAGTTAGTATGTTAATTCCAAGTAAATAAGTTAATTCCAGTCACTCAGAACTGCCAAAGAGAAGAGATTTTATTATGTCAAAATGTGTCTCCAAGGCTAAATAAGCCCACTGTACATATTGTATGTTATGGAATGTTGTAAAATATAAAGAAACATTTTCCTTTTGCTTTCATTCTTTCAAAACAAATCTGAATTTTATTTAGAGCCATAAAAAGATGGGAATTGTATTTTTGGTGGTTTTACAGTCACTGTAAAATACCATAAAATATTTGTAAGTTATTATCTTGCTGTTGAGTCAGCAATTAAAGAATTGCATGTGATAGACATACTAATTGTATATGATATAATTTTATATTATTCAAATATTATTAAGTGGGTGCAATAGGATACAGTAGGGATTGTTTTTCAGCCGTGACCTAGTACTTAATGGCAGATGAAGTGTCGGAATTGTGAAGTTTGCCGTGGGTCAGAACAGAAATAATGTGAGGAACTTGCTATATGTTGACTTACAGCTTTAGTTCCCCTTGGAGATATGAAAGTTAAATCTGTTCTTTAATTCTGATTTAGATCATGGGGGCTTCAGTTCTGCTCTCCCTTAATGTTCAAAAATCTTGATTTGAGTGCTGAAAATTCAAGAGGTTACCTTTTAAAAATACTTGAGATTTGTTAAAGTGAATGTTGGTCATGACATTACCATTCTTGTGGAACTGCATGAAAGTGTGTCTTTCAAAACTGAAGGATTTGGGATTTAAGCAAAAGCCTGTGGTTCAAAACTCTTCATTAAAATCACAAGATTTTGGTGAAATTTTGAAGACTGAAAAAAATTTAGGACTTGAATGAGTCCTGATTTAGCTCCAGTTTGATGTGTATAATTTGTTTATTTTCTTGCCATGCTGTTTTGAAATGTGTCAGTTTGTGGCTCTTCCGTGATTTGGGACTACTCCAGCCATTGCTCTATTGCTTAGCTCAAAATTGTTCTAGTATTTAAGAGTAAACTGAAAAGTTTTGTTCTAGTCATAAAAAAGAAACATTTTTAGACTAGAGCAGATAAAATCCAGAGTCCCATGAGTCTTCATGGCTTAGAGCTGTAGGGCACAGAAGAGGTGGTGTCTGGTAGCTTTGATATTGTAGCATGGCCTTGGGAGCAGTTGTATCAAAATGAACGGAGTGATTGGAATGTCTCTCAGGGAAGGATTAGTGTTTGGTGGCACAATATGTAAATTTCTTGCTTGGTAACAAGGAGTGTAATGCAATTTGGGATAGAGTTTTAACTAGTCCAGTTTTATGCATGTGAACTTAAAAGCAATATAGAGACATATATTAAGCTATTTATGTTGGTCTCAGTTTAATATGGTGTATTTAACTGGATACTGTTTAAATAAAATTAAGGTGGCATATGGAGGTGTGCTCTTGGTTTGAAACGGCTCTTGTAAGCACTGATAAAAACCTGTTATTGGTAAACATTGATAAATCCAAAATATGTGTGGTTTTCTGGTGGCAGAAACCAGCAAGTGAGCTCCTTCTTTCCGTTCTGTATTGAGAAAAAGAGCAGTCGCTTGCAGTGCTGGACACAGGAAAAAGTTGCAGGCTGTCTTTTTGCCACCTGATGGGCCATGCTTTTTTTGGGAATGCTCTCTGGTGGGGCTGTCCTAGTTTTTGATATCCTCTAATGGCACAAGGGATGTTCAGAGAGAGCTGCGATGATTGTGGAGTGCAAAGTACTGTTCATTTTGTAAACAGGCAATTGATGGCAAAATTGTCAGTTCATGATGTTTTCCTATATTAATGGCTTATAGAAAAGGTATCAAGTTTGATTTATCATTTTGTAATGAATTGTTAAATAAAGTCCTGAATTAGCATTTAGGAATGCTCAACGAATGCACAGGCTGTTAGGTATATGTATTTATATATCCAAGTTTATATAGGCATTTGCAATATTATTTTGTAATTCACTGTCTGCCCTGTGCTTATGTCAGTTCTAGCCTTACGTAAACTCTCTTGCTCTGCTATGTCTTCAAACTCTTTCACTTTCCAAGGGTCTAAATCTATCAGGGATTCAGGTGCAGATTTCTAGAGGTGAATATGGTAAATTTGAAAACCACACTTAAATTTAAAAGATTTTAAATGTGTAAATAATGAAAAGTATCAAAAATTCTTTAAACTAGAAAAATATTTTTAATGCATTTAGTTGACTGGCACTGAATAAAATGTGTCATATCTCTGTGTACACATTCCTCTCCATATTTCACAAAACCAGAGGTGTAGTAACAAAACCACTGTTTATTCAAACCTAAATAGTTGAACCATAGCTCAATTGTGTGATGCACAGATGAAGTAGTTGAGTTAGTCTGCACTTTTCTAAGGGTTTTTATGATGCCCCCTCTCTTTAGGAGGGACCACACTATCTTTATAGAAGATAGATTTTGTTGTTGTTTGCTTGTTTTTAACTTCATGCAAAGAGGAACCACTTTCTCACTACTCCTGTGTGGGCTAAGTGCACTGAGAGCCCTCTGTTCTTTCCAGGTCCTGCAGAAAATGCTCTAGGATATTAGGCATTTCAACAGAGAGTCTCAGCTATACAGTTTCTAACAGGAAAAGAGAGACGATGGACTTAAATCTGTGTAGATAAAAGGAGACTGCCAGCAGGAGATGGTTACTGTGCCTAGTGAAAGGAAGAAAATGGGATCTATAGAAAGAAGAGGGCTTGAAGTGATACTACTCTTACCCAACCTGAGGAACAGAGACCAGAAGCAATTTGAAGAGTTCTTCATTTTTTGGGCTTCTACTTTTTAACCCTTGCCCCTGGACAGACAGAGCTGTGGCTTGTATTTGCAGTTGGGCTTTTCTTATATAACAGGCAATGTGGAATACTGCACAGGGAGAGGGTAGGAGGGTTAATTCCCTTCTCACAATCACTGCCATGCACCATGGAGCCCTGGCTGATGCCAGGATGCTCAGGGCAGCTCTCTGCTTGCCCTGCTGTCGTGGAAGTCACATCTGGAGAGAAGCAGTAGTCCAGTGTGGCAAGGCTGGTCTGAAAAACTATATCTAGCATAGAAAAAGGGTATTGCGGGAATGGAAGTATTTTCTATAGTCTTAAAAACACAACAGGCAGAGATTTCTGAGGTTTTTATTTATAAAACTTAGGTATTCTTAGTTGTACTGAAGCCAGTGCTGCGCTCACCACCCTATTTAGACCCTGGGAGTACAAGTCGGCTTCTTGTTTTTTAATTTACTGGAATAAATGTAATTCTTTAGTGAATAGTTGAAATTACTAGGTGTGGCCAATAGCATTAAATAGCTCACTCACAGAGTGACATATAAAGCTTTTGTCCAAAGCTTATATTTTTGTTTTGGGTTATAAGAAGATTCATTCTGATATTCTGCATAATATTTGATCTGTTTAGTATCAAGTAGAACTCTGGGTTTGTAGCTTAAATGGTGACATCCTTTACAGAATACTGCTTGTATAGCTGATTTGCAAGTGCTGGATTTGGCAGTGTAGCTCTCATTTTCAGTCTGTGTGGAAGATGCACTAACTGTTCAGCAGAGGTCACTATAAGTTTGTGGTTGAGATGTTTTAATGCTACTTATCAAAATGTAGTGAGAATATTAATATTATGACTAGGAAATTTGTGTGCTTGCATTAGCTTTGAAATGAAACACTGTGAATTTTAAGATGGTTTTTGTAAAGTAGAAAGTGGAAGTGATTATAAGTTTTCAAGGAAACTTGAATAGCCTTAAGAAATATGGCATATACCCAGAATTTAATCTTTAGTATTACTTATGAAGATTCATTCGAGTGGTGACTTCGATAGAATTATGTCCTCCCCCTTCCAAAATGTGCCACTCCTCTCATTCCCCTAAAGCCAGGTGCTAAAAGGAGTGTGGCCCTCCTGTTTGTTTTGGGCTTCGCTAAAGGCAGCATTGAAATCTTTCTCTTTCATAATTCAGTGACTGAATTAGTTTGTAAAGATATTGCACTTGATATTTTAAAGGCAGTGTTGATCTTCTGCAACTACTTTTTGGGTGAAAGAGAAGTTTAGTCTTCCAGAGGCAATTAAGAATCTGTATTCTTTATTACTGTTGTAGTAGCCATCTTGCAGAAAGGTGATGCATGCTCCTGGCTATGCACTAATGTGATCTCTTCAGTAAAGAGATGTCTGCAAATGAACAAGACACCTTTCTCCCCATCTGTATTTGTCCTATCCATTATTTTCTTAACTGAATCTGATGTGAAAGCAATATTCTCTGACATTACTGTCTTACCCCAACTGTTTGAGCCACCTCATGGTGCTGCCTATACTTACCACAAGCCATGTGTAATCTAACAAACATGGTAGCTGTGAGCTCCATCTGTTTTCAAAACTGTACATTTTGTCTTTTGTCTTGTTCCCTTCATCATCACAGTAAGCTTTTTAAGCTGTATGGCAGCAGAATAACCTTTTACTGCTGTTTTCTTCCTGGACTGTGTACTTCTTCCCTGCTATTGCACTGGGGGGCGGATCGGTAGGAACCCTCATCATCTGCTCCTTGAGAATGTTTGTCCATTTTCAAACAAACTAAACCAGCCATAGAGCTTCTGAAAAATGCTGATTTAAAGCTTTTTGTATTCCTGCTGCCAATTATCAATTATAGCTGTGAAAAGTAGTCCTTGGGAGAAATCTCAAAAGTCACCCTTCTTCTAAAGACACCTTCCGATTTTGTTTAACCGGGAATTTAATGAGGCTTTCGAGTCTTTTGGATTTTTTACTTGATCTTAGTTCTTCAAGGGCTTGTGTAATCTTATTATGGAAATACTGCCAACAGATGTTTGCAATTTTGCATCCGCTGCAGATCTATCACTGCATAGGCAGGAGACATTCTAGATGTTGATTAGTAGGGAAAGGCACATGGAGTTAGATCATTGCTAGGTGTTTGGATGGAACAAGAAGCTTGTTTTCAATGAAGAAAATGTAGGAAGGAGTTCATTTAAGAAAGGGCACAGCATGGTTGACATGATGTTTGTGAACTTTACACTAAGAGAAGTCCTAGTGTAAAGTTCAGCCATGTCTGAACATATCCTCATTTTCTGCTGTCCCTTTGTCAGTTTGGAAATAGTTTTGTGGTTGCTCTCAGACGAGACTGAGGTGATGTAAACTGGAAACTGCATGGTGAACCTTACAAGAAATTATGCATGTATTTGTGACTGATGGAAGCGACTGGTTTTGCTACAAAGAGGAACCGTGTTTTTAGTCATGTGCCTCTGTATGCTCCTGTGTCTTTTCAGTTGTATTTTAGTTCAGTCGTGATTCGCAGTACCATATTTTGAAATCAAAAAAAACCCATAGTCAAAGACTGCATTGGTGCTGGAAGGATATACAGTGTTCAATGGCATTTCTGTGTTTTCTCTTGTAATGTTTCAGGTGTTGCTGTACAGATGCAGTTTAAGATTCCTGGCGCAGATAATTTCTGAAGTCAGTAACTGCTGCTAAGCAGTTACAAATAGCTAGTCTGCTTCATAGTGAACTGACAGAAACTGCAGAGTTTGTGGTTTCTTTCAAATCCCCCCTGATCCCAACCCCAGCCTCAACTACAAGCAAATGTTGGTGTCATCTCCAAGAGTGGCTTTGAGCATGGTGGAGGAAAGTATGCATATATGATGGCCTGACTTAGTGATCTTGAAAATGAAAAGGCAAGTGCTTTTTTAATAAAGAGCCTTAGTTCTCTGTTGAAAACTTAAAATAAATGGGCATAAGGATTGGAGGCAGGCAGCAGCTCATCATACAGTCTGAGCAGTGCTCACCTGCATGGCAAGAGGGTCGCATGCAGAGAAGATTCTCCTTTCAGTCATTTCCTGTCAGCCTTTGTCGGTAATCAGAATATTTTCAAATAGTGAAATGGAAATTGCCAACTCATCCTCAACTTGGCAATACAGGTTCTTGTATCAGTTTTCTGGTCTGATTCCCGAATTTGGTAAACAAAACAGTACCCCCCACTTGCGCTGTATTTATGAAAAGTGGCCGTGATGTTGGCTTTTTCGCAATAAGGTTGGTGAGAGATCATACTAACTTAACCTCTTCATGCTAAGGTGTGGATGAGAATTTTGTAACAGGAATATAATTTTAGCACCTACTGTTGGGAAAATAAATTGAAAATGGTTAATACATGACACTGGCAGTAAATAGCATTCTGCTTGTTAGAACTAGTATCTACTGTATGTGTATTATATGCGTATAAGATATGAATGTGTTTTATAGAAAAACAGATTGTTTGCTATCTTATTGAAATGCATTTCTTATAACTATTAATACTGGGGTGCAGTTCTGCAGTCCTTTCAGTGAGCATTCATATTTCTAAGGTAAGTATGTAAGAAAAAATAAGAAAAGCTTTGAAAGTCAGCAATAGCTGCATGCTTCAAAAGGCAGTTAATGGTTGATTACCCAAATAGGTGAATGGTCTTCCAAACTCTGGTTCTGCAGGGACTGCAACATTGTTGCTTGCAGTCTTTAACACAAATGAGGCAGAGAGCAGCATCAGAGTCTTTCAGACCTTGTCAAAATTCATGTAATTGTCAGACTTCACAGTGAGATGTCCAATAGCTTCCAGCTGCTGCTGTTTGCACTGGTACATGAGATGTTCCTAATCCTCGTCTCCTCCTCTCCATCTCCTTGTAATTCATTATTATTGTTACATCTTTATTCTCACTTTGCTTAAAAGTAGATTATGAGGGGTAAAATAAGAACCCCACCTCCCCAAGTGTTCAGTATCCAGGTACTGCCCAGTATTAAGCTGAAGTGTAATTGGAAAAGGTGATGAAGCTGCTTTCAGAGAAGGGAGACCTAATCTGCATGCTTTCTTGCTTAAATCCCGCCTCCTTCTACCACACCAAATGTTTCTTTCTGAATAGTGCATTTAGTGGCCTGTGATATGCAAAGTACTGAAATGGTCATAAACAGTGAAATAAATCTCATTTTCTTTCTACTTTGATTAGTTATTGACTGTTGTTGCTTAAGAAAAAAAATTGACCAGTTCTTACCACAGTTAAAGGGGCAGCTCCTCTGGAGACCTGCTCCTGTACCTTTGGTCAGGTTGGTTTTAGTTCTTCTTAAGTTATGTATTGGCAATATCACTGAGTGTTTTCTACACGGCTGCAATATGTGGGTACTGAACTGGCAAGGAAGTTAAGCTCCAAGCAATTACTTCTATACTCCTTTTATAACTAAGTATCCTTTTTTTGCCTCTGTTTCAGAAGTGTGTCCTTGTGCATCTGCATGTATATATATGGATTTTGTAGTAGTTTGAAAGCAGTGTCTCAGCTTGTGTTTTGTAGCCATTTATAATCTTTCCTGAAATAGTCTTCTGAAAGAGGCTTTGGGCGTAACGAGTATTTACCTAAATTGGACAGAATTTGGCATTTTTTTCCTGTCCAAACTGGGTGTGGGAAAACTCTGCTTCCCAGCTCAGTGTCACTAATCCGGTTTGTTGATTTAAAAGATAAGATTGCTTGACTGTAAATTTAATCTAGGCAAGGTCACTGGGAAGATTTGGAATCAGCTAAGCTGGGCAAAGGAGGAATGTCTTTGTGCAGAGCACAAGCTCTATCTGCTGAAATTAATTTTCTCAGTGGAAAAGACAACAGTTTTATTTCTTTATTTCTCTTCCCTCACTTTCTCTTCTGAGGTTTGCTACATTACTGCATGCAGCTTGAAGCTTTCAAGACCATCATAAGAGAAAAGTGGAGGTTCTTCTGAAAAACTCATACTCTAGAAAGGAAAACTGGCTGATCTTACTGAGTGATTAATGTGCAGTTAAAATGAAGATAATAAATAGCTCAGCACTTGGCTGGCTTAGACCATGTTAATATTCTATGACAGTGTTCTCTAAAAAACCCCAGCAAAATTCTCTTTGACAAAGAATCACTTTCTCTGAGAAGGCTAGGCAATTTATAAAAGTGTCTGTCACTTTACAGGATGTACGTACTCTTGGTGTGTCTGATAGTACTAAATGGATTTGCTTTTGAACAAGCTAGTATATTTGCAGCTAAATTTATTTGTTCTGCTGGCTTCTGTAATCAAATGTCACAAGTATGTCTATACAACATCATAAACTTTGTATGAGTGGTGAGTTGCACTGACTATGGCACCTGTGGTCTTGAAGCCATTAGTCATATTAAAGTAATAGACGGTCCCCGTCCCTTGGTGGGAGCCATGCCTGTGAACTTTCAGCAGAAGGTGGAGATTCATGTTTCTCCTTTGATTCTGCTGAGGTGCAGCAGGAGCCACATGTCCTATGGCATCTCCTCCAAGCTGGGAAACACACACACCAGGAGTGATACAAAATTTTGGAGGTGTTTACAAAAATAACTGAGGAGCATAATTCAACATAAGGACTGAATTATTGGAGATGAGAGCAGAGCAGATGGCTTCATACGAAGATTTATGAGTCACCTGAGATGCTGAACATTAAATACATGCATATTTCTTCCTCTTCTTAGGGATCTGTAAGTTTTTAATTCCTCTGGTACTGTTACTTGGTACTATCTGTCATTTTGTGATGTGTATTTTTAGAGTAACCCAACCAGGTAATAAAATATTTTTGTTATAGGTTTACAGCTGGAGAGCTAATGAAAGGTCAGATGATCACTGTAGAAACTCTTTCATTTCTGTTATTACCATTCTCTCGGAAATTACTGTTTCAGTTAATCCTCTGTCTAGGAGAAGAAATCACATAAAGACTTATCTGCCTCAGCATGAAACCAGCTGGCCTCGGTCTCGATCATGGGTGTTTGCAGGTTCAAATGCAAGGGTGCCAAGGATTAGGTCTGAAAATCACACTCCAAACCTCATGACTTTACTGCACTTTTAAGTGCCAATTCAGCTTCCTACAGGTTGGGCCATCCTTCTTTTTTTTCTCAACTATAAGATTTATTAATGACTTTCTGCTTTATAGCATCTATTTTTAGTTGAGTTTAACATCACCTTAATTTAACAGAAAAAATATTCGTTTTCCTTTTTTTTTTTTCTTTTCCCTTTCTTTTTCCATGTCATGGCTTGTTTATTTTGACCAGGGTGTGGATATATTTTCATTTCACTTGGCTGTGTGCCTTTCCCACCCAGCCATATGAACAAGAGGGAACATCTTTCACTTCAGAAGTTGGCAAAAATAATGGAGCAGCAAAATTCCACCCTTGGGAAAAGGTTAGGTATTCTTTTAAGAATGTGAGAAAGCAGTAGGTTTTGCCTTAAGGTACCAGGATGGAAACTGCTATCTGTGCACGAGATCTTTCATTAAAACATGGAAGAACATAAAGAACACATGGGAAGATGTGCAGAAAAGTGTTACTGGGAGAGAATATCAGCTTTTTTTTTTTAACTATGGATTTGGGGCATTTTGGATATTCCTTATGGATATTCACCTGGAGTTTTGTAGCTGGTACTGGATGATGTCCCTGCTTTTATAAAACTCACTTTTCATCTCTCCTACCTTTGTCCAGAAGCACTGACATCACTAGGAAAAATTACTTCAGTCTGTTATAGTTTAAATTGAAAAATTAATGATCAGTACTGTATATATCTGAGGAGGCATATAAACAACATGTATCAGAATAGCTTCCTGTTGTCCTATTTCAAGAATAAAAAAAAAGAGGGTAAATGATTCAATTATAAAGGATTGGAGAAGCTTTAATCTTGATCGGGGTGTAATGATTTAAGACATTAACCCAATTCATGATGGTAGCCAGCACCAGATACTTGACTTGAATTCATCACAGATCACTTGTGGCAGCTGGAGGGTCCCAAAGGATAATTTGCTGAACTCAGTAGGAGGTAAAATATAGTTTGTGATGACATGGGCAGCAGCAGGAGACTAACATGGGGAATAGTATAAGAAGAATATGAGTAGCAGTCTTGCATGCTGTTTTCTGGAGCAACATGGGGTTTTTAGCAGTGTGGTTCAAATTAGTATTAGAGTTAATGCTTCTGTTGCAAGGTTTCTGTCGCCTGTACTCTTTTACAAATCATGTAAGATGAAGTCTTGTCTGTAACTGTTTGCTGGTTTTGAATTCAAGTTTCAACTGAAGTAAACTTTTTCTTTGAAAATATCCGGTGTGAAATTTCTTAGCTTAGCAAACTGGGAGCCGTGGCAATCATAGATTCAGAGAATGGTTGGAAAGAACTTGAAAGATCGTCTAGTTCCAACTCCCCTGCCATGGTGAGGGGCACCTTCTGCTAGACCAGGTTGCTCAAAGCCCTGTCCAAACTGGCTTTGAACACTGCCAGGGATGGGGCAACCACTTCTCTGGGTAACCTATTCCAGTGCCTCTGCACCCTCATAGTGAAGACTTTTTTCCTAATGTCTAATCTGAATCTCACCTGTGTTAGCTTAAAGCTGTTACTCCTTGTCCTGTCACTACATGTCCTTGTAAAAAGTCCCTCTCCAGATTTCTTGTAGCTGCCTTAGGTACTGGAAGGCTGCTATAAGGTCTCCCTGGAGCCTCCTTGTCTCCAGACTGAGCAACCCCAGCTCTCTCAGCCTGCCTGCACAGGAGAGGTGCTTAAGTCCTCTGAGCATCTTTGTGGCCGTCCTCTGGACTTGCTTGAGCAGGTTGACATCCCTCTTGTTCTGGGGGCCCCAGGTATGGATGCAGTACTACAGGTAGGGTCTCGTGAGAGCAGAGTAGAGGGGGAGAATCACCCCCCTCAACCTCCTAGCCATGCTCCTTATGATGCAGCCCAGGATACAGCTGGCTTTCTGGGCTGCAGGTGCACACTGCTGGGTCACATTGAGCTTCTGGTCAAACAACACCCCAAGTCCTTCTCCTCAGGGCTGCTTTCAATCCAGTCTCTGCTTGGCCTGTATTTGTGCTTGGGATTGTCTCAGCTCAGGTGTAGGACCTAGCACTTGGCCTTGTTGAACTTCATGAGGTTCACACGGGCCCACCTCTCAAGCCTGCCAAGGTCAATCTGGGTGGCCATCCCTTCCCTCTAGTGTGTTGAATGCACCACACAGCTTGGTGTTGTCAGCAAACTTGCTGAGGGTGCATCAATTGCACTGTCCATGTTGCTGACAAAAATGGTGAAAAACGCTGGTCCGAGGAACATCTCTTGTCACTGGTCTCCACTTGGGCGTCAAGCTGTTGACTGCAACTCTTTGAGTGTGACCATCAAGCCAATTTCTTATCCAGTGAGTGGTCCATCTCTCCAATCCATGCCTCTCCAGTTTAGAAACAAAACTGTTGTGCAGGACACTGTCAAACGCTTTAGACAAGTCCAGGTGGATGATGTCAGTTGCTCTTCCCTTATTCACCAACGCTGAAGATTAAAGTAAAAAGTGGTTGAGTACACCTCAGCCTCCTCCATGTCCTGGGCAACCACATCTCCTATTTTCCTCTGGAGAGGACCCACATTTTCCCCTAATAGTAGCTGTGATACTCCTAAGTGCCTCAGTGTGTGTGCTGTTTGTATAGCTATTTAACTTGTTGTGTAGAGAGCTGCTGTCATGCTGTCTTGGACAATATCATAAACTTCTATTGTAATTTTTACACTGGTTTCCTGGTTTTTAATTTATTGATCAGAAATTATGTAGGCTGCACTAGTAGGAAATCCCAGTAGGTGCAGCAGAGGTTGAGAAATGGTAACTTGAATGCTTTGAAAAAGAAACCTCACCAAGGTTTGTAAAAATGTATGAAATGGCTGCTTTCTGGAGGGTGTATTTTTCACAATATTTAAGATATAATATACTGTCTGTGATATCTTTATTCCTAGAAGAGTACAATATTCTGATGTTCTAATGTCACTGTTCATAGTCAAGATGTCATTATCATTTATAGGGCACAGTCAATGAGATCAGCACCTTACAGAAATGAAGTTCCTGGTCAGAGGAGTTTTCATTCTAACTATGTAATTAACATCAATTAATTTATTAACTTGCAGATGAATGAGGATTCACAAAATGATAAAAGGTGAAAAAATATTAAACTCTTCTATATTGTAGTTTCTTCTCTTTTTTTTTTTTTTTTTCTATGCACAAACCGGGACTATACCATCTAATCGGACAATTGTTTCACTGGAAAAGATATATATTTACATGCTGAGTTTCCTGAGTGGATAAACCTATTCTTCATGATAGGATGAAAGTCAAAAAAGCTCTAAAATTGAAGCAGAGCTAAATGACATACTGTGACTGGATAAACTTATAAAAATGAAATTTCAGGGAATCTACATAGTGTATAACACATATGGTAAAACGTTTAACATCTGTTTTGTATTACTGCCAGTAACACCACTGCAGTACTTTCTTGAGGAACTTCAAATTGCTAACACAGTTACAACAGCTTTAGGTTACTCGTCTGCTTGTGACTTAATTCTGTCATTATTGAATATCTGTGGAGAAATTGTTTTTCTGTGATTTTTTTAATTCCTTTGTCTTATGGGTTGGGTTTTGTTGGTACTTTTTCATAATAACAGTTGTAGTTGGCTACCTAATTGCAGAGTCTTCAAAAATCCTCCTTCAGAGGCTTGCTAATGGCAGTAATTGAGTAATGAGAAGCTGCGTTAAGGTGTCATTATATAACCACTGAAATGTTTTTTTCTACTTCATGGTCAGTGGCTCTCATTGACCCTACTGATTAGATCATAAATGCAGAAATGTCTTACTGGAAGTTCTGAGGTTCAGCTAAGGGCAGCAAAGAGGATGTCTTTAATACAGTTTTATTGTCAGGCCACGTAAAAAATAATAAAGAATTTTATTGATGCATTTCACGTCACAGATATAACTTGCTTTTGGGGAAAATATTGCCCACAAAAGTAATGTGGAATATAGGCCCAGAAGAGTACAGATCATTCAATATTTATTTTTGGATTTCAAGAGCAGGTATTTCTACTTATCTTTCAGAATATATAACTTGTTTGTGTAGATGTGTATATATACCTGAAAACTTCAGACTTTGGCAAAATTAATCTTCATTACTGATTTTATTGCTTATTTGCCTCCTTCATGCAGTCTCAATAGCCTCTACCTGCGTGCGGAAATAATCCATAGGTGCTGGAGGAGAATGTTAATAATTACAAAATACGATTAAAATAGTAATTAAGTAACCCAATGAAACACTTCCCATGAAGCAATGCTAGAATTAAAGCTCTATATGTACAGTTTTAATTTCCATACAGTAGTTTATAAGTCTTAGGCAATTTCTTGTGGCCGTGAAATGCAAACTGGAAACCATGTTTGGCTTCAGCTTATAACTGAAAGTTTAGTTCTGCTGCTCAAACCTATGGTAATGCATAGAAGTAGGGTATTTCCCTCAGCCTCACTTTGCATGCAGGTAAGTGGGAGATAATTGATTTGTTTAACCAGTACTGCACAGAAGAGGAATGTTTTCAGGTTTTGTCTATGGGAGAGCATGAGGGCTGTCCGGTGAAGTCTGTTTTGCCCCTTTCTCCTGAGCTGCCTATATTTCACTTACTACCTTGCAGCTTCTCCCATCTTGCCTTGGTTTTGTCTCAGTTCTTTTATGTGTATAGTTTCACTTCCTTGTTCTTCCTGCCCAGTCCTGGTCTCTTCCCTCCCTTCTTCTTCTGGAAAGATTTCTTTCTTTTTTCAGCCCTGCTGTCATGAGCATAAATTTAAATCATTATTAATAAAAGTGTCTGCTGTGCTTGGTATAAAAGGCAAATAGAAAGAACATGCTCCTAACAAATGGACGATCCTTAGGGAGGCAGTTTAAAATCTAGATTAAATAGGGTGCTAAAAACTTTCTGTCCTCTCTAAAGAATCAATTTCTGTAAGTTCATTCGGTGCAGGTAGTTTATGGTAGCTAGCTGATCATAGTATTTTTGCTTGTGTTCATTTTAGCAGAGGTTTTATTCTGGAATATTTAACTGTTTCAAACTTGACTTTTCAAAAAATGTAAAAGTCAAAACCCTGCAAGATGAATCTGTTTGGTCTTTATGGCTTTTCTGCAGCCAAAGTCAAATGCGTTTAGGTTAGCTGGTTCCCATGTTGCCATCCTGTCTAAACTTTCTTCCGGGCTGGAAAATTGATAAGTATCTGATAACCACTGCAGAGACAAAACAGAAACATAAAGATCATATGTTGTGTAATCATCCTGATTACTCTAAGCAGTACTATGCTGCAGGTTTCACTAATCAAGATTAATTGTGATCTAGGCTACGTGAACTGCCATGTAAAGTGGATTGTAATTAAATAAAAATATAATTATTTTAACATTGTGCCACTAATATGTTTTTACAATAGGTAGTACTTTTGAAAAGACTCTTACTCCCTGCAGTGATTAGGGAGCTGAGTTATATTTTCTAACTGCACAGATGTTGTTAAAAGCTCGTATTTCAGGCCATAAAGACTTATTATATTTGAGTCTGTACAGCAACAGAAAGATGGTTTGTACATCTGTCTATTGTGTGAGACATTAAAACTAAAAAAATCCCAAAACAGTAGAGATTTATGGAACTCCTAACTTGTGTGTGTATATATATGTTTCAAATATGTGGTAGGTAATTTATAGTAGGGTATTGCTAACAAAAAATACTGCTTTGACAGGTCTTTACAACTCAGAAGAAGAAAATATTTAATACAGTGTGTAATAAGAGAATCGCCTCTGTTTCAGCTTTCTCAGCATGAGCTGACAGGTCTTGACTTCTTTCACATGGTTTCTTTCACATGATATCTTTGAATTTTTATCTAGAATGTATTGTACAAATGCTTTTCTTTTACACTTAATGAACTGAAACATATTGGGGTGTGTATACTCAGGTTGAGTTCTATAGGGGCCTAAATCTATGTTCCAGAATATTCTGTGGTGTATTTTGACAACTAGAAATGTAATAACCATAAATATTTCTTATAATAAAGAAAAAGGAATGCATCCTTGGCAAACATACAAAAGCACAAAAAACTTTAAGCATGTGAGTGGATTTCTGCCCACATGCAGAATGTTTTTTTCGTTTACTTTTTTCTCTGCTGCTACTTTTTCTGACTCTTGACCATTATAAGATAGTGCTTTGTTGGGTGCCTGCGCTTCCATCCTCATGCCACTCGGGGATAATGGAGTATACCTCAGAAGATAAATAAGCTGACCTGGTGAGTGCTCCACTAGCAGAGGGCTCTGCTGGCCCACAGCTTCCTGCCCGGGCACCATATGATTTGGAGAAGACGGTTTATTGACCTTGTGTGGGTTAGGTGGGAGCTCTGCTGGTGTTGGGAGTGTATCAGACACTTGCAGGGTGATTGTATTGACGCTGGGGGGGGAAGCTGTGGTGTCATGAATAGAGCCGTTTTGTGTGCTCAGCTGAGATTTTATCTGTGAGCAGCAGATACAGTGGGCTTTCTCTAAATGTGATTTTCTTTTAGAAGATGTGCTTGTTAAAACCAAAGGAAATTAAATTCAAACGTGCTCTCAGATAATATTGAGTCAAGCAAATAAATGGATAAAAGCAAGGAAGCTCTGACTAGCAGTGTCAGGGGTCTTTCTCCATCCATCACAGGCTGGCCTTGCTGCTGCAGGTACAGTGCCTTACGTGGAGCCTGTAGGATCAGGTCTTCCTCTGTGGTACCCAAGCTGATATTACTCATGGTGCAGCCTTTAATTGAGTGACCTGGAGTAAAAACTTGCTTAGGACTCCTGTTCTTCCACTTGGAGGAAGCATTTGTCAATAGTTCCTCACAGTGCCACCACCCCGCCAGGCAACACTAGATGTGGATGCAGGGTGACTCCCCATAACTGCTGTTTGCAGCCTCAGACAGGCCACGGTACATTCCTGGTACTCCGTTATTTGAGACTAGGCAATCAAAATATATTTCCTAAACAAATTCTCTCAGAAGATATTGTATTAAAAAAAAAACAAAACAAACAACCCTAACACTTTTTTTCTTTTTTTTTTCAGCTTTTAAAGAAAGATAGCATATTTTTACCTTTCTTAGGGCTGGAGACAGATAACAGAAACGCTTTTAAAATAGGTCATTTTCGTTTATTTCATGTTCATATGAAAATGTATATACCATGCTGTGTCAGACAGTACCATACCTGTCACTTGTCCCCAGCTCTTCTCCTTGGAAGTGAGTAGCTGCACACGACCTCTCAAAGTGGTCAAAACAGTCTTGTTTTGTGGCCAGCTCTGAAGGAAAAGAGTCATTCTAAATTGCTTGCTCTTTGAATCCTGCAGTGTCAGTAGCAGAGCTCTAGCTAGGGGCAAAATTCTGTTTTGGTTTGGTTTTGTGTTCTTTTTTTTTTTTTCCCTGCTCCTGAGCGTTTATCACCAAGTGGGTCAGAGGTGTGGGCTACAAAACTAGGGGAGGTTGTAGTATAAGATGGAAACAAAAATCATTGCTGTGATAAAAGCAATCGTTTGTTCAACCTACAACCACACAATATAAAAGAAATTATGTCTTTTCTAAGCAAATGTGCAGTGACTATTTTTTATCCAACTGTGGTGAGGCACTTTTACTTTCCCAGCTAAATATAATTAAAACATATGTTGTTCAGCCTTAGCAACTTTAGTTTTGCACAAACTGATGAGACTGTGAACTTCTTAACCAGAATTTAATATTCTTAGCCGACACATAGGCCCTTCTGTGGCTTCTAGTACTTACATAATGATGGATGCTTTTGGAGGGTACCCCTGAAAGATGGGCAGTTTCTGTGCTTGCTCCTGCATATTCCTGCTGTCTTCTTTTTTATAGAGAAGACTTCCATCCTTTTCTGTATCCATAAAATCAGTAGTTTCCTCCCTGTAGACACAGTTCAGTAAAGATCTCGGATAGCGAACAGTTACATTCATTTCATTGCGACTATGTAAACTGAAATTTAACCATGAGTGTTAAATGCTTTGCTGGGTCTGGATTTGTGTGGGATGAGATGGTTGCAATAGGAAACGGATCCATCTTGGCGCTTTCCCAGGATTGTAGAGGTGTTGCTAATGTGTGCAGTTAGTTGTTGAGGATTTTGAAAAGAGAGTAAAGCCACCTTATCGGAAGATAAAATGCTTCTTTTTTCCATTTTCTCATCATTGAGGAATACCAGATAGTTAAGGGATATGTCTCGAGCTCTTCTTAGCTCTACCATATGTAGATTTTGGATTGGCAGGAAGTTTTGGTATTACCAATCAAAATAATAGGCTGACAAAGGACTTATTACATATTGTTTCAGAATTCTAATTATGGGGGGAAAGAAAAAAAAAGAAAAAATTTTCCAGCATCCTGTTTTGATCTTTGAGTACCTGATGTTTTTTGTACATCTGTTTAACTTTTTTGGCATTACAAATGTCTCTCTTCTACTTCCTTTTTATAAAATTGGATGGAAAATCACTTACTATTTCCTTGCTCCTTATTTTTAAATAATTTCTTTTTTAATAGTTAATTTTGCCTTGTATTTGAACTTAAACTGTTTCCTTTGGGCTTTTGAAACTCTAAGGAAGTCCTTGGTTTTGTAAGAACAGCCTTAACTGAGCTATACAAATGTGTGTACAATGGAACTTCTTTTATATCATTCAGTTCCTATGTTTCCCCTTCATCTTTAACTAGGTGATAATAGTGCCTATATGACATGTACATATACACAGACACATAGACATGTAACTTCTAACTTGTGTTACTTTCTCTTAAATTCTTACATGAACCGTCAGTCCTATTGTTCCCTGGAAGCTGATTTTCTTTTAAAGCTGAAGTCTTTCTAGAAGACACAGTAAAACGAGATTACAATTAGATTTCCACTAAGTAATCTATATGGATTGACTATTGCTGAAGGCGGTTTTATTTCCTGAACAAAAGAAATGTGACTTTTTCTGTTTGGTTTTATTAATGTGACTAGTGTAAATCAGAAAGGCTTAATATGCCAAATGCAGTGCAGCTATTTAATACTTAGATGGCACATACTGGAACAAATGGCAACAAAGCATTTTACAAAAGTAATCATAATGCTGAAATCAAAAATCTGTGTTGTCTCCTAGTTAGGCTTTGATGTTTTATGACTAGAAGAGATATTTTGGTCTTCAGAGATGGTTATCATTTATTTAGAAAACTCATATGTGATCTGATGGGGAGTGTCTGTTTCAGTTGTGACTTGATTTTCTTTTACTGTCACCTTCATAGATGCTCTGCAACTTGCTATCAGTCCTTCTGGTATAGGGAAATGGGGTAAGGAAGTAGCTGAAGAAATCTTCTAAGTTCAAGGATGTAAAGTGCGATAAGCATTTCAGTCTAATCTTAGCACACTGGAAAAAAAGAGGCCAAATCCTCAAAATTACATATTAGGAGAAAAAATTGTAGTTTCCATAATAAAACTGCTTTGTGGGAGTTCCGATTAAATCAAGCTTAAACAATTGGAGTTTTGAGTTTCTGTAGAACAGGCTAACAAAGGGGATTAGAGAAGGTCAGGTTTTAACAATAGCTGTATTGTTCAAATACTTATTTAGGCTGGAGACAACTGGCCAGTTTTGGCAATACAGGACATCACTTGTGGACAGTGGGCACTGGAAGCACTGGTCCTGGACTGAAATACACTGACTCACACCACTTCTTCCCTGTCAAGTGCCTCTGAAACAACAGATTTGCTGGAACAACGGTAGGAAGGAAAGTGTGCTGGCAATCTGGATGTATGTTTGACTAGGGAAGGAAGCTGGATAATGAAATAAGAAAAAAGACTCGAGGGAAGTGAGCAGTGGAAGTAAACAATAATAAAAAGTTAAAAGAAATGAATCTTGGCTTTCTCACAGAGCCGTGAGAAAAAGCTGCAATAGAGTAACTTCATGAAAACTTGCATTTGCCAAAGGTGTTATTTTTTTCTCCTCCCCTTTCTCTATTTAGAGCGATAACCTTATTCAAACTACCAAATTTGGATGAAAATTGTAGTTCACGAGTCTTTTGCTTACCTATTAGTTTTCCTATAATGGGAGACAGACAAACAAACTCTTAAGTTCCTGCTACAGCAGGTCTTTTAAACCCTCTCCAACAACAGAAAATGGTAGACTTTTTTCTTATCTAAATAATTTATTAGAGGGTGGCTCTTAGCCAAGGAGTCAGTGAACACAGCAGTGCATCGCAAAGAATTGTTTGTCTTGTAATCCTTTTATCAATAACTTTTTGACAGTGGTCTGATTGAAAGAAATATGTAGTTTCGTGAAGAGCATTTCAAATACAGACTTCTTGATCTGGGCGTTCAGAAGGAATATAGTAGCATACCTCCTCAGGGTTTTTTTTGAGTTGTGGCCTGTAATGTTGGCATTTCACAAGGGCAAAAGAGGTGCTTCCTTCCATGTTCAGCTACTTTTTTGAAAAGTGTCTTGTAACAGAACACCAGCAGCTGTTTGGTTAAAATACAGTTCACAACTGGCTGAAGCATTTCAACCAGATCTATCTCAGATTAGAAAATGTAAAGAAATGAAAAATCCAACTTTTCTCACCAGCTCGTGACAGGAATTAGTCAAATTTCCTTATAATTAACACAGTCAAATCCAACTTCATTGGTTCTATTTCCTTAATCCAGTTTCCCCAGAGGCTTTCTTAAGTAGTCCTTTGGAGAAGGAATTTTAGAAGTAGGAAAATCAACTCAACTGTAGTGTTGTTTGAAAGGGGACGATGTTTTCCATGATTATTCTCTCTCCTAATTGATTTTTCTTTTCTAACAAGGTCTTTTGCATTGTATATGAAATACTTTGGTTGAGAACAGTTTACTTTTTGCTTTAGAGAAGTGACAGGATTTAATCTCTAGTTCCACTGAGGGAAGAAAATGCCAACAGAAATGTTACTGAAAACAAAAATGGTGCTTTATCACCTTGTTGTAGCAGCTGCCTGGACAGAAGAGTCTGACATTCTCTTCCGTGCAATGTTGCTCTTGGGTGGGGAACGGCGACAGGAATAGCCACACAATTTGGCATAATTGTTTTTTATTCTTATGTTGGGAGATGAGTGGGGGGTAAATGGAGAACCTAGGAGTGCTGAGTCACCTTTTCTGAAAGTTCTTCTGACAGAAGAGGGAGCCTTGGCTCAGATACCTGAATTACATATGTACGTTTCAATTATGCCAGTACCAGTTACAAGTGAATTTTTCTCTGGCATGACTATATTGGGACTGTTAAGGAGTTGTGGCTGGCAGTAGCTAGCGTCGGCCACCAGATACTGAGCCTGCTAGCTTGCAGACTTAATTACAAATCCATGGTTTACTTTTGCAATCTGTTCTGCTCAACAGTGCTGGGACTGGTGATAAGTCTATCAGTTTTTACTTGGTCACTAACACAGTACCAGCATTAAATTCTAAATGGCAGTCTCTGTGTTTGCTGGCTGTACTATCTCTGATAAAACATTAATCATTTCCAGGTTCCATTCAAACCCATTGATAGAAATTGTGAAATGTAATTTAGCTTTGAGAATAGAATTAATGTTTTCTAATAGCTCTAAGCTATTCTGTGATTTATTGGTTCCACTGCTTGAGGGTTTTTATAATCCAAATTAGTGATTACAGATGATACATAACATTGTGTATCATAAATAGGAATTATGTGTCTGGTGAAAACGATAATGGGGTTTTATACCTTGTATATATATTAGTACATTCAGTGGTATATTAAAGCCTGTTTTAGAATTGGAAGATAATTTTGCCCATGTATAGATCTTCCTAGCTCATTCAGTCAGTGAATCTGCTGCTATTTACTGGTTTTCTTCTAATTTGATAAATACATATTGCATCAGAACATCATAAAATCAAAGGTACACCTGTGGAATCTCATTTTCTGTGATACACTCTCCTTTACAGCATGCTACTTATTTTTTGCTTGGTTTTGAGGAGGCAATTAAGACTATAATACTGTTCCCGACTTCTGAGGGAATTTTAGTCCAGTGGTTGATTGGTGATGAATGTATCCAACAGTTACGTGTGGGAGGATTATGTTAACATAGCCAAGTCCACCATTGGAAGACACCTTTGTAAACATGGAGAAGGTAAAGTGAACATCTTTGTGGATAATTGAAGTTTCATATGCTTTTATTATTTTAGCATGCTGTTACTTTTCTTTCCTGACCCAAATTTCTCAAATTTCTGCCCTGGAGATTAGATGGACAGTACTGGACTGCTCTTTCTGTCATCACTGCATTAGTAGCCTTCCATAATCATTCTCCAAAACCAGTGGTTTCGAAAGGATCTTGCTTTCATAGAAATTTAAAATCAAAGTATGGTTTGGGTTGGAAAGGGCCTTCTAGTCCACTTTTTCCCTTCCACAGGTTGCTCAAAGTCCCATCAAACCTGACTTCGAACACTTCCAGGGATAGGGCATCCACAACTTCTCTGTTGCCCTAAAGATGAGGTATCCTTAAGTTCTCTGCAAATAAACATGATTGCTTTGGGAAGTTGTCTGAAACAATAGGCTTGTAATAGTGATCTGTAAATTCTGCCTCTAAGCCTTCATTAATTTATTTTAATTTAAATCTTAGGAATAGCAGATGTTAAAGTCCCCCAGTTATTGCTTGTTTTTCCTTTTTTTCTTCATAATGTGAAGATATACTATAAAAGTAAATTTAAGTAGAATTAACGATACAGTGATTTTTGATAGAGACAAATTATACTGCGAAAGAAAGTATTTATCAAACACTGCAAATTGGCATGTATTTCTTATTTATGGTATGTCCATCTAATTATAGAAAAACTCACGTTAGAGAGGGCTTTCAAGGAAATAAGGAAGTAATTTATAACCTTCCTCTTAGAATTTTTAAGTCACTCAGTGCGCATGTTGATGACCATTTATTATTACTTTTACCATATCAATACTTAAAGAGAAATGGGTGCCAGCAGTGAATTGAATAAAACCCCCAATTGATCAATAATTCAATTTACTTTGGAATTTCTTTAGAAAATATAGTGGTATTAATCAGGAGAGAATCCCTCAAGTACAGAATTTGATTTTCTTAGAGGAAAACCAGTTTGTTTTATCAAAACCTTAAGGTCTTTTCCCCCTTTCTCTCCCAGTCATACAATTTTTCTTTTGCAGTAAGGCCAAATCAGATTTGTCTGAAGCAGTAATTGGTGATTATCTCCTAACTGCAAGATATAGTTGAGCCTCTTTGGTTAATCCTATCTTGCTTGCCATCTATAGTGAGTCAGAGCAAGGCAAGGAAGAGAGAAAACTTGAAATGTGATTTCTAAGGTAATTTTTCCTATGAGGTGTAATTATGTCCAAGAGCTCTGCAAATTGCGGAGAGAATGGCAATTGCACCTCATCAGAGAGATGTGAAATGGTTGGGGTATAGAACGACTTCCTGCTTCAGTGTAAATCCTTATTTCTGTAGCATGGCAGGAGGGATCCCAGGTTGTGCTCTTTTAGCGTGGAAAAGTAGAAACCCTTGTGGAAAAGCTTTTTATTGCTTTGTAATCTTTCTTCTGCACTATTGCATAACATGTTCATTATTTGGCCTAATGAAGTGTTACAAGATGAAATCTACCTAATGGAAAAAATCCCTACTTTATTTTATACAGAAATTTAAAATGAAGAGTGAGGATTATTTATGTTTATGCAATGTTTTACATTCTATTAAAAGCCTGGGTTTTACTTCGCACTTGAGGAGGGTTTTATGTACACAAAATACTTATTCTTAATAATAATAATAATTTAATTTTACTGGGTACTCTAATAAAAGTTACCCATCTCTCACTTCAAATCTTGACTTGCTTGTTTTAGTCTTAGCATCACTTTGTCACAGATGACAGTTTCTGTCAAAGTAAGTCTCTTCTGAGAGATGCTGGGAACCTTTCAAGTCACCTCAGTTGGAGCCAAGGGAACAATTTATAATTTTATTAGTGAAGTCTTCTAGAGAGCGCTTCACTGTTTCATGGGAAAATAAATGCTTTAGAAGTTCAGACACTAGGTTGCTCTTTCACTTGTATGTACCAGGAAACCTCTGCACCCTTAGTGTCAGGCTCTTGGCTCTTGGCCAGAGCCCCACTGCTGTCAGAGCAATCCTATGCAGTGTTGGAAGAGAACAGCAAAGTGGTAATGAGATTGTGATTTCACAGTCTATGAATTCATTATGCATCCTTTATCTAGTCTGTATTGCTTTCAATTTTGGAGAGTAGATCAATATGATAACTTATGTATCAATCTCTAGGTAATGTTGCATGAAACTAATAACATTTTCGTAAGTTACAGATATTTATGCTTTGTGTTCTTGTAAAGTATTTTTTACAATATTTTTAGTAATACTGTGGTGGAAGGAAGATTTTTTTTTTTCATGTAAGTCTTTCATATACAATTTTGTTATTGAGAAAACCAAAAACCATAAGCTTCTTCCAGAGCTTTCTCATTTTCAATTTGCTATACATTTGAAAAGTTTTCTTAGTCTTAAGGTCAGCAGAATGCTTTGTTGTTCTACATATTGTTGTAGAAAATATACTGAAAAATCTCTGCTACCTGCTAAAAATCTATTAGGTGTTTCTAAAAAGGCAGCTGACAGATTAGGACTGTATCTCTTATGGTTGTATAATACAGTAAACTGAATTTTCAGGCCACTGGTAAATCATGTGTATGCTACTTTGTGGCAGTCCTTAAATCCTTTCTGTTGTCAGCTGAGCGAAAGCAAAGCCTCTAAAAAAGCTGTAGCACAACATTTGTGATTTGACCAAATCTTGTACTTTGTGTGTTTGATGTGTTGCCTAAGAGTGCTGGGATGCAGCCAGCCTCAAACACTCTTAGGTCTGCAACACTAACAGAAAAATATTCACATCATCAAGGGTATGTTAAACAGAAAACACTTAAGGGAGTTTGTGAAAAAAAAAAAAAAAAATTCCCACAACTTTTTGGCTTGGAAAAGTATCAGAGATTTTTTTAGTATTAAAATAATATCACAATTTAATTTGTTAATAACTATTAACATTTTAAGCCTAAATAAGTTTATATTATTTTCTTCCCCTGTTCTTTTGATCAACCAATATATAATTAAATGTATGATATACTGGAGATCATTACAACTCTAAGAACTTAGGCAATTTTTGCACATATAATTCTTGTCAGTATTTATATTGCTAAGTTTGCATTAACGTTCACTCGGGTTGTCATATAGTAACTATTGAATTATGCTCAAAACTGGACAAGTAAAATATCAATGCAAAATAGTTTTTAACAAGGATTTGCTGCTCTGTTTTTTTGTTTTGTTTTGTTTTTTGTTTGGCAGGGGAGTCGGTTATGCCAACAGAAGAGGATTTACTAACGTTTCTTGTCCGTGCCTAAAATGTGAAAGGTGTAGCTGACCAAAGGGTACACGAACAGTGCATGCAAGATGGTGCTTGCTTTAGCAGGCACTTTATTTTCACAATTTTCTGAATTATATTTGAGAACAAAACCACATGGAGGTTAACATCTCAGTCTATTCAAACTGTCCCCTCCTGGTGAAGATCTTGCTTTTAGCTATGTGTTTGGTGGTGGCAAGCAACTATCGGTTCGTTGTGCGGGATGGTACAGTGGAGTGAGCAGCGACCCCGTGCATGACATTCTCTGACTAATGCTTACACCTGATGAGCTCTAGTCAATGCTGTGTGCAGCATAATGTTCAGGTATAAGAATGAAAAATGAGTCTAGGTGTCCTTAATTTTCGTATTATTGCCTTGCACTTCTTGCTTTTCATACGTGACAGTAAGATTTCAGATTCCTTTTTAGAAAGTGTTTAGCTACTGATTGTTTGCAATCTACTTTCATTTTGTCTTGGTCAAATTACAGTAGTACAGAGGAGGGTATAACTTAGGTACATTGAAACACAGGTGTTTTGTCCTTAAAAGAAAAAATATTAATACTCAATACATCTTGTTTAGGCCAGGAGGCTATGACAGTAGTCATAATTTTTTCTGATTTCTAGTAAGCAGGAAACTGTCAAAGTTTGCTTAATTTTCTGGAAAAATATTTTCCTTCTCGGGAGACATTTTTAGTGCCTAAGCAATATAATTACTGCTCTTCAAAAGAATGGAGTTTTGTTAACTGAGTAGTTGTACTGAGAATTGCTATGTGCGATCCTCCCACAACCACCCAATGTATGGTTGTAAAAAGACACAGGGCTTCCCCCCCCTGCCCCCCCCCTCCCCCGTATTAGATAAAATTTGGAGTTGATGGAGGAGGAGCAGCAGACAAATTTCTGATCTTTTACTGTATCTTATAGTTCTTGCAAGTCTGTCAAAATGAAATTTTTGAAAATGAGTAACCATTTTAAAACTTCAAGCTAATTTTAGGGGTAGAATAGTAGCATGCTGCTTTCAGCATTTCCATTTCCAGTACTACTGTGTGATGATGTGTCTGGCTTGTGAGATCAAAGCAACTAATTTTCTGTTGATGTGCGTTGTAGGTCGGCTGTTCAGAACTAGTAACAAGATAAGTTGTCTGGCCAAGAAATATTGCCATTACTAGTTGTGTGTTTGCAGATTTGGGGAATGGATATGCTCATGGATATTTGGGCTGCAGAAGATATACATGTGAAAAAGTAATTACCTGATGTGGTTATTTGAAATCTGCATTCTTATTTCTTACATAGTTACTGAAGATGCGCTTGAATTTAATTGTTTGAATTTTCAGTTTCATGTAATACAAATCTCAGTATTGTTGTACCTGTGGTTTCTTTATGTTCCATTCAGAAATCAATGATGAGATGTCTTTTTTTTTTTTTTTTTTAAGTTAGTCATTAATATTCACAGCTCTATCAGACTGCAGTTCAAACTCTTCACTTGTTTTTGTCACAGAAGATGTTGGAACAAGGTTGCTAAGAAACATTTAGCCACACTCACAATGGGACCTATCAGTCTGTTCTGTGTATTCACCTGCACGTGCAGGGTAGAAAATTGAGTTTCTCTACTGATTATGTTAATTCATTGCAAGTTTGTTTTAGCAGTAGTATGCTTAAAAATATGAAAATCCGCATTTTCTTTCAGTAGATGTAGTAGGAAAACATGGAGTAAAATAGCAACTCTTTTTAAAACAGTGATTTCAAAATATGAGAGGTCTAATGTGCTTGTATGTCCTCCAAAAAGAAAGTTTAACTGCTGATGGCTGAGTTCACATAGGGATTGTCATTTATTGACAAGTTGCATAAATTGGAGATTATTTAATGATCTATTTAAATTTCTTTGTAAGTTCCTAGCTTTAGTCTTCTGCTCAAGATAATATGTCTGTTTGACTAGCAATAACAATTATCTTTTTCACTAATCTAGTGAAATTCTTGATCTTTTGAAGACTGGCCTAAAAATAAACCAAGTTACTCAAGTTACACAACTCTTGATCTTTTCAACTGTGAGTGACTTGGCCTATTTTTAGGCCAGCTGTAATTGCACACTGTGCTGGAAAAGATAAATGTAGCTTTTTATCACCCTAACCTGTAAGCACTGTAATTATTAAATATGCTGGAAATGCATGTATTTCCTCATGTGAGTCTGGAATAGACTTTAGTAACTTTTCAAGAGACCTAAATATTTTATATCGCTGAGCTCCTACCACTCTCTTTAACACACAAGCTGTTGTATTGTGGGCTGTTGACGTGTGACCCGGCTTTATCTGCCTTTTTATGCTGAACATATCCTATTATATCCCAAAGAGCAAGAAATTAGGTTAAAAGTAAAAGCTGCAAAACTGTTTCTATAAAGCTGTAAAATGCTTATGGTTAACTTACACAATAAAACAATAGAAAATGATTCCTATATTAGTGTCAGTCTAGTAACAGAGCAATAAAATGGCACTTGTGAATAAAGAGGAGATAATGTAGTTCTCACTTTAGTTTGCACTATAATTTTCATCAAAATCAAAATCAAGTAATGTAATTTATTAAAGTATATTATATGTTGCTAATGAGTGAATTATTCTGATTGCTATAGACTTAGATATATTTAAACTGTGTCCTTGTCCAAATTTGTTGCATGCTTAAAGAAACTGAATCTGGATTTTCACCTATAAGATAGGTAAAAAAACCTTCAAAACAAAATAACCCCAAACTACCACAATAATTTAATATAGAATGCATCTTTTGGAGTTGTTAATGGAAAATGTTTGGCAGAGCTTTTTTTATGTATTATGAACATAGCACAGAACTAAATAGGAAATGATATCTCTAGTACTTTTAACTTTATGGTGCCACCATTGTCTTCTGTAGCTTTTCTTTAGATTAGGTATGGGTCACAAGAAGGAATGAAGATGAATTGTACTATCACAATCACTTCTGTATTTTTATGTTGAACACTACTTCACATTGTAAAACAGAGTTTGTTATATTATTTTAGTTTGACTATACATTGATTTCCTAGTCTGTACAGTTGGTTTCCTTTCCCACCTCGTGCCACTGTCTGGTCATTGTTAACAGCTAAATTACACCAATATTTGTATTCTGCAGATATCTGGACAGTTTTCAGTTTCTTATTAGGAAATAATATTTAGAAAATATATGCTTATGATGCTACAAAAATAAAAACACTGTCAGGTCAACCAGGTAACATGGTAAGGATCCGTATTTCCTGAGAAACAGCAGGGAGAAGAGGTTGCAGGAAGGCAGGTAGGCTGTATTCCTGTGGTAAGAACAGACGAGCCTATTACAGTGGCAAAGTAAAATGTGCATTCTTAGTTACACCCTTATGGTGAAATTTAAGTCTTTGTAGCAGACAAGGGATATATGCTTGGTCAGTAAAACCAGTTCATCTGTGGAGTTCTCACTCACTTGCCTGCAGTAGTTTAATTGTGTCCATAGCTAATGCAGCCCTTTCTGTGGCTGGGTATAAATGATTGAGGGAGAATTGGAGATTTCTTTTTTTTTATTCTTTAGTTTTGCAAATATGCAAGTTATCTTTGTGCTTGGCAGCAAATGCTCCTTTTCAGCAGAGTTTTAGTTAGATCTCTGCTTATTGGTTCTGCTGACTCCTTGCTACTTGCTGGGCTACTTTTGATTCAGACCTGCTAAGTTTTATAATGTTTGTAATACTTCAGACCTCCCAGAGCAGGAGGGCAATAGGAAATAAGAATTGAAAAAAGTAGTAATTTATTCTTTATAGTATTCCTTAATATCAAGAATTCCAGATTAAAATGAAGCTAAATTGGAAATTACTATCATTCTCTGCATAAAGGCGACCTTAATGTAGCTCTATGGGTGTTAAAAGAAAGTATAATTTATAGCTGAGATATATATCTTGAGATAAATAAATTCCTGTGTCTTTTTCTGTAAAAAAACTATGTTAGGTTGTTCACATTGTGCATGAAAACAATTCAGGATTAAAACCATCCATATCGCTAACTGCTAATAAAATCCCCTGAAAAGTTGTGTTCTGAATGAGATCCCAGCAGAGAATACAACATCTTCTACACTTCTTAATAAGACAAATTCCTGGGGGAGAGCCTGTGCATCAGGTAAGGCACAGACATGGGGAAGCAGTAAAACCGAGAGGGAAGAGAGTTGAAAGCTCTCTTGTTTTCTTCTGAGTTGTCTGTTTGCTCCATTTCTGTCTCAGAAGTAGAAGTCGTGATTTTTGTGAGTTCCTCTGGAAGGTGGGTGGTAGGTGATACATGCAGGAGAGTTCTGTGTCTGTTTTAGGAATGAGAAGCGTCCATTAATGAGAGCTCAAGAAACCCTTTGCGGTAGGAAGTTGGTGTGTAAAGGCTATGTTTCTCTTGCTGAAGTGGAGAAATCAAAGAAGTCAGTATTTAAGGTGGAAGGATTTTGGGGTCTTAAAGAATGTTGGAAAGATTTAATAGATTTTTACTGAAGGTTTTCCCCTGCAGAAATTTTAAAACTAGATTATAATGTTTAAATCTAGGGGGCTTTATATTGCTAGGTAGAGATAGTCACTGTCTTGAGCCCCAAATCATGTATTTGTGCTAGAGAAGCTCTCTTTTTCGTGTGCACACTAACACCATCTTTTTTTTTTTTTTTTCCTCTAATGCATAAGTCAGTTTGGAAATGGAGTTTATTTTAAATGCTAATTTGGTATCATTATCAGTCAATATACCATTCTGAAGTAGCTTGCGTATTGGTGATATCTGGGAGCTTTTGCTGTAATGTGCCTCTATGTAAAATATGTACATATTGTACGTCCAGAAAGTTACTTGATTTACTTTGTTTTGTGACACATTGTTTTCGAGGGAAGCCAGTCTTTGTTTCTTAAACAATATGTTGTTTCTGGTTTGGTTTTTTTTTTAATTTCTTTTTTTTTAAAATTTATTTATTTTTTTAGCAACATTATAGTGAATCTAGTTTTGTTTTGTTTATTTTTTTTATCCTATTTGTCTAGGAGAGTGGTAAACCAATAGAATTTGCTGTAAATTTTCTTATGACATGAAAAAAAGGAGCATTAACTTGTACATTTCCCCCTCATACACATTTTTCATTGTATGGAAGATTTATGGTTGGTAATATGACCCTGTGAGTTGAGGCACTTGCTGCAAAGCATGATTTCAGCACCTAAAGCAGTAGGAATGATTGGAATGCATGTTTTGCATTTTGATTTCCATCCTATAATGTTGACCTTTAGTTTCTCCTCATTTTTGTCATGTTTGCCTTTTTTTGTGCTTAATGGGTATCAGTGTTGCTTTTTCTTCGTATTGATAATGGTGTTCAGTTACTTCTGACTTTGTTCGCTGGAGAGTTAAAAGCTTTAAACCTTGATTAAATGCCATGTTAGATGTTGGATTATTATTAATAAACCCACTGCTCAGAAGTCATGCTTAAATCTAAGTATTCTTTATGTTCCTCTGGTACCATTGACTGTATTCAGTATGCATTTCTGGTACTGCCTTGATTGCACAGACTGAAATGGAAAACATTGTGAAAAGAGTGAATATTGATTTTTCTTCTAGTTAAGCAATGGTTTTCCAAGTGACAGAGCTCAATTATATTATACTGGTTATAGGACTATTTAACATATGCCTTTTTAGTGAAGTGATTCTGGCCAGTAATGTCCTGTATCTTAATTAAGCCAATAGTGTGAGGGCAGTTGAATAGAACATACATTTGAAAATGTAAATGTCAAGTATATTGTACCAAGGCTTATCTGTTAAATACTGCAGGGTTACAGCCCAGATGGGGCTGCTGGAAGTAATAACAATTGTTCAGCCTTTTCTTATTCTGCTGTTGCTGTGTAATTAGATCATGACGTTGTCTGTTTAGTAACTACTGGAAAGCGCAAATTAAAGTAAGTTGGAAGTGAATGTATGAGCATTAAATTTTTAATTCCCGAGTTGCGGTAGGTGTTCTGTGTAAGGTCAGCCTGCAGACCTCTTGCAGAAGCCTTGGCAGAAAATTCAAATTAATGTTAAGAAAAATGCTGAGCGAGAAGAAGTGTCTTTTAAATGGCAAAGACAGCTCAGACACTTAAAGAAATTAAAAGCACTCTTCAAAACAGGCAAGAAGCTGGCGGTGTGTAGTGCAGGCATGGTTTGCCTTTACATAGAGTTTGTGCTCTGTATATTCTTTATATTTTGAGGTATCCTGACGTGGCGCTGCGTGGGCATATGGGTCTCTGTGTGTGTGTGTGTGTGAAGGGGAATCTCCACACACACTTTACCCATGCAAATTGCTCACGCAAGCAGTAAGTAATGATACATTCATGCCCTGGTTGGGAAGTACTGTATAGATTTAGTTAGGTGGGTTGCAGTTTCTATATTGATCTAAAATCATTGCAAATAAAAATAAAATTAAAATTAATGGCAGTAGGATCTCATTAACCATGTGGTTTTGCATTGATTTATTGATGGGAAAAGCTTCCAGCTCTTACTTTCCTTCCCTCATCCACAAGTAGCTATCAGTGCTACCAGTGCCAGGTAGTCTGTGCACAAAGCAAATGTACATATAGAAATGAACAGTCACTGCTGTTAACTGTATCTGTGCAATGCAGTCATGCTTCTGTATAGCAGGAAATATTTCAGTAGTTTGGGAAGAATATTCTTTTTCAGTTTACATGTTTCTGCTTCCATTAAATAATGAGCATGGTTCTGAGTTTTAAAAAATGATTAGGACAGTGCTTTCTTCATGCTAAAGGTACCGTAGGGACAGTTTACCACTTCTTTCAGAAATGTTTTAAGATTAGATAAGAACACACTGGTATTGTGTGCTGTTCCAGTCCAGGGTGACAGTGAGAAGGAAGCAGCGTGCATCTTCCACAGCAGCAGTTTTGTATTCCACTTTTTTTTTTCCTGCCTTAGTGTAGACATTTCTTAAATGTAGAATTTGAAAAATCTCTTTGAAGTTAACAGAAGAAAGGAACTTACCTGTAGTTGAGCAATCAAGATAAAAATATGACATGCTTTGTTTGAGGGATAAGTAGGGGGCTGTCCTGTTATCTCAGAGCTTCTGTGTTGTTTTGCAGGATGTGACCTTTTGGTTCTGCAAACACATGATAAGGGTATCTGTAGCTGTGATTCTTTCTTAAAATAATGCATAGAGACTAGAGAGAAGAACAAAACCCAAAGGCTTCACCTTGTAAAGTTTGATGGCATTTACCTTCGTGATAGCAATACGTGATTGATATGTGTGTATGCCGTGGCTGACAAATGCTGATGCATTTCTCTTTTGGCTGCTGCACAGACTTGACAACAGTTCGGACTTCTAGGGTTTTGTTTGTCTGGATTGGTGAAAACTGTCAGCTGGGACACACTTGTTGAGTGATCAATCTGAGTGTAAACCTTATATTTTGGAAAAAGGTTAAGAAACCAAACAAAAGCCACTACACCTTAGTCCACAAAGTCATTTTAGATCTTTCAAGAAGTTCTGTTCAATTATATGTGAAAACAAAATAGCATTTTCAGGCAGGTTAAAAGTGGGCATCAGCAGGATTCTCCTATCTCAGAAATATTAGTTAAGAAATTTTTGAGCACTTTGTGATGTTTATTGAGTCCCTATTTTTTTTCCAACAGAAAATTCCTAAAAATAAAGCAGAAACTAATTAAGGTCCACAAGTTTATTGCTGCTTTATGATCATTCTTCTGAGAAAATGCAGCCAAATTTTTGTCCCTTGCTTAAATTAGGATATGGAAATATGTCCTTTCTGTCTTAAAAATGGGAATAAAATCTATTTTAAATATTTTTTCTTATTTAATTAATGTAACTGTCATAAATTCATACAGTTTCAATATTCACAAAAAAGAAGATAGCCAATTTAATTTACAACCAAGATTATTTTTATGTTTTGATATAGTGCCATCGATATTGATGTTATAAGAACATATGCTTCCCATATAGCTATATGAGCCCCTACTGAGCCATGGTGCATGGAATATTGTTGCTTATGCTCTAACAGCTCTGTGTTTTGTATCTGCTTTGCTGTCTTCCAGTTTAAGCGAACATCCCCTTCTAAGCAAGATTCCCACCAATATCTTGCTACTCCACATGCACTTTGCACTCAAGATGTAGCTCTGCAGAGAAAATATTTCAACACAAGCATGTTACATGAAAGACATGTAACAGAAGTAACCTTTTAGTCTGTGGACTGATGCAGTGCTGTCTCATGTGAAAGCACATGCCCAAACTCTTTTGACCTTTTTGCATGTCAGGAGCTACCTATGCTAGGTGTCCTATTGGACTTGAATTTTCTGCACACACAATATTCTACGTGCCCATGTACATCAGGATGTTTTGCTTACTTTCTTGTAGGAGTCATACTTTGTATGGTTGAGTTCTCCTGTCAAGAAGGAGTAATTTTCAGATTTTGAACTGGACTCTGGGTTCTGATAAGTTAATATTCCCACCAGAATTGAAATCTGAAAGACATGGCTCCTGTAGCTTGATCCTACTGGCAGCTATGGTGGTCTTTGATTCTCTAGAAACTCCTTTAACACTTACACCTTGATAACTGAAGGCAAGAAATATTATTATGACATTACCACATTAGATTTTTGCAACAATAACTTTCTGTTTTGTTGTAGATGCCAATCTTGGCTAGAACTTTCTTGCCTATATCCTGGTGAGTTAATGTTGTGAGGATTCCAGCAGTCACTGTCTTTGGGGAAAGAAGGGTGTTGTGTGGCCTGAAAGGTTAGGGGGAGCCAGACAAGGGCAGGGTGGGAAGGATGCGGAAGTACATGTACCTGTCAGTGCGGCAGTGGCGAGGTTCTGGGCTTGCATCTGCAGAGCTGGAATGAGTCAGGAGAAACAACAAAGAGAGTTGGTCAGTAAATTTTCCTTGGAAGTATTTCTTCTCATTTGCAGTTTTTGTTTCTCCTGAACATTACTGAGGATACCAGACTTGTATTTCTGAGAATATTTGTACCTTTAAATTACCGAGGTTTACTTTTAGTCTTAACATTAATGAAATTTTCTTTCTAGGGAGGTTTTGGATAGCGAGAGTAAAGAGCTAGTAAAGCTGAAACTCACATCTCTGTTGATATATGGGGATAAATGTCCTGTCTGGAAAATTATAAAACCATGATCTATTGTAAAAAGCTTGAGGGATGCAATTTAAACTGAGCTGTTCAAGAAATTTCAGATGGAAACAGCATTCATCCCTACTGAGTGTTGTATAGAGGGTGGCAAAGTAAAAAATTGGTCTCAGTTGTTGGGCAGTATGCCCTAATGTTGGCATTAGCTCCTGTCTATAAATATTCTTGTCTTGTCTGTTCATGAGATTTAACTGGGAGATGTTTGGTCATTGTTTAGTTGCCACTAAGTGTGGAAACCAGCCAGTCTGAGTAAAACATAGAATGCTTGTTGGGCAAACTAGAAATGTGCCAAGCTTCGTGTCTGATGGCGATGGGAAGGCAATTGTTTCAGCTGCCTTTCATTGATGATCTCATTGAAAAATTATATAGAGTATTTCCAAAGCAGTGTATGGTCTTCAGGAGATGCCAGTGTTTGAAAACTTATACCTTTGCTTTTTGTCTGGTATTATTTTTATAGTTATATGAGTACATACTATTAGAAATAGAAATATTTATTTTTGAAAAAGAGTGCTGGAATTTGAGATAATTGTGTCCCACAGCCAGTTGTCATCTCTTTGGTACTGATAGTTCTCTGACAAATGCCTGACTTACCTGTGGCTTACTTTTCTGTTTTATGAAACCTGGGGCAATACCTTCTAACCCTCAACAAAATACCCCCAGGCTGAATCAATCTGCAATACACTGTTCAGGCTCGCATACTGAGAGTGTCCTGGGAGCATGAATTGTACAAATTGATGCCATGCTGCCAGCTCTTAGTTATCTGCAATGCATATTAGCTGTACATATTTTATGTACAAACCCATCTTTGCGTACATATGGCCAACAGAACAGTTTGTTTCTGAAAAACAGCTGAACTGTTACTGCTACTTGCTGAATCTGACCTAAGAAGTCTTCTCCAGGCCCAAATTAGAATTTCTTCAGACTTGTTTGTGCCTGTGACATCACTTATACAGACTGTAGGCTACACTGTAATGCCAAGTATGAAACAGCATCTTGCTGAGAATTATTTTTGCACAGCTAATTATAATATCTCAAGTAAAAAAAACATTTCTATTAATTTTCAATGTAATCTTTAGTTTCACATCTGTTAAATTTAATTTTATATGCAGATCAGCCCCGGCAGTAAATACTTTTTTAAACTATATTAATGCAACTCCTGATCTCCTTTCCCCTGTTTATATTTTGATGATGCTGTCAGGCACTTTTTCATCTATTTACAAACTTCTACTGGATGGAAACTCTGAAGAAGTGTTTTGGAGACACATTGTGCTTTCTTCTGGTTATTATGACCTAAGAAACTTTTTTTTTTCTCACAGTTCTTAAAAGAAGCCTTACTAATTTTTTATCAAGTACCTCTCTGTTAACCTTATTCACTGCTTGAAAACGGAGTGAATAGCTTATATTGACTTGGAGAGAATGACTGATACTCTTCTGTACTTTCTTTTTAATGCACTTTGTGGCTATCCTATGAATTTTGAATTTTGTAAGCATTAGAAGCAGTTTGAAGTTTGAAATGTTTGCACAGGATAAGGAATGTGGGGACCAAATTTCTGACATGCTGGGGCACGTGGTGTTGCTGTTTTGTTATTCTTATTAGTGATTTAGGAGTGGGAAAGATGATGTCCCCACTGAATAAAATGTTGGGCTGGATATGAAGAATCCATGTTTCTGTTCTAGTTGTTAGAGGTTCCTGGAGCCACCCGTGTGGGCTTTTAGTATTAATAGCCTGTTAGAGGCGCCATCTTCCATCACAAAGCATTGCATTGCCTTAGAATGCTAAATAATACAGAACGTTTGTGTGGAGATGCAAACATACTATCAAATAATTTTATATTAAAGCTTATCTGTATGAGAGATGGAACAGATATCTTTGTGGCTTTTCAGTCGCTGCCTAGCTTTCTGTCAGCAGCAGTTCACATCTGAGTCCCATTAGTGCTGGGGTGAAGTTGTACATTTCCACTAGTGTGACAACAGTTACAATTATTTGGAAGGAAATATAATTGTATTTGCGAGATCTTAATTTATGAGTTGAGTTTCAGTGGGTTCTGTCAGGAGTCCTATGTTATTCATTAAAAATTAATAGAAGACCAGGTCTTGGTTGTTTTAAAAAAAAAAAAAAAAGATAATGCAAACACAAATGATGGGTAGCCTTTTTATACAAGCAATCTTTTGTGATCCTTTAGAACATTTTTCCACTTTCCTTACTGTTTGGAGAACTTTGGAGCTTCTGAGTGAAAATGCAGACCACTTGGTAGTGAATCTGTGCACGTTAACACTTAGCATTCATAGTTCCTGTTTGTGGTCATATTTAGGGGTGGTTCACAGACCACCAGGTGATCCAGGGCTAGAGCTGAAAGGCCGTAATTTTAGGCAGATTTTTTTTGAGTACTTGAGTGTTTCTGTAGTTTTGCTAAAGCAAAAAATGTCTGACAATTTGCTATGGAAAGAATGGGGTATGTGAAAGGAGAAGATAGGGTGCTATCTTGGTGTGTTTTTATGAGTGATCAGCATACATGTTTCGCAAGTCCAAAGATTTTAAGAAGTGTTTGATCATTATAGTATTGAAAAGGTCATAATCATGTAGTAGATCATGTGCTTATGCCAAAATGTATTGCTGTAGGTTTCCAAGTACTAGATTTATTATGAGAGAAGGTGGACTTAGAATGAACTCTAAAAGATGCCTTACGGGAGAAAGGTAAATAATGGAGGATTTTCAGAAGCACAGGAGGAAGCCAGTCTTCTGCCACATGCACAAAGTTCAAAGTCCTGTTCTCAAAGTTGTTATATTATTTTGACTCTTTTATTTTGGAAATTATTGACAGATAGCATAGAATGAAATTTATTGATGGAAAAATTGCAGCCTTCTTTCATAAATTCACTGTAGCATTTTTCATGAATATGCCGGTGTTTGATAGTTACATAAGTTGCTTTCCTGCAAATTTTGACTAAAAGCAAAGTAAATCTGGCATTAGGATTGAGTATACGTAGTAAAATGTTGGAAGTATGTCATCCAAGTCCTATTTGCTCCTTTTTGGCAACTTAAAAAATCACCATGTGCGATTTACATAAAAGTGGTATGAGAAATGTCATAAAGGCTTTTTAATTCAGTTTTTATTCCGGGAATATGATCAGAATCCAATAAGTAGTCAGTGGGGAGAATTATAATGGAGGCATGAGTAGAAGAATCACATTTAATTCTTTATATGTAGCACATTCTAAACTATATCTTTCTGGAAGACCCCTGAAGTCAGTGTTTACCAAGCTTAACTGGCTAGTAAGCAGAAACTGTGAGTGTTTGACAGCCTGTGGACCACATCATGTTTGGCTCTCTTTGTTGGCTTCAGTTTTAGTTTCTCGACCTACACTCTAAAGATCTTTTGAAGGTATCTTGAACAGTGCATTGCTACATGCTGTGTCTTGGGAAGCATAATGTGAATTACATGTTGTCATCTTGCATAGATTGAGGATAATTACATGCTACTTTCCTACAGATGTGGAAGTTTTCTGGGTGCTTTCCATCTCCCTTGCACCCTATGGTATTTTGGTTGTTTAGTAATTGTAGATTTCAACCTTTGTTTTACAGCTCTTGGCATGTTTTTTTTGTGTTTTCTTTGTAGAGAAACCAAAGAGCCATTGGTTTAATAAAAGCATTTTCAATAATTATACACACTGATGCACTTCCTTTTATTGTGGTATTAGCGATACATAACTCCTACTGAGTTTATCAATCCCAGTCAACCATAAAGATAAACTGAGGAGCTGTGATTTTTAGCGGAACATTTTGAAATATAAGCAAACTGAAAAATGACTGTTATTACAAATCATACTTCTCTGCAGAGTTGGTATAAAGCCCTATTTAAATCTAATATATAAAATCACATTGTGGATCATACGAGAGCATTTATAAATGTTATCCACATTTGTTGTATTTTTCTACTAGTGACATTTACTTCAGAAGTGCTTTTTTGTTGTTCATATGTGCACTTTTGGTAAGTGAGCAAAGTCAAATTATATTGCTGTCTTTCTTTTAATCATGTTTCTGCTTTTTTTAGTGGATGAATAAGAACATCTATTAAATTATAAAGTAACAGTTTAAAGAAAAGAGTGCACTTCTCTTAGGTGCCATAGGAAGCATATCCTTTTCTATATGGCATCTGCTAGGTATGTTGAGAGGCTGTACTCATTCCTTTGTTGAGCCATTTTCTTTCACAGCTATACTGTGTTGGTGCCATAGAATGAGCAGCAGTCCTGTAATTCTCCCTCTTATACTAAACCAACATACAAAATAAGCTTGTTTGTTGTAGTGTTTTTATTGCTGCATTACTCCTTTTAGATGCAGGTCCGTTACAAGCAGTAAACCATTAACCAGCCAATGGTACATGCCAACACTGTTGGCTTCTGGCGAGGATTTGGACATTTTTGGTCTTGTTTTAGAATTGCTATATTTATATGTTTTCCATAAATATAGACCAATGGACTTACAGACTTGAGAGGAAAACCTTTAGTGTGGATGACCAAAACTGTTGCTTGTGCAAGGCCTGTAGAAATTATTGACTTCTGGATGTTATGATTTGTACCAGCACTGGGAGTTGTCTGGACCTTTAATCTTCCCGTCATGGTGTGTAACAGCCCCCTGCCCAACTACTGCAGTCTTTCCTTGCTGTTAGGTGGTGGGTTTGAAGACAACTAGGCTTCTAATACTTGTCTCTCCCCACTGTACTTTGCAGCACAGGGAGTTGTTTGTCATCCTGACATCTTTGGATGTGCAGTCTGTTTTCTTCTGTGGATGTCACCAATGTGGGAACCCAAGACAAGGGAACACTTGGTAATCCAGTATTTGCAAGAGACATCATAGCTGTTTTGTTGAGGAGGATGAGCAACATAGATACTCCCTGTGCTAATGCGTCGCTTTCTAAATCCCAATTGTAATGTTACTCATTAAAAATAACATATACATTTGTGCTAGTGGAATACTGATGAGGGAAGGGGTGATGTGTCCAGAAGCCTGTCTTTTTCAGTGTGTTTGAATTGTTCTAGTAAGTATTTTACCTTTCTTGCTAAAACTTATTTCTTTAAATTTACATGTATTAAACAATCTGACATTGTAGAGTGTCTTTTCCTAGTTTCTTTAGTTTGTCAGGAAGCATTTGTATCGACTTTTATGTTTCTCAGTGCAAAATCAATTTAGGGGAAATCGGTTGGGCCAGAGGTAAGCAACTGTGAGAAAAGTTTAATTTGGTGAGCTTTGATGAATATTGTATTGCTGTTTATGGCCCGAAGCAAACATCATTCAATTTAATAAGTCTCATACAAGTGTATAAAGTGGGATGTGGTTCAGTTTCCTGTTTTGTTCTTTTAGAGATGCATAGAGTTCAGTGTGTCAAATTGCATCTAAATTTAGGGCAACACTCCCAGAATAAAAAATATTTTTTTCTTCCTTTGGACTTTCAAACAGTTCATAGTTATCTTGTGTTCACTTTTCTTTCGCATTTTATATAATATACTACTTTCACCCTGCAATTGCTTGGCAATTCTCTGTTATTCAATCACTACACTGAGATTAAAATCTATTCTTTAACTGAAAGGTATTTCTATCTGTGATACTTGCTTTGTATTTGAATGCAGCCCATATTTTAAGATGAAAATATAGTTGTTTTTTGTTATATTAAAAAAGCCCTAATAATACCAGAGTTGATGATGGGTGGTGCTGTTAGTAATTGGCAAATAACATGTCAGCATATACAAGAGTATCTGTTAATTGTAAAATAAACCATGTTCTTTTTAACTAAATGGCTGGGCTTATTATTTCCAGGGGGAGGGAGCAGTAAAAGGGGGGAAGATGTTTCAAAAACTTATGAAAAGTCAGCATTCATAGAAACAATATCTTCTTTTTTTTTTTTTTTTGTGTATCACCGTCAATACATCAGCTTTCTGTTTTCAGACATCTTATTCTTGCCATTTTGTCTTGTTTTTATCTGACAGTTGAAATCCTTTGTCTAAGAAGGATGGATGCATACAAAAGGACTATGTGACTGCTCTGTATCAATGGGATTTCCATTTGGCTTGTTTGCAGTGGAATACTGAAAGCTTTTTCAATATTTTTCTTGAGGTTGCTGACTGTTTATTTGTGATAAGACGGTTTTGCTTGTTTTCTTGCACATCTGCAAAAGGCAATTTGGCTAGCTAGAGGATAGTATGCCTAGAAAAATTAGGGGCTTGAAGAAGTTCCTTTTTTTTTTAAGTATCCTTATATTTCTAAAGGACAAAAAACTTACATGGGAAAAAAAAATGGACATAAAGCTCACAATTCAGCAGAAGATGGTGAAACAGAAGAAGAAAAACCATATTGCTTGCTGTTAGCTGACAAGTTTCCTCAAAGTTGATTTTCTTTAGCCAAAATAGGTTAGTTTGTTTATACAGAAGCTTAGAATAGCTGCATTTCTTTTGAGTTTTTCTCCTAATAGTGTGTGCAGGGGACCTTGCTACATGTATATGAATACCTGGTTATTTCTTATATTTAAACGTGTTCTGAAATAGAATAGCTGTTTAGATTCTTGTTAAGTTTTATTTGTGAAGTGGAAACAGTAAACTAGAACCAAAAGCAAATAATTTTTCTAGAGCAAGTGTATCACAGAAATTGATACTCAGAAACTTCTGTTGAGCTTTAAGTGGACTCCTGTGTCTAATCTGAGCAATAAAGAGCTTGGTTATGGATGAAGGTTCATCAGTTTTCTCCAAGTGAATGAAGCCATATATATGTATATTGTATATTGTAAATATTGAAATATCAAATTGTGCTTTTTTTTTTTTTTTTTTTTTCCTGCTAGGTGAGCAGAAATCACATGCTCAAAATTGAATTATTCTAACATATGAAATACACAATGAGTCTCCTGTTTCAGGTGAGGAACATACTGGTGCTGATTCATTTACTTGACCATTAGACCGAGTGCATTAATCACTTCCCTATCCTGAGGGCATGATTTGGAAGCTTGGGAGCACCCGCGTTTGGGGACCTCCACTCGGCTGTAGGTGCAGCTTGCTGTTGTGTGGGGATCACTGCACAGAGGCTTCTTCTTGATACAAACCAATGTCTGATCTCATCCCCTGGTGTTTTTAATTAGATCTACCTTTAAGTGTAATATTGTTCTGGTGGGAGGGACAAAAGAGAGGGTATTTTATTAAGTTACAGTGTAAAAGTGCCATCTATCATGCTACTCTGCTAAAATAGAATTATCAGATTTTTAATGTTCGTATGTCTGGCCTGACTTATGAAACACAGTATAGTTTTATAGACCCTGTTCTCGCTTATGTGGAGACAGAGTGGAATGAGCATTCTTTGTAAATATAAGATAGATTTGAAAGAAGTCATTTTATTAGTTGTATATTGGTATATATGAGGTCACCCTAATTGTAGCCTGGATTGGTAATGCCTTACTTGTCTTGCTCTTTTGTTTTTGTGTGTAAGGTTTGGGGAAAACTCATGAATTTTAACTGGTTGTGAAAATAGATTTTGCTATCCTTGCACACGGCTCTACCTTTGGATCTGTTTTCCTTCAGTGTAGGCTTTCATTCAGTGGCACTGTTCACTACTTTTTTTGGAGTGATTTTTGGCTTCTCCAGGCTCTTAAGCTGACCCTTTCTCTTCTTCCAAGAAGCCTACAGTGGAGGAGGCTGACATAGCCATGAGCATGCCAGTCTGTTGTGAGAAGGGTATGAATTCACCTGGAAATATGAGGAAGTCTGGAAATAAATGTCCTCATTCCTTCCTCTAGAAATTTAGGAAATGACACTGGTGTTTGCTGATTTCTAAATAATAGAAAAAGTAGGTGCATAATGTAGAAGCAAAGCCATTGTGTCTTTATTATTGAGTCCCCTGAATCTTCGGAAGATATTTCTAGGAATCCTTGAGCAACATCTATGTTTCTTAAAGAACTAAATGCATTTAAAAATATTATAAATGTGTAATTTCTAGGTAGTATTGGGGAAATATTGTTAACATCATTAGTTAGGAGCTTCTGAGATGCAGTTTACATTTCTTTAATTTAATTTGGATTTTCCTGACTTGGCTCATTAAAGTCCCTGAGAGAGTTTTACATCAAAATTAATTATATCAATGGTTGAATTGCTCAAATAACTCAAGAGAACTCTGTTTTGAATAGGTTGTAAGATGCTATTTTAATAGTATGCTTATGTTTCCCAAAATGAGATGTTATAAACCCCATAGACTCTTATCCAAGATGGTTTTTGCAGAAGTGATGGCCTCTAACAAGGGCCATAGAATTACTATTGTACCTGTCATTTATAATTGCCTTTTTGTAAATGTAGTTACTGAGTATTGGAAATTGTAATAAAAAAGTAGGCATTGTATTAAAAAAATAATAGTCAGAAATAGGGTTCTGTGGAAAAAGGTTAATTTTTATGAAAAAAAACCCCAAACTTGCTGGAACAAATACTGATATTTCACCTCACTATGAAAGAACTGTTCAGAAAACCTAATTCAATTTCTGCTTTCCTAATAGACTTAAAAGTGTGTATATAACAGAAGTAATACAGATGTCAGGTCTTAACGATTTTGCTGAATCTGTGCTTTAGCAATTTGCTTTGATACTGAAGGAGAATTTCAGTTTTCTAAGACCGTGCTATTGTAGTGGGAAAAAAAACAATTTCTCTCTCCACCCCCCCGTTTTTTATTTTTTTCCTTATGCTTTTGGTTACTTTTAGACCATATTTTTTGTATGTTTCTCACTTAAAATCACCATAAAGCCATAAATTTGGGGTTTGGGGTTCTTAACGTGATTCTTATCCTTACCTACTCCTTCTTGTGACAGTGTAGACCTATAAAAATAGCAATTGATTGCAATATATATGATGAAGTACTTGGTTTGAAAGGCATGATGCAATTACAATATCAGAATTTCTGGGCTTCATATAAAGACTCCTAATTGTGTCATAGAAAGTAGACATATAAACCTTTTTTGCAAAATACTTTAACATATTTAGAATGTTTTAAGATCTTATTTAAGTTTCTTTTTTTTTCTCTCCCCCCCCCCCAAAAGTAGTTCAAATATAGCATAATATGATTTAACAAAATGAAAACCAGAATCACTTATAAGACAGAACGTAGCAGTGCTGTGCTCCTGCTGTTTTATTTTTACTCTTAGTAGTTAAGGGCAGAAAAACTATTTATCACTTTGCAGATCAGGAGAAAATACTTGATGATCCTACCATTGCGTGACTGCAAAATTTATATTCTCACAGGAGGAGGTGCCTTCCTTCCTCTGAATGGGCCTTAAAGTGCAGAGAAACCCATCAAAGTTCAGAGCAGCTCTTTATTATTCTTGTCAGTGTTTCCATTGTGCACTGAGAATTTTCAGGAAGGCCAAGAGACTTTTTGGAGAAGGAGTGAAGTGAATGCATTGCAAGTGACTTGCATTCTGGAGGTAACCTGACCTCTGAAAATAACTTCTGTAATTATCTGTAATTATGAGAAAATGAGGCTGGATGTGAATACTTTTGCACTGTTACACAATAGAACTGACTATATTAAAGCACAAATATTATGAACTTTTAAGAAGTTCCTTCAAATGACTGTTGCACATGGCTGATGATGCCAGTCCTCACACTGTCAGAAGTGCTGTCCAGAATTCTTTCAGAGTCTCTGTAACCCAGAAAGGGGAGAAATTCAGTTAAAAAAAAGTATCTTATAGGTATAAATAAATAGTTTAAATAGTTTTTTAATTTGAAAATAATTACAGTGAAGTCTTTAGAATTAAATAGGGCTCTTAAGGTTATTCCTGAGATTATCATACATGTTGGGTGGTCAGGCTGATTCGGAACATATTTTGAGGTTTGCACTGATCAACTTGATAGAAACTGTAGAAAAAGCAGAGAAAAGCTTGTTAGATTTAAAAATTGGAAGTTTTACCTTGAAATTCAGTGCCTGAAAAGAGCAGATCTGATCAGTCTGAAAAAGTGGCATAAATGGCACTAAATCCAAAAGCCTGGATTTAGATAATTTTCAAAATATTTGTATAAAATGTTTGCATTAGAAATTATATTTAATTTTGGCTTAAAGAGTCTAAACACAAAGATAGTGTGGATGGCTTAGGATATCACTGGAGAATGCAGATAAGAAGCATTTTTGCCCTGATGCTTTGGTTTCTGCTGTTGAAGGTTGTTAGAGGCAGAATACTGGGATGGACAGATCCAGTACAACAGTGTGTTCTGGTGGGTGTCTGGTTTTATGCCTTTTTTTTTTTTTTAATAATAATTTATTTAGTAAATGCCTGTTTTATAGAAAGATTTGAAAATTGCTATTCCACATGGACCTAACTAATGTACATAGAAGGTATCAGTGGACTTAGCTGCTCAAATGTCAAAATGGCCTGCTGCTGAATGCTATTACATAGTTAATTTGTTTTAATTCCATTTTTATTTGCATGCTATCTAGGGATGTGATTTCATTATCAAACAGTATTGGTCCCTCTGGATGACTTTAGAAAGTAAGGATGCCCAGAGAAGCCCTTTGGAGGCAACTACAACTGTCTGTGCAGCTCTTCTCCTGCTAGCTTTTTTGGGAGAGATGAGTGTTACTGATCTTAAATTTCCACCTTTTACCACCATTTCAGTGTGCAGAAAAAAGATGTCTCTTTCCTTTTCTTCCTCGCACTATGCTTCTATGTTTTCCAGTTATTACGTGCTAATTACAGGTGAACCCGGTTAAAGTAGGCAGTCTTTGTATATGGATGTCAGCCACAGTGTGTGATGTTGGCTTTATTTCTAACTGCACCAGGAAAGAGATTTGAAAGGTGACTGCTTTTGTTTAGTGCTTCTAGGTTTATCTGTCATTTTGCAAATCGTACTTTCTATAAATTTACTGTGCACTAAAATAACATTATCTGGTTGATTTAGTATGTGTAATTCAAGTTATAAAATTTAAGGTAATTTTTTTTTTTTCCTAAGGGAAAAATAATTACTCATTTATCAGTATATTGATTAAAAAAGGATATCCTGCATCTCCTTAGTGGAACAGTTAAGGTATTTCAACACAGAAGAAAACCTCACAACACAAACCTAATTCAACAAGCAAAGAGCATAACCCAGTTTTCCCATAAAAGCCTAGAAAAATAGGGAAAATATTTTTGTTTCCCTTTCCTATCTCTAGCTTGTCTTCTGAACATCAGGCTAATAACTTCTTGCCATGTTCAAAATATTTCATTTGAGTTCTGACAGTAATAATTGCGTTTTATTTGGCAGTCAGGGGCCCTGTAAGATGGACAGATAATGTGTTCATTCTCTGTCCAGTGGGAAGAAAATACATTAACTGTCTAAAGGGATATGAAAAGAATTAGAGCTAGTTAAGTTGATTTTTAGGGAAAATAAAAGCAGTATATTTATTTGCAGTGGCACATGGCAAGTTGCTGGCTAGATTGGCATTGGTAATTCCTTGGGGATGGTATAAATTGAACCAAAACAAACACAACTGTGACTTTTTGTGAATATGGAGATCCACTTGTTCTGGAGATGCTGTCACTTGAGATTCTTCTCTGTTTCCTGTATTGTGAGGGGTTTGAATTTTTTTCCATCCACATTATGGGAGATTTAAACTGTAATGAAGAGTCTGCAGTGGAGTATAGCCTTTAACGGGGAAATACACTTTCTGAGACATCTGGTATAGAAAAACTGGCTGATTCAAGCCCAACACGGCATGTAACAAATGGTAACTGCGTAGGCATCCTAAACTTGCTTAGCGTTCTGCTAACTCTGAGAAGCCTGACTTGGGGATAAGGAATAATTCGTCCTGAGACTCCAGGAGTATCTGGCATATGTGCGGAGGCGTGCAGAGGCTCAAGCAGTTATGTTTCAAGGGATATGGCTACATCTTCATCGCGGGCACAGCACTGCAGCAGTAAGGCAGATGTGTCCTTTTCAGTGCTTTCTGGGGTTGTGGCAGGTTGGGAATGCAGTCTGTGTTCGTTTACACTCATTTTTCTTTTGTTTTCTTGCTGTCCAGTTGCAGGATGTCAGGCTTAGGTTCCTGATTTCTTGCCTGGCGGCAATGGCATGGGGAAAGGAATTGCTGCCCCTATATATATTGCTTTTCTTCTTGTCACTCTCAGAATGCCTGAATCTGTTCTCCACCTCAGTCATCTAATTAGTCTAATACTTTTGACTATAAGGTTTTAATGGAATATAGCCTGTGAGTGGGATTTCAAAGAGCTTGAAAAGATTCACATTTCAAAACAGTGGAGTAAATGGATCATTAATAATAGACAGACAACTCTGGAATCCTGAATCTAAACAGCCACCCACTTTTGCCATCCCTTATGTCTCCCAAAGGCCTGTGGAGGCAGCTCTGCCCCAGTTAAGAAATTCTTTCCTGGTTGATTGTCAGAGCGTAACGGGGATGCTGAGTGCATTATTCACTGAGGAAGGCAGAGTTATACTTGGTTGCATTACTAGGTTGTGTCTGAAATGACCTGCAAAAGAAAACTGGGCTGCATTACTAGTAAATGCCTGGGAAGGGGCAGTTCCAGCCAAGAGTATCATGGGGCTCAGTGGCTAAAAATCAAATCATCAGTTTACTCTCTGCTTGGGGACAATTTCAGGGAAACAGGGGCAAGCAGTCCCTTGTTATTTTTCAGCTTTTGTCTAGACTTCATATCATTCCTGAGGGTTAGTACTTCTGCGGATCGCACTAGGACCTGCAGGCACTCAATGATTACAGTCACATGCCATGTATGTGGTTTTGAGAATTATGAGTACTTTTAACAGGAATTTTTCCTAACTTGCTTTCAGTGTTTTAATTAAAATGATGTTGTAGCTTTCCACACAGTCCTCTGTGTGACACTAATAAACACTTGACTGATTGCCTGTGTGACTAATGCAGCTGGACACTTGTCAAGATGATCTAAGATCTTTTTGTGTATACAAGAGTAAACACGTCTGACCATCCAAATTTTTGTAGTTAGCCTATTCATTTTTTACTTGAGCACAGTCAACTCTCATTAGATTGCTGAGTCAAAGATGTGAAAATGACCTGTAGTGTTATTTTGATGCGGTTTGAGCTACTGCTTCAAAAGAAAAATTGGATTATAGAATGCATGGTGTGTATGAGCACTTCATAACTTTTTGTTTCTTGCTTTCAGATTAGCTTTAAAACATTAGCCTTGATCTAAAAAAAAATTGGTGGACACTGTATTTACAGCAACGTCAGTCTCATAAATTACATTTTTGTAACCTTTTAGTCAATTGTTCCTTGATTTTGACCATGTGGCTAAGATAATGCATAGCATGTAATGTTACTGTGGCTGTTCCTCTTTGAACATATGTTCTCTAGTTTAATGTTGTAAATTATATTTGATAGCAATTCTCATATTTGTTAACATCTAATACTTTAATAATTGGAAGTACAAGTCTGGGGGATTTTTACAGTGTTCTATCTTTTTATCTCCTCTCCATTTCTCAAATACTTCTGTGGTCGAGTTACACAGATGGGTATTTATGTTGCCTAATTTAGGCATCTGATTTGTGCTAAAGTTAAGCTGGTGTCTTCACATCTATACATCTAGTGGAAGACAGCTACACCCTTGAGACCCGTTTGGTATCGTGCACGCTGAATTCCTTGCCGGTATGCAGACTGGCTTCTCAAAACAATCTAAGATTGATGCCTGAAATTAAGCAACACTTCTCAAGGAAAAATATATTACTGAAAGATGAAGTTCAGTCAACTTTTTAATAGTTTAATCTTAAGGTCAATTTGCAAAGTTAAGTCTGCTGCACGACAGGATCTAAACGGAATGAGCATAGCGTGTAGAAGACTGGTGCACAGGGTGTAGGAAGTACGTCTGGCTGTTGAATAGGTGCCAAGCAATTTAGTACTTGGTGCTCCTTGCTGGCTAGCTGTTCTGCTAACAGCCTTGCAAAATCCCAGACTTTGGGGTATCAGAAAAGCATCTTATAGAATATCTGTGAAATGCTACTTTAGGTTTAGCTGGCATGGACAACTGGGTTCTGGCAGAAGTGATTGATATGTCTTGGTGAAGCAGTATAGCTTGAATATAGTCACAACTTGTATCTTTAAAGCATATGAAACCTTCTAGTTTCTAACCACGAGTATTGGTGCTTATTGCAGGTAAATGACTTAACACAGACAGTAAAATCTTACGCATAGTCTGACCAAACAGTTACCTGGTAGGCTCTGTGCTGCCCACTGCCTCCATATTGCATAGTCCTCCAGGAGAGTTGCCCCATGGTGAATTTGAGTGGTTGTGGTGGAGGGAGCTACAGTTCTGAATTTGTAACTGTGTTTTGGGGAGCAGAGCAGACAGATGATACATTGATCTGAAATCTTTCTGATTTGGTCATTGGTCTTAAATTATTTTATTACCAAAGGGGCAGAAAATGAGGAATGATCCAAGCTTTCCAAAGTGAGTCTTATAGGGATTAGAGGAAGTGGAAGCATCTCTTCAGATTCCACCCACCAAGTGAGTTTTGTCAACACTGAAATTGTGCTCTGCAGGTAAATGCTGCAAAAGGAATTAAGAGCACTATATTCTCTATCAGCTCAGTTTGAGCTGTTTCTACCTGACAGACTTGCATGTGGGATATATTAGACTTGTAATGAATCAATTAAAAATACAAAAACCTTTCGTAGTTTCATGCTATAAAGTAGAAAAAGAGGGTGGACTGTGTGTTTCTGATGAGAATTAATTACAGCTTCAGTGCCTTTGTTGAGTGATTCCTTCCCCCTCTTTTTTTGTCTCAGCTTTTTCAATTATAAAATACATGGGAATCTAATACTGAAGTGTTTTACTTGTGCTGTTTTTATTTAAAGATTTTATTAAGAAAAGAAAACTGGAGGTCTGGGCAAGTCTGGTAAATTAATGTTTTAATGGATTCTGATAGTTCTGTAGGCACCATTTTTTGGGTTCTTCTTTATGATTGTATTTCTAGGATCAAAGTGAACACATGGAAAGGCAAGTCTGCAGTTAAATATCTGTAATTATTTGGTGTGACTCAATATAGTTTTATTTCACAGAATTTAGAAAGTGATGGAAATAGTGCTGGAATTGTATCTAAGCAAGAAAGCTCAAATTCAGAGCTTTCTCCTAGGAAATGTTTCCTGGAAGGTAAATGGAAAAGGACTTAGGTTTAAGTGGAATTTCTAAGGGTTGGCAAAGTGTAAATTAGATTCCAATGTACTTCCAGTGTAATATTTAGAGCAGCCTATATTGAACTGGTTATTGCTTTTTCCCATAGGCCTTAAAAGTTATTTTTGCTTTGTTTTGTGCTTTCGAAAGATGAGCATACTTTGCATTTCTTCACCCACTGTTCCTTGTGGTTTTCCACTTCTGTGCAGTCAGCTAAGGGGGGTGGGGGGGGTGTTGCAGCCTCATTCTCATACAAAATATGTGTCCTTCTGTCCTGGCCATGTCCCATGGTCCCAGGACCTGTTTCAGGAAGCATCAAGCCCATGTTGCAGCAAGGTGTGCTGTGCCAGGACATGCACTGTATTCTTGCTCAGAAGAGCAGTGCAAAACACTGAATTGAGTTACTAAAAACACTTGTCTTCTTGAGCCCCTAGTGCTTCAGCTTTGAAGTGATACATACCAGGGCCACAATTTCTTCTCCAAGTTACGAGTAGCTTCACCTGCTGCTCCCTGACTGTAGGCATTAGAATACTCAAGGAAGTCCTTTCACTTGGCCTTGAGTTTTAGGGTTGTCAGCGGAGTGGGACCAGCGCATAAATAGCCCCAAGTGGAGCTTGTGGAAGGTAGTGTTGGAAAACTAAAGTGATGGTACTCAGTTGTTTTCTCAGAGGATACTTCACATACCAAAAGCTTGCTGAAGTCTGCCTGGGTATCTTCAGTATACAGTTTGCTAAATTAGAAATGAAGGAATATAGCTGATAACAGATCCAAAATAAACTTATAAACTAAACTGCCTTCATATGAGAAAATAAACTCATAAACTAAACTGCCTTCACGTGAGACAACAAATGAAAAATGAATAGAAATGTATATAAAGATTGCAGCTTTCTGGGAGTGGTGAGGGAGGAATAGCTGCAGTAGCTTTTTGGGGGATAGAATTAATTGGCCTCAGAAGAGACAACTGTCATGCTTGTTCCTCAGCGCAAGTCATTCCCTATAATTTAGCTATAAATTACTGACTGCTAAATCCCACCATGGAAGAGGAGGCCTGCTTTGTATGTGCTGGCTCTGAGATTATCGCTGTTACCTTCTCTGTGATGATAGCGTGTGTGAACTTGAATCATGTGCTTTAATTCCAGCACTGTAGCTGCTGTATGGTACTTCTGAGCTGGTCCTGGAACTCTCCACTACTGCGTCCCATGGCCATGAGGCTTCCCCTTGCCTTGGCATCATTGTGTCGCTATCTGTGCTGCTGCCTCCTCCTGCCCCTCATTACCTTTTAATGCTGTCAATGTACAAGCTTCAGAGAGCCAAGTTTATTACCCATCCGTTGACTGGTGCATGGAGCCAGGATACATCTATGTTTTATATGGATGCCTACACTCTTCTTTGCTTATATAAATGCATGTGTGCTTACTTTTCACTCATCTGAGCAGTGTTGAGGATGGAATCTCTCAACTGGCATCTGAGGTCATAAGATATCCATATTGAACAGTGCTAAGATGTCAGTGCTGAATTACAAATGCCATATGTGATACATCTTTTTTAATCATGTACCAGTACAGTGTAACTTCCTTTTCCCCTCTAGTTTTCTTTTTTTTTCCCGTGGTGTGTTTGTTTGGTGTTTTTTTTTGGTTTTTTTTTTTTTTTTCCTTCTATCTCCCCATTACACGTGAATGTGAAGGGATGGCGTACACAGGCTAGGCAGTATTTGCCTTCCTGGCAATGTTTATCTTGTCCAGGGGCCAAAACCATCCTCAAAAACACTGACTGCCGCCCTCACTTACTTTCCCCACCTCAGAAATACCTGTAGCTAAACATCAGAAGTAGGATGGTTAGTGGGAATACGAAGAAGTGAGTCTGGCGTTGGAGCACAAGAAGACAGTGCTCTGGTTGGTTATGCTTTTTTCTCAAGCTTTAGCAGAATTTCTGCTTTCATGTGCTTAATATTAGGTATATGTTTGTGAAGGAGTTTGGCATTTTAAACGTTTTTCCCTTCTCTGCATTTGGAATGTTAATTTTTGTTGTCGAAGTTTGGTTTGAAAGGCAGCTGTGTGGTTAGCAGTGAGCGCGGGCGGGCTGGGTTGGGGAACCATGCAGCCCCTCAGCTCTCCCTGTTGGTTTCTCTTTGCTCGCTGCTGCTTTCTCTGCCAGGCTAAAAGAGCATTTGCTCCACAGGTTGCAGGAACCGATTTTTTTTCCTGCAGGATTTCTGAGGAAATTTAGTAAAACACCAGTTTGGGCTGAGCCAAGCCGTACAATGCCACTAGCTGGGGCAGACACCTGTGTGTGTCCTGGTACAAGCACCACAGTGTGACAGACTTACACTGCTTGTGTGCATTTTTAGGTAGATGCACAACTCTACCTCTGAAGACTAATCTCCTTTTCTTCTTTTCTGCATTGGTTATTCTGGAATTATGTATAAAATGGAACTATTACATATTTGAAACCTGAGGATTTATGACTTGGAGTTTTAAGGGACTTAGCATAGGATTTGAACCTCAAATACACTTGGTAAACTAGCAGCATTTGAAATTTTAATTTATATCAGCTTAAGCACAAAATGCTCTATCAGTAATCTGTAAATTGCATTATCTACAACTCAAAACACTAAAAAGCTTCCTCTTCAGCCATGTGCCACTTCTCATAAAGAATTTCGTAATGTGGTAAGGAGGTACATTGCTTAGTCCTCTGATAACATCATACAGTAGCAAGACAATGCTTTCAAATGTGTGTGTTCAAAGTCATGTCTAAGCAAGATATATTTCAGTACCCTGTAGTGGTTTCTGTTTTAATGGAAGATGTTAGAGCCATTCTGCATGTCTGAAACTTGGGTCACTTTTAAATAACCTGATCTTTACACCAGCCAACACAACAGTCTTTGGCATTTGAGACAACAATAAGAATGTGTAAGGGAATGAGAGTTCATTCCCTCCAATTATTTTAGTATTTTGAGATTGTATATATAAGCATACGTACCCCTAGAGCATATCTAGAGCTAGTTAGCTAGTTAGTTTTACAGGGAAAGATGTATATTATTTTACTAGTGAATGCAAGTGCCCCAGTATATACAGAAAGGTGGATCTCAGATTATTAGAGCTGTCAGCGATGGCTAGAAGAGGAAAAAAAGGGGGGAAAAAATACCTATCTTTCGCTGCCCACCCTCCTCAATGGATGTGCAGTCTGTACCACTGAGCGTAACTAGGAGCCAGCAAGCAGCAGATCAGCAGTGGTGCTGCTCATGCTCCACTGCCTGGCTGTGCTACCAGAGCGGAGGATGAGACTGGTCCATAAGCCGCCAATTTGTAAACTGGTTGTGCTGGAGCTTCATGATGAGGAGCCTTCCCCTCTCTTCTGCTTGCTTCTGGCAGCCAACTGTTCTGCTATTATTCTTGCTCATCTGCTCCATCAGACATGCACACGTCCTGCGCATCGCCTCTCTCCCACTCTGGCACTGCGCTCTTTGCATTTTTACACTATATCCCATTTTGCTCTGTCTTCTCCCTAGGATGTTTGAGGTTCCCATTTCAAGAATTCCTGCCAAGTTCTGATCCCAGCATCTGTTCCCAGTGTTATCCAGATGCTGTAATTTTGGAGCCTCTAAAGACAAGACTTTTCTGATTCTGTGTTTCTCTGAAACCCAAGTAACCTGAAGCACAGATATGATTGCTGAAGTGTTAATCTAATTGCTAAACTATAGTAAAGTTGTTCTGGAAATGACACTTTTGACCATAAGAGTTTTTGTAATTGTTGGTATGTGCTGAATATAAATTAATTCATTCTGCCTGGGATAAAGTTTCTTTTGTGTAGCTGTGGCTAGATGGAGCTGTCAGAATGTGTAAGGCGGTTTGATTTATGTGCAAAGCCTACACACATTATACTTTCCTGGTATGTGCTATTCATTTGGCGTACTTATGGGGTTCAATGTTGATGCCCTTTTACTGTTCTAGCATAGATGATTCAATGTTTGGTAATTATTTTGGAAAAGTAGAGAAATCATTTGGGATAGAACAATTAGGCAGAGAGACTGTGAAATAAGGTTTCCTTTCAGTGAGGGGCAACATTATCTTAAAGCAAGGACGTTTGAAAAAGTAATGAATGCATAAATGTTTCTGATTAAATGTGTATTTTTTTTTTTATTTGTGTAGGCAGAGGTGTTTTAATAAGTGAATGGTCTCCAGTGAGGCAGGTAATTTGAAAGGGGTCTTGCGCATCAGAAAAGGTGACCCCTAATGAAAAACATAAACCCTATTCTCTTTAGAAGCTATGTTTTCTCTCATTTTCAGTCTCTGCCTTTTAATATTAATTACTAGGGTGTTTTAATTAAAGACAGATCTTGGAGGTATTATCTGCTTCCTCTGTTTAGTCCTTTTAAATGTTAATCACTTTTGACAGCATAATTTACCCAGCTACCTGTGTTAGTCTTGTGCAGTGCATTTGTGTTGTATGGTGCTGAACTACAGATTGCACCCCAAAAAGGTTTTCCAAGAATTCATACAATTGTGAAGATTAATTCTGTCAGGAGGAATATGAAGAAAGAGGAAGTAAGAAGACAGTGAGTCAGAAAAGTTATTTCAAGATGGCTGGATTTTCCTAAGAAATTATTTCCGAAGAAATGCTAGAGATTACCAGACCAAATTTACTTCTGTTTCTGCTAGAAGACATTTAGAGAGGAGTGGAAGGTACAAGGTGTCGTTGAGTCTATGAATAGTTTCCGTCAAGCGGGATTGTGAAGTGTACAAAGAACATTTAAAAAGAGAGGAAAAAAAAATAATCTTAACTATCCCCTTAAAAATACCTAAACAGCCTTACCCCCATAGTTGCCCTGATACTTTCCATGGTATTACTATTATCCTTTCTTGCCTTCCCACTCTCCAACACCAGCTGTTTTCCCCTTCTATCCAGAGCTAGCCATGCTTGTCCTTTGCCAGGCAAAGCAAAGCAAGCTTCCTCAACCTGCCTTCAGCTGTGGCTGTGGTGATATTTTGCTTTAAATATTTTTAAGCTGGTAATATTTTAAAGCAAAATAGTAATTTTTTAATCAGCAAATTAGCAGAGGATCACCAGATCTTACTCAAATGGAAGTTAACTTAATGAAATATCTAACTATGCCAAAAGTTAGAAGGAGAGCAAAAAGGAGAGCAGAGGAAGTGCTCCTTTAATTTGCTTTGATTGTATTTTCCTGCATAATTTACCAAGAAATGGAATTCAGCAACAAAGCCCTCCTAAACATGTGCTGATTTTCAAGGATTTAGGTAGCCATGCCTCTCCCAGCTATTGAGAAAGAAAAGCAACTTTCTTTGAGCTGGGCTCTCAGAGACTTCCATTCTTCATATTTTTAAGGGTATTTGAAAGAGAATGTTGGGTTTGGAAAGATTTGGGTTTTTTTTTTTGAATATGTAATAGTAACTATTAAATGAATCAGAACACCATTAGTTCAGTGAGTACTACTCAGAAAAATGTATTTGTAGGTTTAAAATAAATAATCTTTCGCTGCACAAGTCAAACAGCTTGTTTTGTGTGATGTTTCTGAATGGAGCCTTTTGGTAATCATATTCCACACATGCTTTAACCTTGTGCAAAATTTAATGAAAAACAGAGTTACTACAGAATATACTGTTTTGCCAGCTCAACAAAAGATGTTAAGTTCTGCATATTTTTGCATAATAAAGATGAGTGTTGACAGTGTAATGATCCATTTGGCACAGATAAAATCATGAATGATTTTAATAACTTTACAACAATATTTGAATTCACTATGAAATATAATATAGACACTTCAAATAGAGACAGGCCTGCTGCCCTGGCATGGCTTGCCAGCTACTTATAACCTTAATTTTTCTAGGAGAGAAAAGAGGAGAAACAAAGAGGAGCCCAGACGAGATGGGGAGGAATTGCAGCATCTACAGGATGGAAGGGATCTGTTTCAAAGTTTTCAGTGCAGTCTTTGTCCACCGGTTGAAGCTGATGGGTTTTGGCAATCCTTGTATCTCCTTCCCTAGGCTGGGTGACATTTATAGTATGTGTTGAAAAATGCATTCATCGATATGGGGTGAGTCAAGGTAAAATCTAAGATAGTGTGTTCCCAAGTTGGATAGCTTGATATGATTGTGCATATGAATGCAATTTCCCTTTTGAATGCTTATTTTTTTAGGATTCATCTAGCTGATGTAGCTGCATTCCTCCTATTTTCCACAGTCATTTAGAGAATTAATTTTCAAAATGAGGTCTGAAAAAGAGGCTGGAGTCTTTGAAGATTTCATACTAAATGATTTAGGATTCTATATTTCCATCAAAAGTCCCTATTTATGATCCTGTCTCTGGTTATAATGCTTGAGTGCAGCATCCCTATGTAAAGAAAGAGCACTGTAAGGCAGTGGAGGCTTTGCACCAAGTAGTCAAGAGTCATGGACTACTGATGCAAACTACCATTTCAGTAACATCAGAGATCTCCTTTGCTATCCATTCCTGCCTTTCCCAGAAACAAAAGCATTTGACTTCCAGTGAACTTGTTTTGAAGAGGAATGTGATGGTATTAACCACTTAGTTTCCTTCTGAGGTCCTCCCTCCTTGCTTTTCACTTCTTGCTGCATTTTTTTCCTGTGTTTGTCTTCATAAGCATTTAGAGATCAGGTCTGAAAAGTTTCCAAGCAGCTTTTAAAAGCAGAATTTCAAAAATATCTTGACATTTGGTTTCTAATAATTTTATGGGGAGAAAATAAATGAGATGTAATTCTACAACCTTATCTGCCAAATTATTGTTGTAAATGTGGCTCTAGGTCATTCTGAAAATGATTTTGGTATTGGGAGCCTAGGTTTTAGTGAAAATCACTGGGGCTAAGTTGCCGTGTTGTTTAACATGGTGTTTTCTGGGAAAAAAATACAGGCCCTATCTCCTCCTAGCAGATTACAGTGTATGGTAGGTGGATAACCATTGGATGTGGATGAACCAGGCTGTTTTTTCTTCATACAGAGATCAGTATAACCCTCTTAGGTAGAAGGGTTATTAGAAACCTTTAGGGTTTCTACCTTTCTTTAGGTAGAAAACCTAAAGGCATTTAGGAATAACTGTAGAATGGCTGTTTTGGAATCCTCTCCCTTTCTAGACTATCACATGTTATCTAATGGGTGCCTTTTCCTTAAGACCAGAGCTCCTTATCTGGCATAGGCTCATTAACAATTTTGATGAGACAAGTCCCCTGTGCCTGGGGCCTGCCACAGGGAGGGGACAACCTCCATGGATCTCCCAGTGCATGTCGTTTGACATCAGCCTGGTGCTGTTGGACCTCTACCTTTTATTCTTTGTTTTGTAAGGCTAGTCCTAATGAACTGTAAGTTAAATTGCATTGTTTTCACTATTGTTACATTTGAAAATAATATAAAATGTTAGTCAAGAGGGAACAATCAGTCGTTTGCATTTAAGATTTTTTTAAAACCTTATTTAAAGAAGGGGAGGCATGAATTATTGCCTAATGTGCTGATTATTTTTGTCATTATGCACAAAATGAAGAATATTGTTATTGTTATTTTAAAATGCCAGAGGTAAATGTCTCTTTCTTTGACGTTTTTAAATACTAGATAATGAAGTTAGTTAAAAAAAAATAAAAATCCCTATCTTGTTGTTTTTAAGACCTCTGATAAGTTTCTTGAGTGGAAAAAAGAAAGCGCTATACCAAAGGCAAAAGGTACACAGAGTTTTACCTCTTGAACAGACCTTGACGTTGATTTAAAATAAGCCTAATTTAATAGGTATTGTATTGCATAATACAATAATCTAGGCTAATGTCAAGGACAAGTGTTATCTATTCCTTTGTTGTAGTGAGGTATTGAAATAATGAGTGGAACAGAAGGGAATCAGAAAATGTTTGAAGTTTTTCATCTGTGTCTCTTGATGGGTATTTTTAATCACATTCTTCTGGCTTTTGCATGCAAATTACACTGAACAGCACACACTATACAAAATGAAGAGCTGTATTTTACAAAATCTATTTTCCTGAAGTTTAATAACCTTACAAAAAGTGGCTTGTGCTTTAACTAAGTAGGTATCTTTTTGTACCTCAGCTGAAATTCAAATCTCAGGTTTTAAATACTGCTGTTTTGATCCTGTAACAGAGGAATGGAAAGCCTGGTCTTTTTGGAGGTTTCTGAAACCAATTTTTTTCTTGCTACTAGAGTCCTGCACCTCCCAGTGACAGATGAGGCAACTGTTAAGATTTAATACATTTTTATTTCAGCAATATATCTTTCTGTGTGACAGAACCCAGTGTCTGGATTACTTACTGCATAGCGTCACTACTTAACTGCTGACCTCTGTGGCACGAATAAAATACCGAACTCCTGTATGGTCCATGCTGTTGACTTGGAAATCTGCTGACCTTTAGAGTAATCCCATACCCACGAGCTCAGCTGCATGGAGAACAATTGGTATCTTTTTTGAGCCTTGTCCTTTGAGAAAAAGAGGCAGACTTTGATAGAGCACTCTAAAAATGTAAAATTGCTTCCAAAGTAACATTAACAACATTGTCCTCAGTATGGTTTGCATATACTCATTTGCGCTGAGGGATCAAAAATGGGAGATTAAATTGGATTATTCACACGCTCAAATGTGTCCCATCTACTTTCCGAGCATAGCACTTTCTCTTCCAATACCATGCTTTCTTTATGTGCCTCTTACAGCCAGCGTAGATAAATTTTTTTCCTATTTCTTTTCAAAATGAGCTAAGGAGATACCATGGAAAATCGTAGGTTGTAGTAATTTTGCAGAGTATGTCCTTAGCCTTGAACAAGAAGGCTGTTTTTACAAAGGGATTTTGGAAGAAATCTTTTCTGTATAAATTGAGGATTTAAGGAAATAACAGGGTAGCGTTATACTCCATATGCTTTCAAAGAAAGAGATGGTGAAGAAACAACCCATTACAAAAATCCCATGACAAAAAAAAACTATGATTGAAAAACTTTCTAATTCAGGACAGAAATATTTGCCTCAGCTGTTCTCACAGCCCAGATGAGCACGGAATTAAGCAATTTTAGTACCTGCAATGTGGAGGGACTGTAGCAGTTGAGGAAAGCATATTTCTCTCTAAGTGTAAAATCTTCATTTTTGCTGAGAAACATCAAAGGAAAAAAAGTTTAAAAGACAAAGTCTTTCTTTATTCCTGCACTCTCATTTTAGCAGTAGTTTTGTGTTTAGCTGCAAGCTCTGGAATCCCTTATCCCCTTATCTTGATCAAACCATTTTTGCACTGAAATGTGTCAGCAGTGTTTCTGCATTTTGGGTTTTGCACGGCTGCCCCTATTGTCCTAGAGACCAGAGTGCAGCGATGGTGCTGCCCACTCTTTAACCATGTCTTAGCTTAGCAGCTGCAAGTACCAGTGCTGATTAATGCATTCAGTCATTATCTCCACTGAGAAGGCTGGCATCACTAGCTAATTCATACTGCCTGTGGAGCCTTCCTTGGCATGATTAAAATTAACAGCAGAAATGCAGCATTCGTAAGTGTGAATTAACATTACAAACTGGAGCTTCTATGTTTTCCTGGCCTAGCTGAGTATGCCCTACCAAAAAGAAATCCATCTACTGACATCCGTGTCCTTCTACCCATGTCTGTCAGCTTCATGAAATGTTGACTGCTTATACTTTTCTTTCTGCCAGCAATGCCTTCTGGCTTTGTTGGACAGGACTGATGGGTTGTCTCTCTGCAGGAGATGACAAATGTAGATGTTTTCTTTGGCCGTGGAACTTATCTGTTTGTTAGCTGGTGATGAAGTCCAAGATCCAGCTCTGGTGTTGGACTTGCTGTGTCCATGCAGTTAGTTTGGCCAGTTGAGCATGTCAGAATGGCTTTGCAGGATAATCAGTTTGTGCATGCTCTGTACATACTTGTGTCTGTCAGGCTGCACACATGGGCTGGTGGCTTGGGTCTTGTTCAGTACATTATGCAGAAGTAGTATGTCTGGTAGATTCAAGGTCTGAGGTCACGAAAAGCAAATCCAGCCAGCCTGATAGGAAGCTCAGTGGCAGCTACCTCTAATAGCCCTTGTAATACTTTTAGCACCGCTTAGTTATTGTCTTATTTCTTGGTCTAAACTTTAGCCTGACAACCCATAGAGGTCAAGTCGACAGCAATTCAGACAGAGTATAAACAAATTACTTTCCAGGCTGCCATAGTCATGCTTGCTTTTAGTTTGCTGCTCAGCAATAAAGAGAAGGGAGAAAAAAATACCGCAAATATATGTAAAATTAAACTAATATTTTTAAAATATTTTAAAATTTGACATATATTTCAAATAAATTTAATAGGAACTTACAAGATAATACCTAAAACTGCATTTAAATCCTACTGGAAGAAGGTTAGATTGCAATTTACTATTGATTCTAGATTTTCTCAGATCAGAGTCCTATAAGAGATGAATAATGAAAAGCAAAGTTTTAATAAAAAGCTTGTACATTTGCTTCAGAATTGTTTCTTAAAGGATCATGAAAGCAGAAGGGCTTTAAACTACCTGCAAAACTAAAGTGTCCTTTGAATCAATAGATGAGTCCTGATCTCGCAAATATGATTTTACTTGGTGTGTTATGTTGAGCTTTGAATGTTAAGGATGTTTATTTAGTCAGCAGATTTGAGAATGACTTTCAGTGAAACTTATGATCTGTTTTCCAGCAGTAGTTATTTTAAATCATGGGGCTTTGAAGGGGTAGGTTATGTTCAGCAAAGGCAAATGCAGAGTCTTCTGTATGGGCTGGAATAACCCCACACAGCAGTATGGGCTAGGGGCACACTGCCTGGGTGGAAACAGAACAACCCGATGAGCATGAGTGAGCAGTGTGCCCTTGTGATAAAGATGAACAGATCCATCCTGGGCTATATGAGCAAGCCTGTAACCAGCAGATTGACAGAAGTATTTCTCTCTGCTTCTCTAGTATTTTGGCCTCCTCAGTACAAACGAGGCATTGACATGATGGCCCATCCACATGCCACCAGAGTAAGTTAGGGGGCTGGAAAACACAGGGAATAGGAGACCTTCAGGGGTGCTGTATGGCTGTGCAGTTGTGTAAGACATAGCATTGTTGATATAGCTGCTGTCTGTCAGGTATGGCGAAGATGGAGCTAGACTTCTGAGGTGCACAGGAGTAGTTTGGGGAACAGCAGACATAAATTGCAACAAGGGAAGTTTCAACATGCTATAGGGAAAAAAAAAAATCTTAAACCCAGGAGTGGCCACTGAGAGAGAATTCGTAGAGAGGTTGTGGAATACCCATCCTTGGGATTATTCAAAATGCAACTAAATGTAGCCCTGGTCATCATCCTTTCACTGCCTCTGGTCTGGACAAGATGATCTCCAGAGGTCCCTTCCAGTTCAGGTTTTTCTATGATTCTATATGAGCTTACACATGTGTATAATGCAAAAAAAAAATTCTATTTTAAAGTGAGAATTTGGTAGTAGAATGTGACCCTAAATCTGTCATTCTTATTTTTCTAAAACGAACAAACTAGTAAAGTTATCACAAGAATATTAGTTGGTTGGCTTCCTTCTAGCTACATTACTGTGAAAAACTGTTAGACAAAGCTAGTTCTGTCTTCATACAATGGTTAGGATTGGAAAGGACCTTAAGATCATCTATTTCCAACCCCTCTGCCATGAGCAGGGATGCCTCACACTAGACCATCTTGCCCAAGGCTGTGTCTGACCTGGCCTTGAACACCGCCAGGGATGGAGCATTCACAGCTTCCTTGGGCAACCCATTCCAGTGCCTCAACACCCTTACAGTAAAGAACTTCTTTATATCTAACCTAAACTTCCCCTGTTTAAGTTTTAACCCATTACCCCTTGTCCTATCATTACAGTCCCTAATGAAGAGTCCCTCCCCAGCATCCTTAGAGGCCCCCTTCAGATACTGGAAGGCTGCTATGAGGTCTCCACGCAGCCTTCTCTTCTCCAGGCTGAACAGCCCCAGCTTTCTCAGCCTGTCTTCATACGGAAGGTGCTCCAATCCCCTGATCATCCTCGTGGCCCTTCTCCGGACTTGTTCCAACAGTTCCATGTCCTTTTTATGTTGAGGACACCAGAACTGTACACAACACTCCAAGTGAGGTCTCATGAGAGCAGAGGGGCAGGATCACCTCCTTCAACCTGCTGGTCGCGCTCCTTTTGATGCAGCCCAGGATACGGTTGGCTTTCTGGGCTGCAAGCGCACACTGAAGCCGGCTCATGTTCATTTTCTCATCGACCAACACCCCCAAGTCCTTCTCTGCAGGGCTGCTTTGAATCTTTTCTCTGCCCAACCTGTAGCTGTGCCTGGGATTGCTCCAACCCAGGTGTAGGACCTTGACTTCTCATTGTTGAACTTCATGAGGTTGTTCATGGCTGAAGCTGATGAATTAGGATAGGTAAAGATTTTATTGAAATTATAAAGGTTTGTCGTTTGTGTCACAGTTTCCCTATTGAAACTTTGTTTGCCCTTTTTTCTCCCTTTAAAATGTTGGGTAATCTGTAAGTCTGTTGAAGCGGACATTCAGGTTAAACATACAGCACAGAATGCCTCTTAGATGCTATTTTTGCTAATTGATCTTTTTTAAATGTCTGTGGGTAGTAGTGCATTATTTGTGAAGATGTCCATTTTTTTATGTACTTTCTCTTACCAGTTCATTGAAACAGTAATTATATTTAAATGGGTTTTTAATGAGCCATATAGAAAAGTGAGCTCAAGGAATAATGAAAATTTGGGTCTGCCGTGGGGCTATTAAAGTCAGTTCAGTCATCAGAAATCCTACAAATTGATTTCATATTTAGTGCCTTTCATATCTAAATAATTATTGGCTATTGCCTTGCTAATTAATTTCCTGAATTTATGTATTTTTTCCCTCTTATACTCATCTGTTCATTCATAAGCAATTTGTATTTCAGGATGTTTTGGAGTCTGATGTGCCAGTAGCTGAAATCTGATTTACTGCTGGGCATTACTAAACAAGTGCTCTTTTAGCTCTGCATTGTAACACAGAGACTGGTTTTTGCCAACTCTGAATTAGTATACCCCATGTTACTATAGAAATCTGCTTATATTCTCTTGCAGTCTACTTACTTCAGTTGAGCTCCTTGCAGCAGAATTGTAGAGTCAGTTTTGTAGCTGCCTTGTGAGTTCACTGTACTGCCCTGCTTACAACTGAAAAAGCTTTTTTCTGAGGAAAGGAGGCCAGTGCTGCTCGTGTTAAAATTTTCTGCCAGCCTCCTCCATAAACTTTTTCCAGATACTTGCTGCACAGATCTGAGGGTGTATGGCAGTGCTCTGAGTGATTAAAATCTCTCACATCGGCAGATCAGGTGGTTGTCAAAAAGTGTGGGCAGAGACCTGTACACTGGGACTGTAGGACAGGGCTGGGCTTGACGCCCTGGCACCAGGTTTTAGGGGAAATGCTGGAACTAGCTATTTTAGGTGGAGATGTATTGATATGGCTAGTTTAGATTTTAGAATCTCATTTGGACCATTACAGTCTCTCCTTCCAAGGACCAAAGTTTCATGTGAAAAAGTTATCCAGTTCAGTTATTAAGTATAAACTGAGAACAGCAATTGTTGCCAGTGTGGGTGCCTCACCTGTAGTGGGTGTTGGGCTGCTTTAGCGCTGACAGCTGGCTCAGAAGGGTTGTGATGTGATGACAGACAGCACAGGGGTAGCTTAGTGGAGTGAGGAGAAGCAACATGAAGGATGATCAAATTTGCATCAGTCATGCTGCTCCACTTCCCCCCCATCCAATTCCCACACATCAAACAAAAGGTTTGAGTTTGGAAGTCTGCATATAGTCACTGAATTGGTGTTAGTGCTGGTCTTGTGTATGAAAGGTAGTTCTGTGCGTGAATGGCCATCCTGCAGGAGAAGATGTGGAGCATAAATGCCAGAAGACCAAACCAGCTGTGAAAGGGAAGATATCATCTGGAAACTGTGGTATGGGTCAAGAGGGAAAGTGCATGGTTCAGCCAAGGGAATAAAGATACTTCTGGCTGCTCAACAGATCAACTGGCAAGCAATTGGTTACTGAGCAGTGAAACAATTTTGGAATGTCATTCTTTGAAAGTATCTTGATGAGTGTCCTCCTGGGGAGAAGAAATCAGATATTTTAAATGGCTCCTAATCATTGTAAAAGATAAGGGATTTCAGTTTGAGTCTGTATTAAAAAGTGTGCACTTGGATTGCAGAGATATGAAGGATCTTCAAATCCTGTTTTTCACATCCTGTGGTCACTTGCTGTCTTTCTAGCAGAATAATGGGGCTATACTCCCAACTGATGTTAAAATAAGTGTGAAATATTTACTGGTGCCTGCATGTGAGTTGGTGTCAGATTCATCAATAAATATTATGAAAGAATTAACAGAATTTGGACTTATACTCTAGGAATATACAAAATTCAAGTCATCTTTTTGACACCCTTATTTGTTATTGTGGGGGAAAAATACAGCAAAAGTTTCTAGCCTTATGAGTTTCTGTGGGGTGGAGGATTTCTGGTCTTGTGCTGGAGAGAGGTGACCTAACTGCATGATTTGATAATATTGAATTGTTTTATGTGGTTTTAGTACTTAATGAAAATGTAAATAACCATTACTGGTGTGAATAGTTTTTTAATCCAGTTAATTACCATTCAAATACTTAATCTTGTCTATTAATTAAGACTGCATATGTGTTTACTAATTTTTAATTACTTTTAAATAGACAGAAATTGTAATAATTAATGTTGGAATGCAGACTGCTGTGTCAATATTAAAATAAATCAGTCTTATTGCTTTTTATTTACATAAGTAAATATAACCTGGTTAGTATGATACGTTGAATCCCAGACTTATAGAGAAGTTCATCCTAGTAACACTTTCAGCTACTTTCAGCTTTTTTTAGAAAGAACTAATGGTTGGAGTGTAATTAATTCCATACATGATGTTGAGGAAAGTCAGTCAGATGTGCTACAGAGAGCTGAATTTAGTGACCTGCTGGAATGCCTTCCTCCTATCCCAAAGCCAAAAGTGTCTCATCAAAACATTGTTTTGATATCTCAGGTGTAGAATCATTTCTTGGGACCCTGTTTGCTTGATGAAACCAGTATATTTAGCTAAAATAATTAAATTATGTTGCTCCCCCTTCTTTTTCTGTTTGCTTTAGAAACAGTCTTTACCAGTCAAAAAAGAAGAGCATCAAGTTAGTTGCTGTTTTTTAAACTGTACTATATATATATTATTTTTTTTTTGTCTTCGGAGAATGATGGTATATACCCCCCCCCCCCCCCCCCCCCCGACTCTTAAAATATACTGAAAAGTACCCTTTTTCTCACTGGGAGTACTGTTGAGGATTAGTGCAGTTCTTTGTATTTTATTTAAAAATTGCTGTTCGTCAAACACTGAATGTTGGTTTTGTTGCTTTTGAAAAAAATCAGACCTTTTGTTGATAATTTATATAAGATTGCTTATATTTCTTGCTCTGGAATTTAATAAATAGGAGCATTTTAGTTTATGGATATCGACCTTTCAAAGACTTGCTCTAATTCCATTGCTGAAGTGGGATGAACCTTTCCATAAGTTATGATCTAAGCAAAGCTGCCGTGTATACATTTGAAAGTGCTGCTGAATATTGGAAACTTCATTTTTCTTTTTCATTGTATGCTTATATATTGTAATAGGGACCACATTCTTAGTTGGTCAAAGTGATGATTCTTCCTGTGCCAGCTTACATGGATGCAGGATATGGATCTGTATTGAAACCTCCTTTCCGTTGCTTTTGCAGTATTATAATTAGAAATGTAAATATACCAGTCTAAGTGACGCTTATCATTTATTATTTTTGCTTTGCGAAGACAGTGGTTTGTTGCTACTTGATTTTATCTCCCATTTCCAAATTTGTAGTTCAGTGATTGAAAAATGCAAGTACTGTAACCTATTACCCTGTTACACTGATTAAAACTGCTGTAAACTATTTAACCGCATTATCATGTCTTTGATGCGTTCAAGTTCAGGTCCCATGTAACAGAGGGGTGGACATAACTTATTATTCTAACTACTATTATTATTTATTAATTATTATTGTTGATATTACATTTCATCTTTGGCTGTGGGGTTGTCTTTTTTAAAAAACCCAACTAATTCAAACAAGACAAATGGCTTCACTTTTTGGTGAATTTTGGTAGAAGATCTTTTAAAGAGCTAATATTGACCTAATAATGGACAGATAGGCTATTTTCTTCTTTCTTTATGCATTGTTATGGTTTGTTCAGCACTTCCACTGATCCCTTCCATGTAATAATGGATGGTGTGGTGAGTTTCTCAGGTCACTGCAGGTGTTGAGACCTAAAACTGAAGGACAGAGTACAGGAGGCACAGCTCATGTCAGCTATTGGAAGTAATCATAGAGTGATTCTGGAAAGGAGAATGCAGTTCCTTGCATTTGAAAGCTGGCAATGTGCATAGTTATGGTAATTACAGTAATGTATTTTTTCTTTAAAATAAAAAGTCAACATGGAAGCACTTTCCCTACAGCAAAGATGTTGCTTCTAGAAAACATAGTAATCTTTGTGTTCTACTCTCTTTGTAAATCTGATATTTAGAGACTAGCAAAATACCATAGGTTTACCATTGACTTTAAGGCTGATAAAACCTGGTCTAGTAATCTGTGTTCCATGATTTGCCAAATGAAAAACATCACTTTGGCCTGTAAACATGACTGGCATCTCACTGACAGGCCATTTGTTTCCCTGGCATAGAGCAGTGCTTATTGCTGTGGATTCTTGCTGCAAAGGATTCTTTGTAGGTCCACTTGTGTAGCTTCTTTTTAAGTAGCTGTAAGGTATCTCTTCATATATTATTTGGTTTATTTATTGTTCCTGCAAAGATGGTAGTCAGGGTGTGATTTCTGGGCCTCCAGAGGTACAAATGTGTGTATTTCTTTTCCTCAAAGAATTTCCCTTGATTAAAATAAAATGTGTTGTAGAAATCAGAAATGAATGCTGAATATCAGAAAACAGTAGACTGTGTTTTGGCTGTCCTTGTTTCCTGTGAGCTCATCATCCACAGTGTGGCATACCAGGCTCTGGAAATCAAGATCCAACATTGTTTATTCACATAAAGTCTTCCAGTCATGAATAACTCCTGGCTTATTGTGAGGAATGAGTGTACCTTTGTCATGCTGTTTTACAATGAACTTCCCAACCTGCATTCCTAATGCTAATTAGATTTGGAGAAAACTAACATGGCTTGTGTTTCTTCACATGTATGCAAAAATGTTGCAACCTGGTATGCTTTTTAATGGAACTGAAGCCATTTGAAGGTTTGGTGCTGTCAAAACAGCAAATACCTATGGAAATATATATATAAGATCAAAAGCTAAGCTTGAAATAAGAAACATTCAGTTTTAGATGTTCTGAAGTTCTATGTTGTAGACTGTCTGGAATGGTCAAAAAGCCGGAGGCAACTTACAGTAGAAAATATGTATATAGAGATTTATATGCACATACCTTTTTGCATGTATATAATACGTATAAAATACTTGCAGCAGCATGCGTGGAGTAATATTTTTCAGTCAGCCTCAAAGGAACAGAATATAATTTGGGAATTTATCTTGAAATGTGCCATGCAAAGGAGAAAAAAAATTGGTGTTTTATGTCTAGAATTCTTAAATACATCATTTGTGGTTTGTTCTAATACTTTACACATCTTTGCTTGTGGATTGATTTATCTTCAGTTGCTGGAGATTGGTAATTAGTTTGTTATAAAGCAGTAAAAGTGTTATGAGTAAAGTGTTTCTTTGGAGAAATATGCTTCAATTTTTTGTAAGCATTGGTATTTCACAATGTGATAGAACATTAAATTTCCAGTACTCCTGAGATACTGACATTTTAGATGTCAATTCTCTTGTGTGTACAGATTTCTCAATCATAAGGTAATGAATTGTATGTTAAAACATGTTCTAGCTGTCTGCAACTGCAGCCTGGTTTTCCCTTTGCTCCCTACCTTTGATATATCACTGAAGAGAGCTTGGACGTTTTGCCCATTACGGATTCATTCCTTCTGTTTTGCGTATGGCAGAGCCGAAATTTGTATTAGGTATGGAATTACTGGCAGAAATTCGCTACTCTCTGCAGTTTCAGAACTACTCATTAAAAAAAGTTAATGCCTGAAAATACTTTCAAAAGCTGAGTTCCCAAATTGTTTCCACTTGGGCTTACAGTTGCAGTTTTAATTTTTTTTACCAGTGTTTGTGTAGGTTAGATTTGAGTAAAGGGACTAATACAAAACTCTGTAAGGTGAGATGATGTCAAATTCACTTAAAAAAAAAAAGAGAAAATGACATCTCTGGTTCCTTGAGATCATACAAAGCTTTAATTGTTGTTATAACAAAATAAACAATTTGTAGAGATCAGTGTAGGTTTAAGTTGATTTGCTGCATTTACCCTACCAATTTGGACAGAAGAATGTAATGTTTTCTTGGAAATGTCTTTCAGGCATTACATTATAGATTAATTTATGGACTGCAGAATGCTGTTATCCATAAAACTTTTTTACCCATCTTGAAAATTAAGTTCTATAAAGAAATGTGTATAAAAGATGGCCATTTCTAGGAGGTCACCAAAGATAAATTGGGATAAATTATATGTTTCAAATAAAACCATTCATTTACAACGGGAAAAGAGTTGCTCAGATTTACCAAAAAACACTGATGTTTTTCCTGTTTCCCTTGCAATGGTGAACACAGATTTAGTAAATCCTTATTAAATTGGTGACTTGGCCAAGTTTCAAGTTGGGCTTGAGTTCTTAGGCTTATCTTGGAGAATTAGACTGCAAACAAATACAAAAGTATCTCCAAAAATATGATGGAAGAAATTTTGCAAGGGAAGCCCGCAATTAAATCATATTAATAGGTAATTGATTGGTATGTAGCAGATTACTAGATGATTACTTGCAGTGATTATAACACTTTTGGGTGGCTTTGTATTTTGTCTGTAGCTTTCAGTGTATATTAAAATGATTTCTTGTATATTTTTATTCTATAATAATTTGGTTTTGCTCATGATTTGGTTTTGTAGTAATGATTCACATAGAAGTATCAAATCACAAGTGATAAATTCCAGTGCACAGATATCGATTGGCACTCAGATAGTTTTCTGCATTTCTGGGTAAGATCAAGTTGTTTGCCGGGGAAGGTGTGACCCTTCCTTTCCTGACCTGGTGCCATTCATTCTGTGGCTTGCAGGGATGGGTTTCATCTTCCATCAGAGCTGTCAACCCTTTGCACTATACAGTTAATGGCTGCCTTTCCTTGGGCTGATGATGTTGTGATCTGGGCATTGATCTACATCTCTGTTGATAGACATTTCTTGGTCTTTGGAGGAAAGAAATGATGAAATGCTGATCTACAACAGCACTTTGAAGTTGCTGAAAGTTTTTTTTTTTAACAGTAGATTAAATTGTCATTTGCAGCTCGTGGCTGTATTTGATGAGCAAGATCCACATCATGGAGGTGATGGCACCAGCGCCAGCTCCACAGGCACGCAAAGCCCAGAGATCTTTGGCAGTGAGCTTGGCTCCAACGCAGCATCAGCCTTTCAGCCTTACCAAGCAACAAGTGAAATTGAGGTCACCCCTTCAGTCCTTCGTGCAAGTAAGTAAATGTTCTTAACATCTTGATGTGTTTCGTCTTAACTTCTGAGGATGCCAAGTGCTGTTACCCATTAATGCTGCTGGGGAAATGATTCATTATCTATCCTGATTGAACACTGATCAGAGTTGAGAAACTACGTAAATACTTGTTGTGTGCAAGTAAACAAACCTTTCCGGTTTAATAAATTATTTATAAACTGCTTTTAGAAGCAATAAGGTCCTTCTGTGCTGTCAGTTTAGAATTGTCCTCACCCTGAAAATCACAGCAAAATTTCCAAATGTAGTTGCTGCAGTGTAATTCTCAGTTTTCCAGTTTTCCTACATTTAATGAAGAAAAAGATAAGAAGAAACTAAAGATAGAAGCACTTTCTACTGAACCTGTCAATGTTGCTAGGTTATGCTTGTCACCTTTCTATAAAAACACCTGCTGATACATGCATTTACTCTGTTGCAAAAATACACTTCTTTAAAAACCAGAAACCAGTCAGGAACATCCCTTCGTTTATTTCAACATGAGGAACATTTGTTGCAAAGCCATGAAGCAGGAGTTACATATCACATTTCTTGTTTAGGCAGGATCTTTGAATATCTCAGCTTATTGAGAAGATAAATCATGCCACTAAATTTACTGTGTAATTTCCATTGTTGTTAAAAATACCATGCAAACAAGACAATGTTGGATAAAGCATTGTTCCTTCTTATGTGTAGTGTCTGTCATTTCACTCAGTGAACTTCTGAAGTAGTGACTCCACTCCAGAAAATTCATAGCTAGTAAGTCAGTTCTGTGATATTCTACAGCTACAGTTTTTAAAACAGCTATTTGGAATTATCAAGAGATTAATTTTCTGTAGGTGTACTTTTAATGGATAAAATCTGTGTTTAAGTAATCAGGTATATTGCAGATGGAAAAGTTACCACTCTGTTTAAAGTTTGAGGGGTTTTTATACCAGAGTGTTTTCTGTAAAATTAAAGGAGCAACATTTAATAATTACCTTATGTTTAGTTGAACATGTGTCTCTTCAAGCTATAAATATGTTTAATTACAACACAAAACTAAATTAGGGGAAGGATTAATGGCAGGATAAATAAGTATCCTGGCATTTCAGGACCCTTCCATTTGACTGTCACTAGGGTATGACACTGCTAAGTGCATGTCTCATTTCTATGCATAAGCCAAAAAGCAGTCCTCATGGGTTCTCAGCTTGGGGGGGGGGGGGGGTAGTGGTGTTGGTGGTGTTAGAGCAGGCAAATACATACACATTTTCTCCTTAATGTGATTATCTGGTGTATTATATAGTACATTGGTGTTAGTGCATCAAAATCATATAGTGCAGATAAAATTCAATGATATACTAAGCAGCTCACTTATCATCTTTGGTGTCATTCTGGAAAATACATGGAATACTGAGCTAGTTCAGCGATAGCTAAAATGGCCAAAAAGTGCTTTGAGACCCTACAATATAAAGTTCTGTAGAAATGCAGAAGACTTTTAATACTGTTGGTAAGAATTATAGCTCTTCGGACACTCTTTATAAAAGCATGCAATAATAAAATGGGTGAAAATTTGTCATAACTAATGTTATCAGAAATCAGAGATGTTCTTTTATCTAGCAAATTCCTTCTTTTCCCCTCTTTTTAATGCTGACAATTAGATATATTTTGTTTTTAAATGTTCCAAATCACAGGCTTAGAATCCCAGTCCAGTAATATTATCCTGTATTAAACATACCTATTTCAAGAATTTCATTTAAATATACATTGAAAATGGAAATAATATCCTTATTGTATTTCCTTTATAACTTGTGAAGTGAAGCATAGCATACAAATGGTATTCTCAATATTTCAAATAATTATCTTCTTACTGTGTAAGTTCTATTCAGCAAATAAAACCCATCCAGTTTTGTGGTAGATGCAGATCCTGATTATCACATGTTGACAAGGTCATATATCTATTAATTGGATTGGAGATGGGATACAAAATTGCTGTAATTATTGTAATTTTCTAGCTAATTGCAGGGTTGGCGGTGAATATTTTACTTCTAACAAATGAAAAACAGTATTCCATCTGAAATTGGTTTATAGCATTTTAGACATTTTGTTTTACATCTCTGGTGCTTTTTGCTCACAAGCTGGGCTATGCTCCTCAGCAGTTCCCTGGCTGAAGCATAGCTTGGTGCCGTTCTGCTACCACTCACCTGCATCTGAGGGGTACAGAGGAGCAGTCTCCGTTCGGTGGCAGCATCTCAGCACATTAGGCTGGGGCTGAAGGGCCTGCTGAGATTTTCGTTTCTTTGTTCTGGTTGCCATGCTACCCTTTTGTTTGTTTATAGATCACGCCGTCGCTCCTCTCCCAGCAAGGGAAAGGTTAGCTAGATCAGGTCCAGCTGGAGAAGTAATATTCATCTGGACTCCTCTTTTCCCATGCACAAACACAGCCTGTACTTTGCACGTGGGGGGTTGTGTCAAATTGAATCTTCCCATCTAAATGTGGAAACAAAAGTGAGGCTGGCCCATACCCCCTGTGTTGTTTTGCAATCTGAAAACACAATTCATCAATACAAACAGTTGATTTATTTATGTTTCTTATCTAGCTCTTTGTTTTTTACTGCTTTTCTGTTACTCAGTTTAAACTTCCCCTTGTTCTATTTCATCAGTTGAGCTGCATTTTTTTTTTTTAAGCATACAGAACACAAGGCATTTTTTGTGTGTGCCTGCGTGCTTTCTGAGAAGAGGTTGGAAGCTCGCTGCAGAAGATTGTTAAAGCAGACTGATGTTTATTCCCTGCTGAAATATAAACTGGAGGCGCAGGTGAAAATTGCCAAACCTAATGAGCAATTTGGCGGATAAGACAGGATGTCAGGCGGTGACAGTTCAGCAGCGGGTGCACTGCCTGTGAACCAAGTTGTTTGTTTCATAGTACTGCATTTAAATATTGTAAATAAAATCCCTTTCCAGCTCCATGAGATATTGTGAAAAGGGTCATCTCTTTGTCTAGTTTTCCTTTTAAGTTATTTAGTTCTGTAAAATAGCTAAGGGTGGTCTTAGTTCTTGGTCTTGGTGTGATTACATGCTACAAGTCTCTCTCTTTCAGCTGTTACAGTTAAAAGAAATTTTAATATATAACATTATTTGGGAAACAACATTAAGAGAGGTTTAAATTATGTGTTGTGGTATTTTGTTTCCCTTGTTCCAACGTAGAGAAGAGTAAGGGGCTGGGAAATCTTTCTTTCTGTAGCTGTTTAATGGTGGGGGTATTGAGAAGATGAAGCCAGCCTTTTCTCACATGAGCATGCTATTGCTGGAGGCAGCACAAGCTGTAACAAGGAAAATTCCAGTTAGATATTAGGGAAACAGTTTTCACCTGGAGAATGAAACAGGCTGCTCAGAGAAGTTGGGGCATCTCCATCCTTGGAGATGGATAGAACTTGACTGAACATGGCCCTGGGCAACCTGATCCACCTGGTCCTGTTTTGTGTGGAGGGGTTGGACCAAAGGACCTCCAGAGAGCTATTCCACCTGCTGAAATTACCATGTAGTTCTGTGACTCCAAAGATAATTAATAAAATTCAAGTCTTTACTTCCTAAAGCTATTATTTGTAAAAGCAAATGATGTTCTTAGTGAAATACCTAACAGAGACTTGTGCAAGTGTATTGTGCATGTACAGATTCCCACCATAGTCTAGTATTTTACTAGTCTGTGCCAGTGGGACACCGACCAGTTGACCGTGCCTTCACAGAACTGCTGTTTTTGTTTTCAGAATGTCTTTGGTAGGTGTGTCAGCTCCTTAAAAATGAGGTACAGAGTAACTGTAAGGTTCACCTAAAGACTGAAGGTAGGCATCTCCCCGAAACGCTGGCCAGAGGAGTCTTAAGAAATAGTAGTAAGAGCTAGCTGGAAATGCTGTACTCCACTGATATATTTGCTCAAGTGATCTTTATAGATTTTAGTAGGATTCTCAGCATCAGTTTCATATTCTTGTCATAGAAGCAGACTATGGGACTAGAAAAAAAAGGCTCTAGATGAGAATATTATGAAATGAGTGCATAGTTGCATGTGAAGATGTACTCAAAGTGCAGAGAAGCAGAGAACTTGCTGCAGCTTCACATCATTGTTACTCAGCAGCATGGCTGTTGCTCCAAGGTTCCCTCTGTGCATGTGTGTTTTTACCCTGCCATAAGCACAAGTTTATTCCTCACAGATAAATGCATGCATGCAGAGACTCACTGGGAATTCATTGCTATATTAAAGTTCATGACCTTGCTTGCCTTTGAATTTGTGGATCTCTCTGCTTTTTGAGTGGTGTTCAGTAGTTTGCTGGTAAATTAGTAGAACATATCAAGTATTGTATCTAAGGGCTCATTTAGGTTAAGGGCCATTCACTGTTTTAAATAAATCTGGACTGGAATATAGAGTGTTGCATAAAAAACTAAGATGGACTTTCAAGCACTTTGGATGTCAAGGTTTCAGTTCAGCATTTCACTTCATACATTTTTAAAAACTTTTGAAATCAGTGAGATATGCACAGTCACTGCATCTAGAAAGAAAACTGTAATTTGCAAGGCAGTACTGGGAGAAGGATCTGGGCATTGAGTGCACTATTATAGTGCATCTGGACATTATGCTCTTCCATCAAAGGATCAAAGGCAAATGCTGCTGTAGGCTCACTAAAGTATTTGTCAGCAGAAAGATTTAAGCTGGAGTGACCACTTGTGGTGCCAGATTTGGAGAGATTGTAAACAAGTTGTAGAGCACAAAGAATAAGATGCTTTGGACATGTCCTGGGTTCAGCAGTAGCAGTCATTTTTCCCCTTCCTGGTAGCTGGTGCAGTGCAGTGTTTTGACTTTCAGCTCGGGAACAGAGCTGATAACAAGCGATGTTTTGGTTTGGCCAAGGACTTTGTGAGCCTCATGCTCTGCCAGGGAGGAGGGGAAGCCAGGAGGAAGTAGAGACAGGACACCTGACCCAAACTGACCAAAGAGGTATTCCATACCACAGCACGTCATGCCCAGGATGTAACTGGGAGTTAGCCGGAAGGGCTGGGAGACTGCAGGGTTGGAGGAGGTATCGGTCAAAGTTATCGGTTGGCTGGTGGTGAGATGATGTATTCTCTTCCCTTGTTATTTCCTTTATCATTATTATCATTGGTGGTAGCAGTAGTGATTTGTGTTATACCTTAGTTACTAAACTGTTCTTATCTCAACCCGTGGGAGTTGCATTCTTTTTGATTCTCCTCTCCGTCCCTCCGAGAGCAGGGGGAGGGCAAGAAAGGGGGGGAAGTGAGCGAACGAATTACCTGACTGGGTTTAAACCACGACAGTTCTTTTTGGCGCCCAACGTGGGGCACGAAGGGTTGAGATAACGACAGATCTGACCGGATTAATAGTCATTCGTCACAATGCTGATTTATTGGCTCTCAGAGTTGTTCTTGTTGATCTCACAGCTTCAGAATGTTGTAACTTACGTAGAGCCGGTATTTGCTGTGATAGTGTTTATCAAGTATGGGGCCTGGGCTAAGGTTCTTGTCTCACTGTGCTTTATGGCAATGGCTTGTAATACGGGCGGGCTCCAGCAGCAGGGCGGGACGGACGTGGCCGTGGACTTGTACCTGGCCGTCCGGCTGCTCTTCACCGTCCTGGCCCTCACCCTACTCTCCATCTTCGTGAGGCTGCGGGGAGCCGAGGGGGAGCGGCCCCGGGAGCCGGCGGCAGCCGAAGCGGCCCGGAAGAGCGGCCCCGGGGACCAAGCGGCGGCGGGAGCGGGGCCGGAGGCCGCGAGGGGACGGCTGCGGGTGGAGGAGGTCGGGGCGGTCGAGGAGCAGAAGGAAGGGGCTGCCGAGCAGCGGGAGAAGGCGGCGGAGGAGCCGAGCCCCGCGGAGGATCCGAGCCCCGCGGCCGAGCCCAGCCCTGCAGCCGAGCCCAGCCCCGCGACGGCCGAGAGCATTCCCCGGAAGCCGCCTGCCGAGCCACAGGAGGATGCAGGAGACCACGCAGCATTTCCCAGCAAGGCAGAGGAGGAAGAGCTGGACTCAGGAAAAGAGAAGCTGGCGGTGGGAGAGCCGGCAAGCACAGCAGCTGCACCAGCCCCAGTGACAAGTACAGCAGCATCAACTGAGAGTTCTGAAGGTTCTGAATGGCCTTTGGGTGTCCTTGGGACCTGCCTGCTGATTGTGATGGGGATCAGCATGTTGGCACACACACAGACTGTGTTCTACCCACAACCGTTTTGTCTGATCTCAAAAGTTAAGCAGAGTCAGGTTTGGGTCTTGTCTGGGGTTAGACGAGGATATGGGGGGACCAAGAGGTTTTCCCCAAGGCTGGACAGCCAGGAGTGGCAGGGTGTGTGGGACAGTATGGGCAAGTATCTAGTCCACTGGGCCCCTCCAGTGCTTTGGAAGCATCGGAGGTGGAAGGCAGCTGTATGGAGTCCCCAGCAACAAGCTGCAGAAACTGCTGAAGGGGACAGTGAATTGTTTTAAGCCTGGTGGGCCCATGGCACTTCAGGCCATCAGAGCAGAGATGCAACATAGAGATGGACTCATGATCGAGGGGTGGACTTAGCAATGGACACTATTGCCCAGGTTATTCACGAGTGTGAACACTGCACACAGTCTCTCCTGCTCTGGAAGACTGTTACAAGAGATGGAGCCTGACATCATGGACCAGATGGACTCAGCAGCTTTATAGGGACTGGTCCATGCACTAAGATAAGAGTGCACTGAGATAAGAGTGATGGTATATTGAAAATGTGGGATCTGAGCATGACGTGAATGGTATGGAATAAGGGGTGGATAATGTCCTGGGTTCAGCAGTAGCAGTCATTTTTCCCCTTCCTGGTAGCTGGTGCAGTGCAGTGTTTTGACTTTCAGCTCGGGAACAGAGCTGATAACAAGCGATGTTTTGGTTTGGCCAAGGACTTTGTGAGCCTCATGCTCTGCCAGGGAGGAGGGGAAGCCAGGAGGAAGTAGAGACAGGACACCTGACCCAAACTGACCAAAGAGGTATTCCATACCACAGCACGTCATGCCCAGGATGTAACTGGGAGTTAGCCGGAAGGGCTGGGAGACTGCAGGGTTGGAGGAGGTATCGGTCAGAGCTTGGTCGGGCTGGGGGGGGCGAGTTATCGGTTGGCTGGTGGTGAGATGATGTATTCTCTTCCCTTGTTATTTCCTTTATCATTATTATCATTGGTGGTAGCAGTAGTGATTTGTGTTATACCTTAGTTACTAAACTGTTCTTATCTCAACCCGTGGGAGTTGCATTCTTTTTGATTCTCCTCTCCGTCCCTCCGAGAGCAGGGGGAGGGCAAGAAAAGGGGGGAAGTGAGCGAACGAATTACCTGACTGGGTTTAAACCACGACAGGACAATATAACCAATCATCAGAAGGACTGGTGTACTTAGTTAAAAACTGGTGGGGTCCAAGTCTTCAGATGTATTATTTTTTCTCTTTATCCACGTCTACTAAGAGAAGGGAAGTTGGCATTTCCTGGGCAAAAAGCTCCTTTTTGTAACCTGAAGGGCTAAACATTTTTACACCTCGTGTAACAAAACATTCTTCTGTGCCCTGCTGAGCACTGACCTGTGCTGTAGGACAGGAGGACAACTGGCTGGTGGTGGTGGATCTGTCCTGTTTCTCGCTAAGCCAGCATCGCTTGGTACCCACAGGTGGGCCACTTGCGTCCATTGTAAATATGCATGTCTCTTTTCTTAGCATCTCACAATCTGAGTGTTCAGGAAAATCCAATAGTAAGCAAACCAGTTAAATGTGTGAGCACATAAATTAGTGTGTGAATTTCAAGTACTTTAAAATTGCTGTTTTAAATATGGCACTTCACAGATCTGATACAGGTGTTTATCTAGAGTCCCAACTGCATAAGCTGAGAATTGCTTTGTTAATATTTTTAAGTGCCTTTGTTTAAAGGTTTGGAGCACTTCATGTTCATATGTTGGTAAGAACTGCATAGGTGAGTTCATATTTGTTCTGGTTTCAAAAAATGATAATGGCTTCAGCACTCTTTCTCACAAATGTCCATTAGAGATGTTTTCATTCTTACTTATGTCTCTCTGACTCCATATTCAGCTGTGAGTCAGGTTTATATATGGAAATAAAATAATTTCAAATGTTGAAGAACTAAGGAAGCAAGAAATTAGAATTATTAAAAGTATTTCATTATAATGAAAGACTGTGGCTTTACAGGCAATGCTTGCTAATGTCAATGTGAGGTTTTCCACTAGCACCACTGACCTTTGGGTCATGTCAGCTTTCAATGGTGGATCCTTGGTCAGAAAATTTCATTGATGACCAGCTGGTGGTCAAGTGCCATTGTTCCAGTGCAGTTCCAGGAATGATTTTCAAAAGATTCCCTAACCCATTTCTCCTAACCCATTCCCACTTTTACTTCGTTGCCAGGTTCTTTCTCAGATGTTTCCTTTGTTGTGTTGAATAATATGAAAAGAACCTCAAACTGAAGGCTTGCATTGAGCTGTTGGCAGCTGAATAAGGAAGGTTTCTCATGCATCTGAGTTTGAGGAGAAGATTTAGCAAAGTCTGTTTCCTCACCTTCTGGTGCTCTTGCCCTTCAGGAATCCGTATTCATTTATCCCTGTAGCTCTATCAAGGATGTGATTGTTTTAAAGCCAGAGTTATTGAATCAAAAAATCAGCACCAGGTGCTGCTTTCTTCCATGAGACTAAATTTGTTCATTCTACAGCACGGTTCTGACTTGAGTGATCTCCAGTTGGTGTTTTCTGCAAGCGTAGTGCTCTGCTGTTAATTTGGGATTGTTAAGTAGTTTAAAAACCATGTGTTTTTGATGAGGCCGTGACACGTTTGTAAAAACAAATGGATTTTAAACTGCTTAAGTTTCTAAATTAACCTTTAATATCTTCAATCTTCTCAGTATACCATCAAACAAAATACTGTTTCTTCTAGTAGGATTAAAAAATACCTGAAACCAATAAAAATAATGAATTTTAGAACTAACTGAATTCTCTACAGGAAACCTAAGTAATCATGGGGCATTTCCATATGGTGAGGGCTTCTGTCTTTGGGTACTGATAGTGGGTAGTAATAAAAATATGGTATTGTGTACAAATACCTAGTGGTATTTTGTACCATAGCTACAGAATGTAGTACAAGAGAGATAATAAATAAGGGTTATGAAGATACAAACTATTGAATGTGAACAGTTTAAGAAGTCAGGTTTGGGTATTAGTCTAAATTGGACATCTTAAATAGATTTAACTTGAAAAAGAAGCTATTACGGAAGTTGCAGCTGTATTCTGAGAACATTTCAGTATGTGCGTGTGTGGTGATGGTGGTTGTGTTTGCTGGGTTTTATTTTCCCCTCTTTAAATGAAAGGAAACTTATTCCTTTAGGGAACTGTATTTTTATGTATACAATAAATGTAATGCCATTTTATCCAGTCAAACATTACAGTGTAACTGCTGAAGTCCATTGTACTGTACCATGGGTTAAATCCCATTGTGATAACATTATTTGTTTATGGAGTTTGGCATCTCACGTGTCAATAAATGTAATACCACTCGCATGTCAATAAATGTAATATCACTTTCTATAGATGATTTCTTGACTACTCCTCTATTTCTTGTTATTGCACTATAAGCAAACAAGAAGGAGCACAGTAAAGGCAAGGAGCATGAATCTGAAATAGTAGGGAATGTTTTTTCATGGTGCAGGCAACCACTCTGTGAAATTTTTTACTTCATAGAGGCATGTGTTCATATTACACTTTTTTTTTTTTTTTATCCAACAGTTTCAAAAATTCTCCTGCAGTATTTATAGGTACTAGTTCTGAATGCAATAGAACAGTATGCTTCAAGGCATCCTTAATATCCAGAACCACCAGTCCATGAGAGTAACTGGTATCCTGCTTGTATTTTACTTTGCTTTGAGGCAACAACATTGGTCTCCGGTGGGGGTGGACTGCTGACAAAATGACTTGCAATTTGCCGAAAGGAGAGGATGCAGAGCTTGTCAAATGTACTTAATTATTCGCTTAGTCCTAAGCAGGGTGATCTTATGGGAAGGGTGTTGTCGGGCTAGTGAAGAGCATTGTGAATGCTGGGGTCTCTGCTTCATGCTGTCTACAGGGTTACCCTGTGTTCAGTGCAGGAGCTAGTGCATGCACACTTCTCCCTCCCCCAGTATTTTTTGGTATTTTTGGCCATAAGCTTAAGGCTGTAAAATATTATACTTTAAGTATATCCTTAATTAGGCTACTTCAGTGTACTTCAGTGAGAGCATTGTTGCTTGCTTTTGTTCTTAATTCACAAGAGATCTTCTTGCTCCCTTCTTTACTGCATTTGCAGCATGTGAACTCTTTCAGATGGGGATGTGTTTTGGAGACAGACCATCTCTTTTGGTGATTACTGGGAAAAGGATGCTTTAAATTCTGTGTTTTTTGACATGTTCTTTTGAGGGGGATGGAACAGGGACAGATGGCTGCTAGTTGTATAGGCTTGTTTTTTAGTTTCTTTTTTATTTACTCTCTGATCCACTGAAAAGGACTGAAAGATGATACGGAGAAAAAGGAGTGGATGAGAAACAACTTTGCATTAATTTATTGCCTTACTTCCTACTTTAAAAAAAGATAAAGTTTGTTCTTTCTCCCACCCATCTCTTGTAAATCTTAAATGAATTGTGTATGTTAGATGAGCTCCAGCTTCAGAAATGCTGTGGGTTCATGTTAGGGGCAGATTAAACATTTGCGGTGAGAATCAAGCCTATGTGTTCAGAAGAACTTTTCTCCAAATATTCTGGCCCCTAACAGCACTGGATGCCATGGAAGTGACAAACCTGGCTTGAGCCCCTGAACCTGGTCTGAGCTGAGCTGAAGCAGGAGCCTGCTTTCCTGTGTCATGGCTTGGCTCAGTGCAGCTCAGTATCTAGGACTGCTGGGCAGTCAGGGCTCCCTCCGTGACACTGGGAGCAGTCAGGGTCCCCCTTTGGGACATAGCAGCCACCTTGCTGTGGGGGCTTTCACCTCCTGGGCTGGTGCCAGAGCTCATCTCTTTAGGATTGGAGGAGGATGTGAGCTCAGGCTGTGTTCCAGGTCTGTGTTTCTTGCCTCTGTTATGGATTTAGGTAATTAATTCTGTCAACATTTTTGGATTTACAGAAACTGGAAGTGATTGTATATATGGGAAGGGAGTTGGGGACCAAGTGGGTTTACAAACAAAAGCAAAAAGTGGTGCTAGGGTTAAGATAAAATATCTGTGTTACTACTTGCATGCAGAGTGTAAAGGGCTGTGCAAAGGGAACAATAGCTAGGTATTGTGTTAGCTTCTGGAAATTGTGCATATGAGTAAGGCTTCTCAAAGCAAACTTTGATCAACCATTAAAACCTTATCCTGAGGGGTTGGATGTGATTCAGGTCTCTGTACAGCACTGTTCACAACTAGAAGTAAAATTGGGACTCTTGGCAGTTGCTGGAAACCAGCTAATTCAATGCAGGCACTGTGGATGAGGTTAATGTCAACAGACTTCAGGTTCTGCATCTGAGCTAAATACTTGAGGCAGCCCACTTTCTGATTCCTCGAGAGGAATGGGCACTTTTGGGGTGAGTTCATCTGACCCATTTCATCTTCAGGATGACATGGAGTATGGCCTAAACTAAGTGCACTGTGGGAGAAACATTGTTGACCAGTTAGGAAATAGATGTTTGTGAATCCTATTCTGTATGTGATTTACCTCACACTGTAAATTTTTATATAACAAATTTTTTTTTCTTTATGAAATAGGATGTTGCTTTCATTGCCTTAAAAAAATGAACATTTGTATATTTGGAAGAGAAAGGCTAAGTGACGTTGTACAAAGCAAATAGGTTTTTAATTTGACCCACAGAGCAATTTTATGTGTCCCAAGGAAGTACCTACACAGTCATAATTATGCTAGGTAAGTACACTTGGGTTATGGACAGTAAGTCATGAACGCAGATAATCCCATTTAAGCTTTTTTTTTTAGAGTAAAATTGTGTTTGAGAAGCTTCCATGGAATTTTATGGTTAAACCAGCAGCATCATCTGCCTTGGGTCTGATGCTGGTATCTAGTCACTTTCTGTGGTGCTGCTCCCAAATTGATAAACCTCTGCAAAGAGGCAGCTGCAGTGTTTCTTGCCACATGTTCTCAGACCTTGAAGAATAACAGATTATGTCCTGTGACACTGAAAAGCCAGTGTAAATCTGGGGAACAAGCATGACATGGAGATAATGAGCACCAAAGGACTTGAGTTGTCTTTACTGCTTTATTCAGTTGGGTGCCTCTGTACCCCATTCCCTCATGCACTGTGCAGTGCCTGGGAGTTATGGACATCCTGCCCTTACTGCTCTTCAGAGGATGCTGGCTCCCTGTGGGCTTGGGAAAGGAAAGCTGTCTGTATTTATGCTCAGGCTCTGAATGGGTGGCTGGGGAAAGGAGCCATCCCTCGAATATGGCTATTAAAGTAAATGCCTTTGCAGGTTTGCAAGCAGAATAAATGTGAGCAACATCTGCTGAGACTGTTTCAAATGAAATAACATTTGAAGCAATGCTTGCAGTTCATTTTTAGTGAATGACAATTTAGAGAATGGTTACACGTGCCTTGTTAACCAGTACTATATAATAAACAATCTCTCAATGGTTTTCAGTAAGTTCTCTCTTGATCTCTCTGCTTTTGGGCTGTTTGGAACAAACAGAACTTCAGAAATGTTTTCTGCATATGCAGGCTTCTCCACTGAATACAAAAGTGATGTTATTTTCTTCTATTCCAACCCATTTTAAGCTCTGATGTTTAAGACCTTCATTAGATGACAGAGGGATTTTAGGTCAAGCACTGCCTGACTTTCACAATGATTTCCATCTGAAGGGTCTTGCATAGTGAAGTCTCTTCATGTTTTATTTAAAATTTTAGTTGGGCTCTTGACTCATGGAAAAATAAATAAAAATGAAGGGCTGACTAGGAGTGCTGCACTGAAAAAAATTATGGAACTGTCTTTTCAAATGAACTGTGTGACATTTATTTGTGAGACATATCCATTAAGTGAGTGAATAAAGTTACTGCTCTAGTTTGACATAGTAGGCAATATTTCTGTGAGTATTGTACATGTAGGTGATTTACCTCTACCTCTGTTTTAAGTTCACCTTTAAAGTAATAAAACATAAGTGGGCAAAATCTTACTGTAATCCTGCTTTCCCATAGCTCTTTGCTATGTTGCTTAAAATGGAACATTACAATGAAATAAGTATTTTTACTTTGTCCACTCATCAGGGTTGGGGGAAATCTGTTTGCAGTTATTGCTGGTACTCAGTATTTCCAGTTTGCCGATCAGCAGTGACCAGGGGTGTGAGATGTGTAGTTGAAGGATCAGGGAGAGGGTCTCTGCCAGAGCTCTGGCTCCATGATGAGCAGGGCTTACAGGAGAAGTAAGCGAAGAAGCCATGTGTAAGAAGTAATGTAGGGAAAGAAGAGAAAATGGAACTGTTTTAAAACCTAGCCTCCAAAAAGTGAAGGGTAAAAAAGCTTCAGTGAAACTGCAGCTGAGAATATGCATAAATGTTTATTACAGCTTGGTCTGCGTATTTCTTGTGTTAGCTGAAGAGTTTATCCTAAATTGTGCGTGTCTTTTGGCAGCTTATCTGTACAGTAGTATGTTGTGGTGGCAGCAAATCCAGAAAGCTCATGGAAGAGGAGAGTACAAACTCTGGTCTAGTGGGAGGTGTCCCTGCCCATGGCAGGGGTGTTGGAACTAGGTGATCTTAAGGTCCTTTCCAATCCAACCCATTCTATGTGTGTAAAAAAGTGTGTGCTTGAACCGTGTCCATGGTGGTGCTAGGGGAGAGCAGTTGCATTCCTTAGGGTGTAGGCAGCAGGTTTGCTGCATGGCAGCAGGGTGGCCGTGCCCAGGAGAATGCCCCGGAGTGCAGGAAGGGGAACGGGTGCTTCATGGGATTTCACCCCTCAGTCTTTCCATTGCGGCACAGGGCTGTCCAGGTACACTCCCACTGGAATGAGTTTATGGAGGAGCACAGTGTGTGTGTGTGTAAACATGTTTGTGCTTTTGTACTGGAATTTCCTTAAAGTTCTCAGTAGCTGCAAGTTCGTGGTAGTACTGTAATACCGATATTTATGCACTGTTTACCTGGTGTGACTGCTGCTGTGCAAGCAAGCTTCTAGGATTCTTACTTCATTCCTCAGAATGATTCTGTGGATGTGAATTCCTTGCATGATATTGCTATTACAGGCTGAATTGAATATTAAATTACTCCTCAAATCCTCAAGGCAGTACATCAACTTCACTCATACTGAGCAATTTGTGCCATGTACCATCTTCAGTTTTTGAATTCTCCCAGGGCTAGGATTTTGCTCCATTCATTTCCATTTTTCTTTTTCAAAGTTGGAATGTTTTACTAAGGGTGAAAAATATTTTAATGAAATATTTTAATTTGATGTTATGTTATGGGGTTGTATTCCCCCCTTCCCTCATCCATGTTTCACCAGATGTTTTAAATATTTTCTGAGTACATGTGCTTTCAAGGTTTTTCTGCAAATCCAATCATGTTTTTAACAGGCATTGAGTCCTTGTGTATTAATGTTGTGTTTTTCTCTACCTTATGTCTCCTAGATCTGACAGATGTCTTGAGTTCTAGGTCAAGAGATTTTCAGTGTTTTCTGTATGAAAGAAGATAAGATTTGTACATAGTTAGAATTTCCTTGGAAAGGAACAGAGTTTCAGACCTCTGTGGGAGGAAGGCATTCCATTGACCACATGCTTTGTAGAATTTAATGAGTTTAGTAAGTAATTAAATCAAATAATTCATCTTACACTTCATCAAAAGTAATGGCTTTTGTAAGGAAAGCTGTACTTGTGTCTTAACTTTTTATTCTTAAGGGAAAAAAAAGGATTTGTGTATGTAACGTAAAGAAAATATGGTGTTTGCTTACTTTGGAAAAAGATCTTGATATTAAAGTCAAGTGTTTAGCAAGATGGATAGCAATTTTCACTCATAGATACATGTGCTTAATTTAGTTTAATTTTCACCTTGACCAGCCAAATTAAAAGGGTTTGTTTCATTTTAGCCATAACTACTTTCTTATTTTTCTTTTTTCACTTGCACTGCAATGCAGATTGTTTGTTCTGTGTTTCCTTACTTGATCTTTTTTCTCCATTATTTTTTATGTCATTTCTTTAAGACACCTGAAGGGTCATTTTGAACAATGAAATGTGAGGAAATATCAAAGGAAGGGCTGCTGACTAAGGCTCTTAATTTGCTGTGTCATTTGTCTGTAGTTATCAAGCTGTAGAATGTGAGATGATCAGCATGTGTGATGGGGATGAGGCTTTAACCCCAGAGAAGATTAGCTGGTGAGTTGATGATCCTTCCTCCTGTTTCCATTTGCTGAAGTCCAGATAGAGAACCCAGTGCAGCTGGGCTAACTTGGTGCCTCATGGAAATTTTAGAAAACAGACATCCACTTCATATCATAAGCCTGTGATCAGAAACAGAAGGAGGAAGGAAAGGAGAAGGCATGAAGAATTAAAAGACAAAGAAACATGGATCAGAAAAGAAAGGGCAGTGGGAATATGAGAAGAAAGGAGTTAGTGGCAGGGAATGCTTACCTTGCTGGGGACAACTACAAATCCATAAGCGTTTACTTGATATAACTTTGCCATATAAATAATTGCCATAGGAGCCATGTAAATGATGCATGATTATGAGAAAGAAGTGAGTATGTTTCTGCTGCTCTCCGTTTTCTTCTTTTTTTTTTTTCTTTTTGCAAAACTATCTGTAGTATCTGAGACCTGGTCCATGTCAGAAAGTGCAAAGAAAAATGTTAAAGGCATGAAAAGGAAGGATAATCCCACATGATTACACTTTTGTTATTTCTCAAGTGTTAATCACAAAATGAAAAATGGTATTGTGTGTAATTTTAGATTTGTATAAGTGCATGATGACATTTTGAATTACCTTTCCTGAAACACAAACTGTGGATGTCTCAGACATAGAAGACATTCACTGAATTGCAGAGCTTTAAAAATGACAGTCCTGAGGCTTTGATGGATTCTCTGTCTCTTGAAGTCTTGAAATTAAAGTCAATATTTTTCTGTATTTCCAACAGAAGTTAAAAGACTAAATGCAGACATTATTGCACAGTGTACCTGGGCTTATATAGGTGTTTGACAGGATGATCACAGGGTGTCTTCAGAATGTGAGTTATGAGTCTTGTTTGCAGTCTCTGTAGTGCTGCAGCATGTGTAGCGAATTATTATTCTCATACTTGGACTTGTACTTTTATCATTTAACATTCTTCTGTATTTGTTTTCTTAACATTTTCTTTTCTGGTGCAGTTTTTCCAGCTGCACTCTTTCTCCCTGTTTACAGTGTCCATTCCAGCTGGTTCTGTTGCCTTCCCATCCCATCTGCCACAGCCTTTCCCTAGCTATACTGCTGTAATCCCTTTTCTCCTGCAAACCCTCCAGCAACCTGATCTCTCATTCATCCATACCCTGTTTTGTGTGTAGGTGGAGAGTGTGGTTTTATGAGAAAAAGGAGAACATTCACCTTAAAGGTTTTTTGTATTTGTTTTTTGATTCACCTCCTCCTTAGTGTGGACTAATGAGGATGGACAGCATCTGGTTCCATCACCATGGCTTGGGCTTGTCCTATCTCCTGCGGGACTGTCTGGTGACTGAGCTGCTACTCAGGAAACTGGGCCTGTGTAAAAATTCTGCATTAACTTTACACTTTCTTGTCATGTTAAACGGAAATTGTGTTTTGGCTCAGCTAAAAAATGGATGTCTTGTGTCCTTTTTTTCCCCAACATATTTCTCCCCTTTACTATACCTCATGGCGTAGCTGTACCACAAAAAATTCCTGAGACTGTATCTTGCAACAGTGACTTCAAGTCTGGTCTGATTTAGGAAAAACCAGCTTATATATCTAGCTGTGTTAGGGGGCTTCATGCTGCTGTGGGGTGCCTGCTTATTGTGGAACCTTCGATGCGGAAGGCAGTTTACCTTACACATTTTTTCTTTCTTTGAACGAAAAATAGGTTAAAGCTGTAAGTTACCACATAAATGCTAAGTATGATTACAAAATGCAAAACTGATGATAATATAAAATTCTGTGAGAGAAGCCATTAATGCCTGTAGGCTTAGGTTTTTTGTTCCTTTGCTTTTACAATGAGAAACTAAAAATGCTTATTCAATATTAATTCAGGATATACAGCAAATTGGCATTTGGAAGCATTCAATTTTCTTCATAATTGTTCTGCATTCACTTGGCCGATTATCAGTAATTTCAGGGAATTAGAGATGCTCCTTTTAGAAGTTTCTAGTGAACTCTTTAGAATTGTCAAACAATAACAAACCTGCCACTTAGGCAGCAATTTTCCCTCTTGCTGTCCTCACACTAATGTTAGATCGCTCTTTAGAAAGGCTAGACAAGCAAACTGCCATATAGTAAATCACGGATTTAGGAAAATTTTTTCAGCCTCATGCTGCTGAGTAAATTTTGATCCAGGAATTTTTATGTTTGTTTTATTCATGCAAAGACTTATCCTCCAGTTTGCATGCAGGGAGGTTGTTTTTTCTTGATAACAATATCTGCAAAAGGATATTTTGTTAAAGAACTGAATTTTATATTTTTGTGGATTAAGCTTGTATTTCTTTAGTCATCTCCAGGTGAGTTCCACAAGAAGATAATTCACATCGTGCGATGTCCAGGTCTTCACTTTTCCTCTCCTGTAAACCAAAACTGTTAAAACCCCTCAGGAATGGGGTTGGAAAGCACCAGTTACTGAATAGGTGGCTTTCTGTCCCCTCTGGTCCTGCATCACAGGACTCCCTAAAGCACAAAGTGTGGGAAAGGAACAAGAGGTGCAAACCTTTTGTGGTCAGAAAGGGGTGTTGGGAGGGACTATTTCCTGGGTATGTCGCTGACAGGAGGATTCAGTATGCACCTTCTGTAGGTTATGGATATGCTGAGCATGATCATCTCTCTCTTGATCTCTGTATCTCCCCGTCTCCTGGAGCTAGCAGGTGAAGAGGGCCCACACCCCACACTGCTTGTCATTGTGCCAGCTAGGAGTGAGGGGTGTGAATCTGAATGAGTGTGGGCTAAGGTGATTTGCTCTGCTGCTTCTCTCAGTGTAACTGCTTCCCAGCCCAGCTGAGATGCTGCTGCTAAAGAGGAGCAGCAAATGTCTCAAAGATGTTTAACTGTTTTTCTCTCCACCTGTATGGGAACACCAGAAATTATTACACTTGACTGGTGTTTTACTCCAGTAGTCATATTTGAGATAACCCAGCTGCTTCTGAGGAACGTGAGAGCAGTCTTGCTTTATACAAACAGTTTTGGAAACCTCAAAAAAACCCTGAATATACCTACTTGGTTTGTTTTAATCTGCCCTACATTAGTAATCACACAAAAGTACGGTGATGGTTGTATTCCGACTGGGGGAGGTGAGTGAGGTGTGCTTGATTCTGAGCATGGAGCAGGGAGCCATCCGACCTGTCCTCTGGTGTTTTGTAATAGCTGTGTCCAAGAGGCTTTCCTTCATGAGCGGCCTTGCCTTTTGCTGTCTTTTACATGATGAAGAGCCCCTCTCTTAGAAATGTGCTGTTGTGGAGAGGAGGGGACATACTCCCTTTCTAAGACTCAGACTTGATTTCCCACATATACTTAGCTTTGGCTCCCTTTTAAAACTTTTTGAGAGGTTTGCTTTTTGCATATGTGCTGCTTGACCAACGGATAAGTTATTTCTGCTTCTAAATTTGAACTTGAGTCAAAGAGAGTGATAAACATCCTTTGGAAATAAGTTCAAATGCTTTAAAAATGCATAAATCCAAATCTCATTTGAGACACAGAAGTGAACTTTGTCATGAATTAATAACTTTTAAAATAGTTTTAAAAATCCTGGAGAAGAAACACAAAGTAATGAACTTGTTCTCAGGAAGCTATTTAGTTTCAGAAACATTTAGGAAATATTTTTAGTGTTTATGTGGATGATATGGAAGATAATGTTTTGGTTCCTGTAAAAGACAAGATCCCAACTGAAAGTAATGTGTGTCTGTATGCATGCAAACTTACCTTTGCTCTGGGGTGACCTTTAAAAAGCTCTGCATGAGTGTTCTCTTAAATAGCCTTTTTTTTTGGTAGTGATGAGTAGTAAGTAACTTAGATGTTATTTAATGCAGTAGTTTTTTTGGCATCTCACATGAAATATTAAATAAGCTAGCTCTCGTCTAGTTAAAATACTCTGCCTTCGGAGATTGCATAAACATAGCTAACAAAACAATAAAGAGCTATTTTTCTGCTCTCTCATTTTACGTAAAATTTAAGATGGTTACTTTTGGTAAACACTAAAGTAGATTAAGTCAGAAGCACTGTGTTTAGTGTAAAAATAGTGTATCTTGGCAAAATGTATGTGAACAGTTTCTTAGAGTTAACTTTCAGGTTTTGAACTTAACACTTTGAAAAACAGAGGCAGTTTCCTGCTGGAAGCACATTGATTGCTTGATGTACAGAGAACTTCTACAGACTTCTACAGACAAGCTATGGATGTTCTACTCACAGCTGTTTGTGCATCTTCCTGTGTTTGCTTTGTGAATGTCCAGGTGCTGGGAACAAACCTCATAAGGATGGATGGATTGAAAAATCGATATGGGAGGTCTTAATACCAAAGAGCTTTCTAAATTCTAATGTAGGATAAAAATGATGGTACTAAGACTTGTTCTCTAAAATCCCTTGGTCTTCAGTGGGTTAAAAAATTAAGTCCATCAGTACAGGAGATGGCTCCCTTCTCCTGGGGCTTTCTTCTAGTCGTTATGCAAGATAGCTTTCTCCCTTTTGAGGAGTGAAAATATCTGAGTTGCATTTTGCAGAGCCTTTCTGGAGAGCTTAAGTTGAAAAATATGATTGCAGTGAATTTCAGTTTTGGTTGTAGCAGCAGCATCTTACAGACTTGCAGCTACAAGCTGGGTATGGAAAGCCTATGGATGCTGAGAATTAGTCCCACAGTGATCTTACAGCTGCCCTTTATATCCTGACTGTGGCATCAAAGTGCAGCTTGGGCACCTATCCAGCAAGGTAGCTCCATTGTATCTCCAGGTTGACAGTGGGATGGATAGTGACCCTTCCATCTTCCTGGTTTACTCTTGGATATATTTTCTCATTGACTGAGGTTGTTGAGCCTTGATGCTGCAGGGGCTGTGCCTGAGTGTGTGGCACTTGGGGAAGTCAGTACTTTGTCCATCAACACACATGCAAGTAGCTCTGGCCATAGCCTTATATGGGCTAGAGGAACTAAAGTTACTTTGCTTCTCCAGTTTCTCTTCATTCTGGCCTCCACAGAAATTTTGACAACTTGTTATCTTTCTACAGGGAGACCTGAGAGAAAGTAAGGTAGTAGCACAAGGAATTTAACTGCATTCAGGTGTAGAAGGAGGCATTCAGTTGCGAGGTCAGCTGTAATAGCAATTTTCTTTTGCTCTGTGGAAAACGCAATGTGTTTGGGGGGTTTTGCAAACTACTCGTGTCCAACTGGCTGCTTTCAGGGCATTTTCTGCACAACCTGTCCAGAGCTATTGATTTCCTTTGAACATGTTGGGATTTCTCATGTTCAAGCAAGAGCCTCCAATTATTCATGCTAATGGGAGAAGACCAAGTAATACATGATGGCTGCCCCCTCCTTTTCTCACTTCAGTGTTTCAGTACATTTTGGGCTGCAGAACAATAAATGCCTTATTGATCTCCTTTGAAGAATGAAACAGAATGAAAACTCTTTAATAGTATATTTTACAGGTTTTTAAAAATATTAATTTTTGTAAACTAAAATTTCTCCTGTTCCTTTTCTGTGTGCACATATTTGAAATTGTTGCAGCACATTCTAGGATGAGACAAGGAGGGAGGTTTGTGGTGTGGAGACAGCTTGGAAAAGTTAGCTGCTGGGAACCTGACAAATTCTGGCACGGAGTATATACCATAGTATTTCAGTAAATATCTTCTGTTAGTTCTGGCTAAAGCTGTTTCTCCACTAAGAAAGATGATCGTCATCTTTGGGCTAGAACCAATCACAAATTCTAATGAAAATTGGCAACTGCAGGCATGAAAAGTCATTGATCCAAAATTTCATGAACTGTCTTTCATGTAGTGAGTTTTTTTTTTTTTTTTTTTAACTTCAGCTGAGGCTCTTTCTATTTGCTTATTCTTGGTTTTGAACTTTTAGGAATAATTTTTGACTCTCTTCTGCCTTGGCAATGTGAAATTAAAAAAAAGGAGTGAGAGGTATATAGTTAAGCATGCAGAGTAACTGCATGTTTCCAGTGTTGTAAAAGGAAGGATAGAAAGGGACAGGGGGAAGATGGGGGAAAACAAAATAAAAGAAGAGATATAGCTTAAGTTTCTCCAAGGCTTAGAACTTTTCTACATTTCCAGAAGAGAATAATTCAGGCTTCTGTTGTTGTAAGGGACTTTTTACAGTGCGTTTAAGATAGACTGGAAAGCTGAACTTCTGCACATGTTTCAAGCAGCAGCTAGTTTCCTGCTGCTCATTAGGCATGGTTTTAAAAAAATAGGGAATATAGTTTATTGTTATAATCTGTTTCTAGGAAAGAAGAATTATTCAAGATGTCTGTTGGTCTGTCACCCCTTGGAGAACAGCAGATGTTCTGTTTTGTTGTCCCATTGTGGGCATTATCTGAACAACTTAAGACTAAGTAGTCTAAATTGTCTTCCTCCTTATTTGGCTACTGGGAACACCGGAGTTTTCTGCAGAAAATGATCTTTAACGTTGAGAGTTAATGAGACAATTTCAGCATGTGTTGATAGCTGGAACTTCTTATTTCCCACTCATGTAATTGGAAAGAGCTTGTTTGGATGTTGATAGGTTTGTGTAGTCCCCAAACTCCACAGCTTCCCAGACCATTCTCTGACCTACCTCCAGTGAAAGGTCATACAGAGCATTGTGTCTTCTTCAGAGGGCTGCACTATCTGCCCTTCCATGTCATGGGCATGGCAGTTCTGCTGCCGTGCATTGCCTGTGGATGGGGAAGGTTGGTGGCATTTCATCTCATTACTTGAACACACAAATACTTGATTTTTCTGTGGGGATTCAGCTTGATACTTATACCTGAATGACAGGAAATAATATTCTTGAGATCTTTATGCTCTCTGCTTTGCCTTTGAGCTATATTAGTCCCTGCGTGCAGAAAAGACCTCTGTTAAAAACTGTCTATTTGAGCACATGGGGTGGCATGACGTGGCCTTTTCCCAATTCTGCTTGAGATCTTTTACTGTTCTTGGTCATCAGTGGCAGATACAAGCTCAGTAAAACATTAAATCGCAGAGATTAGATAACACTTTAAATGAGAGCGTGTTTCCTGAACGTATCAACATGTTTCTAATAATCCTAGTAAATGTTTCTGTCATGGAAACAAGGACAAGTGCCATTAAAATTGCAGAAACTGCTAGTATTTTTTAATAGTTGTTCAGGACTATGTTCAGTCTATTTTATTAACATCTTGGAGATGTTACTTGTATTTCCTGTTTTGCTGTGTCTTAAACTTGGTAGCGTGCATAGAGGATGTTCTTTCCCACACGTTCTGTTTTAGTTCAGCTTTGCTGCATATAGCTATGAAAATGGATGCACATATGATTTCTGACAAACCCCTCCTCCCCCAAACTCTAAATCATAGAATCAAATGCTAATTTGGGTTGGAAGGGACCTTCAAAGCTTATCTAGTCCAACCCCCCTGCAATGAACAGGGACATCTTCAACTAGATTAGATTGCCCAGAAGTAAATCCAGCCTGTCCTTGAATGTCTCCAGGGGTGGTGGTGTAATCAAGTTTTATTTGCTATTATAACTATTATGCTGCAGTTAAAAATCTGTCTAAATAATTTCTGTAATGAAGCTATGTGGATTTTGGGCAACGCAGATTCAGATCGATCTCCAGATATTGATGACCTGAAATCGTTGCCGTCTTCATCCTGACAGTGGCCTGTGAGCTGGATGTAAGCAATCATTTTTATGTCTCTGGAAAAACCCCATCTGGGTTTTTGATGATTCCTTTACTTCTCTGCAGTGGAGCAAGGCTGGAGCTGGTTGTGCTGTCCCCGGCTTTGGGCAGCAGAGGCCAGGTGCCCAGTGCTCACTCCCTGGTGAGGAGGTTCTCCACAGAAATGTGGAGACATGCCAAATTAACAGCCAAACACTTTCAAAGGTGGAGTATTCATCTGATGACTGGCAAATATATACCTCTTCCCTCAGTGTTTCAAACATAAATGAGGTAAACAGTCATCATACATGTTCAGAGTTCATGTTGTTAAGATACTAGTAGCATCCCTGCTGCTATCCATTATTTAGCATACCCTGTGTACACACTGGTCCATTCATGCTATTGTAAAGTCTTTACTAATGTAGAATGTAGAAGTTTGTTTTTTTTTTTTCCCCTTCTAAGACCCAGCAGAAATGCCATAGGGTTTTAATTTCCTTGTCCTTTGCCCATGAAATGGCCAGTGGGTAGGCAGGAGCCACAGAGGCAATGCTGGTGGGCAGTGTGGAAGCTCTGCAGCCCTCTGGGCAGTGCAGACCATTTCCTCTTTGAAGAGTCAATTAGTGCAATAATTCATGAGCTAGTAGATGCAGCATTAGCATTTTATAAGAGTAGGGAAGATGAGAGATTCCCATACCAGTTTTGTAAGGACGTGTAATTACAAATCCCTTGCTAATTGAATGCATACCTGTGGAATTACAATCAAGCATGTTTAACTCTTTGGCATCTGGATATGATCCATGTAGGAATTCCCACCTCACGTGTGAGGTGATGTAGTGATGTACGAGGCTGTGTTGGCAACAGATGTTCAAAGAAAGTTTATTCTAGTGTAAGTCTGAAACGGATGTAGGCTGAGAAGTAGTTCTGAACCAGATATTTCTGGTGCTGCAGGGAAATGTCACTGCTATCTACCCTTTTTCCTCCCCACAGAAAGGCACAGTGGTGGCTTGGGGACCAGAAGGGGGTCATGACATTGCAACCATAGCAGGTTTTGTCTGGCTAAAACTCTCCGATGAAAGAACTGTAATGTGTATTATTATACTCATTATATCATTCCTGCTTCTTTCCAACTGAGCTCTACAAGTTGCAATCTAAGTCCTATTGTTGCCTCTATATATCTTCCCTTTTGTCCAGCCAGAAGTTGCAGACTTCTTCCTTGAAGTGAGTATTTCTGAACTTGCCCAAAACATTTAGACCTTATACAATATGCAGTTTTCACATCACTGCATCACATTCACTACAGGAGCAATTTGACCATTCAGTTTTAGGGGATTTTTCAAAGATGTGGGAAGAAAAATATCTGCCAGCTTCCTGCCTGTGTCTTATATCAGTGAAGCGTTATGAACTCAAAGCAGCTAGGAATTCGTTCCTGTCACTGCAAACATTTGCCAGCACTACAAAATGACTTGTGAATGAAGATGCAAAACACAGTCTCTTCATTATAACTAAATATCAATGCGTGTTGTTAGGAAGGCACGATCGTTGATGTAAGCAGAAAAACTACAGCAGCAGTAAGTTGAGGAATCTTCTACTGTTGAAGAACAACTGTTTGAAGAACTAAGGAACAAATTTTGCAAAAAAGACCACAACATCTGGGGGACTAGAAGTGCATCTTTCCCATGTTTGTAGCAGTAGTGTGAAAACAGGTAAAGAAGTAACCCAGCATGTTTTAAGGAAATCCATGTACCCCCCAAAACCTGAGACTGCAGCTCATTAAAACATACTGGAACATAATTTTTTGACAGAGATGAGCAGAACATTTATAACATGTGACATTTTTGTCTTTTCTTTTGGCATACAAAGGTATTTGCATTTTAGAAAAAAGCCCAGAGAAAGACAAAGAGGGTGCAGGTAATTAAATTTTAATTTTGGTTTTAAAGCTCTTTCTCTAATTAGCTTTAAAAGTCAGTGTCTAAATTGAGTTTCAAGGTGTAATCATCTTTTTCCTCCTGGATCTCAGTATTCAAAAGTAAGAAGAAAGGATATAAGAGAAAGAGAAAAAGAAGATTGTTATTTTAAAGGCCTTTCAAGATAAGGATTTAACAGTATCTCATTATTAAAATATAACTGTGGCAGGTTGATGTTTTCTTATTTCTGAATTTCAAAGTCATTGAGCAGTCATGGTTGGGAAAATGGAAAACTTAGATTCTATTAAAAGAGACTGTAAATAATACTAAGAAGCTAAGGAAGGACTCTTTTTCTTTGTAATATGACTTTTTGGTGGCTTGGTTGTGGTTTTTTTTCAGTGTCATCCATTCTTCCAGAGATGATCTTAACTTTTCTATGAGTTTTTAATTATAGGCATGCTAATTCAGTGTCATGCATTTCTTAAACATATGCTAGCATGCAGTGGTTTTTTTTTCTGTACATTTGAAATAGACAAGTGTATTTTCTGTATGTTTATGTTATGGTTAGGGACATATGCACACCTGTCAGATTTTGGAGGCAGAATCTAAAAATCCCATGACCTGCCTCATTCATCTGCTGGAACACATGCATTCTTAGTGCAGTGGTACAGCCTCCACCCTGCTCCTGATGTGGCTGACTGCATGCGAGATCTCCAACTGCATGAGACAGTGGTATGAGGAAAAGAGAATAATCATGCTTTCTCATGATTTTAATGTGGCAATGCTTATAAATATGCTGGTTTAAAGCTAAAGAAATAAGAAAGCAGAGAACAATATTTGATAACATTGAGGAAATACGTAAGCTGTTGTTTGAAAATTAATACTGGAAGAATAACTGAAAACAGTTGGGTTTGTACATGAAGTAATTATAAATATCTGGACTTGTGTGAAGTTACTGTGTTGTTTTTTTTTCTCTGTAAGAGGGAAGGCAGTCTAGTCATTAAACCAAGTGTTCTGAATGTAGAGATATTAATTTTGGAAGCTGATGTTTTAAAGCATAAACATATTTTCAGGCAGAGAAATGCTAGTTGTTTGAACTGTTTGAACTATTTGAACTAAATGCTAGTTATTTGAACATCTTCAGCTTTCTTGTAATTCTGAATGGAGAGTCATGAACACTAGGTAGTTGGCATTTGTAGGTGAGTGATGCACAATTGATGTAATATTTGCAAACGTTAAAGCATTTGATAGAAATGTGTGTTGGAAATTCCAAGTTAATGCGGTCATAAACACTTCAGCATGGTTTGAAAATCAGTGCAGAAAACTTAAAAGTTGGAGGTAATTTTAATCTAGCTAGACAGTGCTGTCCAGCAGGGTGTCATGAGGATTCCTGTTAGTTTTATTTAACCTCTTTAAATCTGGGAGGAACAGTACTGCAGATAGTATGTTAATTAAATTTCCAGATGTTGATAAACTAGGGAAGGAGAATAATATGAATGAGGGAAAGATAAATAACCCAATAGAAATGTAATAAAACATACTGGGGAAAAAGCAATTTAATTCAGTCTGGTTAAATAGAAGCTAATGTATAAGAATATTGATCTAAACTGAACATATACTGCAATTAACAGGACAAAGATGCTGAAGTGAACCTATAGAAAAAAAATTAGGATTTCTGTGCATGTTGCGGATTGATACCATGACAATAAAATACCCAAATGTGGTTATTGTTGACTATGTACCAGTGTCAAAGTTCAAAAAAAAGAGAGGGAGAATGCTATTTGTAAGACAGCACTGAGGGTATTTCATAAGAGACTTACACTATTCTGGGTGTCTTCTGAGCAAGTTAAGAACAGAATAATATTTACAAAAGTGAACATTAATGGAGAATTAAGAAGGCAGGGGTGAAGTTATGTGCACTGTTAGGGGAGAAATGCTGTAGTTGTCTGTTACACGTGAAAGTAAAAGATGGTTTTATAAGTGAAGGGGAGATAACCTGTAACAGCAGGGTAAACTTAGTGAAAATGATAGAAATGTAGAAAAAGAAAATTCTGAAGATTTTGACCAAGTAAAGAGCATTTACTCTGGGAAATACTACAAATTGTTTTAATAACTAATCATCAGTTAAAACTGGAATAGATTCTAGGGGAAAGAAAAATACTGCTCTGGGCTATGAAGAAACAGTTGGTAGTGTATATATATCTTTCTCTTTTGCCGTCATGACCAAAAATGTTTTTCTGTAAAGATCTGCAATTGGTGGTAGCTTTGCTGTGCTACTCTTTTACATCCCTTCCAGCAGCCATCTACACATGCATCTCTGCATGCCTGTGGATGCTTCTGCAAGACAGGCAATACAGTTTTCCAGAGAGTATTTTCTTCACCTCTTGAAACTGCTAATGTTTTTGATGTTTTTTCTAATTCAAGGGAGAGTGCTGGCTTGTATTAGCTGCTGCTAGGGTTTAGTGCAGTTTGTAGATAAGTTCCCAATCAGCTGGTTTTTGTCGCTAACTGTTTTTCTTCAATCTGTGGTCCAGTTCACAATGGTCTCAGTGGAAGTCTTTGGAAGTTACCATCATCTTGTCTCCAGAGGTTTGCAAGAATGAAAAGGGATTTGTGGAATTTGAGTTTTTGAAGGTCATAGGAATGTTTGGCTCTTGCTGTGTCTGAGTGGAACAAGGAGCTGAACTGAACCTACTGAAATTAGAACCAGAGCTTGGGGAGCTGTGCTGGAGCATGAAACTCAAGGCTAGTCTAAATATTTTTAAAGAGAGTTTTCAGTTAAATATAGACAGAGTCTTAACCTATAATTTCAAGTACATCAAGCTGAAAGATGCAGTCCTGCTTTCCTGAGCCCCAGGATGATCCTGGTTCATCCTTTCTCTTGGATTGTAAACAAGTATTTGAGTGGTATGATGAGCTGGATGGGAGACACAGGCAGTAAAACTGTTGTGTCTTTGTCTCCCATCCCCAGACTGGTTTCCTGATGCTGAGGTAGGATCTAATTGTGTCTTTTGTGCACAACACACTCTCATGTACATATATACCTGTGTGTTCGCTTTCAGGAACTCTTGTCTAACCTGAGCAGCTTCTTGTTGAAAGCTACTCTTTCCCACAGATTTTTTTTTCCGTTTTACTGAATCACCGTTTTCTCAGAGAATAGCGCGTGGAGAGAAAAAATAAGTCCTGTTCAGATCTACTCACTGGTCATGGGCCTGATTGTCTGTGTGAGGTGCCTTAAATTCGCTGTACAACAAATAGTGCAAACTGTGAGTGGCGCTGAGGAGCTGAAGCATCAGTTGAAATCTTCACAGAATAAAATTTTCTTGGCTATGCTATATAAATACAGGTATGTATTTTTCTAGTCAAGCCCTCGAAGCTGCCATCTGAGAGGAAATTGGTATGGGAAGGTATATATTAGGTCTGCTGTGAGAGAGCACAAGCTTTTCTGCTGAATGCCTGCATGTAAGATGACATATTCAGCTTTATGGATGAAATTTGCCAGAACCTCAAATCCTTTGGCTCGTGAGTGTATTTGAAAATCAGAGAAGGTGATGACCCTTTTAAAATAAAAATGGAATTGCTGGCAGGAAGGGAAGGTACAACTCTGTGTTCCTAACATTTAAAGATGGTTATAAAATGTGTATTGGCTGTTTTTATAATTTATAGTGAAACTGATGTTGCTTTTAATAAAATGAGACTTCCAGTCAGAATTTCATGGTTATGAATGTGAACATTTTGTTATCCAGCTTGGATTTATCCTACAAATAAACATTTTCTAGCAGAACTGTGGCTATATACATAATTTAATGGGATTCTCTGTCACACATAATTCTTCCTGGAGTCAGAGTGTTGGACTTGTGGTTGAATACCTCAGTTCCTTGAATGTGGCTCAAGAACTGAGCTAGTCGTAACTTTCATGATTTTTAATTTAATTTTTCCTTAATTCTTAGACTTTTAAAGCTTCCTGTAATTCATTATTAGATTTACCGTTTCAAGCGCTTATTTAAAAGGCACCTTAGCTGCAGAAGCAAATCAATATTTACAGTGCATTAGTGCCACAGAGAATTTGAAGCCTTGTGATTAGAGTTCATTGCTGTTTTATTCACTCTTCAAAGAAACCACAGACTTCAAACGGTATCAGCCATCATCCTGGAATCAGTGACATTGCATTGGTCCCATGCGTACTTCATCTTGCGGTTTAATTATTAAGTTCCTTTCCTTTGATTTTCCTTTTAATATTTCAGAGTATATCCTCTTCAAATGTATAAATTCAGGTAAACCAGAAGATTGTAGCCAACAATATATTAGAAAAAACTCTTCATTGAATTGTGTAGTTATTTTAATGAATATCAAAACCTATTTAGAACAGTCTCTAGGAATAGAATTGGAGAGAGGGATGCAGAAGATTGTATTTAGAATTTGTGGTTAACACAGTGTGAACAAGATTTAATTCTTGGATTAATACCTGAAGTAGTGTTGACCGTTGCCTAACAGTGTACATTAGCATTAGCTTCATGAGCTTGTCCCATTCCAGCAAAAAATAAAATAAACTTCTAGTTTAACTGGGAAATACAAAGATCCAACACACTGAAGTTATTGTCTTTTATAATTCTCTTTCTTGTGAGGTTTGTTTAGTAATGCAAATCACTTATTTATGTAACCATTTTCATATAGAGATGGAGAGATTAAAATTGATCACATTGTATCTTTATATGTCAAAAGACCTTTTTTTTTTTAAGGCTTGGAGAGACATTCAGTAAATATCTGACAATGTCTCAATAACAAACCTTACTAAAACGAGGTGGGACATATTAAACGTGGCTCATCAGTGAATAGATTTTTGTAGAGAAACTTCTCATGTTAATGTTTTCTCTGGAGCATATTAACATTTGGGAATTCTATTGCATAATTAACTTCCAGTATTGTGAAAACTCTTTATTGCTTTCCATGGTGCAAATTATCAGGTTTTCACTCCAAAGCAAAAGGCAAGGTAGTGATGACTGCTTGCTTCTCTCCAGAAGTGCAGACCTGTGTTCCAGTTTATTTCTTTCTTTCTTTTTTTTTTTGTCAGTTTGGCTCCTCTTGTACAGAAGTTCACCCAACTGAACTTTTGTTTTGTCAAGCAGTTTGAAGAAAAAGTGTAAAGCTACAAGAACATTTTGCTATCGCCATGCTTATATATATAGATGCACGAGCATAAGGAGCAAGTGAACTCATGTTTGAAAATTGTAATTCTGTTGTAGGGTGGGTAGCTGAAGCAAACAGGATAATATGCACGGGCTGCTGCTTGGAACAAATATAGATTGGTACTTTTCTTAAGTGGCACAACATACTACAGAGCCGCTTTCTTTCTCAGGCTAATCTAATAAATGAGAATGTATGTTCGGGGCTGTGCTGGCAGCACAGGCACTGCTGTTAATGGGTCACTTCATTACGCGCTGTGGGGCTGGTGCTGGGACTGCAGCTGTGCCACCTTTGTTACACAGATCTCTTGCGATTTGATAGTGCACTGTTATTATGTTTACCGTCTAGGGGGAAATGAGAGGCTTTACCTTCAGCTGCTTCATGAAACTTGAAGTATCTGAAGACAAGGCAATCAAAGAAAACCCCTCTATTATGCATTTATGAGTATATACTGAGTAATCAAAATCTCAGTAGAGTTGACTCAGACCATAAATACTTTTCTGCATAATTAAAGTGATCTTTCCCAAAATATTCTTTTAATTACTTCTAGTTCCATTATACACACATGTATATACATATGTATGTGTATAAATACGTGTACACATAATTTATAAAAGAAAGGATTTTAGTTGCTGGAAATTGACTCTTGTGAATATCTTTGGTATAAAAATGAAAAAAAAAGTATTTTTCTTTTTTCAAAGGAAAGAAAAATACTACATATGTGATGGAAAAACATTCATTAATTCTTCATTATTCTTGTTCATCAGAATGAACATAAAATAGAATGACTGCTTTAGTATTTGGTCATGTTAACACTTGTGCTTATCTCAGCAGCACAAGTCCTGTTGATAAAAAAAAATTCTCACACCTTTTCTTTGCGTAGCATGACTTACTATTTCTCAGTGTCTTTACAATGCAATGCAAAATAAGAATCTTTATTTTAATATTATACTTAGCATTAACATAAATATAGTGTAAAACTTAAGACCAGTTGTTCAACAAAATCCCCTCATTGTGTTTTCCTGCTGGTATTGTGAGACATGCACCTTCATCTTCGTGGGGAGCCATTTCATCAAACCATTATAGTCCTGGTTTTCATTCTGTTGCCCATCATGCCTTTGCCACTGATTCTGCTGCTTAGTGCCATAGTTTTCACCTTTTCCTTTTCTGCTTTGCATTCAAGGTTCCCAGTGCAGCATTAAAGAGAAATATAACGGATAAATCACGTCCCCTCCATTCTGATGCTGAGTGGGAGAGTGCCAAGAGGTCACAAATACAGGCAGTCTGTTTGTGCAAAGAGACGATAGATGTGTGGATACTTGTTGTAGGATAATAAATGAAATTGGAAAAAATTAAGTTGTATTTCAAGAGAAACTAACTGTAATGTGCCATCAAACTTTGAGAATGGATTTGACCTCTACATATATTAAAAAACCCTATCTCTTTCCAAGCAGTCTACCTGCCTGCTGCATTGTTTATTACTAATAAAATATTTTTCTCCTGTCATTCATGCCAGCTGGAAGGCTAAGGGAATCAAGGTAAATCAGCACGTCTTGTTTCAGCTGTCAGGAAAGAGGCAAAGCAAGAATGCAGAATAGGAACCAGTCAGTTCTGTAAGTTTTGAGGAAGAAATGGAGAGTACTTTTTAGAAGGCGAGGGGGCTGCCTTTTGCTGCAGAGAGGCAGCTTCTTTCTGTATTGTGTTGGCAGTGACCTTGCTGTAGCTGTGGCAGTGCAGTGGTGGAAAAGTCATAGAATCATAGAACAGTTAGGGTTGGAAAGGACCTTAAAGATCATCTAGTTCCAACCCACCTCCATGGGCAGTCATCCTAGTCCAGTTCTTTGTTACCAGGTTGTTGACTTTAGGCCTTTGGCTACTTGCTGTTTCAAATACCTGTAAATCACCTTAGCCTCCTAGTTGTTCAAGCTTATGCTGGTTTTTAATTTTACACAACCCACAGATAGTAGCAAGGCTGTGTTATACTTGGAAAACCAGCAAGCTGTGCTAGATTCAAAGAGCTGAGGTTTTGCCCTCATTTTCTCCTCCTGTGGTCAAGCGGCAAGGCTGTGGTTTTGAGGAAACAGGCCTTGTCCTTGAGGAGCTATGCTGGGGTCAGTAATTCCTCACTCTGTGATACCACATTTGGTCAAAACCACCCATCCAGAGCTTGAAAAAATATTTTTCCTATGTGAAAAACATTTTAAATCTAGTCAGTGTTTATTTACTGTCTGTTTTATTCTTCAGATATGCCTCTTCATGTCCGACGTAGTAGTGACCCTGCACTGATTGGCCTCTCAACCTCTGTAAGTGACACAAATTTTTCTTCAGAAGAGCCTTCACGTAAGAACCCTACAAGGTGGTCCACAACAGCAGGCTTTCTCAAGCAGAACACCCCCGGCGTACCCAGTGCTCATGAAAGAAAGGTATATTTCTTCCCCACTCTTTATCCAATAAGTGACAAATGCGCACGAATCTTGAATTGTTATTTTATTCTTCTCTCACCTGCTCTTGGTTTAAACTTGAGTTTTCTGACCTTGGCCACCGAACTCCATCATTATCTGAGGAGTGTATTTAGTTGCATGTGTATCCTGCCCTTTGGAAACTGGGTGGTGCCCACAGCAGGGGCTCCAAAAACTTGATTTTTTTGCCGTTAACTGTAGTTGAAGCTCTGATTGCTCGTTATTCTGCAAAGCAGGGCGTAAATGCTGTCACACATTTTCTTTGAATGCAAAAAGGGCATGCCTATAATGATTTTTCTGATCTCCATAGAAGTCCTAATGTCAATGAATAATTTGCATGCCAGCTGGTCTGGTCTGTCTTTCTGACACAGCATTGCCAGTTTGTACTTTCTGAGGAACTAGTCAAGTAATACAAAATACAAATTGCAAATGCTCTCTCTTCTTGATAACATTCTTAAAACTAAAACAGTGAAATGTAAAGAGAGCCTTTTTTTCCTTAATTTTTAAAATATGATTTCAGTATCTCTTTGTGTATTATATTATTAGTTCGAGAAGTCATCAGGAAGCTCTCTTCTCCGTGCATTATGAAAAAAAAAAAATGGAAGAAACACTCTCTTTTGTACAGCCCCTGACATTGCCCATAGTTGTGATGGTAGCTTGTGACAGACTTAAAAGGAAAAATATACATATGTGCTCCAATAGAAATGAGTACTTTTTGAAAGAAGTTGCACTTTTGGTTACCATTCTGACTGTGCAGGACACATTCCTCTTAGAAAATATGCAGTTTATTATAGATATTAATTTTTTTTTTTCTTTAATGATATTAGTTCTGTGTGGTATTAACACAAACTAAGACTCTGCATCCATGACTCACACCCCAAATAAAGAAGTTTTTACATGCTGCTAATGAACTCAACTATATTCAGGGGTCTTTTGGTAATTTCAAAAACATCTATAAAAACACAGTACTTCTAGGGACTGAGGTCCGCGTTCTTACAGAGGTGTCAGTTTAACATGGTATTGTTAGGTCTCTGCTTATCAGGATTTCAGGTAGGTAATGGTGTATTTTCTGTCACTTGCACTGATGTGGCACAGAAGCGCATGTTGTTTTGGAAAATATCTTTTATAGTATTCTAATTTGGAGAGTAAAAATGATAATATAATCCATTTGAAGTATTAACATTTTCAGTTAATTTTTCTGAAATCCTAATGAGTCTGCACTTCATTACTCCACAAGCATAGATATGAAGGGCCATACATAGCATAATCAGATTTCTTTGAGTGTCTGAAGTTAGGAGAAATTGGGGAGAATTGAACAGCAGCAAATCTTTCACACTAGTCTTTTTGCATCATTAGCTGTTCAGCATATACTTACTCTTGATTTTCATGAAAATATTTCATGTCTACTGGAGTATGGTGACCAAACTGGGAGGGAATTCATGTTATCTCATGTAGCGATGGTAGGCAAGACACAAGAGAACATTAAATCAAAGAGATGAAAAAGAATCAATATAGGTTAGTTAGCACAATAGATACTGATAATTTCTTTTACCATTTTTGCACACTCTATGCATCAGTCCTTTGAATAGAGGAGATCACTTAGTGCACTATTTTTAATAGATAACTGGAATTAAATAATAATTGCTTGTGCAACATATGTTGTGAATTAATCTCAAGTTCATTTATGCTAGACTGGTTTTTCAAGTTTTCAGCAGCTTGATTTCTTCGTGCAAATCAAGATTTTATAGTGAATCCTATTTCTCTTAGGAATGGATATTAAGAATTCTCCTCTCCTTTCCAAATATTAGGAACAATTTCATTTGTAGTATTATTCCAAAATGCGCATTTTCGAAGTATCTGTCAGCAATCATTTACCAAAGTATTAACACTGCATTTTTACAAATATTTTTTTGTTATTTGGACTGTATCAAGTCCTCACTACTTTTCTTATGTTTGGTTATTTTCTTCAGCTACTCGAATAACAAAAGGAGGTGGCTGTGCTTTGTTCCAGACTGTTTCGTTGATTATAGATGACACAGACGTTTCAAGCAAAGCAACGAGAACAATCTTAATTTTCTGCTCAGTGCATTGGGCTTGAGCACCCATATATCTTTGTGGGCGGTTGGCACTATGTAATGTTTTCACTGCAGTTCTCTTTCTTGACAGCACAAGAACATATGTTCTTGGGCTGAGATTTGCAGCGCAGTTGTAGATTAGCAACTTTGCCCCAGCAGTATCTTGCAGAAACAAGAAAAGGGTTTCTGGGAGTGTTGCCAAAAGCTTCATCCACCTACTGACTCTAAGAAGTGACATTGCTTTCAGCCCGTCACCTCTAAAGAAAAATAATTGACAGGTAGAAACCCTTTCCAATTTTTGGAGGAATTAGCAAACGGAAACTGCATGTATCTGGCAGAAGGGATTTGTTTCTCGGGGGCAAGCGAGAGAAGACTCCTTATTGGTATTTGTTTCATTTTGGGTAAGAAAAATTTGGAATGGCAGGAAAATGGGCAGATGCCCAATTTGAGATGAAATGAAGGGGTGGAGTGCTGCCATGCACCAAAGGCTGTGAGGAACCAGGACATATGCCAGTACTTCTGGGCAAACAGAAAGGGAAAAGGGCACTGGGAGGGGGAAAAATGTGGGATGTTTGAAGGATCCTGTCGAAGAAACTTTAGTGATACCTATAGTTATTAGGGTAGATGAAGCAGAACATTAGGTAAAGAAAATGACCAGAGAAGGAGAGTTTGGTGTGAAGAGGCCTGAGTAAGTCTTTCAAGGATTTGAAAGTGTGTTGAGCTTGAGATGCATTCCTACTACAGTAAGTAGGATGTTTTGATATGAAACCCTTGCACTAAACTGGATGTGATCTGTCATCCATCCTTCATATCATCTCATCATAAGGAAACATCATATCTACTGTCAGGATATCACAATACACTCTGTTTCCTTAGAATTGAAATCTCACTAATTTCTGGTTTCTCTGTTACTAACTTGTAAGCGCAACTTGAAACCAGATGTTCTGTGTCCCAGAGTACTTATTATTGATTATTTAGAAGTTATCGTAATGTTGTTAACTGTATTCAGCTAAGTAACTCCTGACCTCGTCCTTCTGTATCCTTTCCATGAGTGGTCTCAGCCAAATGATTAGGTCTCCTCATCTGTGCAAGTATTCACCAAATTGGCTCGTGATTATCAGCAGCTTTAGTTGGCAGATTCACTTACTGGCATTTTTCTTAGACTGAATATTAAAATCACTTTCAGATACTTTTGTGTGTATGAGAGATGTATCTGTATTACCTGGAGACTCATGGCTTGACTTAATCCTCTTTTGCTTCCTTAAGCCTTTCTAATGAAACAAGGAGAAATCTCATAGTAAAAATACTTTCTCGAAGTCCTGCAGTAATACCTGATTTGCAAGCTGTAATTTTGTTTGAATTGTGTTGAACTGTACAGCTGAACAGATTGTATGCAACTGAAGCATATCGCGTGTGCTTTTTTCCCACTGCAGTAAAATGTTTTTTTGATAGTCTTAATTTGAGTCACATTTTTAATGAAAGTACCAAAGCCTATTGGCATAACTAGCTGCCCCTAATAGGTGTGAGATGCATCAATGAAAATTACCTTTTCCCGTAGATGTTTGTGTTACTGTATTGGAAGAATATAAAGACGGCCACCCAGATATGTTGCATTTTATAATAACTGTAAATTAGTTATCCCGTATATTTTCAGTGTGTTTTTTTTTTTTTTAATTTGCATCTCCATTTGCGTTGATGAATTGTATATCATTACAAATTAGGTATCTGCTTTGATCCTCCTTCTCTGAAAGACACAAAGCTTATCTAGTTAACCTGCCTTGCTTAATACAGGGATATGCCATGGCTAACCGGTTTATAAAAAACTTTCCATTGTGACTTGTCTGGATTTGATTCTTATATTGTTGCATCAGAGGAAACAGCTTTGGTACAATAGAATGAAGCGACAATGTACAGTAAAAACGAGAGCTCAAAAGAGAGCAATGAAAGGGAAAAAAGATTGTGCATGGTCTTCTGTGCCTCTTATTCCTGGGTTCACCCACCTGGAGCAAAGCAAATGGCGTGCAACGTGCTCTGCGGGGTGGATCAGCAACAGCAAACACGTAGCTGAGTGTACTTGGCACATAATTTTTACCTTCTCTTTTTGCCTTTTCCCTTTAGTCAGCAGCCATGTTTTTTGCTTGTTTTGAAATAGGTTCACCCATATATGTATTTTCAAGTTGAAAATAGACATGCCTTGTAGGAATAACTATTCTTAGGGTATGCTTTCTTCCTACTTGGAAACCTAGTCTTTTTAGGCTCTGTAAACTGCAGAGGAAGAATTTGAAACTGCATGGGAGTGATCTAAGTCTCATCTAGTGTCAAATCCTTTACCTGTGAAGAGCAGATCTCTTCTTGCAGGTATTTTGCTGTTCCTATGGGTGGAGACTGATGAGTACAAAATTGCTGGATTGTAGGTTTTTATATTTATGTGGAAGACACAATGCTTTCTAATCCTCTTTGTAAACAGAATGAAAAAATACTTCTCTAATGAAGTATGTCTAGATAGGAGAAATGTATGCATGCATTATATGAAAAGCTTCAACAATAATGGTGTGTCAGTGTCAAATTCAGATTTAAAGTGAAAATTAGTTTAGTTCAGACTTGAGTCTATTTAAACACAGTTTAGTGAAGTTTGCTTTGTCACTGTCACCATGGCATGGTGTTTCAATAGATTGTAACTCAGAGGATTGTAGAGCCCTGTATTATAACTCCGTGTGTTAGTGTCGTTTTACAGCCAGGGAGTCTGAATTGCACAGTGTCAATCAATTAAATTGATGAGGGAAGATTGGACTAAAAGGATGAGCATCATTCTGGGAACAAGAGACTGAAGTGTTGCTAATGTTTCTTGGGAACCTTGCTTTGTACTCCTGCAGAAGGGAAGTAGCATGTACCAGATGAACAATGTTGTTAAAGTGCTGTAATACAACAGAATCAGCTAAGGAGAAGTACATGGTAAATTCAAAAACCTGGCAACTTTGTCATGATTGATAGGTTTTAAACCCTCCCACATAATGAATGCAGCTTTCTGCTTTCAAAATAAAAATGCAATACTTTAAACAAAAGTTCTGAAGGATTCAGTAGCCATGAATATTTCTTCATCCAAGTTTATTGAAGCAGGGCCTTTTTCAGTGAGGCAGTCACAATTTTTGTCATTTCAGATGTAATTTCATGTAGACTGAGAGGAAGGGAGAATGAGAGTGTGTTATCCACAGGTGACGAAACAGAGTGTTTTGATGCAGAAAATGTTTTTATAAGAGATAGATTAATGAAAATTTAACCCCCGAAATTTACATACATCAGTTTCTTTTGTAATAGTAACTCACTGCTGGCAGGTTGTCATGTGATGTCGAAATAATGTACAGGAATCGTACCCAAACAGAGCACAATATAAAATAAAAATCGTATGTGTTATTTCTGTCCTGGGTAGTGTGTAAAATTCGTGACTTTCCTGGTATCACAGAACAGCTGAGGTTAAAAAGTACATCTGGAGGGCATCTAGTCCAACCTTTCTGGTCAAAGCAGGGTCAATGAGAGCAGGTTATTCAGGTCTGTGTCCAGCTGGGTTTTGAGTATGTATATCTCCAAGGACAGAGGGTGCACAACCTTTCTGGGCAACCTCTTCTAGTGTTTGATCACCCTAATAGTAAGAAAGCTGTTTCTTATGTTTTGATAGTATAGCTTGTATTTCTTTATATTCTTATTTCCTCTTGTGCTTTCACTGGATACCATGCAAGAGAGTCTGACTTTCTTCAGCAGTGCAGCTAGTGAAACTTTAGTGCAATAAAAAATAAAATCTCTGTGAAAGAACTCAAAATTCCTGACTCTCAAAATGTGAAAACAAATACAGTATTTCTTAACATCAGCAGCAGGTTGGGAATGAGAGGCCCAAAGTGAAAAATCCTTCCCTATTGCACAGAGATAACAGCCAATATCCATCACTTGATGCTGTGCTAATACGTTTGCTGAGTACTGTGCACATGGACAGGATACAACTGTTTGCATCCAAAAGTCAGTGTTGACCAAATGTGTTAAGAAGTAGGGGAAAAGCCAACAACAAAACCAACAAATCCAAAGTGAAGGTGTGATTTTCTTCATCTCTTCTGTTGTTTTATCTCTTTTTGCTCCGAGTCGTTCATCTGTTGAAGCTCATCTATCAAATTTCCTCTCTGTCCTCCAAACGCAACAGATCATTAGTGCAAGATACTAGAGAGAGCTGGGAGCTGATGGCTTTCTTACCACTTCTGCTCAGAGGCTGAGCAGTTCTGTTGATCACTCCTCAATCTTTGTTCTCCATCAGTAGTGCAGAAGGAATGTGTATTTTTCTCCCAGTGTTGTGCTATTGCATTACTCTGTGTGATAGGTGAGCAATGTCTGGATGAGCAATGTCTGATCCATAGGTGAGGTGATGTGGTGCTGTATCATGAACTGGGAGTGCCAAGAAGGCTCTGGATGAGTAAGTCCCTAGTGGTGATAAAGGAGTGGTAGACTGTGCACAGGTTGTTTGTCTTTCACTTCAGTAAAGACAGTGTACAACACCTCCCGCTGAGAGATGATGAAGGCTCTACTGAAAACAAAGTTCTCAAGTATAGTGTGTGTAATAGCTGAAATTCTAACAAATTGCTGACTTTTCCTCTGCCATTCATCCAAGTGAATGTGTACTTTGCAAATCCCCATATTTGAATGTTCATCTCAGTTTCTTTTATTACTTTTTTTTTTTTATGTTCTTGCAGTTCTTCCTGGGTTTGAGGGTGAAAAACTCTGGGATTGAAAGAGTGGGTTTAAATTAAACTAAACAACAAAAAAAAAAAAAAGAAAAAGAAAAAGTTGGATGTTCAGGTTTAGTGATTTTAAGTTTAGAAACATATATTTTCACTGGAAATAGTTGGATCTGCATTTTTACCTTCTTTTGTCTATTTAGTTGTAACACACAACTGTGCATTTACAGAAACACTTGTGGTTCAAGAGCTTCTGCAGATTTAAATATTTGTCTTGTTTTCATATTATCAAGGTTGTGTCTTGGTCCAAAGCATGCTTGGATTTTGGCTGCATGTGTAGCTATGAAGGAAAGCAAAGTACAGTCCAGGTTGCAGTCTGTGCCTTCCCTAGAGTGTTCTGACATGAGTCTGCACGGTTTAAATAGCAATTATTTCAGCCTTTTTTTGCTCTATTTGTTGTATTTTAAATCTTGCAATGAATATAAGTTATACAATAAGACAAGGAAAGACAACCAGGCAAAGTAGTCTCACAATAAAATGCAGAGCCATATGTGGAACTAACCTGTATGAAGAATGGCTGGGGAGGAGGTGGTGAGCTTTCATTAGTGGGGAAATTCAGCTCTAGTAAATACAGGATTTCAGCTCTAGTAAATACAGGAATACCTAGTCACCTTCTAGGTTTATTTCTGTTATGACTAAATTTGGGGCTGAAACAGATGTCACTTAGCTTGGTTTTGTTTCACAGCCTGATGGAAAAGCAATGATCATTCTGTGCTACCACCCAGTTTAATTGTCCCTATAAATGAGCTCTTCAGCTCCTGTATACAGATGTCCAACTTAAAAGCATTGCCTGATGAGCACATGAAATAAAAGAAATCTGGATAAAAGCTAAAACCATAAGGTGGAGCATGATGGGAAGCTGTTCAGTGTGAGAAAGGCCCATGAGACTGCAAGGAGCCGAAGGTGACTGTTCTGCTGTAAACTTTAGATAAAAGGAAAACAAGCTGCTACAATCCACCTGTCTGGTACCTATTTGGGCCTTTCCCCAAAGGCTGCAGGAGGGATTCTGGCCAAGGTCTGAAATGAGTTTGCAGGTGGGATGGGGTGATGTATGCTCTGCTGGGAGCCTTGCGGGGTTCCCTGTCTGCCCTGTTGCATATGGAGGCAGGCAGTGGTTTTGGGTAAGGACTGACAGAGGGGACAAGTGGCTGGCTGGCAGCACATGAAGGCACAGCTGCTTGCCATGGGTTTGGGGCGTGCCTTTGTGCTTCTGACCTTAAATCACTGCTCTTCTTCATACTTGTCAAAGTCATTAAGAAAGGGGGAAGGGTGGAGATGTTTAGTTAGCCCAAGAAGGCTGAATGGTTTCCTTATGCCCTGGCCCCCTTTCTTCATTTCATCTCTGCAGTTGTAAATTTCTAAATGTATAAGCAGCCACTTGCACAGTTTTAGAGCTGTGGCCATCTGAAAGCATATACCCAACACTTAAATGAGTACTCCTGGTGGTTTATAAAATATTATTAATTTAAAGATCTAAATATAAGATCCTTGTGAAGTTTTGTGTACCCCATTGTTTCTTCTTTCCTTAGCTTCCTAAATATATTTACTGTTAACATTCTATTTGTTAAATCTGATCTTCAGAGCATACTTTCAAAATTAATTCATTATCAGCTTTTTTTCTCTCCTGCAAATGAATTTCTTGGCTTTCCCAAGGAATCAAATAAAGGGATGTCGACATTTAAAATAAACCCCCCAAGTTTAGAAATTGTATTTCATCTAAATCCAAATTGAACATGAAGCACTTTGAAATTTGGCTACAAAAGCAAACATCTGATGAAAGTGGCAGTATTGTGCATAATTATATTATTGCATTTAAACACATAGCCATATAGATCTATATATGAATCTGGACTGACACAGAAACTCTTTAGAGGCCTCTAAAGCGGTGCAGCAAAAAAAACGTATTTCAATTTAGTGAAAAGTAGTGGAAGGGGAAACTGGTGTCTAAGTGTAATGTGTAGATGAATCGGTACTGTAGCTTCATAACTTTCTAAGTGAACTGGTTGATTTATTTTTCTTTAAAATGAAACTGTGGAAAGCCTTTTTAGTTAAGCTTATGGAAATAAAATCCAGCTTCTGAATTATACATGCGGAATATCAACTGCTGTATGTTATTTGGCTTGTTTTGCATTATCTCTTGTTTCATTTTGAGATTAGTAAGAGTGAATGGAAGAAGCAGGCTCGTTCCTGTCCCTCAGTCTGAGAAATAACAATATACACTGCCTTGTAATTTCTGGCTTTGCGTGTATACATGCAAAGATCGTGACATTTTTGATTTTTCCTTTATAAACAAGAGAGGTCAACAGAATGTTTTGGGTAGGCAGTCTCATGTTTTTTATTTACTCTTAATTTAGCCCATATTCTTTGACACTAAATATTTATACATAACACAGCATGCACTGAAAGCTGTCCCCTAGTTATTGCTTTTTTAAGGTCAGGCCTTGCTTGTCAATCAAAAGAGAACATAGTGTATTTGAATTGGAATTGGACAACTCTGGAAGTTTCTGAGCATAAGGTGATAGAACTTAAGCAGAACACTGGCTTTTCAGTTGCTTTTTTAATGAGCTATTGTCTATGCATAATACATTAATTCCACTTACAGTGCTATAAAGAGGGTCATTTCTAAAGACAAGTCTTTCTGAAAATGTTGGAATGACTACAGAGTGGTGATTCTTCTTATTTACTTTTGTCATAAATAGGGCACGCAAGTTCTTTGTTAGACTATTGGATTTGCATCTTCTGCATCCTAAGACAGTTTGTACAAGTTGCTGGAAACGACCCATGTTCTGGGTCAGAGCTGAGAGGAGGCACAAAGCTGTGGTAATTCCTTAATGTGGAAGTCAGCTTTTACTTTACTCCTAGGATAATGGCTTAAGAGCAGAGAATCCAGATATTTGGGGACTGGATACTGTTCCTTCTTATATGTGTTAGATGGCTGTGCTGTATCTGGATTATTGTGGCTGTTGAGATCATGTTCTTCAGTACACCTCAGAAGAAAGCAAACTGTGACCTGAAACTGTAGAATGATAAAGTAAACTGAATCTACTGAGGGGAAAAGGAAGCTTGTCGAAGCAGTAGTGTCAGTTTCCTAAGAGAGATGGGTATTTATAAAGAGTGACCAGTACAATTGATTTCAAGGTAAACTGTTGAAATTTGGTACTCCTTCTTATTAAAAAGCTGCTGTTGAATAGAGAGAACAGTTCCAAATCTGACCTCCGTTTAAGGTGTCCTTTTTTTTACCAAGGGGATTTTCCATTTATTCACACCTGTTGGGTTAATTAATTGCCCATGTGTATTTTCCCTGTAAAATAGATATTATTTGTGCATCCTTTATCCTTTCTTTTTTTTAATTAGTTTTATATGAGGAATAGGCATCCAGTTGGTCTTATCCCTAATTTATTTATCTTGTCCTGATTTAAGGCCAGCCAGGAACTCAGCAACATGCAGCCATTCACTCACACGTGCGCACACACGCTGCCCCCTCTCCTCTGGGCAGGACGTGGAGGAGAATAGAAAGAATATAAATCCCACAGGTTGAAATAAGAACAGTGCAGTAACTAAGATACCATAAAAAACTATGACCACTAATAATAATAACAATAAGGGAAATAACAAGGGAAGAGAATATAAAGCTAAAAGGGAAAAGGGGAAAAACCCCAATAAACACCGGTGATGCACAATATAATTGCTCACCACCTGCTGACTGATACCCAGCCTGACCCCAGCAGCAATCTGGGCCTTCCCGGTCACTCCCCTCAGTTTATATACTGGTCATGGCAAGCTGTGGTATGGAATATCCCTTTGGCTAGTTTGGGTCAGGTGTCCTGTTTCTGCTTCCTGGCAGCCCTTCCTCACTGGCAGAGCATGAGACTGAAAATTCCTTGATCAAGGAAAGCATTACTTAGCAAGAACTAAAAACATTGGTGTGTTATCAGCATTGTTCTCAGCACCGGCTACTGACAAGGAGAAAAATGACTGATACTGCTGAACCCAGGACAGTCTAAAGTCTAATTAAAGAAACCCCACAACCAATGAACTAAAAAAAAATCCAGGAATCTGGTCACTAGACCTTCAGACACTATAGAAAATGGGTATGTGTGTGTACTTCTGCATTTATGAACAGGTGTTTGCATCAGTCAGAGAGGTATTTACATAATAAATAAAAGCCCCCCATTCATAAACTGTATGAATGTTTTGTTAATTACAGTATTTAGCAACCTGTCTGAGAGTGATAACAAACTTTCAAAGACTGTTTAGGATTATTCATGGACATAGTGGAGCATAAAAGGAAGGAAGAGCAGACTTTATAGTGATTCAACAATAATAAATACACTTGTAGACATGCATTTGCCCGAAGTCAAATGAAATTATAACCTCCTAAAATTAAATGAAATCTCATCTCTCATCAACATGGATAAACCCTACCTCAGTCTGAGGCCATCACAAGGAATCAAACCCAAGCAAGTGAGAAGCTTTTCCCAAAGTGCACAGTGAACAAGAAAAAAGAATGGACAGTAAAAGAAAGTCAGTGCAGTGTTAGTGAAAATCCTAAATGAGAGGTGGGCAATTTGCTGTGGAAATAATGAAAGTGAAAACTTTGTTTATGTGTTTGTATCTCCTTCCAGAGAATTATGTTGAAGAGGTCCTCGGTCTGTTTTACTCCTGATCTATTGCTATATAGTATTTCAAAAAGCATACCCAATTTTTCCACACTTTACAGTAGCCACAGAGGAGCTCAAAACAAACAGAAAAACCCAATTTCTTCACTATCGTAAAATGGCCTAGTGGCAGACAGATATGAAACTGCCATTGTATTATGTGGAGGATGTTTTGCTTGGGTTAGTGATGCTGGGGGTCTGTAGGAGTACAGCTGTGGGTTAAAGTCATGAGTGAATTTATGCACTGACAGCTATTATTTCAAATACACAGATCATTCTAATCCATCATTTCATCTACAAGCTGCAATGTCTTTGATGAGGAGCTTATTATATATTGCAAATCATCTGAAATTAAAACTATAGCAAAATTGCTTCATTTCTCCTGTCCCTTTTCACCCAGCCCTCCAGCAAAACTCCACAGGAACACCATGATGAACTAAAGGTGTTAGACTATATGTCTTTGGTAAAAATACTGCAAATACTGCTAAGTGCAGTGGTGATACTGTGACTTGGCACTTTTGGTGTTATATTGATCAATTTCCATTTCAAACATGATAAAGCTGGCATAGCCCATGGTCCCCAAAGAAGTTTGGGAAAGAAACTCTTTTTTTTTTTTTTTTTTTTTTTAAATTAGAGCATTTAATTGTAACTGATGATACATGTCAGCCCTGGTAGCAGGAGAGCTTACAGCTGCAGCTCCAGAAGAAAGGAGAATTCCCTGTGTGACCCTGATGGCTTCTGTACCATGAAATCTTTTTCTTTATGGTATTGAAGTTAAAAGCAACACACACCTTTTCAGTGGGATGTTTGGAGCATGTGTTAGATCTAATACTAGATTATGCTGAGTAGAAGTAAAGATTTCTGGGTTAACACATACTAAAAAAAAACCCCAAACCTATATATATATATATATATATATATAATTTAAATAGTAACCAACGTGATGGATGGTTCAGTAAATCCCAATGTTAAAGGCGCAGCCGTGTGTTTTTCACCTCCACCTCTCTAGTTTATCACCACTTCTACCTTTGAATTAGATCTGGCAGTAGTAGTAATGGATGCTGCATAGATGGGATTCCAGGTCACCAGCAGCATCTTACGGTTTTGTTGTGTAGCTATCTGCAAGAAGGACCATGCGAGCGGTGTTGAAAGTGCTGGTTTCTCTGCTCCTGGTCTAGCTTAGTGTTTATGCCCATGCCATCACCCAGGGATAGCTGTTTGCCAAAAAGCAATGGCAAAGAAAGGAGGAGAGGATGTGTCTGTGGCCAGTTGTTTTTCTAATGTTTCATTCTTTGTCTAATACCAACATGACTCTGTATGTGATTGCAACACTGGTAAAGTATTGTACTCAAATAGCAGCTCTATTTTGAGCCTCTGAGCAGCACTGAAAAACACAAGAAGGAACCACATCTCTCTACCATTCCACCATTTACTTCTGCTGTCAGAAAAATCGCTGAGTGTTTTGAATGATTGAAGAACAACACATTGCTTGATGAACTTTCTTCTCTCTTGTTCTTGCAAAGCACTTTTGTGCATGGGTAATGGATGCTGTGTGGAGAGAGATTTTTGTGTAGCATAGGTAAAATGTCTTTTTTAAAAGTTTATATTGAAACTTGTAAACGGGAATCAATAAAAGATTTGAATTATATACAAAGTACAGAAATACAGAAAACATTTCATTACACAGGAAGAAATTTCATTCAGAGTAGGTGATGGTCTGTCAGTGAGTTCTTGTTAGATGACGGTAACTCCTGTACCAAGTGCATGTTTTTTTTTGTGCATAAAATGATCTTTTGTTACTTCTTTGTCAGATTTTGATTTTGTTGTTAGAACTTCCCACCACTTTGAATAGGAAAAATTGTTGTTTTGGCTCATAGAAACTGTGTCACCTCTGTCACCTGAAAAGAAGAATTAAATAAGAAAAGCAGCAGGAAAAAATCAATTTTTGCATACTGTTTCCTGACTTTTATGGGTCTGCTAAGGAACAGTTGTACAAAACGATGACTGACTTCCACTGTCCCTTTCTAAGCAAGAGATTAAGCAAGTTTCTAGTTTGCTGTGAGGTTAAGCAAACTGGAAAACTTGATTTTTTTTCATTGTTGAAAGATGCAAAGTTCTTACTCATTTGTGGTGGGGTAAACTAATTTACGATGCTGATTTGTTGGGCTGGTTATTTTTGCAGATATATTTTTACAAGGTTATCTTGTGCTGGTTGAGTTTTTAATGTCTTGAAATGGAAGTCTTATACTACAAAGTCTCTTTCAAGAGAAGAAGTTGTCATCAGTTAAGAAAGCTTAAATTTGATATGTCTGGGAAAAGACTGCTCTCACACAGGAAGCTTTTGAAGATTGCGCTACATATCACAGTTATACTGAGACCTGAATTTCCTAGCAAAGCCTGTCATACATTTACCAGAAATAAAGTTGTGAAGGACGATTGTAAGGCAATTGATGCTACAGTCCATATTTTAGAATTTGGACTGATACTGTGCCACGCCAAAGAAATATCAATACAGCAAGTAGGGAAGGGAGAAATACTTATGCTGATGGAATGAAGTATTGATTTGAGAAAGGGTCAAATACCTGCTGTGTGCTATGAACACAAAGAAAAAAAAAAAGAAAAAAAAAGGTTTCAGCTGTAAATGTGACTGTATTTGTATACCTTCAGACAAACCAAGCAAAACATTATTATGTGGAATAATAAAATCAACTTTTGAACTCTATAGCAATACTGTTCTGGCCTAATGTGTTTGGGTGTTTTTTTTTTTTAAAGAGATTCTCAAAATTCTTAAAAGTCATACTATAGCAAAATATGTAACGCTGCAATCCTGTTTTACAAATGGATATCTGATTTAACATGAGGATAGACAAACATTGACTGGAAAAATATTCTGCTGCTGCAGGAAGGATACTTAAAGAATAGTTGTAATCTTCTTTTGAAAAGCTAAGCAGAATTTCAGTTCCGTATACTATTTTGATTGGAGGGAACGAACCTCTGTAAGTTATCAGTGATTCCTTGGCTTTGGGCTAAGGATAACTCCTGTCATTAAGGATCTGCCTCTGTTTTTATTGGCTTTTAGTGATCAGACTGAGTAAGGACTAATAGTCTTTAGAAGCTGAAGAATTTGTACAGTTTGTGGGGAAAGATGTGCAAAGAAACTAATCAATTAGAAAAAAAAAGATATCGGTCTCAATGGGATAAATGTATCTCCATCAGTGCAACCTCAACCCTCTGCTGCTGTTGTACAAATGTGGCTGTATTTGTATACCTTCAGGCAAACCAAGCAAAACATTATTATGTGGAATAATAAAATCAACTTTTGAACTCTATAGCATGCTGTCCTGGCCTAAAGGACAGTACCTGGAGCAGTGAGACAGCTTTGATTGTAAAATTGATTACATACAGCAACTTGGGAAAATTATGTAGTGGCCTTAGCTGTCACTGAATGTATGTATGCTGGATGAATGTTGTGTGGTGCATTTGCTTTTGGTGAGAGTGAAACCAGGGAGCTCCAAAAGCCTTGCAGAGTATATATATACTTGGGAACACTGTGCACTGGAGGTTTGAGGTTGGAAAAAGAGAGGTAGTGAAGCACAGGTGGGTGCAGGAACTACAAGTCCACCAAAGACTTTAGCTGGGCTTCACTGGCATTAAGCAAGGGGAGCTCTTGCAATTGAGTGGCCGGGCAATCGTGTCTTTGGGTCCAGCCAGACCTGCATTCTCCTTTGTCAGTCTTCCTTTTGTATTTGTTTAATAACCAGCTGCATTGTTAATGTGCAAGGACTGGTTGTTTTTTATAAGACACTTTTTTGTTTCTTTTAAACTAGAAAGATGAAAACTACAGAAGCCTACCACGAGATACTAATAGCTGGTCTAACCAGTTTCAGAGAGACAATGCTCGTTCATCGTTAAGTGCCAGTCATCCCATGGTGGACAAGTGGCTGGAGAGGCAAGAACAGGTAATATATATGTGTATATATATATTACTTTATCAATCTAATCTTTATGCTACTCCAAGCTATTATGGAGTGTATTCCTATGTGATAGTGGCTCTCTAAGCATGATACAAGCACCAGCAGTATGCTGACTAAATTTATATGGGATTCCTTCTGCTTCCAAAACAACTACATTAAGACTGAAATGGACAGCTGAAAATTATTTAATTTTTTAGTCATAAACATTTATATGGTATATGAAGTGCTGCTGTTCTTCGCAACTGATGCTAATAGGGTTATTTTAATTAAAGGGCATTATTTTAATAAACATTTTGCCATTGAATGCTAATAATATTACTATTGGGTAGCCAATGTGAGTCAGTTTTCGCATTGCACTTATAAATGGTTGTTATTCTTAACATTGTAACACATATTAATTATAAATTTGAAGACAGTGGTCTTTAATATATCAGAGTTAATATATTTATTTAGTAGACTTTTATACTGCTTTTGATCTTGAGCTTTTTTGGCACAATTCAAGCTTCTTTTTATTTATTAATAAACTAGAGGTTTAAAGAGGTCTGAAATTAAAATTACCCAGCAGTCACTTTATGTATTTGTATGTATCTGAAATTTTTCAAGAAGTGTCCTCATACGTATAATGAAAATGCATCTTTACTATGGACACTGGAAATACACAGGAAGCCCATATACAGCATTGTGCATATGTAGGATTGTTGCTTTATTTTTCTTCTTTGTACAGTGTGACATGTAAGCACTGAGGGTTTGCATTGAAAATAAATGTGCAAATTTTGTGTTTGCATAGGGCATCAAACCAGAATTTACTTTATACAGAAGAATTTAGCGTGGATGGGTTTAGCTGCTGTCTCTGTATTTGTCTGTGTTGAAATGAAAAGTTGATGCTCAGATCTGAAGGTATCTCCTGTGACGGTTCTGCTTGTTTGATGTTTCCAAGGCATATTTCCATGCCTCATTAGATTTTCACCATGGCAGTTAATGAAACTGCTGTCTCAGCAAAAGAAGTTGGGTTAGAAATCTTAACAGTGATCATCTTATGAAATGTTGGATACATGAATATTTTAATATGTGATGTTCTATAATAAGTTTTGTGCTGATTTTGGTCTCTGAACAGCTCAACTGGTTCTATTTATTCACCAATTAGGTAAATAACTGGGGACTAATGGTAGTCTGGAAGCACATTTGTGACTGACTGAAGTCTGAAGTTGCAAATATTTTTCTTTTGAGCAAATTTTCTGCTTTTGTTAGTTTGTGGTGGTGGTTTTTGAGAAACTGTTCATTCTTTAAATGTGTTAATGAATCTGCATGTACCTGGAAGACCAGGATCCTTCTGTGATTTCATGTTAGCAGGATAATTAATTAAACTGAAACCCATTTAACAGGTTATGCAGCACGGGTAAGGCAGTGACAGTGCCAAGAAACCTCTAGGGCAGGACCTATTACAGATACCAGGGATAATAATAATCCTGGTCTAACCTGGCTTTATGGCTCTTTAGAGAAGATAGTCATAAACCCTGAATTCATCTTGCAGACTGCAAAGGTTTGTTGTTTGTTCTGGCTTGGATTGAGTTACTTCTCTCAAAGCTTGCCTCATCTCTTCCTTTTGAATAGAAGATGAAAAAAAATCCAGGGTGATCTTTGTCAGCATCTGACACATGTGAACATTCACTGGAATTGCACTTTGAGGAGTGAAGGTGTGAGGTGCCAAAGAAGTGCAACTAGTTTTGTGTGGACAACACCTCATTTTTTTATAAACGGAACTATGGAACAAACCATAGCAACATCACAGCCCGTTCTGCAGGTGAAACTGCGAAAGACCTTGTTTCTAGAAAGTCATTATAAGCTGTTGTAATAGGCACTAATAACAGCACAGAATTATATACGTTCAAGTAGTTGTTAGAGAAATAGTTCTGTTAACTAAAAGTAGGTTTTAATGCCTAAAAACAGAGGAATGCATGAAGTCCGTTAAAATTCCTGGAAGTAACTGCTTTTGCTCCTATCTATTGTACTTTCCTAGGAGTCTGCCAAATTAGAGTGATACATCAAAGAAATGGAAAAGATTAATTCTGCTTTCTGAGTCCTTTAAGGTATTCTGGCTGTATATGCTGGTTAGCTTGCTCTTCCCACCAATTGTTCCCAGTTAGTTCCAGAGCCTTCTGGCTGTCCACAGAGCAAATGATCTGTATATTTCTCATAAAGTTTTCGTATTTCTCTAGCCAATAAATTAAGTCAGGTGAAACTTTGTACCAGAGAATCATTTCACCACTATAAAGCCAAAAATCCAAATACAGTTTCAGAATACAGTTAGAAAGTTAAGGATTGTATTTTTTACTCCTTTGCTCAACTATTTAATTAATTCTTTGCCACAGATGATTGACAATTTTTAGGAACAAAATTTACACTATTTAATTTAATTCTGAAATATATTAAAAAAAGAAAAGAGTTGGGTTTTGTTCTTCACCTTTCCCTCCACAGTACTTTCTTTTCCCCCACAGCAACCAAACTTTGAAGAATAGTTGAAAAATCTTATTTCCTCTGAAATTTATACATATATATGATAATGTCACTTTTATTTGAGAGCTCAAGACTTGCTCAGGCCCTGATCAAATCTGGACTCATGCTGTTTCATACCAGGGAGACATGAAAGGGAGCGTGTGAAACAGTTCAAATTTTCACCAGTTCCTGAAGTTTAAGTACACAGAAACCTTCTCTTGGGCGGTCATTTTAGTTTCTTTAGTCAAATATATAACTGGCAACAATCAAAACACCTTGAACTGAAATAGTTTATTCCTTGCTTTGCTGGCAAGGCCTGTTTCACAGGAGGATTAAGAGCATCCAGCTGTGCTGTGCACTGGGAAAGTATGCAAGAGCAACAAGGGAGGGAAATTCTCCAGTGGCCCTTAATCAAAAAAAAAACCCTTATGAAGTGGTTGATCACATTGGCAAATACAATTAGATTGGTACCATTAAAATTAGATGTAAATCTATATACATACATTTGTATTTGGTATATATCTGTATTTGTCAGTGCATGAAAGCAAGGTAGGAAATAGAGTAAAATTTCATGGTTATAACAGAAGAACAGGTTTGATTCCTAAATTCCCAGCAGCTTTCTAGTATCTAGCAAAAGCCAGGGATTAAAGCAATTCAAATGTATTCTGAAATGGGGAGAGAAGTTGGTTACTAAGGCTATCTTCTTGAGCCAAAACGTGCTGAATGGCACATTCCTGAAGTTATTCTTGTTCATGACATCTGTCCATAGTGATCTGGTACGGTTACTCTGGTTCCTTTTTTAACAAGATCAGATGTGCAAGTAGCATATGGTCTTGTATCTCCAGCTGTAGAGTACCTGCGTTCAGCTTGTATTTTCAGTAAAATAAGACCTGCTTTCAATGTGATTGTATATACTTTCTTAAAACATTGGACGCTATAAATTAGTGCGATTCAGCACTGTCAGTTGAAAAAAGAAAAAAATCAGAGCTTATAGAGGTAGCTTGGTGGTGAATTTAAAACACTGATTTCCTGTGAATTCTCATGCTCCAGCTTCCCCATGTTATAAAACTTTTCGTTATAAAACAAACCCTGCCATAATGTGGGAATAGAAGGCAGAAATGCAGCTCATTCATTTTATTTAGTTCTGGATGTTTCATAATGGTATAGGTAATGTATATAAATATGTTTGGTTTTGCTACCGTACCTTTTTTTTTGCTTCTCTATGTCTGAGAGTTGCATTTTGGCTTTTGTTTCTAGGTTTTGTTATGATGGTAACTACAGTGGAAAAGTCTTCAACTTCTATGTTTCATGTTCTGGAGATGGGGATAGTAAGGGGGTAGAGGCTTTTATCTAAAATGCCTCACATGCAGAGGTTGAAACTGCAGTAAAAATTATTGTCATTAGTAAGGAGTTGTGCTTTAAGATTTAGTAAAAGGATTAGCTAGGTTTCAGTTGGAGGAATCATTTTTAACTGGTTATCCATTACTCTGTACAACTCCAAGATAGAGTGTCATTGCTCTCTTCTTTCTCTCTTGAGTACATGTGCTTATAATGTCTCTTGTGATAACAACCTTAATGAACATAGAACCATGACAGTGTATAAATTATAAAATACAGAGATGGTTTTAAAGCTTGTAATATTCCTTATAAAGAATTTCTATCACAGAGATATGCATATATTTGAAGCTCTAGGCCTAATGCAGAGGCCTGTCTCTTTTTGGGGGGTCTTCAGTGGATGTTCCCATACAAAAGGTGGGGGGTATATGGGTGTATCCAGGAGGCTATCCAGGGTTTATGAAGCCAGGCAGGACTACTCTGAGGCTGATCATGGGAGGAAAAGGTATTACCAGCTGGTGAACAAGGCCATGGCTCATGTGGTTTGCTTGTTTCTGTAGGTAGAGCTGTATGTCATAACTGAAAAAGGCATGGTTTGGCACCTGACTTTGGATTAAATAATTGACCATAGCTATAAGTATGCACAGATACAAGTAGTGACCAGTGCACTGGTAAAGAATTCACTTAAGGTTTATGCTAGTCAAAGGGCTGATAAGACCTCAAGATACCCCTGCAAAAGTTCAGAATCTCCCATATGCACTTGCAAATTCAGCTTTTTTACTGTGTGGTGTGGTTTCTTGGCCATGTGATCTGGCTTCTACCTGATGGGGTTGTCAATACTTCAAGAGCTCCAGCAATTGCTTCCTTTTGCTTTTGTATGATGAAGAAGGTAAAAAGCTTGATTTGGACCAAGAATATTTTCTCATAGATGTTGCTGCTATGGGTAATTAGGTATTGACGGTTCCCTTTACTTCTTTATATTGGCAAGTTGTGAAGTTCTTTAGCTCAGGAGTGAAAATACTCCGATAAAATGTAAACTATAAAGTGCTGGCTTGACGCTCCACTCAGCAGGAAGAGAGGCAGATACATCTCAACAAGGGCAATGGTAGCATCTAGCTCTGAGACAGCTGAATGCCCTGTCTGGCTGCCAGAAGAGCACCTTGAAGCCATTACTAAACACAGGTGTAATAATACTTGTTTTGTTCTGTTTTTCTTTTTCTTGGGCTAATCAAACCTGTGGAATATTTTTTGTATATGTAATATGGTCAAAATTGTTGCATAATTTCTAATAGCCTGTGGATTCCCATAGGAACATAGTAGTTTTGGGGTATCACTGATCTGTACATGACCGTATGTAAGTGATTATTCTGCAGACTTGTTTCAGTGCTCTCCCTGTGTTGCATTTATTATTATATTAGAAAAATATGCATAGTGTACTCCTGTTGTGGTTTAATCCCAGCTGGTAACTCGGAACCACGCAGCTGTTCACTCACTTACCCCCTTCTTCCTCCCCCAGCTCCAGGAGGGATGGGGAGGAGAATTGAAAGAATGTAAGTCCCACGGATTGAGATAAGAACAGTCCAGTAACTAAGGTGTAGCACAAATCACTGCTGCTATCACCAATGATAATAATTATAAGGGAAATAACAAGGAAGAGAATACAACTGCTCACCACCCGCCAACCGATACCAAGCCTGACCCGAGCAGCAATCTGGGCCTTCCGGGTAACTCCCCTATTTATATGAAGGGCATGACATGCTGTGGTATGGAATACTCCTTTGGCTAGTTTGGGTCAGGTGTCCTGTCCCTGCTTCCTCCTGGCTTTCCCTCCTCCCTGGCAGACCATGAGACTGAGAAAGTCCTTGATCAGGGTAAACATTACTTAGGAACAGTTAAAAACATTGGTGTTATCAGCATTGTTCCCAGGCTGAAAGTCAAAAACACAGCACTGCAGCAGCTACTAAGAAGGAGAAAAATGACTGCTACTGCTGAACCCAGGACAACTCCAAAAAAGAGAAACCTGTATCTAGGTGTTTATAATGTAACCACCTACATAAAAATATCCAGTCTCCTATTGTGTAGTACTGGAGTCTCAATCAGCATCAAGTGTGTGAGCCCAGCAGGGTCTCTCCCAGGCTGGACCCTGATGAGCTGTTTCCAGCAGCTGAGGTGCTGGTGGTAGTCAGTGCTTGGTTCCCACAAACGCATCTTAGTCTGGGAGAGCTGCTAGAAATGGTTCTGCATTTTGTGTCAGAATGCTTAAAAAGGGGCATGGGAAGGTAAAACAAGCTCTTATGATGGCATGTAAGTTCTTTATTTCTGTATTTAAGATTTATGCTTTATGGTTAAAATGTTTACTATGATTTTCTATAGTGAGAATCATAATCACAGGCCTTTTTGAGGTTTAAATTTACTTATCTTGCTTCAGATCCAGATTTCTAAATCTAAACTGAATTTACATGTTTAAAAGCCTTTTGTTTCTTAGCTCCTTACTTAATCTATTTCTGATTTTATGTAGACTCTAATTCCTACCCTTTAGACGAGTTGTCATGTCTTCTGAATTCAAAAGAATCTCTCTATTCTTCTGTATAAAATTTTGATAGGAATATACTAATACGTCTTTATTAAATATTTCTAAATGTTTGTGTATAGTCACAGAAACAGAAAAGAAGCCTTAAAGACTTACCTTTGTTCAGAATGTATCAGTATGTGCAGAGACAGAATCGAATTTCAAACTACGGTATGCATTAGTTTCAAGAAAATATTAACGTGGAATTTAGAAGTCTGTTCACTTTTATGTAAAATGGACATTTGTATATTTTGGAAAGACAGTTGTCTTATTTGTAATGGACTCATGAACAGATTTGAAGTTGTTTTTCGGTACCGAAGGTTTTAGTTTACATGAGGTAGGAGGTTGGAATAAACAGCTTTATTGCTTGGGGACAGCTGTAGTGGTGAAGCTTTTGTAAACAATGTTTCATGCTGGCATCTATCTTGTTCTCCCTTGAAAAATAATCTGTCATTTCATACTGTGTATTAAATAGGTGAGATGGTTTGGGGGCTACATTCTACTTTCAGTTACATGCTGCTGTGTGTATATGAATTCAGTGGCAGAATGTAGCTCTGTATGTGTCCAGAATTAAAAAAAAAATACAAAATAAATCCAAGCCAGAGCAAACCCAGAAAAGGTGGTTTTACAAAAATACTTTTGTTTTAATGATTATAGAAAAAGACATGCATCATGTTCAGATGTATGTACACATAGGCATAAGTAGGCAGACGGACCGGGCTGAAATTCAAAGAATCATATAACAGCCCAGGCTGGAAGAGACCTGGTCATCTGGTCCAGTGATTTGTGGGGAAAGAACTTAGGTGAGACTACTTAAACACTCTCTCCAATCTCATCTTGAAAACCTCCAGAAATGGGGACTCTACCATATCCTTGGGGAGGTTGCCCCAATGACTGATGAAGCCTCTCCTGCTGAAACTTGTACCTTTAGCCCCTTGTCTTCTCCAAGTGGATCGTTTTGAAGAGAGAGCCTCCATCTTCTTTGTAGCCACCCCTTTAAGTACTGGAATACTGTGATGATGTCTCCCCTGAGCCTTCTTCAGGGAGAAAAGACTCAACTCTTTAGTCTTTCCTCCCGGGGCAGGTTCTCCAACCCTTTAATCATCTTCATTGGTACCTCTCCTGTCTGTCCATGTCTTCCATGAATTGTGATCATCAGCACTGGATGTAGCCTCACAAGTGCTGAGCAGAGTGAGATGATCACATCTCTGTCTCTGCTACTGTCTGCTGAAAGACATACTCTGTTCTGCAAAAACTTTTGAAGAGTGGTGGCACACATGAAGGGCATTTTCAGACTTGCTAGTAACCATACACTGCTGTTTTCCTGCACTTTTGGACCATACTCCTTAAATAATCCTGTTGTGATGGTAGTCAATGGTAATGAATTAAGGATACCAAGGATATAAGTAATACTCCTTTAAATGACATGGAGATGCTATGAGAAGCTTTAAAAAAATTATTGCTGTTGATTTTCTGACTATTTTCTAAATATTTTGCATAACAGTGCTATCTCTGGCTTTTCTGACTACTGTCAGTCTATGGTAGCAGGTCAGATAAAGACACCTGAAAAATCCCTTACTAGGCCTGGAAAAACATTTCATACAGAGGATCTTAGGTTTTCCTTTTCTTTTTTTAAGAACTTGGTTTCTTTCTTCATGCTGTGAATGAGGTTTCTCTTCCCATATGTTTACTTTTCAGTCCAGGACTATATAATGCATCCCAACTAGTTGTTTATAATAGAAAGGCTGTTGCTATTTTCATAATGTGCTTATTGTTGCTACCATGCCATATCTTCGAAAGCCCCAATGGGAACGAGGTATGACTCAGTACTGCTCCTGGTGCTGATGGTCAGCAGTGCCTCTGCTTCCCTACCTCGGTCCCAGGGGCTCCATGCAGCCCAGCTTGCCTGGGCAAGTGTGCGGGGCAAGGTGGCCCATGATGGCAGAGCTACTGATACTGAGCAGGAGCTGCGATTACAGCGTGCCAAAGTAATGCAGAAGTGAAATACATTAGTAAAATTAAAATTTGTCCTCGTTCCCTCAGTGGGTAATAGAGTTAATGAAAATAGATCTAACCAAATTAAGATAATTTCTTTCATTAGTTTACAGCACTGTAAAACTTTCCAGGGCAGTGCAGCTCTTCTGTACAAACCTGAAATAGATGCGGTTCCACTATTCGCTTCAAAGACCACAAAGGTTAAGTTTTAAGTGTATTGAATCAATTCTGCTAATTGTGTCTATAGAGGGTTCTCCCTCGCCCTTGGTATTCTTAATTTAAAATTCACATTATGCTTGTTCTGCATTCTAGCCTTTTAACCAGAGTGTAAATATGTAGGTGATTACTTATATCTTAAAAAGAAATTCTGCATTTTTGTTTCAGAAGGTGGTACTGATTGTACATGGTATTGCTATTTTACCTTTTTTCCTTTGTGTTTCATGTTTTTCTCAGTTGCTGTGCTCTACCTTTCTCCTCCTGCGTACCTGCTTTGTGTTTTACAATAAAGGTTTCTACAGGACAGCCACCAAATTCTTGGAAAGAAAGAGGTGCCACCTTTACTTCCCATCTCCCCAGATCCCTTCTCTGTATTATTTTTTGGAGGCTTTTTTATGTTCTATCAGAAAGACACCATTCAAAATCAGAAAGTTATCTCAAATATTGTTTTTTGTTGTTTCTTTCAAATTAGAAGAAACCCCAAGACTAATGATTTGCTTTTTTTTTGTTGCTAAGCCAAGCTTTTATAATTATGCATTAGAAGTCAGTATGGCCTTAGCTTAAGTTTCACATTAACTTAATTTTCAGCTAACTTAATTTGCATTGTAGATTTTGCTTGACTTGAAATGGAAATAAGTGCTTTTGTTTTTTTATGGGGGGGGGGGTTGGTTTTGGTTTTTTTTTTTGGTTATTTTTGGGTTGTTTTTTTTTTTCTTAATAGTCTGATTTTCTTCCTGGTCCAATTTTACTTCAAATGGTTTATGTTACTTATTTTAAAAAAAAATTCTATTATTAATTTGTAGTGGAAGTGGAAGAACTTATCTGGACAGGAACATGGATGTGACTGCTTTTCAGTTTTTGCTGTAGTTTTTATGTGAGGTTCAGGTAATTCACTGCTGAGTCATGCGTGCCAGTTAATACCAAATAGAACAGACCTAAAGTCAAGGTGGTTATATATTGAGCAAGGGAAAAAGATGGATTTTATCTGAAGGAGAAACATATCTTTTTCAAATGTAGAGAATAATATCAGGATGTTTTTATACTTTTTTCTTCCTATGAATTATTTATTATGAGGAAGATGCTTTCAGAAAAGGGCCAAGTTTGTCCTTTCTGTTGTGAAAGTAATGGTTAATTTCTCTTCCATTTATGGAAATGAGGTACTTATTCTTTAAAATCCTATGTGGACAGGTAATTTTAATGACATGGTTGCACTTAGCTGTAAAGGCAAATGGTACTGTGTAACTTAGAGTTAATAATTGAGTTATGTGGAAGTAATTTGTCTAGGTTTTTGTTTTATTTTGGGTTTAAAATTTAATCTCAATTTTATTGCTTAAGTACAAGCATTTCATTATTGAATGAAGTACTCTGGCTGTATTAAGTGGTTACTGTAATTTATAGGATACTTTGAGAAATGTCATGATTCTCATGAAGTGACACAGCAAGATTTAGTGAGTGCAGCAACTGAGTGAATGGAATTACTTAATATGAACCAGTTGCTGTGATATACCATAAGATTTTAATTTATTTCATCAGTATAACTGGACAAGCAAAGAAGATAATAGACCAACCTTGCCAATTCATTCATTGACTGATATGAAAATAAGTCCATTCTAAATATATTTTGAAACTACTTGGAATTGCATTTGAAATGGTCAACCTCGAGAGTTTAAAGGACTGGAGAGGGAGCAAGCAGGGAGAATAGGAATTTGGTTGGTTAAGAAATCAGGATGTACAAAAGTTCTTTACTTCTATATATGTCACATGCAAAACAGAAGGAAAAACAATCCTCTCTCTTTTTTTTAAAAAAAACAGACCAAAAAACAAACCCACAAAAGAACCCAAACACCCAACTTTCTTTTTATTTGATCTGATTTAATAAATAATTAAAAGTGTTTTCAGAAGACCCCACAACTGCCAACTGCCTTGTGGCATAAATAAGGGTTTATGCTGAATTCCTGTAGTAAAGAAAGAAAAATGATTTGTAACTGATGCAGTTACTGTGTTTGAGAGATGTTCCATACTTGGGGATACACAAGTGAAACAACTATAGCACAACTAGTATTTCCATGAAGAAGCAGTCGATTGGAAACACGTGAACCAAATGGCACTACAAATATTAATGAACTAAAGATTTTCTGTAATATACTGCTGTAAAGATCTTAATTTTGGAATAAATACCACTTTCAAGTTTTGATCTCTTTTATGTGATATTTTAAGAATAAAAATTGTTGCCCAGATTCCATATTAAGATATCACTCTTTTTCATGCCAGCTGCGTGTGATTACTTAAACTTCATTTGGATTGTAATTTTTATGCTGCTTTTTCCAGCCCAGAGATAACTATTTATGAATTGAGCAAAATCAGTTGGCTATTATTTTTTTAACTCATTTGCCATTTAAAATATTGTTTTCACAGTTTAAAAATTAATGTTAAGAGCAGCACACATACACAACTATTTCCAAAATATGTGTGCGTGTGTGTAAAATTATTCTTTAGGCTGTATATTGCAAACATTTTTACAGACTGTGGAATAAACACCCAAGGAGTGAGATATCCAGTATGAGCAAAACCTCTGGTCCTCTTAGTATTACTTTGGAATACTAGGCAGGAAGAGAGTGTTCAATCACTTTGTATCAAAACTTAATTTCCTTTTCCTTTTGGATACCCTCATTTGTCTTCACAAATCTTTACTTTCCTAATATGAAGGAATTAATGATTGCTTATAATTTCAACCCATTTATCCAAAGCAGAGACTAAATTGAATGTCCTAAAAGAAAGCGGTCATATCTGTGAGCATCTCTATTTAAAATTATTGAAAGTCACATTGAGTATTTCATCATACCATTTTTATTTATCTTGATGTTGTAGGCAATAATTGTTACAACAAAGCACATATTTCATAAAGCCAGCCCATCAGTATTTCTTTCTTGTAGTTACACTTTGTCACTATTAATAGCTTTCTCTTCATGACGACTCTTTTAACTCATTCTCTCATCAGAAATGATGGATTCTGGTGGAGATTTGAAGGTCAGTAAAATTGGTCTTTGTGCAGAAGCAGCATCTTACAATATTATACTTCAGTGGGATAGTGTGTATTTCAGCATTCTGGATAGGTGAAATTAATAGAGTTCAAGGACTCTGATTTTTTTTCCCTAAATTAGCAAATGCCAGTCTCACTGTAAAGCTGAAGATTGGTAGGAGGCACTTTAGCTCCATACTGGTGTGTCACGAGACAGAAGAAAATACTGGGATGTATGCTGGGAAATATGTAGGAAAGACCCCCAAAACCAAAACAAATTAGTATTTCTAAGTCCATGTGAACCCATACTCTACAACACTGTAATGCAGTTCCCTGATTACTTTTTCTCATTTTACTGATACTTGTGTTTGGTACACTTTGTGCATGTAGATGTAAAAGGAGTCACAGTTGAAGAGAAGTGGTGCCCTCCTGTGCCGGACCCTAAGGGTTTGAGCACAGTGCTGTCAGGCGTGCTTTGACTTGTCTTACTCTAAAGCCAAACCTCAGTAACCTTGGGTGAATTTAGAGCAGTGCTTGTGTCTGCAGTATCCAGCTGGGATTCTGTTTGGAGTGGTGGGAGTCATTTTGAAGCCAACTCCCGGGGCTGTTCCATCAGGGTAAAAGGCAGCTGATGAAGCTCTGCTGGCTGGTGCTAGCTGGAAGGTAATGGGTGTCCTGGTGAGAAGGGATACCTTTCTGAACCATCTGAGTTTTGAGCCTCTACAAAAGACAAAGCTTTTCATTACAATATGTTTCTGTACTAAATACTGTAATTTCAGTAATTGTTTTAGAGGAGAAAGTGCCCAGTGTGAACTTCTGCATACTGAAAGATAAAAAAATATAATGTTGTTTTCTTTTAATTTGCCTTTATGTTTTAGCCCCCCAAAGCAGTAGTCTTTGTGGTTTCTACAGCCAGCCTGAAATCATGGTGATGGCATAAGATGCTGGGTTTGTTCAATTTATTTGCAGCAGTATCAGTTGAATTAATTTGACAATCTGGAAGATTGGTCTTAAGTAATGCATTTTAAAAGTGCTACCAATAATTATTAATTTCAAGTTCTGATTTTAAGATTTTTCAGGAAAGGCTGAATTTAAGCATACAAGTACTGCACACCAGTTCCTTAATTTTCAAATCTTGGATTTTTTTCTTTTCCTGTTTTAATACCGGTAGTCTGAACTGTGATAGTGTTTAGGTAATTGTGGTGATTGAAACCAAGGAGACCCTAAATAAAATTGGAGGCCAGCAAAGAAATCAGTGTGGCAAATTTTGACAATGCATAATATGGGAAGCATGGTCTTGTTTCCATCTGATGTGAGAGAAGCTTGAATATTGCTTCAAGAAGGGATGTTTCAGAAATGCTCAAATAACCAATTCATGCTCAGTCCTGTAGTATTATAAATCTTAAAAATGTAAATGGATTCTGCAAGTCATCTCTCTTATCTCATTTGCACAGTTAATTCTCTCCTTTTTTTTTTTTTTTTTTTTTTCTGAAGACATTAATTTCACAGTGTTGGGTAGTTTAATTTTCTTCCCTTTTATTTTAGTAGACTGGCAGTGCAGATATCTCTGCCTCTGACACATCATTTTTTCTCTGTACAATACGGTGTATTTTGTGGCTCTAATGCAGCAGTAGACTGGCCCGGAAATCACAATCTGGGATTATTGTCTTTGTGTATCCTCAAGGAGTAATATTTTAAAGTCACTGCATCTGTTGGTACTTAAGAGCATGATTTTTACGTTTTATTTTTGCCAGTTTTTACCATCTGTGTGTCTTGTTTTTTGGCTCCTTGATTTAATTTTTCAGTTTAATTTCTCAGTTGCACTGGGATTTCTTTCTCTTTCTCACACATGCTCTTTTTGACTCATCCATGAACTTACATTAAAAAAAAAAAAATTATTTACGACAGTTGCATAGAAAAATTCTTGGCCTTCAGAATTTGGTTTTCTTAATGATAGCTTTTTATCGAGTCTTTTCAAGTAAATGCATGTAATTTTTGGAAGTGAAATAATTTTTATTAGACTTTGTTTAAGTTTTAAAAAATTAGTTTGGATTAAATTGAAGCATCTTGGTGGGAAGAGCTATCTTGGTCACATTAAACACATTCTAGTCTTTCATACTCATTTAGTTTTTAATGCCCAAGAGGGAATAATTTTCTTGAGAAATCTGTGTTATAATCATAAACAGACATAATTCAGTAATTTTCTCATGAAACATTGGCTGAAGTTTTGGCACTAACAACTTGAAACTCACACAAACGGAACATTTTTGTTTAAATTCCAAGAAAAATACTAATGAAATATATTATAATAAAAAGAAAACATACATACAGTATGTTTCAGACTGTTTTCAATAAAAGGGATGTATCTTCATCAATTGGATAAATGTTTGATGAATTCAGGCATGTTCTAGCATTTCAAGAATGTTCTGACAGTACTTTTCTTTGCTTATCCATGAGAGTATTTTTACAAAAAATTACATTATGTAGATGAAATTTTAATGTAGGAGGGTTAACTGTATAGTGCATCTATCAAATACTTTGCTTCTGTATGTGTTTGTGAATATGGAAAACCATTGCTGCTCTGATATTTTTTTTTTGTTGACATGCATTTTGCTTCTCTCTTAAAATACAATACATTCCTTAAGGTTGAATTTAATGTTTTTTAAAAAAACAAGCTAGGTATTTCTTTTAGTCTCTTTCAAATATTTTGTAACTGAAGATTTTAAAGTTTTATTTTTACCTTCTGATGTACTTGCTTGCTCATAATTGAATTTCAAACTAAAATATGGACCTGCTGTTTTGTGTAGTGTTGCATAATAAGTAAGAGTTACATTAAAATACCAGTACTGGCAGGTAAAAGCATGTTCCATTTGAAATAAGTGGCCTCTACATTCTGTAGTAACCTTTCTGTTTGTGTTAGCTGCTTTGAATTATTTTTCTTAACAATGCTGTAGAATATCAAAAGACCGAGAGAAATACTTTGTTCACTTGAGAAAGCATTTTTTGAAAGGAAGCCTTGCAGTGAAATTCCAAGGAGCAGACTTAGTTGTCTTCTGGCTATATATGCATATGGTTAAATACTATCTGTAACCGTTTTTGAGTATGTTATAAAACTGGGAGAGAATGGTGATTTTCACCAAATGATTTGAGCTTTTGTTCTCTTGTGTTTTGCCGGAAACTTTTTGGTTTTGGGGAGTGTTAGTGTCTTGAAATATCAGTTGTCATTGAAAAAAAAAATAGTGGGGTTTTCCAGTTTTACTAGAGGATATTGAAACAGATCCTATTTCAGTGGTACCAGGAATGATTTAAACTCAATTTTTCAAAATTTGAGTTCCAAAATTTTCCCTGGATCTGAGAATTTTATGACTGCCTGAGTTTAACTTTCCAATTTCCTGATGAATACTTTTTTACTCTAAGGGAAAAGCTGAGTTAACAAACCAGCATGCATTTGCCAGTGAACTGTGTGATGTGCACCTCGTTACAACACTGCAATAACATCCATGCCGGAATGGAATTGTGTTAAAGCTGATAATACGTAATTACGAGACTGCTGATCATTTGTTTTTCTGTGGCTTTAATCTTAAAAAGCTGTATGTTTTCAGTTGGGTGTATAAATGAAGAACAAAAAGTAGGATGCTTTCACTACTGCATTATATTGTCCGTAGGATAATTTAGAAAGTCCTGGTGAAAATGGTCACCTCTGCTGTTGTTTTATTTTGCCTTCCACGTGGAAAAAAAGTTATTCTCACAAGATTTAATGGCATGTAAGCAGAATCATTTATACATTGGTCTTTCCTTAGTGTTGGTTTATGATGGTCTGAGATAATTCAAGCAGTATTGGAAGGGGATTCAAAGTTCAGTGATGAGAACAATACATCTGTTTCCAGCAGCATTCCCTCTGAACTGGAGCCTTGCTCCTACTTTGAATCTGAACTGTGTAACTCTAAGGATAACCCATATTTGAATGCCAGATATAGATGTGCTTTACTGTATATTTTAAAAGGTTTGTGGGAAGCTAGATGTAAACTTTCATGTTATAGATAGCTTCCCAGCTGACTGGTACATTGAATTAGTTGAGAATAGGAAGGGCTGGTTCAATTCATTTCCACCCCTTGTATCTCAGTCATTTTCTGCAATGACGCATGCGGATTGATTACCATAGCAACAATGTTTTAGCTTGTACTACTGTGAATGTAGTTAATGATAATAGAATTACCTAGTCATTTTAAATCCTGTTATATTACTGGGTCATCTGAACCATCCTCTTGCTATGCATTGAGTTATTCCCTGTAGCCTGTCCACTCTGCTTGTACATATGCTGAATAGTGGGGATTCTGCTTCTTCCCTTGGGAGACTTTCACAATCTGATATATCACCCCTGAAATATCTTCTGATATTTAGCCTCATTTCACCTTCTTTCTCCCAGCTACATGGATTTGTACCGCATGGAAGTTCTGTTCTGATCTTCATTGTCCAGAATTTGCAATTAATTGTTCTTCTTTACCTGTATCAGAATGTAACAGCTCAGTGTTTGTGCATTTCAGCATTTTTTTAATTAGGAAAATGAGGTTTCTAAACCCATCTTCTCTTCTTCTTCACTACTTCATTTTGATAGTGACACACCTAATACTTGTAATTACTATTATATAGTATACTTAGGTGACCTAAACTGTGTAGACATTTTCTAGCTTTCCAGTGCTTATATGCATTTGCTTCAGCATGTGCACTGCTAGATTCCTGGTTCTTATGCATACATCTGTACCTCACATCATCTGATGTCAATAACTGTGTGTGGTGAGTGGGAAGATCTATTTTTTTTCTCATAAGCTTGAGAGGTGCTCCTTAATACTTGCCACAAGTCAACAGAAGTAACCTCTCAGCCTGCCCTTCTTGTGTGACCACGCTAAATGTGGATGGGCATAACCAGGCAAATGTGGAACGTTGCTGTCATTCACATACACAGGTTGCTCACTTTATCTTCTCTTGTGATTAACTGTTTTTTTAAATCCTATCTACTTCCATTGTTTTTTCACCTTGAAGAGAAATAATATCCAGGCATGTCCAAAGTGGAAGTCCAGTTCTCCTGCCCTTCTTCAGGCATTGCACAGTTTGTGCTATGTGTAGGTTGGCTAGACCAGGAATTAGTTTAAACCAGGTGAAATACTTTTCTGTATAGGGAGGCCACGTGTTACCTGCAGATTTAGTACATCATTATCATACTTCATGTCTGCTTTCTCAGAAGTTGTTTTGAATTTCATAAATAAGACAGACAAGTATTGACATCTTTCCAGTGTTCTCACTGCTACTTATGCCTTATGTCAAAATCAGAATGCTTAAATGTGGGATTTAACAATGTCTACATCCTTTTAATCCTAATTTATACAAGTTGTTCTGGTTCCTTATCAAATACTGTTCCCCAAAATGCTGTTATTAACTTAAAATAGTGTTTGCATAGACATTTATGTATAAAGTGCCATGACTTTTTGATGAAGAGAAATGCTTGGGCGCATGCCTCTGTAATGTTTCCATGCTTTCACCTTTTTTTTTTGGTGCGATGAATGAAGAGGAATTCAACCACAAAATGTGTATTTTTTTCATTCTGTTTCTGCATCTTGGCTTTTAATGAACTCAGGAAATAGTACTTAGAAACATTGCTGTGCCTCTATCTTAATTTAGTCTTCTCTAAGGAAGACGGTGAAATTCGAGTAATTTGCATAAAGTGTACAGATGAAGTTCTGCTGTAGATTAGAAACTGTCGGGGAGAAAAACAAGTGATGGAAAATAGGTCAGCAGTATATAAGGGCAAGAGGGATTTGTTCCTGGAAATCCTGCTGGTTTTGAAAGAGGGAGAGTGCTGAGATTGCAACTCTAGTGAAAAAGACACGATTATTTAGATTAGTTGAAAATTGGTGGGATTTTGAAGGAGGCAACAGAAGAGGGATGAGATTGGGCATAGAGCAGTGCAAGTTACTGAATGCTGAAATAAGTGCCTTGAGCTGTATATGAAACTGCAGATGAGCAGTATTCTTGCAAACAGCAGTCTGAGGCCACAGTGTTAGACGACGTTTCAAGTAGTTTCTGCTGCTGGATGAAGCAGTCTTGGCCATTGTTTGCTTCCTCCCTTGTGCCTCCCTAAGCTTTTATGAGACTGTTAATTATACTGAACTGGACCAGCCTGGGAAATGTAACCAATTAAAATTGTTTTTATTAAACATTAATTTTGATCTTTTGTGTAATGATACAAATGCTTGACTAAGCAGAAAGGAGGAGGTGGACAGAGGGATCCAGTGATGAACATGGCTATCTGGGGAGGGGAAAAGGTGGGACTGCCTCTTTCAACAAACCACATCTGTGGTTTGCACTGGCCTTACAGGATAATGAAACATGAGGCTGAGGTGTTACTATGGGCAACACAATGGAAATACAATTGCTTGGAAATACTGCATCTCCATCATGTGCTGAATTCAGCCCCTACTGCGTTGACTTGGGTGAAAAAGGAAGGGAAGTACTCACAAATGGAAATAAGGTTTCTGAGAAGAAGTTCTAAAAAATTAATTCCATTGAGATGCTGGTACTTCTGGAGCAACAGATAGCACTAAATGAGATATTGAAATGCCTTCCTTTTTGTATAACTTACAGTTAATTTGCAGAGTGCTTCTGGAGCTGTGATTCTAGCAGTTGTGTGATGTCCTACGCTTTGTTCTTCCGTGCACTTTACACAAAGGTCTTCTTTGGTGGACCCTTTGTAGCTTAGCGAGTTAGATGTAGGTGATGATGCAGTTTGGTTGTTGATTATGTTTCATCATGAGTCATGTAAGAGTTTTGCATGGCAGTGAGTGGTGTGCACATGCTGGTGCAGGCTTGGAACCAAACGGCTCCAAGGGATTTGATGCTTTCCCCAGCCTCTTCTCCAGCCTCCAGTACCGAAGGAGCCTATGGTGCTGTCTGCTGCCCAAACGTAGAATGCCTTACTGTCTGCAGTCATGAGTCTAGATGGCTTTTTTGATGTTTTCAGAAATTTGTTTAGTGCTATGTTATTTTTAAAGGGCCATTTTAACTTTCTGTCTTTTTTTGGTTCAGTTCAGGAGTACATGGGAGTATTTGACATTTTTCTGAAAGTAAGGCTCTGTCTATTTCAGAGAGATCACCCAAAACAAAAAGCATCTAAAGCCGGAGATGAACCTCAGAAATTTTGGAAAAACTTTCTGTGCCTCAGTTTCCTCCAATAAAGGATTTCTAGAATAACTTTCAATTTATCTTCTTCCTGAGGGTACAGTGGTACTAAAGTCATTAGTGTCCATGAAATGCTTTTGCCATACTGTGCTGGCGGGCACTACAGAAGTACTGAGCACTATTTATTTTAAATTTGATTTAATGCTTTTGATTAAAAAATGAATAAAATTGTCATAGAGCAGATTGTAACCCTGTAGGCGCTTTGAATGGAGCATTTGTAAATGAAGCATTTACTAAGGAGTTTGAAATTGTTTTTCATGTTGACTTCAGCAAAACAAATTGAGCACAGAACAATGAAAAATGCTATAGTATTTTCCATTATTAAAATGGTGAATTTGTTTGATGCCTAAGGTAAAATCCATGTTGTGCAAAAGAACAAAAAAGAAAATGCTGCAGCATAACAGGGAAACTCAATTGAAGCAATTTTAGTGGTGTTTCTCATTGAAGGATGAGGTAGAAAGCAGAAAGTGGCATGCAACTGTGCAATTTGGCAAAAGAGAAGTAAGACATGAAACTGTAAAATGGTAATGTCTCATCTCTTAAACTGCACAGAAGCCAAGAGCAGGCTTGGGCACTTCGTGCCTGCAGCAAGGCCAGGCACCCTGCATTGCCATGGCCCCCTTTGGAATCTTCCTCCCCTGGGACTTAGGGCTTAGACCTTTCCTGGTTTTGTTCCTTTAGAGGAGGAAGGCCAAAATGGGAAGAGTTAACTTTAAGGAATGCAAGTCAGGGATCCCTTATCTTAGGAGTGTTTGTCCATCTGCATGGTGTGCTACATGAAGGATCTGTAAAACAGATACGTAGGTATTTTTATTTTCCAGCAGTGGAAATTTCAATCAAACAAGTCATAAATAAAAGCTATATGTTAGCAAATCCTAGCAAATGAGAACTGAAGATAGACAACTGTCTAAATGAGAGGAAACCTATGTACTTTTCTTTAAGCAAGACAACAAAACTGTATCGTGTTTTTCTAGTTCTTTGTGCAAAATTGACAGGGTGATTTTTTTAGTAACACAAACCCAAAAACTTTGAAAGTCATATTTTCTAAATGAATTGAAATTCAAAGTTAAATATGTGCTAGCTTTAAACTCCCACCAACGTATGGACTTCTACCTTATTGGAAACAGATATTTTAATTAAATTTTAAGAAGCCAAGTCTTCAGTAAGCTTTCTAATGTCATTTCTATGCAGTCCTGAGCCATGCCGAGAAAAATATCCAGAATCAAATTTTGTTATTAAGATGCCTGTGTAAAGTAAAATGATGTTTTGTATGATGGAGAACAGACTGCTATACTTTTAGCTTGCTTCTAAATTGACTCTTATATTCAGTGCTCCAGGGGATCGAACTCTTCTGTACTTGGCTGAAGCTAGTGAAATCCTCACATGCTGATACAGATCTGCAAATCAAGCAACAAGGGACTATTTCAGATTAAAAAAGAAAAAAAGAAATGAATAAGGATAAAAGAGCTATGAGACCTGTTTGAAAATTGCCTAATGACAAATTCAAGTTGCTAAATAAGAAATGCTTTTTGTATCTAAAAAGAAAAAAAAAAGACAGAAAAAAATCATCAGAAGGATGAAAATCATGGTCTTTGAAAAGGTGAGGTGAATAATAATAATATATTCCAGGAACATTACAGGAAAATGTGAAGTGATTTATGCAGAATTTTCTTTTTCCTTTGTCACCATATCAAAGGAAAACTATGTGACTGTTCTAGAATACATTTTTGCAGAAGTCTGTCAGATCTCTAAACTTACAGGTGGAGGCATGTATGTTTAGTTTTCTGCAGGTAAAGAAAGAGTGCGTCCCAATTTCCTGTATCCATTGTCATTTCTTCGTCTTTTAAAAATCACACAGGACTTAATGACTTCTCTTTTCTTAATATCTACATACAGAATAAGCTAACTTGTCTGATTAAAGGAAAAGGTATTTAAAATTCTTTTCCTCTACATTAGTTACAAGCAGGTAAACTCAGTGTGGAGCTATTTATAGGAGAACTAATGGATATGCCTAACTTGACCTACTTTAGATTACTCAGCAGAAGAAAACAAAGTGTAGTTGTACCACCACCCTGTAATTTATTTTTTTCTTATGAACAAAATAATGTCTTTGGTGTTATGGCCTTCTAAATAAATATGTATATTTAGAAGCATACATATTTATTTCCTGAATGTCATAGTAACACTCCATGTTAAAGTATATTGTGGGATTTTTTTTTTCCCATCCATATACATTAACTTCTCCATATAAAATGAATGTTAGTTTTTTGGTCTTTGCTGGTACTGAAATCCCAAATCTGTATAACCTTGAATTGTGGGGTAGGAAGAACTTAAGTTCTTGAAGAAAATTAGATTTCATTTTGTAAAAAATCACTCCTGTTGCAAAATAATTCAGATAAAGTATCTTCTATGAGTGCAGGGGCAATTTTTTCTTTATAAATAGGTATGATATGAGTTAACAAGGGGGGGTGGTGGTATGTAGGTGCATATGTATGTATCAGTTAGCGCTGTGAAAGGGAAAATAAATGGTATATGAAGTCATTCACCAGAATTTTGTTTGTTATGTGGCAAGTGCCACAGTCATGTTGGCTTGCTGTATGGGGATGTTTCTGTGATCGAGGTAATTCCTGCATTATTCAAGGCGGGATAAAAGACCCTGCACAAAACCAGGCCTGGACTTTGGGCTAAACTTTGCACGAGAATTTAATTATACATTGACCTAAATTTGTAGCCACATTTCAAATAAAGCTGATAACTGTTTCCATTAAAAATATTTCCCATGACTCTGACATCAAAGCATGACTTTGAATCTGTATTTAATATGAACCCTAGTACTTGTTTTAGATTGGCAGATCCTGATGGTCTATGTGTCAGACTGTGAATCATATGACAAAAGTTTAGAATATCAGAGATTTGAGCATGGGAATAGTCTGCAGGTAAGCCTTATGTAAAACAAATAAAAGGCTTAGATTTTTGCCTGTGAAACAGATATGTTTTGGATCCTGAGGAAAAACAGAAAGCAGAACAAAATGAACCAGTATTATTTTTAAGGCTACAATCAATTTGAGGTGATTTGATATAGTTGTACATAAGTCTATAAGGTAAGTACTGCTCTTTGTACCGCAATGAAACATCTGTAAGTTGTTATTGATTAGATCTTCAGAAAGCTCTTGAGATGATTTGGTTAATACTGAAAGTGTGGCAGTCCGTGCTTTACATATTTAAAATATTTAGCACCTGAGAGATTAGTACTTTCATGTTATACCTAATCTTTTAGTTGACTTCCTATATTACATTGCTTTTTAAAAACTCATTTTCATGGACTAAACAAACGGCACTCTTAGTGCTGGTGTGCCCTGTCCAGTAATACCAAACCTCCTCTGGCTGTTCCTGTTGGATGTGACTGGTTTTGCTAATAGGTCGCTCTGTCAGTGAACTGTCTTCCAAATTCATCATGTGATTGAATATCTTGAGTTTTGGAATACTTCAGATACTTTGCATCTAATAAAATGTTTAAAAAATTGGTTATGGACTGCAAGCATTATAGGTGATAAGAAAAGAAAGAGGCAAAGCTCATCTAATATCTTAGAGCAAGAATGGGCATTTATGGCTCATCTTCCTAAGCTGCTGCTGAGACAATTAAGATACATTTAAATATTACTGCTTTTCAAAGTGTTGCATCCAAGTGTCTTATCTTTATTTGTCTTTGCAGACATGGAGTATTAGCCTCAACATAGTAACAGATAAATGCATTTTTAAGTGATTTTTGCTACTGTTATATAGTAAGTCAGTGTAGCAATTAAGAAAAGACCCAATGTTGTCTTCCTCTTAAGTCTCTTTCATATAAGAAATGGATCATTGAAGAGTAATCAGGTTCAATTTGGCAACAATTTATCCCTATGTCAATGAACAGAAATGTAGGGGACTAAATTTAGTATAGTAATTATGATCACTATAATATTTTCTACTGTACTATGAGCATTGTGGTGATACATACTACTTGTAGATTTAGAGCTGTTGCAAAATGGCTGGCCATGAAATAGTTGTTGTGCTACAGTGATGTTTCGGTCTTCTTTAAAATGTCCCTTAAATATGATCTGGTAGAAAGAGCTACTTATTTTTGTTACCCATTTGATATTTGCCATCTGTAGAGGAACCTTGATGTATAGATTTGTTATGGTAGCTATCAGTTTGTAGCACACCTCCTCCCTCTGCCTCCACCTTGGGCTGTCAGTAGTCCTGGGGAAGCTGCTGGAATGGTCTGAAGTGGGGTGTCCTCAGCTTGGGGTAAACAAATGTTTTCATTTTCACTCAGTGAATAGAGTCTATGACATATGATTAGGCATTGTGAAATGCTTGAGAATCAGTGCTGCTTTAGACATTACAACAGTTTTATACCTCTATCAGATCCCATTTTATGTCATTTCCCTTGTTTGGGAGGTTGCTGAGTTGCTAAAGTATTTGCATTTCTTTTATATTTTTCCTTTCCCCCCCCCCCCCCCCCTTCTTTCTTTGCTGAAAGACCATTTGGCTACATTAATTAACAAGCATTTTCGATCAACAACAAAAAACCCTTTGAGTTTTAAAGCATTTCATGCTGTTTGTTGGCAAGCTACCACTATAAGGTCATGTCTGAGATTTTCTTTACTAAAGAAGCAGAACCAGCAAAATGTCTCCAGTTAAATCCACTAGCAGGAAAAGCTTTTGTCTAACCCTCTAAAACTCTTTGAAAGGCTCATGTACTTCTCAGTGCTGTCTGCAGTGCCTACTATAAAAAAGAATTAACTGCACCATCATCTAGTAAACAGTTGTTTCAGTGGAATCTCTGTTAAATGGATGAGCAGTATTTGTGTTGGGCTCCTGCAGTTAGCCTGGCTAGCTGTGTGATAGAGGTGTGCACCACCGAATTGTTGCAGAATATATGTGTGTGATTTCAGTGACATAGCACAGGTTGTTGAGCTCCTAAAGATTAAGTACTTCAGTAACCCTCTAAACTATTACATGCTACAAAATAATTGAGAACAGTAGGGCTTGCTCAGCTTTTATTAGTATTACAAGGCTTTTAATACGTTTGGAGAAGAGTCTGTGGTAGTTAGTCAAAACTGAATGAGGTGTTGCATAGGTTTGTCAAAGGAAAGTTGTATCAAATTGTATTCCTTTGCTATCTGGTTTTCTGCTTTTTGGCGAATAGGAAATCAAATATATCTCTCTTTAAATCTGTAAAAACATTTCCTGTCAAGATGCTTCACAACAGAAATAGTGCCATCATGAAGCCAGCCAGATTTAAGGCTCAGTTTGATCAGTTTATTAAATGGGAAATAAGAAATGATTGCCTGTGATAGCAGGGGATGAATTTGATATTCATCAGAGACCTGGGAAATCCCTTCCATTCTGCGCTTCACTGTGTCTATATGCTATCTATTCACTGATTTGACTGAGCAAGGCAAATTTCATTTTAGAGTACTGAGGCATATAGGAACTATATAAATATTGCCATTTTCAATTGTGGGATGACCATCCTGCACAAGGAAATGAATAACATAGGGGTGACTGACACATACGGAGAATATTAACTCATATATATATAAAATTTAATAATTTTTGCGGGTTTTTCTTTTTTTATGTAAATGGATGATGATTTAATGTAAGGGTTTTTTTTCTACTCTCTCTGCCTGGGTTGCTGATAATAGCAGTGCACCTAGTATAGATAGGACTGATGAGAATTACACAAAGCTCTTAATCTAAATATTTGTGCATATATATGTGTTCAGGAGGGAGAAACCCTATCTTTTTTTATTCAATAACTTTTGTTTTTTTTCCCCATGTGATCTTTCCAACTGCTCTTCAGATTTGATTGAAAATTGCCATTCTCTGGAGATTTGGCCAGTTAATCAAGAAGTGAGAACATTAACACAAAAGCCTGATGGATGCTGGTATATTTGTGCTAGTTAAGACACAGGAAAATAGGTCCCTTAGGAGTTGTTTCCTATCAAGTCTGATCGTACAGAAAGAGAACCTACTTTATATTGCAAGGACCAAGCAGACATTTATAAACAAGGCTGCCAGGAGACTAATAGCATATACGGTCTCTTTTTTCTATAATCATTACAGTGAAGTTCAAGAGAATAAAAGGGGAAAGATGAAGGGAAGGGCAGATTTTAATAACATAAGCATTATTGTTGCTGTATCCCAGCTGGGGAAAAAAAATACTGATGTGCATTTTTTTCCAGAGCTTGTTGTTATTGCTGATGTGTCCTTCTCTACAGTAGAATCTAAAGTACCTGTTGGGCTTTATATGCTATTCCTTCTGTTTGGTATTTACAATGATTTCACTCATTATGGTAAAATTAAATGCTAGAAAACAAACGAACTTGAATTCTTCTTGAACACAGTGGCTATGTATTGACAGGCTTTGATTTTCAGAGGGGTGTATGCCTGGTATACTTACTTATCGTACATTGCTCACACTGGTAGCTCTGCCTGTTTACCACCATGGTTGCAATTGCTTGGTATTTCAAGACCCTGCTTTCTGTTACTAATGTTATTAAAAATGCTCTTGTGTAATGAGAGCGTCCACCTCGTGTGAAAATACTTTGCTGTAGTTACCTTGCAGACTAGTAAATATATAAAGGAGGTTTAATTGTTTAAAAAGATGGTTCCTTTGTATAGCTGTTAGGTACCCATGTCAGCCTGTCTTTCTGCTGGGGCTGGATCAGTTAACAACTTTACAAGTCAGAAAAATATTAAGTTTTTTTTTGTACAGTGCAAACAGATGTACTACAATTAACAGCTAGATTTCCCAGACTTTCTGTTTTTTACTAAATATGTTAGATCTCAGATGAGCATGCTTTCCCAGGTGAGGGCTTCATGGTGCAGCTGAGCTGGCTGTGATGCAAGCTTGCGCCTGCTATGGGATGGGGTTGGGTGCGAATGCTGAGCACCGGTGCCCTGAATGTCCTGGCTTTCCATAATCCCCTTCCTGGCTCTCAGATAAAGTGGAGGATTAAGCTCTCTAAATTGAGTGTGAGTTAACAGCAAAGTCAGGGCAGGAAGGTGGAGGTTTCAGAGAGGAAGCTGTAGTTGCTGTCAGAGGTGCAGGTAGAGACAAAAGAGGAATAAATTTAACATTGCGGGTTGCAGAAGTGAACAAGGAGAATGTGCAGAAGGGAGGTCATTGGTGAAACATTAGTACAGCTCCATGCCCTCCTGTATTATGATGAACTTTACTTATAACCTCCTTTTCTTTAATGTTAATTTGGATTTACTCAGTGGACATATTTTCTATTTACACAATAAGTGACCAGTCAGATTTTTTCTCGTGTGTTGGTCAGTGTAGCAGATCTTGCCTTGGAGCATTGAAATCATCTGAAAGAAGATTTACTCTGTTTCATGTAACCACTATCACTAAAATATACAATCAGTCACTTTCTGAACAATAACGGAGCAATTATTATATCCTTATGAATATAAATTGAGTTGAAAAAAACCCACCCAAAGCAAACACCTTTACTCCCATTTTTTTTTCAGTGATTGATAGAATAGAGATCTTGCTATTGAATTTGAGAGATGGGATTAAGTGTTCAGAGAAGACAGATTTATACATAACCCTTACATGCCTTCAGAATCCATTTCCCATTGTATCTGGTGGAAGTAGATTGTAATCACCACCTTCTCAGACCAGGCACCTAGAAACAAATACTGCAAAAATGAAACCTGTAGGAATTTAAGCAACTGCACTAAATTTATTCAGACTCCCTGGCTGCTACTGAATTTCCTGTAGATAATCATTAAAAGATAAGGGAATGTGAAGAAGTTCTGCTTATGTTTTTGGGGAGTTCATTAGAAACGTATTGAACTGCAGAGATGAGTGGGAAAGCGCTTCTTTGAAGATGAAGTAGTGACTGGTAGTAATTGTGGATTAATCAGAGGCAGGAACTGATATTTTGGTAATGAAAGAAAAAATGCCCAGTAAGATAGGGAAGGCATGGCTGTTTTTGAGCTTTGGAAGTGACATAAGGCAGTCTTTACTCAGAAATAATCTGAGGAAATGCTACTGTGTACCTGTGCACAAACTTCTCTCTTAAAAGACACAGGAATTTTGTGCAGATCCATTTAAAAGTATGAATAGCTTTTTGAAATCCCCAGCTCTCTTGAACTAAAACAAATTTCAAGAAGTCTCCATTCTGTTTGATGCCATAGCTCAGGGTGTCATTATATCATTTAATCTCCGCATTAGTTACCTATATACATTACAGACAGCATGGATGCCTTATGGACAGTTACATCCTGTCTGGTGGTATGGGTGTGAAGCCCTGGCTGAACCATCTCATCAAAAGGGAATTGGGGGAATTTTACACCGAATACACCAGTATATGTAGAAGTACATTGGAAGAGGTGCTTTAAATTGTCCTCTCGGCTGTAAAAATGAAATTATCTTTTATTTACTCTATTTCAGTTTTGGAAACAAAAAACATTCTGTCTTTAGTGGCTGTACATTAAAAGCTGTATCTTTTGATATAGCAGGGATTGGTCTTTACAAATTTGGGATTTTGCTCGTGTTGTTTTTTTCTGAGGAATATCTGCAGTAATGCACATTTGGGTTCTCAGAAACTTTCTTGCTCTTCTAAATGTCCTTTTCTTCATTTTACTTCATTATAGCCCATCCAGGTGGAATTTGCCTTTCAGAAGAAAACTACTTTCCAAATAAAGAAATAATTGCTTGATGCAGAGATTTTCACAGCTAGTTACTTTTCTTAGTAAATCAGAATCTTAAGTCAAATCCATCTGCAGGTGTCCAATTTTTCTCTCCATTCACTTCAATGTAAATCAAAATCTGTGTTATTTGGAGAAGAAAAGAGAGCCTGATTACTGTAATATTAAAGATTTTTAAAAGGGTACATCATATATCTGTTGATTATGGCAGTAGGGCTTTCGTTATGGTTGTGATTCCCCCTCTAAGCACCTATTTACAGGCAAATGCATGGTTTTGATACAGATCTGTCTGCTGTCCGGGAAAAGCCAGACAGAGGCGTTGTTTCTTAATTGCTTGGATAACTGACAGTGAGTCGGGTTCCAAAACTTGCTGTGTTTATAATTCTCAGTACGAAAGGCACAAAATGTAGATGTGATGGTGCCAGATAGCATCTGTTTTACATAGCTTCGGATTTTCAGTTTCTAATGTGTTAAATCCTAATATTAAAAGATACAGTATAGACAGGAGGAAGGTAGGTTGGCTTTGGCTTCATCTTGAATGTACTCAGGGTCAGGCAGGAGGATGCTCCTTCCCTTGGTAGAAAAACCTCTGGACTACTGGGTAGGACAGAAAGAAAGCAAGTGGGATGTGCAACAAGTGTGGAGGCTTAAGTGTGAGCTGACATTTGGAGGCTCTGGGAATGAAAGCAAAGGTACTGTCAAGGCTGGGAAGTGGCAGAAAGAAGAATTTGCACAAGGAATTAGCTTGAGTCTTGCACAGTGGACTATATCTCAGCGAGGCACTGAAAGCGGGTGTTATCAAGAGCAAGTACAAAGGAACTTGCAGGAAGGGGAGTGTTGTTTACAGACTTACTTTAAACTAGTCAAGGGGAAAACTTGGGATGAAAGATGGTGAAGTGTAGGACCCAAATGGTACTGGATGAATGGTGCTTACATTTTATATGTCTGCTAAAATGACACAGCATAAAGGAAGACATTTATTTGTTAGCAGAGTCATATCTACTAATAGGAAGGATTATTGTTATTTCAGTCTCTTCTTACATATGTAATACTTATTGTATATTTGCTTGAAAAAAGCACACATGGAAAATTGCCAAAAACATTGTATTAACAAAGTCACATTCATTTGTGATGACCTTTTATCATAGCTGAGATTCCAAATTTTGTTTTATCAGGACCTCTGGTTTTAGACTTGCAGATAATAACTTCAGTGCAATATAAATATGTAGTTTTCTACAATCACCAGGGTCCCTAAGTTCAAAACAAGAAACTCATGGCAACAACAGTCTACAAGATGTAGGAAAAAAGGTGGAACATTTCTTCTTATGTGAAGCAACTCTACTCTGATTTTCATATATATACCTTATTGCATGTAACTTTAGAATTATCATGGTGATTTGAATATTTATTTTTAAACTGTGTACTGGTAAAACTTCAGCTGAAATTGGTAAATATAGAAATATAAACACAAGCTGATATTGCTGAATTATATTTTTCTTTTGTGTTTAGCTTACAAGCAACTTTTACTATATGGAAAATATTTTGAGTTCTTGTTTACGTTCATAATGCAGTTTAGGCGGGTTCAAGATGCTGGTTAACCTTTGAAATGTACTGTTTGCCTAGTGCTTAACAGAGGTAGATGACAAAGAAGTGTGCATTAAAGCCTCTTAAAACACAGGATCATCAATCTTCAAGTGGCTTGGCTTCACGCAGCATGCTGCTACCCAGGATGCATGAGGCATATCTACAGACCATGGAACCTTGATGCACCCAGCCTCCTGCTTTTGCAGATTCTTAGTGGAAATGTCAATTGGACGTTACCAACTGCCTCTACCTGCCTTTAATACCTCTTCAATAATTTAATATGTTTCCTGAGTCTGTGTGCTAAACTCATAATCTGTTACTTATTTTAATGTTCTGATGGCTCTGGCTCTAGAATCTAAGTTCATGTTTGAAACCTACTGTTCACACCTGGTAATACTTTCTGTTTGGTCACATGGATAATTAAAAGCATAAGCTTCTAATGAGTAACGCAGGTATAAGAATAGTTTTAGATCTTCTTACTTTTAGTCCTTAAATTACCTTGATCTAAATTTGAAAGTACAGCATTACAATTTTGACAGTAAAATTATGCATTTGGTGAATAATGTGTGTATTTTTTGGAAAGTCAAATTAAAAATAAAATCTGTTTATTAGTATTACAGCCCCACATAACTCTTTGACGTCAGTTTTTCTGGCATGCTATTAATAAACTCCTGTGATAAAATGTTTAAAAAAGGTTTTGGCATTTTATAGAGTAATACAAGCTGCATTTTTTATTCTTTGCAAATGACTCTCAGGCAGTTGCCTTGTGTGTTTGGTTGAGTCCCCAGTAACCTGCCCAGAGAGAGCTCGGAAGGCATTTGCTGATTGTTAGCTGATTTGGTGCTTTTACTGGTCTACCTTTTAAAACAGTGCTGGCTGTGAGATCCTCTGTAGTGTTGTTGTAGTAAAATTATTGTCTAAAACTGGCTAAACTATAAATACAATTACAAAAATTCATGAAGTGACAAAAAACAAGTTTCAGACAGCAACAGAAAATATTTTTGTCATTGCAGAAGCACACATTTTCACTGCACATGTGATTAATCCAGTAATATGAAAATGGTAAAGTGGTATTCTTGAAATGAGTTAACCTGTTAAACCTAGGTTTATTTTATTTTTTCTTTGCCTTTTTTTTTCCCCTCTTTTTGTTAATATCTAGGATGAAGATCAAACGGAAGAGGACAACAGCAGAGTTGAGCCTGTTGGACATGCAGACACTGGGTTGGAGAACGCTACCAGTTTTTCCCTGGAGTAAGTTACTGGCAGAACACATTGTTTTAACAATGAGTCTGAGATTGAACATATACTAGTAAATAACTCAGAATAATGTTCTTAAGAGCAGTCTTTTTTAGGTCATATGTCATTTTGATTTTAAACAATTTCCTTCATGGACCTTTTTAAAGCAGATTTTAAACAGTTTAGAAAAAGCCTGTGTTAAAGGTGAGCATTGGAAACTTGACATTTATAAGTGCTGATGCTATAGTAGATTTTCTCCCTTGAAGAAGATGCTTGTTTGATGAAACTCTGAAAACTTGACTGAAAGAATAGGGTCAGTGCTAGCACTTGTAGGTCAACAAATAAGATTTTCAAAGTGGAAAAACTTAATTCCTGTCAGCAGTTCACAGTCTACTGGGAAGATGGGGCCAGCAGATCGAGGGAGGTGTTCCTGCCCCTCTACTCTGCTCTCATGAGACCCCACTTGGAGTATTGTGTGCAGTTCTGGTGTCCTCAACACAAAAAGGACATGGAACTGTTGGAACAAGTCCAGAGGAGGGCCATGAGGATGATCAGGGGAGTGGAGCACCTCCCGTATGAAGACAGGCTGAGAAAATTGGAGCTGTTCAGCCTGGATGAGAGAAGGCCGAATGGAAACCTCATAGCAGCCTTCCAGTATCTGAAGGAGGCCTATAAGAATGCCAGAGAGGGACCTTTCATCAGGGACTGTAGTAATAGGAGAAGAGGTAACGGATTTAAACTTAGACAGAGGAAGTTCAGGTTAGATGTCAGTAAGAAGTTCTTTACTGTGAGGGTGGTGAGACACTGCAACAGGTTGGCAAAAAAGTGGTAAATGCTCCATCCCTGGCAGTGTTCAAGGCCCGGCTGGACAGAGCCTTGTGCGACATGGTTTAGTGTGAGGCGTCCCTGGCCATGGCAGGGGGGTAGGAACTGGATGATCTTAAGGTCCTTTCAACCCAAACCATTCTATGATTCTGTGTGCTTGCGGGTCACATAAGTTGTTTGGTCAAAACCCTCATAGGCTGTGCATGTACCAAAACTAATGCTGTTTAGGACTGGGAAGCTCCTCCTCATTCTAAAACAAATCAGTAAGGGATATTTTATTTCCCCACAAAATACAGCACGCTTGACCTTTTGCATCTCACTGGAAAGAGCTGATCCTTACCTTGCTATGGAACTAATGACAAAATATCCCTTCTACCCATAAGTTAAACTATTCAAATTGATTGCATTTATATCTGAAAAATAATTCTTCTGCTCTTATTATTTCTGAATTACATTATGAATTAGCTGCAGAGGATTTAGAAGTTAAAGATCATGGTGACAACTATTAGGCAATACATGCTGAGCTTTACTCCCTTCCATTTACAGAATCTGTTACATTGCTAATTCCAAATGCTGTTTTGCTAAATAGGGTTTGCAGAACTTCTGTCAAACTTAATGCTTCTTGGTGTTGCTTTTAAGTAACTTACTGACTTTTCATCATGTGCTACTTAATTCTTTTCTGGTTTGTTATCATACTCCTTTCTATGTTTGAAGTAGTTGGCCTAAACTTCTGAGAAATTCAGGAAGCAAAATTGAAACAGTCTCTCAGGAAGGCATAATTTCCTTTTGTCTTCTGTTTTTCAGAGTATAACATTAACATTTGGGGTGGATTTTTTTAAAAGAAAAAGTATGAGAAAAATAAGTGTCTTGAACTTATTTTTCTTGTAAAAAAAGAAAGTTTGCTAACTCAAGCAGTAGAACAAGTTAAACAGTGTAGGCTGAGTTTGAAAACTGACTTTCACTTTTTGGTAAAGCTGAGTTTTTCTACTTATTACAGTTCCAGATGAATCACACTGATTTTCACTTGTTCTTTTCCTCAGCCCTCAATTTTCTTTTAAGCTAATAGGAAAGTCAGAAAAAAGGTGATCATAGGGAGCCATAAACATACGCCAATAGCAAAAGATGCACTTAGAGTATCTTTTGGAGGTGAAAGGCCTTGTTTCATTCCTGTGAGCTGCTTTGCACATTAGTTAATGAAAACATCGCCTTATTGTTCAGTGAGAGTGAAACGAAGTTAGCCCTCACAAAAACTGGGACAGGGAACATTACCAAATTCTGTAGTACTGTCAGTCTTAGAACATTGGTCTAGGTCCAAAGAATAACACATTTTTGGCTTATGTCTCCCAGCCCTCCTGTTGTTGCAATACTTTCTTGAGCTAAACAGTGGCATCAGAGGTACAGACCTTCCATTTGTGTTGTTTAAAAAAATGAGATAAAAAAAAAAAATCAGACATGAATCAAGATGTACCACAAAGGTAAAATATATTAAAAAATTTAATGTGGAAGAAATAGAAAACCAACTGTAATGCAGGATTTGTGTTGACTTCCTAATAGTACGTGGTCTGGTTATTCTCAAAACCAGATAAAGTGCTGCAAGCATTCATGATGGGCCACCATATGATCAAGAGCTTATTGAAGGAAGTAGAAAATCTTTTAGTGCTGTCATAGGGCATTGGGCCTGCTCTTTGCTCCATTTCTAGATTAAATTTGATTTGTGTGCTTATGAGAAACAAGCTTCTCAAACAAAGATCTGTGTTTATATATATGTAGTGCCAGGAAATATGGAAAGAGTATGTAATACTAGAGAGAGGCATAAGCCACAAATTTAGATCATGGCTTGCATTCTGATCTCTCACTTCCAGATTTACTGAGAGGTTTGGCCTTCGTGTATTATTTTCTCATTTGGGTAGTTATAACTCTTTATGGTTCATGGGCTATATTCCACCTTTCCAGATGTGGGCATGTTTCAAATACATCAGTAGATTTCATAGAAATCTATTTCTAGAATTTTTGCATGGCTCTTTCTGAACCTGTACTTTCCTCTTTCACTTCTCTCTTTGCAGCAAACGTATAATTGAAAACTAGATGTATAGTTCCTTCAGGAGGCTGTCTGGTTGGTTTTGAATATTATGGTTAAATCTTACTTTGGAGTCTTTGCCTAGTAAGGAGATACAGTAATCTTCCAATAAAAGAAAATGGAATTGCAGAAACCAAATTAATGTGATTTAAAACTAGAAGAATTTAACTATTTAAAAAATTAATAATTCTCATTTGATTATGGGGTAGTTATGTGAACACTAATGTTGAGGCTAAGTGAGTGCTCTCTAAGAAAAAAATTAAGTGTGCTAGTTCTATGATCAGCTTTTAGACTTCTGAGGAAAAACTGTATGTGGTATTTAAGGTATTTCTGCTCAATGGTCCAAAAAATGAACTGAAATTTAACTTTAGAATAAAGAAGAAATAAACAACATGCATGCAATGAAGATGATACCTATTTTTATGTAGCAAAATAAGTTTACAAAAAATTTCTTTGAGCTTTGTCTGTTTTATTAATTGAAGTATTTTTGATGATTGATCTCCTTTCATGCCATCAGTTTAATCTTCAGGTACGTAGCATTCAACAGTGCTTTCATCACCATGACTTGATTTCTGGAATGGTTTTGTTTTTCTGTGTATGTTTGTGTGGGATTTTTTGGTTCCTTATCGGTACATGTTCATATTCCCTCATTCGTCATTGTCTCACAGTGATATGGTAAAGCTCGTAGAAGTCTCCAATGACGGCGGGCCTCTGGGAATCCATGTAGTGCCTTTCAGTGCCCGAGGCGGAAGGTAACGTACTGTGTAGGATTTTAATTGAATTGTAACTTTCTATGTGTTATCTTGATTGTGTTAGTTTTTATATTGTGTGCCTTTGCCCTTCTATAGAATATCGTATGTTTTTCAAAAGGCAGTATTGCTGATTAAGAAAGGAAGAAATGCAAATTTACTGACTCCATACTTGGAATGGATTTTATAATGGAAAGGCTCTGCTTAAAAGGAGTTAGAACTGTGGGGTTTTAATAGAGGCCTTGTTGTAATCTCATGGGAAATTGTAGTATAAAGCCGTTTCCTTTTGGACTCTTTAATATTGTAATCTGCTGCTTTAGTTCAGATAGATATTTATGCAGCATTTCCTTGCTGACAGTTTAGAGCCACAAGTTCCCAAATAACAGTAGGAGTGTAAACCAGCAGCATCCTATGCCTGTGCTTTGGTAAGAATGGAAAACAATCATCACACTTTCAATATGTAGTGTTGTCCCATCTGCTGAGGTTAAAAAGAAGTAGTGAAACCAATTGAAACATTCATTTTGCGAAAGGTAAACTTGTTTTATTATATGACAGGCTGGAACTTCTGAAGTTGAATTGTTTGGAAAAAAAAAAAAGTGTAAAGAAAGTCCTTTACATTAAGAAGTGCAATGTGGGAGATTATAGTAGTAAACAGAATGCATCATCTCTAATGCTTACTTTGCTAAGGTAGAGTTTTAGCATTTAGGGCCATTAATATTGTCCTAGAAAAATAGCTTAACTTTTGTAGTAATTAGTGATGGATTTGAAGCTTTTACGTAAGTTGAAAAATGAAAGCTCTGCAGGAATACATGCAAATTTTATTTTGCTGATGCATATTCTAAGTATACACTGTATTTTCTTTCTAAGGAAAAGGGACACAAATATATACTTTGAAAGTAATCTTTGATTACACATGAGGGTGTTTTATAATCTCACATGCCTGTTGCACAGCAACAATATCAGTTTAGTAATTAAGAACAGAAATTACTTGCTATACATATATATCAAATATTAATTTCCTCTTTTCAGCTATGATAATTTTTTTCTTCCTTCTATACTAAATATCTTCACAGGATTTTAAACAAAGTATAAGAGTATTATTTGCATTTGTTCCTTGAAACCCAGTGGTTTCATAGCCATACTCTCAAGTATTAGGAGAAAATGTATTTTTGTTAATTTAAGGCTACTTTGTCTGAGGACTACAAGAACAAAATTCTGTAAGTGGTAAATTCTTCTCTTCATAATCTGAAATTCAGTAAATTCTGTGTGGGGACAGAAAGGGCATGAGTGAATGGTGCTTCAGACATAAGCCCAGAAGTAAATCCCATAAAGTTGGAAATGATTGAAATGTTCATGCAGTTATCTAGGATTTAGACAGTGTGAAGGCCAAGAAAAAGATGGGTTTAAGATGGGTTTACTAGGTTGGCTGCCTAGTAAGTACTTGTTTAATAAAATTGATCTTAGAAAGGTAAATTTTGACATTTTAAATAAGAATTTTAACTAGTAAAATTCACTTACAGGCTGTTAATGTAGTTTTCAAGTCTGAGGTGAAGCTTAAACTGTTTATACATAGTGAGAGCATGTAAAATGAAAAAGCCGTAAACACAGTAATAAAATATCTGACTTTTTTTAAAGGATGTTATGTTAAGAGCTATGAAGGACTTTTAACTCTTTTTTGTTCTGAGTTTGAGATTATATGATATAGTTTTATTATACGAAAGCCTGTTTTAAATAAATGTTTAGAATTGTCACATTTAAAAATCAATTCTGTTGCAAGGAAATAATTCTGATATCAAAATTTATCCCATTTTCCTTCATAATACTAGAACTGCCCTCGTTGAAAAATGGATGGTACATGGAATTGCTCTCTGAGGTTTTTTTGACGCCCCTTAAAAATAAAGTGCTGGAGAGCGGAGATTCTTGGGTCAATATCTTGAAAGTGTGGTGGAATAAAGTTGAGGAGGACCTTAGATATAGCTAAAACATTTCTCCTATGCTCTTTGCATCGTATTGGAGCAAAGGTAGAGTTCATTGCGTGGTATTTATTATAAACACTTCTGTTGTACTGCTGCTTTACTGTCAGCTGTGCCCACACCTCTACATGGTTTCACTGAGAGCAAATATATTTTCCCCAGCTGCCTGCAGCCAGCAGTGTGGGCAGGGAAAGGAATGCGGCCAACTTCAGGTTTGGAGTACTTGATGAGGAGTTTTGGTTTCTTTTTGCTTTGTTGCCTTTTTTGACCTTTTTTTTTTTTTAATTTTTTTTAAATCCTTCCCTCCCCCAGCTCTTTCGAGCAGTAAAGGTATGCTTGGTTCTCCTTTTGCTAGAGTCAGAGGAAGAGCAGATGCTTGGCATGGATTCTCTCCTGCCTGCTAGTTTCTCACTCTAGCACATGACTGCTGGTTGTTCCTCCTCTGGCTGCAAAGCAAAACGTTCCCTTCTACAGTGAAGTAACTTACCTGAGCAGATCCCCTTCTCAGTAGAAACCTAAATATACAAAACCAAACAGTACTCAGAAAAGATGTTGAGGGGTATGCAAAAGGAAAAGATCCAGTGTATCACATACTTTAGTCCTTTGGCCTACCATTGTGTCCTATAGGTTTGGTGATCAGTTCCAGTTATGCTGTTTTCAATTATTTTTCTTCCATTTCTCTGTGTTTGCTTTTGAAAATGTTACTCAATAGGCAAATGGTATTAAATCAATAGTTATAAAAAGTGAAAAAGTATAAGAAAAGGCTAGTGCAATTCTCCCTTTTTACCTCTGTGCAATAAGAAAGGGACATCTCCCACCAAAAATCTCCCCTCTCCCAAAGCAAACATTTGAAACCTTCAAAAATTGCATCACATAACTCTGTCCTTTATTTATATTGAGGAAATGCTTGATTTTTTCGTGATCCTTTGGGGGTTTGGCGTAAGAATCTGTTTTCAATGTTGGCTTTTGATCTTGAACAAAAACTATAAAGATTTCTGCTTTGTTTATTTATATGCTACTAAGTATTTCTGTTCCTAGTGAAACACAGACTTTTTTTTTAATGGAAAAAAATAAAATCTATCTCCCTAATTCTCTGGGAAAAGTACTGTTGATTTGTACAGACATGGTCAAACTTTCTTCTGTGGATATGTTTCCTTATTGTCCTCCTGTTTTTTCTTCTAGAATTTTATCAGTCCTTTATTGGCCTTTTTGATCATATGCTTTGAATAACAGATATTGCTCACCTTACCAAAAGGGAGGAGGGGTATACATATTTATCACTTTATGGTTGTGAAGTTTTTCAATATTAAAGTTTTGTTTGTAAGACTTACACAGTTTTGCAGTGCCATAGATGCAGTGCTAAGCAGTGTGGGAGGCATAAAAATGAAAGCAGAAAGAAAGACAGAATAGAAAGTTAACAGAAAAGTGTTTAGATGAAAGTAGACCAAAAAGGAAATGAATGAGAGGAAAGCATAAAAGGGAAGAAAACATTAAATTTGTACAAAACTGCCTTTAGCACCAATTCTTCCTTCTTACTAGGTGCTCAGAGAGGGGGGCAAGCACTGAGTTCCCTAAGGATAGCATTTGAGCAGTCCTGGCTAATGGGAGATGCTATGTTGATGCCTAAATGGGGTTACGTTGAGATCTTCTCTGCAAGCTTCATCGTAATTATAAAGTAATATACTGTTATACTGTTACAAGGTCTCTTCTGTTTTAAAGTCTTTGAAATCTTCTCAAGCTCTATACCCTGGCTGTTGTTCCAAAATCCTGCCATGTCTGTCTTTGGAAGGAGATCCAACTGACACAAGAATATATGAGATAAAATCAGAAATCTCTGTGAATAATGACATGGAAGTCATAGTCCCATATTCCCAAGACTACTCTGAAGTCTACTTAGTAAAAGAGAACAGAAAAGGATTTGGATATTCGTCTGAAAACTCCATAAAGAACATCCGTTAATAAGTATCAGACATGTTACTTTGATGTAGAGCAGTATGTAGGCCTCTGCCAGCTATTTGAAGCAAGCCATAAAATCCATGGTAAGCCACACAGCTAAAACCTGGCAGCTAAAAATACTTATTTGAGTTTGTGCTACATGTCCTAAATGGAAGGAAGTCTCATAAGAATGGGAAAAATAAGAGACTGAATTTTATTGCCTTTTTTCGGTTTAAATGACAAATTTAACAGATTTTATAAAAGAAAAAAAGACACCAAACCAACCAAACAAACCCAAATGAAGGCAGGCGTTGATGTATACATAATCCGTGGACTTGAAAATTGTTTATACATTTTTCTGTTTTGTAGTTCTATCTTTTTGCTTTTAGAGGAAATGCCCTTTGTTTTCTAGAATTTATAAATCACCTCATATTTCAATGTAAAAGTTTTAGTCTTTTACTCAACACATGAAGAAAACTAAAGTAATATCTAATGGCCATTGTCTATACTGAGAGTCCTTAATTCTGCCTTCAGGGTGTCTCTCTAACTGTGTTTGATCATCTAGGAGATATGTATTATCTGCATCCCCATTTATTCATCTGCATTTCCAGCCTTTTAAGTCTCAAAGATAGCCATGGTTTTCAAAAACATACGCATTTGGAGAAGATTCCCTGTGGTGTGAATGTACCATTCCCTCACTCTTTTAGCTGACTTCAAGTCTTTCCTTGTCTGATCTCAGATTTTTAAAAGTTACATAAGCTTAATTTAAAGTACAATTCAAGCTAAAAAAACTGAGTAGTAGTTACCAAGGGTTGGAAATTGGTTCCGACTTCAGGCGTGAAAACTGATAAAGTTATTTTAGTGCCTCCACATTAGCACTGTGACATCAGTGTTGTGCAAAGAAGTTTATGTCTAATTTAGCACTGATCAGCCACAATAATTTAACTTGAACAAACAAGCTGATTTACCTACTGTGACCTACGAATCTCAGGAAATTTATACTGTGTTTATGTTCCTGTAGATTTCTCTGAGATTTTTCACTGCATGAAACTGTTACACATCAGCTTTTCCATCAATCATTATTTTTGCACCTTAATTTAGTTTTTGCCTTTTCAGGTTAGTGATTTTGCATAAACATCTAAATTGGTTATTTTCTGTTCCGTCTGATTTGATTATATTACAGTTAGCTTGCAGGTAATAGGTAAATAACTTCAGTGTGTATGTACAACGGGCGGTGATGGCCAAATCATATTCTAGATGCTCAATGTAATATTTGTAGTACTCTCATAGTATTTACACTGTCAGTTTTTATTAAGACAAAGTATCGTCATTTCCATACAGCTGGATGGCATGTGGGGAGTTCACAGTTTCAAAGAACTAACCAGACTAACTCAGGCAATTTAGATGTCAATAAAACATTTGCTGCTTGTTTCTAATTTTATCATTGGTTGTAATTTATACTGAGAACTGAAATGTTAACACATGTAGCTGAGTGTATTTTAATTGCATAATTAGAGTAATGAACCTGGTGGAAATACAGTGGTGAAAATGCTAATATAATCTAAGTTGTTTACGTTCCCAATTAGATATTTAAAGCAAATACAAAGATTGAGCTCTGTGCTTTGGTACTGTTTCCCTTCTGTCCCTGTGTCAGCTAATGTTAGTCTAAAACATTGCAGGTACCAAATTTCCATTCGTAATTATTGTTTCAATAGAGTTGTAGAATTGCAGAGTATCTTGCAGAACAATATTGAATCTCATTCTTGAAAAGTTATAGTTTAATATGCATACAGTGGAAGAATTTATGTTAGAAAACACATTGATTTACTTTAAGTGGGAAAGATTAAGCAAATTCAAATGCACCCATATATTTCTATGCTATATGGTTGTACTTAAACAAATATATAAACTGGCTTTTGTATTTTATACTAGATTAGTTTACAGGCTTTCAGAATTTATGTTTTCCTAATGTGGGAAACAACATAGAAACTGTAGTAGAGCTACATTTCCACTTACCAGGATTAATGATGGTGGCATACAGCAGGGAAAGAAAATCTAATTAGTCTTTAAGTTATTGCATATTTGCAATATCAAGTCTACTTTGTTTTTCTCCAGTTACTACAACAACAAACATGAATTCCCATAATGCCTTTTTTAAGAGTCCTGTTCTGACATCTAACCACAAACAATTTTCATGAACATATATTTTCTGCAAGTTCTGGAAGAGAGTTCTCTCCTTTGCAGAATTGCATTTGGGAAATTGTTTCTGGAACTATGTCTAAAGGGATTTTTTGCTGTATGTGTTTATATATAAAAAATTAAATAAGTTAAAAGGCATTGTGGGAATCCTGGTTTCACATTTGACTCGGGTTGTTTGTCCAGCCTTAAATCAGTTCTCAGTGACTTTAGCTTTATGTAGCCTGGTTAACCTAGCTGTAGCATTTGTTAAAAAGCAGAATCCTCATGAGCAGCCTGTGTTGTGTCTGAGATGAGCAATGCTGCATTAATAGAACTTGTAGCGTTTGTTTAATGAGATTATTTTCAATTTTGACTGGTAGTTTGTATGTTACATTGTTTTACTATTGATTAGGGTTAGTAGTATTTTTAGGAGATTTGAGAGCTTAGGTGAAGTAAATTTAGCAAATGACAAACTGTGCATAAAGACGCATCTTGCATTAATAATTTAATGTAATTTCAGAATGCGACATAATAGCAACATTTCAAGAAAAGTGCTATGCAAAAACCACTGATAAAGCAATTATTTTGTAATCACAATTTGTAGAGATATTGGGATTAAAGAATCATATATTTTCTATAGTGTATTATCATAGTATTAACTCGGAGTATTGTACTTTGTGTAGAATATGTTTTGATATTTAGTATACTGATATTTTAGTATTTTTCATATTTAACCATATAAACAAAATACTGGGTATGCTCTCATGCAAGCATTGCATACACATCCAAATTCTCAATTGTCTGTGGTCACTAAAGAGGAGCACACCTGCATCCAAGAGCTTTTGGGCATGAAGTGAAAGAAGAGTAGACACAATTCCTTCTCCCCCTCAAATATTGTGGTTGTCTTCTTTCAAATGTAGCATTCCCAAGTTCATATTTTCTTGCTTATTTATCCTTTCCCCATTTGAGATAATCCTCTTCAGGAACTTCACTTTGGGGCTCAAAGACATTGTCGCCTCAGAGAAATTCAATAACTCACAAGTGAAAAACTCATAAACTTGTTTTCTAACCATCAGTTTTATATGTATGACAACTATAATTCTAATAAAAATATGTTGTGAAGCCATAGAAGTATTTTTTCCTTTTCATCGTTAACATTCATAATTTATTTTAGTGCTTTCTGCAACTAGTAATCTGTAAAGTTTTATTTTTTATAATTATCAGCTTTAAAAATCAGAGATTGTTATTTTAGTGAACAGAGGGAAAACGAGATTGAAGCAATATTTTTTAAAATTGTTTTCTTTTGTTTCCTGTGACAACATACTTTCATAATTATCAGCAAATCTTAGTACGAGAAATGGAGCACAACATGGTCAATTAGGTTAGCGTGTGACTGTTGGGGACATTTAAAATTTTTGTCATGCAAATGATTAGATGATTGTGGGAAATGCAAGCAGAAAACCACCTAAAATATCTACTACTTTGGTGATCAGAAAAATCGAAAACAAAACCAAACAACAACAACAACAGCAACAAAACAAACATGGAAGAACTGGTTTTGTTTGGGGAAATTTTGGGAAATTAGTTTTGCTTATATTATTTTCCTTTTCAGTGGGAAATGTTGGTTTGTTGGAAGGAATCTACAAAAGGTTGAGCTTTCCAAACCAAAAGCATATCAGCTTGGAATGGGGAGAGATAGGACTAGATACACACTGGTATTTTCTGAAATGCGTGTAATCTAGAGAAGTGATACATTAGATTTATGAATTTTTTCTGGTCCTTGTGCTCACCAGTGTTACTGCAAAGAGACATATTGCTTATTGCAGCAGCTGAGTTAAAGTCAAGCGCAGGCACAGTTAACAACAGTGACTGCAACCAAGCGGTCCATTAGGAACCAAATGAAGGTGGAAAATGTTTGCCTTCAGTGGGACCCCTGGTGAGGTCAAAGGTGCAGTATGTTAAGTGTTTGCAAAATACTCCATATCAGTTAGAAACAGAATAGTATCACTTAAATGTTAATATGTTAATCAAGCTTCATTTGATGATTTGTCAAAATGCTTTATGTTGTTTTTCTCCTCACGGTCTGTTTACATGTATGTAAACATCATATCTTAATGTCTCTAGGTGTGGACATACTACTAGGATTGTTTCTGTTACTCCTTTATCTGCCTTGTAGGAGAAAGCATATGACTGTTCTGTAAAATAAATGTCTTATTTGCATATGTTGATGATATATTGGTAAATGAAGAATTTAAAGTGGAAGAAATAAGTTAGTTTTGTTTTTCTGACTCTGTTGATGAAGTGCTGAAGTGCATAGATAACTTTTGAGCATATGAAGAGTCCTTTCAAGCATCATTGACCACTCATTTACTTTGAGGTACGTGTGAACCTGAAGTGCTATAATCATTGACAGTTTTGTGCTAAAAGACATGCGTGGTCTTGCATATCCTGCCATACAACTAAGTATTTTTCATGCTGTGCCTTAAAATGACACCTGTAAAAGTAATGCTGTTGACTTGGATGATGTGAACCTGACCCACTGATACATCCTGTGGGTTTTCAATGTAAAGCTGATCTTCTTGGAAAAAACAAAAAAAAGCTCAGTGTAGATGCAAGAATAATTCAGAAGACTGAGTCCTTCTTCAAACCTAGAATTCAGGTATAGAAACATTCTATCCTACCAGTACCTCAGAAATCCACTCTTCAGGATCCATTTGATAAACTCAGGTTGAATATACGTTTACCTTTTCTCTCAACAAAGTCCTTAAGATGGTGACCAATTCATTGCACAGAAGCTATCAAATGGTACTTGTCTTCAGTTATTACTGAAACAATTTAAGATAATATGCTGAATTAAAAATGGTATTTACATTTTAATTTCCTCTTTGCTCTTTAGTGAAAAAAAAAAAACAAAAACAGGTTTAAAACTAAAAGCATTTGGTTTGCATGAAGTTCCTGAATCATTTCTCCATCCCTTCCTTATAGGCTGCTTATTATGTGAGATGACCTCACCTTCTATGTGCACAGAAGCAGTAGCTAGCTGTGGTATTTTCTGCTAATTTGGAAACCCAAACTTTAAGTAAAACCTGTTCAACTTCAGTTAACTAGCAGAAAATATGCTGGCTTTCAGGTGTGTGCAACTTCTTGGAGCTTTTACTGCTCAGAAATCTAGGCCTTTGGCAAGAATGGATATGTGATCGTCATACTGTCTGTTCATTCTTTCTTTTAAATTACGTGCTTGATTCACCTAGGCCTTTTGTTTCATTTAGAAAGGATAATAATTCAGGTAATGCTTAAATTATTTGAAATGATGGTATCCTACTTCAAGGTAAAGATGGTTTCAAATTTAGATGTTACTGTGATAAAATATTATTTCAGTAGGATTTTCTCTGCTGCAAATTTTTCAAACAGTAATAATTCATAATCTTAATGTTCCAGAACCCTGGGGCTGCTTGTAAAGCGATTGGAGAAGGGTGGAAAAGCTGAGCAAGAAAACCTTTTTCGTGAGAATGATTGTATTGTCAGGATTAACGATGGAGACCTTCGGAATAGGAGATTTGAACAGTAAGTCTACCTGCCACACATTACATTGCATTATTTAATCTTTTAACACTGCACCTTGCAGTAATTTGAGGAAAGTAAGAGAATATTGACTAAGCTTGCCTTTTGATAAAGAAGAGTTATGCTAAAGGACATTAGGGGCTTTTAATGAGCCAACTATGAAGAAACCAGGATAATTATTGTCATTAGAGTATAAGCACTTTTTATTTGATTTTTTTTGCACATTACCAATTTTTTTTCTTCTTGTATTGGTAAACTGTTTATCCTGAAATTCCCAGATGACTTTTGCTCTTATGCTTGCACTGCATCATGTTCAACATAACTGGACACCATGGAAATTTTATTTTTAACATTTTAAAAACACCTGTGGTATTGTGTGCCTGAGAATGAAAGTTACTGTTAGCAGAAACTTCCTAGAAGAGTTTTGAGAGATCATAAATATTTGCTCCGTGGATGCCTGATCTTGGTATAATCTCACAGTGGTGAATCAGAGAGATTTTTAAAAGTGAAATCAGGTTGTAGTTCACACACAGATAATTGAAAGAGGAAGTAGAAAAGAGGTATGCAGAAAATTAGGGTTTTCAAAGATTAAAATATTGTTCAGAAAACCCTAACATGTTAAGGGCCAGAGGAATATAATGTATTCTGATTGTCTTTTACTCAACACGTGTTTGAGGTGTGCGTATTATTTCTTTGACAGTAACCTGATTGGAACATGACCCTGTACCCTAGGCTTGAAAGTTGTTTGTCTCTGCTTGTTCTATGGTTCTGTATCACAGTTTGTAAAGTTCATGAAGAGAATTGTTAACTTCTTGTACTTTGGATCGTGACCTAGAGCCCAATGTCTGTGCAGGATTAAGCTTTTTTCCTATTCCTTTATATTTTATTCTGAAAAACTACTAAAAGTGTAAACAAGACTTCTTGCAAGACTGCATATATGCTCAGAAAATGATGGAAATATATAGTCTTTGTATAAAGGGTAATTTTCATTTTAATAATTCTGTTGTCACTGTGACTACTGTTATTACAATTACCACAATTGCCAAGTTTCAAACCAAAAGGACACTGCAGTCCTGCCACAGAACTGTCTGCATTTGAAGACTGTGGTTAAAATTTTTGCTTTTCCAAATCCAGTATTTGGTGTGTTAGTTGTTAAGCATATTTAACCATTGTGTTGCCCTATGGCAATAAAACTTAGCCAAAAGCATACCAAGTAGACTAGGGAACAGATTAATGCTTTATGCTTGAGTGCAATGTATCTGTCAGCTCATGTTGCTTAATTAACATTAGTAATTATGCTTATAATGTCTTGTAGTCTGCAGTCCTAATTTGCCAATTTTCTGTTCATTTTGAAACCTAGAGCACAGCATATGTTTCGCCAAGCCATGCGTACGCCATTCATTTGGTTCCATGTGGTCCCTGCGGCAAATAAAGAGCAGTATGAACAGTTGTCCCAAAGCGAGAAGAACACATATTACTCTAGCCGGTTCAGCCCTGATGCCCAGTATGCTGACAGCAAAAGTATTAACAATTCTGGACTTCACACATTACAAAGAATGTCTCGAGCGGGCAACCAGTCCGATCAGACAGACTCCTACTCGCAGCTACCTCATAGTGTGAATTCATCAGGGAAACCACCCTCTGGCCTGGTACCATCACCTCAGAAAGTTCTCACCTCCACTGCAAACAGTGGGTATAACACCAAAAAGATAGGGAAGAGGCTCAGTATACAGCTGAGAAAAGGTAAGGCACTGGTGTGCTCCTCATAGAGCATGAGGTATGTGTGCGTAGTTTATGTTCACGTGTCCAGTGCTATTGTATTGGGCAGGACAGCTTGCAGTAGCATGGGGAATATGATGAGTTGATTTTGTAGCCACGGGTTGAGCTGTCCCTGATAGCATGTCCAGGAGTCCAGCCGTGCATTCGGTGTGTGTGGTGTGTTCGCAAAAGGCTGTTTTGAAAAGTGCCTTAAGATTGTTTCTCAAGTATCAGAGGAGCGCTGTAAGTGCTGCAAATTCTGTTGGCCAAGACCCACGGAGTGGTGAACTACTTAATATAAATAAATAAGCTAAAATGGCCCATATTCTGTACTTTACAATTATCATGACTTTTCAAATTGAGTAACTGTGGTTTTGCCATTAGATTTAAAGAGTGTGTTGGATCCACTTGATAAATTGGACTTTATAATTTCCAGCTAAAGCTTTTCTTTATTCCACAGGGATGTGAAAGTCTTTGTTTAAATGGTTGAGATGTAATGTGATATTTCCTATTTTGGCCTTTATGCTAGTGTAATTTGTATGGGGGTGAGAGACTATTTAAGGACAGAGGAGGAAGTAGTGAGTGCCTATCTCAATATCTGTGTTATATGTGCATATGTAGATGCATTGGTACAGCTGTGGAATTTTTATGATGTGTTAAATGTCCTAAGAGAGAAATTTGTTTTTTTTTGTAGTTATGATGTAGATGCTTTTAAGATAATTTCAAGTATAACAAAAAGCCTTTAAGATGTAAGTATTTCTTAGCTCTTGAGAAATGATTTTCTAAAAGGATTACACATGCTGTAAGCTTTCCGGTATTAAAATGAACACGTTTAATGTTAGATATAATTTGACCTCTGGCAGCAAGATTAGGTTTTACATTACACAGCAAAAAGTTTACCCATTTGACAGTATTATTTATGAACTCAAATACATTCCCCTTACAATATTGTATGTTCTTAGTGTTAATAATTGTTATTAATTAATCTTTTTATCAAAAGGTATTGAAAATAGTGCCTTGAATGGTAGAGATTTCACAGTTTCAGAGGTACAAGGCTACTTGTCACATTATCATTATGCGTTCCTTTCCATGAACTTCACGTGAGCCACCAGATTGCTTCTTTCTGGTTGCTGAATTTTGAGCTCTACAAACTTGGATGACATAAGGTTGAGTTGACAGTTTGCTTCTGTTGTTGATGCTCCTTCAAGAAATTCTTTAGGCCATCAGCTCAGATCAGCCTGCTTGGAAAAAGTTACTGGCTGAGTAAGGAATCACTGTGCTTACAAATACGCTCTCAGTCACTACAGTGATTTTTACCTAATTTTTGTGTCTGCAGAAGCCTGTAGAAATACCACTCGGGCATTACATAAAAGGATTCTTAACCAGGAATGGAAATATGCATTTTATATATTTTAAAAGCACCAAGAAATAAATACAGAATATCAGAACAAAGTATTTTTGAGCTAAACAAATGTGGCATTGTAACTGCTCACAAGATGCGAGAATGCAATTTCATGTGTTATGCATGCTTTGCCTGTGATATGAGGTTATGTTTTGGACATCTTGCACTGAATGGTGTTTCATAAATACTCTCCCCATTTCTGTAATGTAATTTAGCCTTGTTGGTAGCAATATATTAGATAGTTATGGAATGAAGGAGATGATTGCTAGCTGTTGATGGAAAGTGATCTATACGATACTTTAACATCTAGTTCACACCAGAGGAGCTTGATGGCTGTTGCGCTAGTAAAAGCTTTGAAATACATATCTAGAATATATTTCAAAAGTTTAGAGGGAATGTTTGTGCCTAACAATTTTCTTACATGAAGATACTACTTATAAAGAAAAGGCATCTAGCTCAGCTTATAGACAGACAGAAACTCTTTAGTATACTGTATTTTGTGCATGGTAATTTTTAGGTTTTTTTTTAAATTGTACATAAGGAATAATACCTTTTTATCATTGATGTCTTTCATTTGTTAATATCCATAGTAGAATGAGACATGTCCTCCCAGTCTGGCTGTCATTTGACAACTCTGAAACATACATGTGGAGAAACAAAAGAAGTGAAACACTTAAGGATACTCCCAAGTAGTTGTTATAAATATGAGTGCAAAAGGGATGTTGATTGTCTTTGATTATTTCTAATGAAGGATGTTGTAATAAGATAGGCTTTATAGATATTTAACAAACGTGCTTACTTTGTAGCTAACAGACAGCAGTTATTTCAACATTTACCATCATTAGATTAAAAACTCCTTGTAGGGTGCATTAAGGCATACCAGCATGTAAAGCTTCATCTTGAAATTCACTTTGGATTTAACCTGTGCATTCTGGTTACTGATGTACTATATAAGAATTGACTTTTTATCAATACAGACAGACCTTCTCTATTACAGCCATGTTTCTGTATATTGCATGAGCTTTATTATGCAAAATGACATGGTAAGATAACCCTACAAAATGTGCTTCTGTAATTATGATTTCTTAATTTTTATTGCTGTTTTGGCATTTTAAAATAACCTGATCTTTCGTAGGATTTAGCTGTTTAATAAAGTCAGACGAGAAGGTCAGTCATATGTTTCAGTCAATGCAGAATGTTTGTTGGCTTTTCTAAATGAAAATGGATATCTGTTTATCTTTCCTTAAAGGTTAGGGCCTGAACTTTTAGCATATAGATGTAGGGGTTATTGCTGATATTCTAATGCCATTAAGGCTGTATAACAGTCTGGCTTAATAGCTCAGACAAATTAAGATAGTGCAAGACATGACAGTGAGACTGTGTTTGCATGTGTTTTGGTGTAAGCTGATACACACTAAGTATAAATAAATAAAAATAGTTCTTTACAGCTAATATATAGAGAAAATAAGACCACTGATATAACACACAGAGTGTTAGAACAAATTTTGACCTCATATACACCAGGACAATTCCAGAGTGTTCTTTTAATTTGACTGCAAGAGTTCGAGCCAATGCAATAGAGAGAAATTTAATCTAGCACTTATTAAATAATAAATAACCAATTATACAACAAATGATTTTAAAGCTTAGTCTTTGAGCACTGAGTAACTCACAGTGTTTAGCCTGATACTTGCTAAAGCATTGAAAAGACTGCTTTTTAATTGCACACTGTATTACTCAGGTTTCATATATACTGTTTATAACCGTATATATGAAACTAAGTATATCTGTATATAATAAGTATTGCTGTACTAAGACCAGCCTGAAGTACTCAGTCTTAAAACTAGCTTTGTTTTATTTGTTAGCCCTTAAGTATAATGTTTGTTGCATCGGATCTTTTCTATCGATAACTACATATTTATTTGGCTAAATTAAATATATAATTCTTGAGGTAAAAGGTCAAAACCGAGCTCTTGTTTTTTAAGTTGGTCCTAGTTCCACAAAATATAATGCTGTTTTTTGTCTGAAGTATTCAGTGTGTGAGGACTTCAGTCCACATCTCCCTGCTTTCAGAGAGCAGCTTAACTACCAGCCATGGGAGTTGCGATCATCTCCTCCTTTATGGCCCAAAGAGTTTTGTCTTCTGCAAAATAGCATAGCTTAAAGAGAAAGAAATGAGTGACACAGCTGCAGGATACCGTACAGCATGAAAGCTGTAGGAATCAACAAGTGCATCACAGAAATGAAATAGGACCTGTGTTCTAGGAGATGGTGAGTCCTGAGAGGAGGGAGACACCCTTGTGCAATGCAGCAGAGAAAAATAGTTAAATTGTAGATGTGAGGAGGATTAAGAGACTTGTTGCTCTTCAGAATTTCTTGTTGGATTCCCATTTGGCTTGATGGTTTAATAATGCTCCATCTTATATACAGAGCTAAGCTTAAATGCTGCAAGTCCCACCACGTGACTGGGCATTCAGGGTTATGGCACAGCGATAGTTAGCCCTGCGGTATCTAAGTTCCTTCCTGCAAGAAGTCATTAGAAACACAAATAATGTGCAGTGGAAAGTCTGAAAGTACACTAATTTAAAATTGCATAATATTTGCTATGGATTAAAGCACATCTGTGGATGATTACTTGTTTTACTTGTGTTTATGTAGCTGAGCGTACAAGATAGGACCCTGAACTTGTCTGTATCATGTATCTAAAGTGTACAGATTTACATGCATTTTTCATCGTATTTGCTTGTTTTCCCATACAATTTCTTGAGCCAGACTTCAAATTGACATTTTGAATTTTATTTAAAATTTGTTTTGAAGTGATGTGTTCTCTTCTCTTAGACTGATTTTAGAATTCCTGTTCAGATGCACTAGGGCTTTTTGTCACTTTTGAAATGAAGCATTCCTAAATTATTGAAGTGACCTTGAGAAATGAGATTCAAAAGGGGAAGCAAATAATTTTGGGTATTATTAGCCTCTGAAGAAAAGTAAACTGCATCAGGTTTCATCTTCCCATTTTTTAGAAACACTTCTGATCACTTTATTAGTAGGCTGTAGCAAAAAGGGAATAATGTTTCTATTGGGTTGATCAAAGATCTTTCTGAGAGGTCTGAGCTTTGCTTGGAGAAGAAAAAAAAAATGTTCCCAATCACTAAACTACATAAAAATGTGTCACTTAGGAAAGGCAGAGCGTGTTCTTTGTCTTTCATAAGTAATCTGCGCTTGTCCTTTATCTGCACAATCCTTTATTCCCTTGAAGGACTGTTCACCCACATGGATTTTCCATATTTAGATTGTTCTGAAATGTTCTCTGCTTTTCTTGCATAAGTACTAACAAATCTGTTGCCCAGTTGTCTGCTTATCAACATTTCCTATTGTTTTAGAAGTGAGATGATGATGGTGATGATGATGATGATGATGATTATTATTACTATTATTTAATTTAAGGAGCTCTGTACTGAAGTACCTGAGAACTCATCTGCATTTTCTTAATTTAGAGGAGAGAGAAAAGCATGACTTACTTCTAGCTCTGCTTGCAATCCTGAAAGGGAAGATAACTGTACAAGATGTATCCTAGTAAGTTGACAGTATAGGTCCTAAAAGGTTGACAGTGTAAGTCCTTCAAATATTCCTTATTGGGTTTCTGAACTGATGTCACTTTGAGAGAGACATGAAAGCACTGGAAGTAGTGCAGAGGTTATGCTAGATTTTTCTCTTGTGTTCTGACAGTGTTTCTACCCAGCAGTGCATTTTGCTGCTGAGAATTCGGACCTGTACCTGGTGCTGGATGAGGAGTACACAATTTTTTGTGCAGACAAGCCTTAGAAAGAGAGAAACTTTATGCCAGAGACACTTTTTTCACAGTCAAGTGATAATCCTAGCATTAGTGAGAAATATAATACTTCTTCACTGGGAGATAGCAGAAAGTCCAGCCACCTCGAGTAAGATTTAATAAATTTTTTAACATCCTGTCAGTTTGTGATCAGCCTGATCCCAAATAGGATGATGATGTTAATTTTGAATATATGCTAAGTTACATGAAAGTATGTCTGTCATCTCCCCTGCCTTAATGCTACTAGAACATTTTTCATCTAAAACAGCAACTAAAACCTCAAATATGTCCCTCTTCTGTTTGTACAATATAGTTCTTTTACTATCATAACTGCTTTTTTAATTCACTTAAAACTACTTTGTCTTCAGCTCAGCTGAGCTCTTGAGGGTAATGTGAATTTAGAAGGCGTGTTCAGCATCACAGTCAAGAAAAAAGGGGAGCTCTAACTTGTCGAGAGAGCTACTGATTTATCAAAGAAGCCTAAGAATTTGAACTACACAAATTAGTGGGTAACTTAAAAATGTTATTGTCAATCAGTGTTAGCTGATCATTGTCAGAGGTGACAGCTATAGCAGGAGGAAGATGTTTTCTACCCTCTCTCTTTTTAAAAATCTCTAAAAGAGAAGTTGAACATAGCTTAAATAATCTAGACCTTGCAAAGTAAAGCTTCTAGATTTGAGTAGAGTGACCCTTGTTTTTTCAGAAAGATGGACATTCCTTCTGTTTTCTACTCATGTTCTGGTTCAGCCTGTACGTGTGTCCAGTTTCTCCCATATCGCTAGTATAAATCAGAGGTATCAGAGGAGCCTGCAGTGTGTTTGCACAGTTCTCTCATTATTATAACGGAGTTTTACACCCTAAGAAATGAAAACATTTTAGCAGCAGGGAGATACTAAGTTCTCATATTAATTTCTGTCAACAAGAGAACTGAAATGCATAAAGATAACTTAAATCAGTTAAGTGTATAAAAAGAAAAAAACTAAAATCAATCTAGCCACAGAAGTCGTGCTTATTTTTCGCCTCGGCTGAATGTATCTATTTATTTCCCAGTATTGTGAACTTCTAATTTATATATGATAAGCCCAGGAGTTTATGAAGCTGTGTTATACAGCTAAGGGCAGCTAAAGTGCATGAATAGTAAATTGAAGCAGAAAAAAGGCAAAAAGAATGTGACACGTGAAAGCTGCCTCATGCAAAGCTGTACAGAAAAGCATAGCAAAACAGAAGAGTTGAGGCCCCTGCTTTCCACAGAAACAAGTAATTAGAATTTTCTTCTGCTAATATCTGAGCTCAGTGTGGATTTGTGGCATTCTGCTGGCTTTGGTAAAGGCTTTCTGGAGATTTGACAGCAGAAAATGCCACAGCCCAAATTTATATCCTGTGTGCGTTTGTAATGTGAACATTTCAACTTCTGATTTTTTCTGTGGGGGTTTAAAGTGAAGTGTGTGAACCAGAAATCTGTAATGATGCCATAATCGGGCTATGGGGATTAAGCTTATTAATAATGAAATACTGTCCTGGGTGTGCAGTTGTGTTATGATACCGCTTTAGAAATTTTAGCAGACAAAACCTGTACCCCAAAAGCAGTATTCAACACAAATTCTAAAAAGAAGAAAAAGATAAATTCCATAAAAAGCTGAGATGTGACTTAAAAAAGCAACTTACATGGATTATCTTTACATTTTGCAAGGAGCTAAAAAGCTCTATGAACATTTGAAGCATCGTTAAAATTGTGAGCTCTCTAAAGTAAAATATGGATGTTATGGGATCTAATATTTTTTTTCATCTCTGTGCAATAGCACTGATAAAATTTATATCAACCTGAAAATGGATGAAGACTTTCAAATTCAAATGTGCTTTTCAGCTGTCTTGAATGCTGCAGAAGGAAGGGAGGTTGTCTCACAACAGTTAGCCTGGAGGATTTGATCCAAATTTCCTGAGCAATACGAGCTGCATGCACATGCTGTATGTATGTGAGGATTTACATATGTTTAAAATGCAGATTTTGAAAGGTTATGTCATCCCAAGCCCTGTTACCTGTATCAATTTACTTCTTAATATGATTACCATCTTGATACTAAAATATATTGTACTAAATTTTGACCAAAGGTAGTTGTGCAGATTTTGGAAATTTCTATGCAGACTACTGATGACTGTAGTGGACACCTGCTTCCTTTTCACATGTGAATTTTAATCTGCTCAGTAAAAAAGTAGACTTAGAATGAACATGGAGAACAGTAAGACAGAAACTAATTCAGGCTTTAACCTTGTAGTGGGTTGACCCTGGCTGGACATCAGGTGCCCACCAAAGCTACTCTGTCACTCCCCTCCACAGTTAGACAGGGGAGAGAAAATATAATGAAAAGCTCATGGGTCAAAATAATGACAGGGAGGGATCACTCAGCAGTTCCTGTCATGAATAGACTCAACTTGGGAAAATCGATTTAATTTTTTACCAATCAAATCAGACTAGGGAAATGAGAATTAAAACCAAACCTTAAAACACCTTTCCCCCACCCCTCCCTTCCTGGGCTCATCTTTTCTCCCAAATTCTCTACTTCCTACTCCCCCTCCCCAGCAGCATAGGGTGATGGGGAATGGGGATTTCAGTCAGTTTATCACACGTTGTCTCTGCCCCTGTTTCCTCCCCAGGGGAGGACTCCTCACACCCTTCTCCTGCTCCAGGCTGGGGTCCCTTCCATGGGTGCAGTCCTTCAGGAACAGACTGCTCCAGTTTGTGTCCCCCATAGGGTCACAGCTCCTGCCACCAAACCTGCTCCAGTGCAGGCTCCTCTCTCCATGGGGCCATAGGTCCTGCCAGAAGCCTTCTCCTGTGTGGGCTTCCCACAGGGTCACAGCCTCCTTTCAGTATCCCCCAGCTCCAGTGTGAGGTCCTCCATGAGCCACAGGTGGATATCTCTTTTCTACCATGGATCTTCATGGGCTGCAGGGGCACAGCTGCCTCACCATGAACTGCACCATGAGCTGCAGGGGAATCTCTGCTCTGGTGCCTGGAGCACATCCTTCCCCTCTTCCTTCACTGACCTTGGGGTCTGCAGAGCTGCTGTTTCACGCATTCTCACTCCTCTCTCCGGCTACTGTTTCACTGCAGTTATTTCCCCACTTTCTTAAATACGCTATCCCATAAGCACTACCACCATCACTGATGGGCTTGGCCTTGATCAGTGGCAGGTCCAGCTGGCATTGGCTCTATCAGATGTGGGGGAAGCTTCTCACAGCTTCTCACAGATGCTACCAAAACCTCATCATGCAAACCCAATACAATCTTCAAATGATTCTGTAGTTGTGTATTTTTTGCATAGGTTGTTCTCAGCTTCCCAGGGCCATAGCTGAGGATTGTTCCATAAAAGCCCGGCTTCTGTCTGTCCCTGTGATTTTATGCAAAGGGGTATGTTGTGCAACTTTTAGGGACCTTATCTGATATTGCTGAGTCCTAACTGCGAGTTGCTGTAATAGATCAGATTAAGTGTAGGCTGGACACGCATATGCCTAGCTAGTGAATTTGAACTGCAGACATATGTTGACATATGATGTCTACATGAGATGTTTCATGTTGAACTTCTAGATGCTGACACTGTCAGGGATGTTGTCCACTGAAAGTCTGTCTGGTTTCATGCTAGATTGTGTCCTACACAATACACCTAATGTGCAGTGCTGGGGGGATGGGTGTTCAGTGTTGAGTTTCAAAGGTTGTTGATAGCACTGGACAGATCGCATTAAAAAGAGGATCACAAATGAGCTTTCTGCATAGTAAGAAAGGCTTGATTGTCCTCTCAGCTTGTGCATCCCAGAGTTGGTAGGGTCCTAAGTTACACTTCAGTAATGAGTTGTGGGCATAATTTCTCTGGCCCCTTATCTGTATTTCTCCAGGTCATCTTAAATGTTTCTGTTTTGCCTCAGTCAGTCTTAGCCAAGCATAGCGGGTCACCTGGATGCACAGCAGTACCTCAGAAGAGGCAGCCTGGCTCTGCTCTCTGTGTGGCAGAATGGGGGGTGGAACACAGTGAGAGCCAGGGTGAAGCCCCAGGCAGAGGAGCTGTTGACAGAAAACTGCCTGAGGTCCCTTGAAGCAGGAGAAATTAGACCATTGATCTCTGGTTCTGACTGTCACCTGCCCGTAGGTGTCCACAGTGTCCATAAATGAGCCAGCAAAGCCCCATGGCCATCAGTGTTGGCCAACTGACATTGCTGAAAGGATTGCAAAACAGAAAGAAAGGATCGTTGATGAGCTGAGGATTGACAATGGGGAAGACAGTGATAGGATATCAGATATGCTTTGTTCTGATTCCTTGTCACTCAGCTCATCTGAAATAGAAAGTTGGAAATATGGCAGTGGCTTGAAAATCGTCAGAACAGCAAGTTGCAAGGAGGGCCTGCTGAGCCACCTGTGCCAAGTCTCAGTGCTTCAGCTATAGCATTCCTATATATGCCTTTTTTTCCTCTTTTTTTTACGTGCAGTAATTCTTACATTTTATATATGTATTTTCATGGATTGTATCAGTGAGGTATACATACATTCTGCTGGATAAAAATAATATGTAATATAAATGTGCATTTAATGAGTAATATTCTACATTCTTTATGCAGGTACAGAAGGCTTGGGCTTTAGCATTACTTCAAGAGATGTCCCGATTGGTGGCTCTGCTCCAATTTATGTGAAAAACATCCTTCCGAGAGGTGCAGCTATTCAAGATGGGAGATTAAAAGCTGGAGACCGATTAATTGAGGTGATGAAGTATTACATGGTGTTTGTCTGTGTTTTGGCATGAGCCCATGTACTAGTTCACTTCCAAAGTCTTGTAGTAGTTTATGGTTTAGGAAAAAGTTTCTCCCTTCTATTTTTCCTTATTTTGGCTTTGGTGTGTTTTTTTTTCAGCTTTGGTTTTCTTTTTGGTTTTTTTTGTTGGATTTTTTTATTTTTTTATTTAGTAACACATCAGGGATTGGGCATTTTCAGTACATAACAGAGCTGGACCCAGACATACTATGAAAACTATGAGTTTACCTGTTCATATGTGAATAGAGTTTCATAGTTTTCCGTTGCTGTTCAGGAATAGGTTGAAGCAAAGTGATTGTTACCTAATAATTAGCATTAAATAAGCATGGAGTGACAGACCAGAAATTTTGAAGATATTGGCAAGTATGGAAAGCAATACCCTGGAAAGCTTAGTGAATAAACTGGGCGGGTCAATATAAGAGGAGTGTAGTACTACAGAGAATCAAGGCCACTTCGCTTCTGAAGGGAAGATGTCCTCAAGGGAATGAAATTTCTCTTAGGTACAAGTACAGCAGCAATCTTCCTGCAAATCTAGCTGGAGTGATACAAGATGTTACCACCAACAGCTCTTCATTACCATCCCTAAGCCAAACAACACTGGAGGTGCAGCTGAGACTGTAACTGCCTCTCAGTGCCTTAACTTCACTTTACTGCAAAATTGGCAAAGTCAGCCTGAATTGTTGCTGGAGGATAGTCCCCTGTAATTACTGTAATTCAAGGTAACCCAGATGACTTGGGTAGAAGGGGGCTGAGAAGCATTTAAGATGACAATTATGGCATCTCAACTGTGTAAGCTGTGATGTCGTATGAGGGGAAGAAAAAAGATGGTTTGCTGACTTCTGATCATCATGCTCCCTTGCTTAACACTATTTGTTGGTTTGCCTTGCATTTCCAGAATGTTTCTGAATAGGTAGGCTTGAGAATACTCTATCTTTCATTAGCTTCTCACTGGATCAATTTAGCTCATATAGTGGAAATTTACCTGTGTATATCTATACCTTTCTGTCCTGATAAGTGATATGTGGAGGCCCAGGGATTGGGCTGCTGAAAAAAGACAAAACAAAGAGAACAAAGAGTAACTACCCCAAAGTTATTTGGGGTAAAAAAATATTTTCTACTTTTGACACAATTTGTGGTGCATGATATATTTGTAATACACATATAAGACTAAGACGTGGAAACAGGACCAGTTTAAGAGCATACATTGATTTGCCAAAGGACTTTTATACAGAAATTCTTGTAAAAAATACTGGTAGGTGAAATTAGTTGGCTTTAGTGTATACTGGAGTATACTGTTGTTGCTAAAAAGGAGGGAAATATAACTGTCTTGCTTGTATTTGTGTTGGCATATGAGCAATGCATCTTTAGTTCTATTAAGTGGAAGCTGTACTGGCAATCAGCAGATTGCTTCAGTGAAGTTTGTTTAATGCTATCCAATATGATTCACCTGACTTTTTGGTATGAATTTCTACTTTTTTCCATTGTCACAGGTAAATGGAGTTGATTTAACAGGCAAAACTCAAGAAGAAGTTGTGTCCTTGCTGCGAAGCACCAAGATGGGAGGGACCGTCGGCCTTCTGATTTTTCGACAGGAAGAAACATTCCATCCAAGGGAACTGGTGCGTAAAATAGAGAGCAGCTAAGAGATTTAGATGAATATAAGCAAATGATTTGATCTTGTCACCTGCTAGTACGTGCCTTGCCATGCACTGAATATAGGAGAAAGAAAAAAAGATATTTTGCTTTATTTAGAACATTTTACATGAATGTTTTTTATTCTCTTTAAAGATCTGCTGATGGAATTAGCAGATAATGTTGATAATGTACAAGTGAGAGTTTATTTTGAGTGAAAATGTTTATTATAGAAGAAGCTATAGGATGGACTTTTTTGGATGCATGCAGACAAGTAGATTGTTTCATATCTTTCTTATAGACAAATCTATATTTGAAATCCTACCATTTGTCCCACTACCTGCTCACTAAATTATTTTAGAACGTATAATATGCCAAAACAGGATATGTAAATACCTTTCTGTCTAAAACTAGAACATATAAGAAATAATACCTTTTTTTGAATATAAATGCAATCTCTGTGGAATGGAAACCCTGCAGTTGTTAATTTAGCAGGGCAATTCAGAAAATGTTTCTGAGAAACTCACATGAAATGGAAATAAAATTATGTTTCACACTGTACCTGCTCCACTTGCATAGTGTATACAGATATTTCTCTAATAATTATTCAAGATAATTGCTGTTATGAAAAGGTAGACTGTGAATGTAGCAGTCTTACTTTGTTCTGTATCCAATTAAACTGCTGAAGTTATTTATTATTTGTATTATCATAACTATATAATAGCTCTAAAAATAACTTATTTGGCTGCATTATCCTGAGATAGACAAATATAAGTGACAAATATAAGTATAATGAATTGATTGCTTCATTTTTCTGTTGGAATTGTGTTATTTTGAATGCAAAGGGAATGAATTTTCATTTGGCCATTTCGTGACATTCAACATTAGCCTTTTACTTTTCAAAACTACAATTAAACCTAGGAAGTCAAAGTGTTGGGGAAGGTTGCAAACAAAACACACTTTAATATTCTTGGAACATGACTTAAGGTACTGAAAGGAAAGTTGTCATCAAATGAAAAGAAATGAACAATTTGAAATTATATTATGCCCTACCTTATTACTGGAATTGGGAAAGCAATCTGTTTATAAGTTCCTGTGATGTAACTTTCACGGTATTGCTATCTTACATAAAGGTGAATGAAAATGCTTTTAAAGTTTTCTAAATAAACTTAGAAGTAACAAAATGTCTTAATTTTGTGTATATTATTTCTGTAGCAATATGAAGAAGTTATGATCCATAATTTAACATGATATTTTAAATAATTGTAAAAAAAGGATACATTGTGAGTAATGGAGAGATTTAATAATAATACTGGATGTAGTTTTAAAACTAGCAGCAAATCAGCCCCTTTAAATGAGTTCAACCTCAGTAGCCTCCCTGCTGCTTCTGCTGCCTTCAGGCTCACCCTGCCTTGGAAAAGAGGCAGCAGCTTCTTGTGGAGGAGGTGCTGGGGCTGGGACTAGCAAAGTGGAGTGGGTCCAGAAAAGGGCAACGGAGCTGGTGAAGGGCCTGGAGCACAGATGTGATGAGGACTGTCTGAGGGAACTGGGGCCGTTTAGTCTGGAGAAGAGAAGGCTCAGGAGAGACTTTATCGCTCTTTGCAGCTACCTGAAAGGATGATGTGTCTGGTCTCTTCTCCCAAGTAACAAGTGGTAAGGATAATGGCCTCAAGCTGCACCAGGGGAGATTTAGATATTGGATATTAAGAAAAATTTCTTCACAGGGAGGGTGCTCAGGCATCGGAACAGGCTGCCCAGGGCAGTGGCGGAATCACCGTCCTGGAAGTGTTCACAACCGTGTAGACGAGCCCCTTAGTGATGTGATTTAGTGGTAGACTATGCAGTCCTTGGGTAAAGGTTGGACTTGATGATCTTAAAGGTCTTTTCCAGCCTACTTGGTTCTATGATTCTATGATTTTATTTTTTTGCAACACCAGGATAGGGAACCCAGATCTCATGTCTTTGTCAGGTAGCTGATGGGCTCTGCACTATGTAGTCAGTGATCGTGTCTGAACTGGTGTACGTTCCTGTAGCTCCAGTTGAACAAATGATATTGTGAGGATCTGACAGTACATGTGTATGATCCTCTGGTGCATAAGGATTTGTTTCTTTGCATTTTGACATGAAGAAGTGTTAGGTGTGTTCTGCTGACAGCTGTCAGATAGCAGGAGCAGAATTGCTGGGGAAGGTGTTGGACAAATACTCATCATAAGGGCTGTTCGATCTTCTCTGGTAAGAAATAATCCTAAAAGGAAAGAAAAAGACTTTTCAGCCAGCTCCTCTCATCACCTTTTACTAGATTTACATAACAAAACAACCAAACAAACAAGTTAATGCTGAAGGAGGGAGGGGAATGATCTGAAATCATGTCAGTTTCACACGCAAGCCTTCTTTGGCCACTTAAGAACAATTTGTTTTTGCATCCTTCCCTTATTTCTGTCATATTTTCTCCATTTGTGTGCTTTAAATATTAACTGAATGAGATGTGTCTCAGAAACCATGTGCATAAAATCATGTTATTTGATATCATCCATCTCATAAAGGGCAGGGCTTGCTGTTGCTTGCCGAGGAGCACTCAGTATTAAAACCATTTTATATTTGCCAACATTTGTACAGATAGTAATCCCAATAAAAGAGGTTTTTGGATTTTATGTTTTGGGTTATGGCTTGTTGAATGGCTTTTGAAAAGCTGCTTATCCTTGGGTTTCTTTATAAGTAAAACAAAGACAGTAAACTTTCAGGAGAGTTGTGGAGTTTAATGTCTTTGTGAATGTTGCCGTTATTGTCTGGAAGCAACCTATAAAACTGTCTAGTTGCATCTAAAACATACCGGAATGTTAAGCTGAGCCCGTATAGGTTAGTATAGGCTCTTTGTAGCTTATGTGGTCAGGTTAGGGGGTGTGTGTATGATGGAGAGCCATCATCCAGGAGATCATGGTGAAAGTAAAACGTGGAAGCAGGAAATAAAATGAAATTGACAGGAGTCAACTTTTCTCACCAGTGAGCTCTCCAAAATACAAAGTATTTTATTGCTTCCAGAGTTACCTCATGAGATATAGATATAAAAAATATATCAGGGCTTGTCCACATCAGTGGAAGGCAGATTGTATATGAAAAATCTTTCCTCCCTGCCCCCCAGATTTGTGAAGGGGATGAGGATTACTCTTATTAAGTAGAGCTCCTGTAATACTGTAGTTACTTCACATATCTGTACATAACTTGCTGTGAAGGATTTTCTTAGAGCATGCTACTGACTATGTGAATCCACTGAAGGATTGACTTAGGTTATTTAGCTTTTGAGCTGTTTTCACAGTATCAGCAGAGACTATCTGGCAGAGTTTAGTCTCCAGTACACTAAAAGTTAATATGCCCATTTGTACATGTTGGTCCTTTATATGTGGATAGTAGTTAGCTCCTCATGATTTTATTCTTGCTGCTTGTTGGCAGCAGGTTAAAGATAGCTGGGTGTTCTTGTTACTACTTTGCTGCTACATTTTTGTGCTTAATCATTTAAATCTCTATAAAAATCTGCAATACAGCCCAAAGTAAAAGAGTCCAATAAACCCCAGCATTTTATTTTGGCCCAGGTGAATGGAAAGAAATAGCTGATTAACACTCAAGTGCTCATCCAGCCAACAGCAAGGTGGCTCCTAAGTGCTTAAACTGTTTTTAATATGGGTGGATGTGGGCTGGGAAGAGCAGTAGTTCCTGTGTGTTTCCAGAATTAGTTGGGGGATGAAGAAAGGTTTTCCAGTTATTTAGGTTTGCCTTATGTGACCTAAGACACAGGTGAGGAATGCAAGGTATAGGAGAATCCCTTCTGTGGTGGACTGAAGGCACCCTTCTGACCTGGGGTATCCTGTGCCTGAATACACTCAAAAGGGGAATCATTGTGAAAATGAGAATGGATGCTTTAAAAAGTAGATACTGGTTTAAAATATTTGGTAGGATTCATCTGGATTGCTGAGGTCATTCTCTGAAAAATTCAAAGCAGAAGGGAAAGGCCAAGGGAGAACATCCCTGAAGGAGAGTGTTCCACCAGTCAGAAAATGGTGAAAGCAGCTGTGATTCTTCCTTGGCCAAATAGCCACCTCCCTCATAGCCAGATAAAGTCAGGTGCCCTGGCCTAAGGTTGCTGGAGGTTATTTTGTTCACCTCTCATTTAATGCTTTTTTTTACTCATTTACTTCAAATTTAGACAAATTTGAATCAGAGGTGTGACAAACACTCTTCATTTTGCCATTACTACTTCACATCAGAATTGGAGCCTTTGTTTATCCCCCTGCTGATAGATAGTATATGTTGTATGTAGTCGTGTTCTTATTTATTTTTTTTACTTCCTTTAGAATGCAGAACAAAGCCAGTCACATATTCCAAAGGAAACGGTAAGAGCTTTGTCTTTTCCATACTGGAAGACTCCCAAATGTTTTTAAATTGATATGGCAGTTCTCCATCAAAGTTTCACAGATCCTCCTTTCACCGTATATACTGTAGATGGCTCTCTCTAGCTTTACAATTTAAATGTGATTTTTGATGTAATTTCAAATACTGTTTGAATATTATATACGATTCAGTTATAATGTATGTTCAAGTGTTATTTGAAATTACGTCTTTTATACACAGCTAAAGGCCTAAAGTTGGAATGATAAAAGTAGACTGTTAGCTTGGGTTACTTGTTGAAACTAATTGTTTAAATGATGATGACATGAGTGAAACCTCAGATACAAGCACAGAAATTAAGTGGTTTGGATTTAAGTCTCACTTGTATCCTCATAGCAAACCACTGTCTGTTAGTTATTTTTAAGAAACTGTAGGGAAGTAGTATTGAGTTTAACCCTTTGAAGGCTGTAGCAGGTTTTTATGGGATGTGTCAGTGGGGCTGTATACTGAGGTCATATACTGTTTCTATACCTTGTTTTAGTCAGTGGGATAGGATCAGTCTTAATGCACATTATACTGATATATGCAATTTTTTTTTAAATAAAACGTTTATTTTATGAAATATTAACAAAGGATATAACAATAACATTACCTTGAAGATACACTGTATCTTAGTTAAAAGCATACTTCAAGAAGCTCCATCCCATTAGGTACCTAGTTCAAATTATATAATGAATTGGATAATGAAGAAATTTTGAGGATTTGTGCTGGGATTTGGAGTTAGTTAGGGTGCTGAAAACCAGAAAAAGATTGTCTAGATGGTTCCAAATGTGTTAGCAGCAATGGTGAGATGGTGTTTAGGATAAAGTCAAGGCTAGGTAAAGACATGTAACAGCCATTTCAATGAGATACTCAAGTACATTGGTTGATGCTATTACTTTTTCAGGCCAATAGAATATAACTGTAAAAGTGGACGTTTGAGTTGAATGTAACATTCTTCACTTCTATCCCTCTGGCTTTTGATGTCCTTCTGGCCTGAAAGTTATCTGTATAAGGGCTCTGCACAATCGGGAGTGTATCATTTCAGGCATGCCTCAGAGTATCTTTTTAGTACATCTCATTAGAGTATGTATGTTTTTGTTTTCGTAGTTTCTTACCACCTACTGCTGATATGTAAGGAGATCAAAGATCAAAGCCTAGGACAGTGTTTCTGCCTGTAATTGAATACAATTGAGAATAATTTGTGGGTGCAGCCTTATGAAAGTATCCTGGGTTTAGGAGGCGAAATTCTGCACCAAAACCTCATTAAGATTAGGGAGATTGCCTATAAAGTGATTATATTTGCTCATCTATTGCAAAGTTAATTTTTTGTAGCAAATTCCACTGTCTCTGTCATTTTTGGGACCAGCAGGCTGACTTCATCTAAGGAAAGAGCAAAGGAAAACAAGTATCTCTCATTTGTTCTCTATAGATGTGAGATGAAAATGGCTTGTTAGTCAGCAGATCGTGCAAAAGGGACAGGGAGTGTATGAACAGCTAGTCATTTCTAAACAACCAACCAGAAAGACCTAGCAAGCCTTGGCAATAAGGAAGTGAATTGGAAAACATGTGGAAGCATATTTGATAAGTGAGGGAATGAACTAGAAAGGTGGTTAATACAAAAATGTTTTTTTGCATAATGTCTTGGGGTTTTCATTCATTATGGGGTGGGATTTTTTTTTTGTTATTTATTTGAAGGTTTAGAGCAACAGTAATCCATAGTAGGAACAAATTTGCCTACTACTGGGTGGGAATAAAAAGTGAACTAAATGTGAAAAGTGTGAGTATGATGCACAATGCTTTTGCACTTACCTCCCTTCTTCCAATCTACTTTGCTTTGGATAAGTGTGATACTCCAGTTCTACAGAACTAATTTTCCTCAGCTGCACATTAATAATACAGTCACACACTGTTTTTTTTTTATTATTATTGAAAGTATTTTTCATTGCTTTCCTTTATTCTCCTTGGTTCTGCTCAATCCCTGTTTATTCCTCCTCTGTCTGTTTTTCAGGTCTATGAGATTTCTAATCTTGCATTTTCTATTTCTGTGTCTGCTCTGATCTTTGTGCTGTTAGTTTTGAGGTTTTAGTCTCCCAGTGTCAAGGACTTGATAATAGAAAGCAAAGCAAAAAAGCAACAAAAGACCCCATGATGAAAGCATTGCAAAGCTATAGAAATGAGAGAGAGGTGAAGAACAGGTTTATTTTTAATTTAAAGGCAAAATGGTTGTATTTTTTGTTGTTGGGTTTGGGGGTTTTAGGGTTGTTGTTTGTTTTGGGTTTTTTTTTGCTATTGTTACGACTTTGTGGCAAAATGGAAGAAAAATTCACCTTTGAAATTAAAAGAGAAAAAAAAAATACAACTTAAAAGCAGAAAGCCTAAAACAATTTATATGTAGATCCTGAAATATAAACTGTAATTTATCAATACATTATTACTACTCAGGAATTACTTTTGTGTAATTGTTACTTTGAAATGGTTTACACTAATGTGCCACTCAGATGCAGTTGTTAAAATGTTCATAGGTGTCATAAAAGGAAACATTGAAAATCAGTTTTTTTTAATTTATTTACTGACCTGAAATCCTTGAGAGAGTTATTTCTTACTACGCATATAGAAAGCATATGACTTCATGTTTTGCGCACTGTCACAGAATACAGATTCTCAAATTCTCATTCTTCAACTTCCATATGAGGAGTTTCCGTAATTTGCTAAGCTTGCAGAATTTAAGCTTTGCTTTCCAGTTATCCGTAAGAAATGCAAATTGCTGATGCAACTTCAGCTTCTATCCGGTAACTGTGCCCTAGTGAAAACAGTACTGCTGGTTTTACCTTCTGTTTTGCTGATGAATGGAGCAGGCACTCTGTTTAGACCTGGAGCAAAGAAATCTCTCTATCTTGAGTGAAAGACTGTTTCACCCAGTCACGAGTTTGTGCCATTTGTACGTCTGAGGACAACATGGAACAGATGCACCTATTTCTAAACATGGTGATTATTTGGAATGTAGGAGATTGACCGTAATATGAAAACTAGTAATTTATCATTATTACATTTCTGTTTCTAAGCATAATTATCTTAATCTTGTTACAGAGCATTGAAATGAACTGTTAATTACGCTATGTAAAACATCTGCCAATTAATTTTTCCTCATACTCTTTGAAAGTCAATAGTGTTTCAGTAATATTTAGCTTTTACAATTGTCGTTCTCTTTTTTTTTTCTGAATTTGGAGCCAGCAAGTTAACTTTCATGCAAGCATAATGCTAGAAAAATAATAAGTACGTATTTTCTAGGGAGTTTTGTCTATAGGTAAACAGAGATTCAAAGTTAGGATTCAGGATTTTATTGTATGATTGTTACACTCAGCAGCATGGAAAAACTTCAGTTTTCTGTTCTCATTTGTTTTTCTGTCAAATTGCTGTAAGTGAGCAGAATGTTATGAATTTTAGTGAGTGTAGGATTTGTAACAGTGACATAACAAGAGCTGTTGGTGTGTTGGAACAATATCTAAATGTTTAGCAGCCCTGAAAGAAATTGAAACTGGGATTGCTTATTATTTTCTCCTGAACTCGAATATCTTAGTCCTGTTATTATCTAAATTTCATTTTGATCACTGTAGTTTCAGATCCAGTTGCTGGTTTTGCCATAGACTTTTCTGTGTTATTCTGAGTAAAATAGCTAGCTAAATGTTTTGTGCAAGAATTCATCACCTACAGGAATGGGGTGATGCCACTGTGAACTAATGCATAATTATTTTTATTCTTTTACTTTGCAACTGTTCATGTTATATGAGAGGTATACTAGCAAATTCTTAAAAGACATCATTTATATCAATTCATAGGTGAAAAATTCTTGGAGCTTAGTTTTGGGGAAAAAAGTGCTGTCAGTGTTGAGCTTTAAGATGGTGGTGTTCTCAGTGCACATGTGCTTATTTCTTATTTCTGGTGAAAAGCTGCTTGTATTACTTCAAGCTGTGTAGTCACTGGGTACATATCCACAAAGCTTTTTCAAAAGCCATAAATTAAGTTCCCACCACTTTGTATTTAGCACTTACATAGAACTTCAGCTTTTATATCAGCTCTGTATCATTCAGTTGATGCAACTCCTCCTTCGCACGTGACCTTCTTTGGAGTACAGTTCGGAGCATCAATTTCCATTGCTGCAATAGTTAACCCAAATGTCTAAAAACTCTAAAAACTGAGCTCAGACCACGCATAGACTAATATCAACCTATATCAACAGCAGTGCTGATGTCATCAGATAGGGAACAATTTTATCAAGAGAGGAGAGGTTTGATGATTAAGCTGATGCTATTTCCTCCATGGTGTTTAGGAATACTGCAAATAACTGGTTCCAATTATTTTTATACCTTTATATCTTCCAGTGGTGTGAGGTACAAGGGAGATTACAGTGTTTTAAAAGCCTTTTGTTTTTAGTGCTATTTTGAGTGGTTTCAGATTATATTTTTAATAAAGTTGTGACATAAAAAACAGATCACTGGCCATATGAAAAAAGGAGTTAGTGAATGTGTGACATTCTGCGGGAAATTGTTTTGTTTACAGCCTTTTATCTTAGGAGGTGCTCTAATACTGAATAGCATGTTCTGGGGCATTAATGAGTAGAGCTGAGAGATTAATGCCTAGTTAATAATTAATACAACAGTTGAGTGACTGTGTATATGAATGGTCTATGAGTAGTCTGAATTTCCTGGAATGTTCAGTGATAATCCTCATAAACTTGTGTAACACTGTGTCTGGGACTGACCCTCAGGCTCATAGTTTTGACTCCATTGTCTGCAGTTTATTTACCCATGCTGCAGTGTGGCAGACTGTCCTGGGTTCAGCAGTAGCAGTCGTTTTTCTCCTTCTTGGTAGCTGGTGCAGTGCTGTGTTTTGACTTTTGGCTCGGGAACAGGGCTGATAACAAGGATGTTTTGGTTTGGCCAAGGACTTTGTGAGCCTCATGCTCTGCCAGGGAGGAGGGGAAGCCGGGAGGAAGCAGAGACAGGACACCTGACCCAAACTGACCAAAGAGGTATTCCATACCACAGCACGTCATGCCCAGGATGTAACTGAGAGTTAGCCAGAAGGGCTGGTGGACTGCGGGGTTGGAGGAGGTATGGGTCAGAGCTTGGTCGGGCTGGGGGGGGGGGAGTTATCGGTCAGCTGGTGGTGAGATGTTGTATTCTCTTTTCTTGTTATTTCCTTTATCATTGTTATTATTGGTGGTAGCAGTAGTGATTTGTGTTGTGCCTTAGTTACTAAACTGTTCCTATCTCAACCCATGGGAGTTGCATTCTTTTCGATTCTCCTCTCCATCCCTCCAGGAGTAGGGGGAGGGCAAGAAGTGGGGGAGTGAATGAACAAGTTGCCTGACTGGGTTTAAACCACGACAGTTCTTTTTTGGTGCCCAGCGTGGGGCACGAGGGGTTGAGATAATGACAGATCTGACCGGATTAATAGTCACTCGTCACAATGCTGATTTATTGGCTCTCAAGTTTGTTCCTCTTGATCTCACAGTTTCAGTATATCGTATCTTACTTCCATCCGGTATTTGCTGTATTAGTGTTTTTCAAGTGTGGGGCTTGGGCTAAGGTTTTTGTCTCATTGTACTTTATGGTAATGACTTGTAATACAATAGAATCATTGTCATTTAAACCACGACACAGACCCAGGCTGGCTCTGTGCAGCACTGCTGCTTTAGCTGTTTCCCAGACCTTGTGTTGACACTGCTTGCTGGCCAAGTGCTGGTTTCATGGAAGGCAATGTACATGTTTCTCCACTGAGGTTCCGTAACAGGGTTGCCTCAGTGCCACTGCTGCAGGGTTGGTGTGCGCATTAATATTCACTATTATTACTCTATTTCCTACATACCAGCCTTACATTATTTTGGATAATAGTTGACTGTGTGAGGCATTTACAGTTCAAATAGCAGATACAGGGTGTGAGACTGAAAGAGGCTGCCCGGTTCCTTTAGTAGGACATCGGCTATCACAGGCAATAGGTTCACATCAGGTTCTTTGAAACACTTGTCTAACTTTGTGTGAGTAGAAAGTTCACACTGTTGCTTGAAATTCTTATTTAAACCTCTGAAAACTCATTGGTTCTGTGCAGAGCTTCTTTTACTGCACTATTGGCATTAGACTCTTGATGTTGATTCTTCCTTGTTACATATCTAGGGAAAATAGTGAGATGAAGTAGTTTGCCATGGTTGCCTGAAAGTCTGCAGCAGAAGTAGGAGTAAGACACAGGTTAGTCCCAGTGCCCCGTAGGGGCCCTACCTCACGTGGTATGTGTTTCTTACCATGGACTTCTACAAAGGTATTATTTCCCTTTTAACCTTGTTTTTCTGTCTGGCTTTCCCAGACGCTCTCTGTCTGTTTCTGTAGTCTTTCAGGTCTTGTATATCCAATAGGCCAGTGAGAGAAGTATAAAGATTTTTGTGGAGCTGTGTCAGTAGTGTGTTGGGCATTGAAGTTTTCCTTAAACAAGGGATAGTGCGGGGAGCTATAGCTTTATAGGCTTCTTTGGCAGAGCAGACACCTGCTGTGTATCTAATCCCTTGGTTCTCACATCTCTAGGTTGTAAAGAAATGGGGTTAGCACTACAATTGCATATTTCTTTCAGAACATACAGTAGGAGCGCAGAGTTTGAGTAGGAACAACAGTTTGGAACAGGGTATGTTGGCCTGAATAAAGTACAGTCATTATGGTGATGGCGAGAAACTAGTCCCTGTGTAAAGTTCTGAGATGCATAACTGACAAAATATTCTTAGTGGTCTGATCAGTTGATTTGAAATGTAGAATCTCAACTTCTTAAAACAGATCAGAGTGCTAGCATTAGAAAGTATAATGTTAGCATAGACAAGCAATGGCCTTCTTATAAATAACAGCCATGTGGATGTACTTAAATATGGGCTTTTGCAAAGCTTTGATTTTCATACTAAATGAAAATCACATGATAGAATTTTTGTGCTTTGGAAAACATTTAATTTTTCCTAAACCATTTTTTAATCCACCAAAACAGTAAACTGAAGACATTTTTGAATGTGGAACATGCTTTTTGATATTAAATTAAATCTTTAAAATGGTCATAACTGGAAATATAACGATCCTGTTTTGTGGTATTTTCATGAGCTAGCATTTCTGTGTATAAATACATACCAAATTTAATCCACATATAAGATGCAAAAAATATTTCCTTGATAGGATTAAGATTAAAGCAGACCACATTTCCCATAAAAGTCTCAGAATTCAGATGTAGTTTCTGATATTTAGCAGCTGTTATTTGATTTGAATGAGTGCAGGCTTTGCCAGATGTGACATATTAACTTAGCTAATATGAATAATGAGTCTCAGTGTATACGTGCAAATAAGATTCATTATTATTTATCTAACATATGGGAGATATTAAAATATTTAACCTAGGAAGACTTAGGAAAAGGAAGCAATCATAAGAATTTTAGTCGGTTAGTTGGCTTAAGCCCTATATCATTTTATAACTAGGTAAGTAGACAATTTAGGCCCTTATAATCTGTAATGCAACATACGGTTGATTTAAACAACAACAAAAAAGGAGATAAAAAAACATGTTGAATTTCAGGAGTAAATTGGGTCAGAGTGTGCATGTCACTGTTGGATCAATAGACAGGCTTTTCTCTGCTGGAGGTCCAGTTTTAAATCTGGCTGAGCTGCTGTAGTTGTATTTATCTTTAATGCCTACCCATAGCAGGATGCATCAGCTCTCAGTTATTCTTCCTGAGTAGAGACCTCAACTGAAGTTAGAGAGGCCACCTACACTGCTCTGTTTTCTGTACCTCCAGCAATAATACATCTACATTTTTATAATTACTAAATGTCACCCCCCACGAAACAGTTGTTGACCAAGGAAGCTGTTTTGGTTCCTTAGAGCTGTTTGATTTACATGTCCGACATTTGTGTATGTGATGGCATATGATGAAAGTGAGTCATCATCTTTTTGTGTATCTCAGTTTCGAAGGTGGTCTGCTATGACAGCAATGTCAACCCACCTAACTTGAAGGAGAAAGCAGCTTGAGTCATCTCTGAAATGTCATGTGTGTTTTAAAATAAGATTACTGTTTTGTCATAATAATACCAAGACAAATTTTATTGGCTCCCCAATATATAGGAGTTATGAGTAGCTGAAAGCAATGGAAAAGGCTGTGTGAAATCATTCCTCCAGCCCTTGCACATCTTTCAAGAACTTGAGATTTTAGATGTGGAGAAATTCAAAAGAGAGGACACATTGTGAGGCAAAAGGTTGATAGCTTAGCAAAATAATAAACGATGGCTAACATGCTTAAGGCTGTGATGTTGAAAGGCTGGACACAACAGGATTTGGGTCAGGTAAAGTGAATAGTGTAGATGGGGTCATTGGAGACAGGGTTTGTTTTATAGCTATATGATTTGTCACATGATTTTCACTGTGTTCTGTAGGTGGGTGTGTTTGTATAAGTGCAGGTGTATACTAGTGCAAAAGAGCTCTATAAATGTTTTCATGTAGATGTTTTCATATACATAGCTTAGAAGTATAGGTTACCCTTTAAAAGGGGGGGTACAGAGCTTTATCAGTTGTTCCTGTGAAAGGAAACAGAAGTGCATTGGACTTTTGTTGAAAGTCCCATGGTTAACTTCTTTTCTCTCTACATAATCACAAAGTAACCAGTAGACAAGTTTCAGTGACTTAATAGCTTCTGAGAAGACAGCATGTCTAAGCTTGCAAGAGAATGAACTTCACTTGAGAGAATGCAGCCAGATTTGTAGCTGCAGCAAGCCACTTGGGAAACTTGTCCCCGCTTGATTGAAAATTGCTTCCCCCATGAAGTGGGTGGAGATTTTTCTTCGCTGTTAGGTTTCTTTCTTCACCCATCTCAGGCTGCTTACTCACCAGCAGAAGCCTGATGCGATTTTTATAAAGGGAAGAAGTCCCAGGCAAGAAATTTCTTCATATTGTTCAAATCATAGAAGGATTAAGGAAGAGATGCTGTTATTAATATGATGAGATAAATTTATTGCACTCTCAGCATCATGGGCCATTTTAACATTGTTTATAAAATTAAATTAGGTTTTATGGTTTGATCAGAAACCAATGTTATGTAGAAGAGAAAAATAATTTCCTCCCTGTTTATCTTATGGCTTTTTAAAATCTGTTTATGTATCGAAGTATTGCCATAAGTTTACTCTAGTCAGGAAGTTTAAATTTACAATATATTTATGTTGTACTTAAAAGTGAAAAACTTATCTCAAATTTCACTTAGCATAAATTAATGCTAAATATAAATTTGAAGCAAAAAAAGTCACCTACATAATTTATCACCAATTGAATTTTTATTACAAATTACATACTTGGGCAGCTTCATTCATCCAGCCAAAATCATTTCAGATGACCTTTTCCTCAGCAGACTCTGTCTGAACAGAATATTGTTCTGCTGTTAATTGTTTTGAACATAGTGTATGAAAAATCTTAAGGGAGCTGAATTTTGTTGTTCAGGGCTCACCGTACATAATTTTACTTGCATGTTTACTGCTGGCCTGTCAAAGTATATGAAGGAATAAATTTCTCCCACAGATCAACTAATCATGAAAACAGTGTTGAGGTGCTTGATTGACATAGTGAAGCTGTTAATTTAGAGTGTATCAAGATCAAATGGAAGTTATTGCAATTAGGATGTGATTGTGTTCTCGGTTGAAATTTTGAAATGCTGCATTTTAGATTTTTGTGCATTTTTATGCTCTCAAGGATGCATTGGGGAATTTCCATGATTTGTTACATTTAGACATTTAGTGTTCAACATAATTTCAGTGCAAATTTTGCTTTTTCATAATAGCTGATATTTAATTATTTGGGGAGAGTCACTGTACATGTAACACTACTGTAAAGGGCTTCGGGGAACAAAGGATTCAGCCAGACTGTGGTTTTATTGGGGCTTTATTTGGTTGGTTTAGTTTTTACAACTTTGGTTCAAAATATTATGGTATCGGGCTAAAATCTTCCTGCTTATTTCTCTGAGAATGGCTCCTTTATGACATGCTTAGAAGTTCCTGATCACTATATAGTTCTGTTGCAAGGTTTGTATGTATGAAGTTGTATTCAGTATAAAGCAAGACCTTCTTTGCTACCATGGTGTGGCACAAATTTTAGAGTTGGTACTTTCATATCCATAGCCATTGAATCTTAATGGTTCAGTTATACCCGAAAGCCACTTTTTTCTCCTATTCTTATAAGAAATGTGGGATATCAAAAGTAATTATTCGTTCTCTCTCTTTCTCTTTTAAAAATCTACATGCAAGCATATGGTACTGAGAAATGACACAGGTACTAGATAAAGATCAAAAGGCTTCTCATGTCCCTAAAATTGCAGACACAGGTATGGTGGTGAAACAATTTGGGCTAGTTAAAAGAAGCTGTGGATACCCAGTGAAGTCCCTAAAGCAATTTTGCCTTAGCCCAGTAACGGTAATTTTTTTCTTTGAATAAGTTGAGCATTTTTCTCATGGCTTCAGTACTTCTGTTCCAGTGCTGAAGCTGCCGTTTCTCATTTTTTCATGACCATGGTCTACTCACTCTTGTGCAGTTGCAAAGGATTATTTTGCTCCAGGTTTAGGCCTTAAGTTTCACCTGCACACTCAGGTGTCTGTAGCTTGCTTTTAGCTTATTTCCGTATTCAAGACTGTAGAAAACAAGAGAGCAGAAGCCTTACATTAGGAATAGTGTTGAGCTGGTAATGCAGCTCTTTGGTCTCGCTGAAGAGAAGCAGTGTAGAGGCCATTAACCAAGTCCTTAGGGATGCTTACAGAGACTCTCTCTCCAACTGACCCTTATAGAAGGCATATAGAAGGCATATAGAAGTACACCCAACAGGGACAGGATGTGCAGGAAGCAGTTTGGTTCTCTGCCCTGGAGAGGAGATTGCTAGGCTGAAGTACCAGCAGGGTTTTTATGAAGATAAGAAAATTCTGAGGGTAGGGAGGGTTGGTTGATTATAAATTTATGGTAAGACTAGTAAAGAAAAATCTAATCTTACGTGCTTCATTGGATTACCCATACATCCTACCTTGACTGTATTTCCCTTTTGGCTCACAAGCTTTTATTCCTACTGTAATTTATTAAGGAATATGAAAGTGATCAGTATTACGGAAACAAAAAGATAACATACATCTGTGTCAGACTGGTTTATTGACAGACTGCCGTCTGACAAAAGATGCATTCAAATGTATGCTGTAACTACTGCATCTGTGACCCAAGCAGGAAAATTAGGGTTGTAATTTTCCCCAAATTTGGGAACTATTTTTTAGATCCAGTATTCTTCCCACAGAGTGCATCTTTCCTTTCCTGAAAGCTAGCAAAGATAATGCTGTTTTGCATAGCTAAGAGATGTATTTGGATAATGGGATTCATAAGTGAGCCAACCAAGCTATAGCACTCAGATAAGGGGGTTTTATTATTTTAAGTTGATGAAGCATTATGCTTTGTTAAAAGGTGGTTAGAGATGAGCAAATAGTGTATAGTGCAAGGGAAAGGGCTGATGAACACATTAAGGTTCATGCTTTTAACCATGTGGGAAAAGATGGAGCTCCTGTTTTTCTTCTCTCAGCTGTTCCAGTTCTCTCAGCATCTGACCGCCTTCCCATGTGACATTTTCACATTGCATTTCTAGGTCAATGATGATACAACTAGCATGCTTGTGCCCAAACTGATCATCTCAGTCTGCTGTACTCCACATAGCTTTCAGATCCATCTTTGTCATAGTCTGTGTTTGGATATCAGAAGAGCTTTGCTTTTCCTCAGGTCTTCAGAAATAGGGACAGCTCAACAGGCACACATTAACTTCTCATATGTCTTGATACTCAAAGTATCTGGGAGTAGGAGAAAAATAGGAGGAAGCTGTGCAAGTAGATGAGAATGACATGGGAAATGTTGGTATAAAATCAGTGTCAGTAAGGGAGGTGACGTATTTGCTGGGATTATGAAAAAATTGGCCAGGTTAATTCTTCCAGAGAAGAACTGTCAGCTGCTGGACATTAGTGTGCACCTTCTGCTGGACATTCTCTTACTCTTTCTCCTTCATGTGGGTGAGAAAGAAAGAGCACAGTTTCCTTCTGCAGCACATAAGCATCATTCTGGAGGCCAGACCCTGGGCCCACTGCAGAGAACTGCCTTTCAGAGCATGCCTTTTCTCTTTGATTGAGGAAAGTTATAATCAAAAGTTATTATAACCACTTTGTTATAACTGAAAGATAGTCAGGGACAAGTGGGTAGTGTCTACTGCAAGGGACAAGGCTGGTGAACAGCCCATTCGTCCTTTTGGGAGCAGCCTCTTGTGCTTGGGGCCTGATCATTTTCTTTTCTGGGTGCTGTGCCCATGCCTGCTGCCCCCAGAAGTGCCACTGCTTTGTGGGGACACCACAAGGCCCCCGCTCCTGGACCACTGCCACTGTGAACTTGGCAGAAGGTGAAATGAGAGGCCGATCACTTTGCATGGCTCTTGTGTGCATGAAAGGGTGTTTCTGAGCAGCTACTTGCTAGGGATTCTGGCAAGCCTGGACTATAATTCCAGGTGTTCAAACCCCACGATTGTCCCAACCAGGCTAAAGCTGGGTGTGGAGGATAGTGAAGAACCAAAGATGTGGGTAAGGTGATAAAGGTGAAAGGCAGAGCCAGGAAGGACAAGAAAATTGGAAGAGCTGGATCTGATGTTAAGCCTGGCAACAGCAGAGAGATGTGCTGTTGCAGATCTCGGATGTGTAATTTTCTGTGTTTCCTAACACAGCTAGTTTTAAATGAAACGAGATGAGTGTGTAATTTTTGAATTTAATTTTCTTGCACAGTTTCTCCCAATGACTGCAAAGCTACCATAGATGATGATGGTATTTTAAAAATTCTGTCGGTTTGCAAATCAGAAAATATTTCTGATACAGCTCTCTTTTCGCTAATGAAATAGCAGCTTCTGTGTGAGTTGGTATTAAAAGCACATTCAGTAATGACATACGATTCAATTATTTTACTAGACAGAGAAGCACTTAGACACAAATGTAAGGTATGTCTGAATCTATGCATCAGCTGGAGGTGATTGAAAATACACTATCTGTACATGTTTCTTCAAGTAATTACTGTGGAAAATATTGTGGCATTGTAGTTAAAAGTGGGGGAGGTGGTGGTGGAGTTTAATGCTAATAGCTGTAGAGGGAAGAGAATTCCCAAAGAGAAATGCTGTTCTATAATCCCATGCTAATCTTCCTGACAGAAAGCAGAAGAAGAGGAGCTTGTCCTCACACCTGATGGCACCAGGGAATTCCTGACATTTGAAGTTCCACTGAATGACTCTGGGTCTGCTGGGCTTGGTGTGAGTGTCAAAGGTAACCGGTCAAAGGAAAACCATGCCGATTTAGGAATCTTCGTCAAGTCCATTATTAACGGTGGAGCAGCATCCAAGGTAAGAGGGAACATCTGCATACTTTGGTCTTCCTCTGTTTTCGATAATAAGGCTGTTTTGAAAATAACCACAGATTTAAGAAGAGTGAGATTGCTCTATAACTGGCTTTTTCCAATTACACCATCAGAGGTGACATTTAGATTTGCACTCGGATTCACATGATTGCGGGTCCCAGGATTTAAACAGCCCTTACAGATTCTCGGGAAGGATACAAGCCGTCTTTGGTACAGTTCAATTAGTATGCTATTTGTGCAAACAGGTTATGATAATAGCTTGCATTACAAATCTATAACTGGAATAGACATTTCCTACAGAGGCTGCAATGGAAGCTATTATACGAGTGTTCATTTGGCCATGAACTATTAGACCTAAACATATTTGATTATTTCGCTTTTGTTTTTTTCCTCTCTCCAGCAGACTAAACTACTTTTGTCTGTGTTTTATGTAACTAGCTATAACCTTTTCTTTTCCAGGATGGCAGGCTTCGAGTGAATGATCAACTAATAGCAGTAAATGGAGAATCACTATTGGGCAAAACAAATCAAGATGCTATGGAAACCTTAAGGAGGTCCATGTCCACTGAAGGAAACAAACGGGGAATGATTCAACTTATTGTGGCAAGGCGAATAAGTAAATGCAATGAGGTAATGCGCTTTTGATATCGGGACTGGATATTTTCACTTCTAAGATTTTGTGTTATAGGATATGTCATGTTTCTTCTGAGACCTGAAAAATATTTAAGAAGCTAAAGAAAGAATTACAAAATGATCTTGAGTTTCAATGTTAGACATGCTAACCTTATTACTGATCAATAAAGTTTTTCCTTTGAATATTTTCATCAATGAATAACAGGAAACACTGAAGAAAACTATATTGATTTTGTAACTGGATCCCACTGTTTACGTAATTTTTGTTCTTTGGATTTTTTTTCATGTAGGTCTGTTGAATCATTTATAGACTTAGTGTTAACTGACTTGCTTCTTTGGCACTTTCAGTTTGTTTAATTAAGAGTGTAGAGTATTATATTTTATCTAAAAAATTGAAAGCTCCATGTAAAGATTCTGCAAAACTTGATGCAAATAGTTCTGTTATTTCTGATTTTAAATTTGTTGTGTCTTGGCCTTTGTTCCAGGGAAGTATGAAATACTGAATTCAGGGTGAAGTGGTGATTCTTTGTCTGTTATTTTTGCAACTTTTGTCTCTTCCACTGCAATGTTAATGTGTTGATGTTTTGAAATATATTCATGATTTCTAATAGTTTACCTTCTAGATTAATGGACATAATGCTATATGGTAGGAATATGTAGACATATGATGCCGAAAAGGACTGCAGATGTTGTGGAGGACTGAATTAGACTTCAAAATGATTTTGACAAATTAGAGAAATGCATTGAGTTAAATAGGCTGCAGTTGAATGGTGAGTCAGAGAAGCATCTTAGGATGTTCTTAGGACATCTAAGTCATTCTTTCATTCTTGTTAACAATGGTAAGGTCTTACCAGGAACGTTATTTCTTGATGATCATGCTTCAAAAATAATGTGCACAAATTGTTTTAGTACTGCAGATCCTGCCTGGGGGAAATGGGATGGTTTATTTTTTAATGCATAAAATCAATCTTTAAAAAATTCCAGTCCATAGTGTATTATAAAATCATGTTTGAAAAAGACACTAGCCTCTCTGAAAGTATTAAGCTTCTCTTGATTAACTGCTTATACGCAGCTTTAATGTACATGCATACGTTTGTATATGCACATTGCTAGAAAGGCAGCTTGGATGTACACAGCTTCTCACTTGGTGTTGAAGGAATTCTGATCTTTTTATATTTGGTGATGTCCTACCCCTAATTCTGAATCTGGACTCCAGACCATCCTTTGATCCTAATTCCTACCCATTTTCAGATGCATTTTATATTACCACATAAAAAGGATGAAATATTTAAACTATTTCTGTGTTTACTAGAATTATTTTTTTCAAAAAAAATTTTTTCACTCTTAGTGAAATTCTTCTAGATCGTATGTATCAAGACAGTATTTGTAAATATGATGCAGGAAATCCAGCAATGTGAACCAAAGACATCACTCCTCAAATACAGTAGAGTTTTTACTCACTCAAGTTAAAAATAGTTTGGTACCCTACATCTGCTTGACATTTAGCATGATTTATTCTGCAGAAATCAGGTGCCAAAACTGGAACAGCTCAGTCTACAGTATATGCACTCCAAGATGAAGGAGCTGATGTTAGAACCATATTTATATAGGCTGAAATGGATCTGTACAGTGGCAAGATAGGGAGCTTTGTCTGTCTGGGCTTACATTACAGTTTTTGTGCATTTTCCCAACTCCTTAGTAAGCCTGTGAGATGAGCCATAGTGATTCAGGAAAGTGGTGATATGGTGTAGTGATCATCAAAATAGTCTGAAAGACTGAAAGTCTGCAATGCCCAGACTTCAATGAAATAAAAATCAAAGAATATTTTTTGTCTTGGTATTTTGCATTGTTCAAGAATTGAACAGATTTAGACATTATTAATTTGATATAATACTGAGAAACTATGATAATACTATTTATGTATCTTGCGTGAAAGCCATATATGTGAGTATGGTATTAGCCTATAAATAATGGACATGTTGATTGAGACCCAGCTGAGATCATCATTGTGCAGCTGAGCCTTGCATTCACTTCCCATGGAACACCAAATATTGGCCATGTCTACAAGCCTTAGCTATATTAATTCAGCAACGTAGATTACTTAGACACATATTGGTACACAAGTTTTCCCCTTAGAATGTTCCTTTAACTGCCACCAGCAAAGATTTTTAGTGTTAGAACAAAACGTAAACGGCATCTGACTGGTAGTACATTCACAAGCTTGCAGATTAGAAGTAAAAGCATCAGAAGGGCAGACCCAATCTTGATAAATCACACATTTTACCAGCACAGAATCACAGAATCCTTTATGCTGGAAAAGACCTTTAAGATCATCAAGTCCAACCATTAACCTTACACTGCCAAGTCCACCACTAAACCATGCCCCTAAGCGCCGTATCTACACCTCTTAAAAACCTTCAGGGATGGTGATTCCACCACTGCCCTGAGCAGCCTGTTCCAATGCTTGACAGGCCATTCAGTGATTTTTTTTTCCTTAATACCAGTCTAAACCTCCCCTGGCACAACTTGAGACCATTTGGTGTCATCCTATTGCTTGTTACTTGGAGAGGAGACCAACCACCCACCTCACTGCAAATTCTTTAGAAGGAGTTGTAAAAAGCCTCTTTTTCTCCAGACTAAACAACCCCAGTCCCTCAGAAATGGGGTTTAGTGGTTTTTATTAAAGACAAAAATAAATGTTTACCTTTTGAGAAAGTATTTCCCTGGTGTTTTCTGTGTTCCTCTTTCTCATTTGGTTCTCCAAAGGAGTCATTATAAAATAACAGTAGCAAAAAAAAAAGTTCCTCTTCAGCTGATTTATTTCCTGTGTGGATTCAGCATGGTATGTGCCCACTTTATGGACAAAAATACAGCTTGCACTCTTGTTAGTCTTGCAGAGCCACAGTTAAGTGGAACGAGCTCAATTATATTCCCTTTTGTGCATTGCACATTGCAGTGTTCATTCTGCTCCATCCCAGCAGTGTGGTCATCCTGCACCATGGAGCGAGGTCAGGACTCTGGGCCCTGGGATTCCCCACTGTGCCATGGAGCAGCCTCAAGTGTTTCAGGAGGGGAATCCATACAAAGGATGATAATGCCAATGCAAAAAAGATTGCTCAATGTATGATAAAAACATGTACTATCTGTCTGTTAGAAAAACAACAGCAAAACAACCCAACCTTTTTTTCCTCCTGGCTTCAAGTCCACTAATTGTTTTGCATTTGCAAAATCAAACTGAGCTCTTTTGAGATAGATAGGCAATGGAGTCTGCTTCTTTTCTTCAGTAACACTAAGTTTGAATGGGATTTTAAGAAAGTAGTATGAACACATTTCCTCCAGTTTTAAGATCCATTTTCATAATCAGCCCTAAGAATTGCAGGGGGAACTCATTTGACAGCATGATTCCGTGGAATGCCATTCCAGAAGAGGGATGGCTCAGCCCCTGCTTTCTTGGGTTTAAAGGGGCAGGGACAGTTGTCTCCTGTCTGCTGCAGAGGAGCTTTCACTTTGTCAGAAAGCTTTCTTAGGCTTCAGAAGGCAAAAGTCATACTTAACTTGAACATGAAACTTCCAGAACTTTGTGAAATGACTTCTGATACTCCTTTTTTATGCCAGCATTAATCTGACACAGCTTCAGCAGTTTTCATGTTGTGTAGAGTAAGCCCCCAAGGCAATTATAGTAAGAATTAAAGTGTACATAAACATCTTAAAAGTATTATCTTGTCTTCAGAGAGGTAGTGAGGAGATCATCATCAGTGCTTATGTAACTGTAATGTCAAAAGAAACCACAGACTTCCCAGAAGGTAAAAAGTATTTTTATGCTGTTGTGGTTTTACTGAACTGAAGAGTTTCCTGCAGAACAAATTTTCATTGACTCGCCAAGAGACAGAGTATAATCAGTCCAGGTTTTTCAAATGAATTATCTTATAGTAAATATTGATATAAGCATGGGGTGAGTGGCAGTTATGAATGAACTCCAAGCCAAAACTGTGTATCTGTTTGCATTACATCTATACAATAGTGCAGTAATATAGTTCATTCTGTAAGCAGCACTACTACAAACTTTGCAAAGATTTGTTTAATATCTGAGCCATACCAGAGAGTGAATAGATACTGTTAGTGTTAGAAAATTTAGTTTGTGATTTGGATATATCTCAGGTACCCCCTACTCTCTTTCCAAAAAATGTTAAATACGCTGTTCTAATCTATGTTTTACAACTTTCAGCTTTTCCCAACTCATCAAATTTCCTGTATAAGCATAGAAGGACTTTAAGGTACAATTCCAAAGTTGTGCAGACAGTGGCAAAAGTGGGGACAATAACAATAGTATTGACTTGATATTCATACATGGCCAGTATTTAACACCTCAGTTTTCAGAAGACATGGCCATCAGCTTTTTAGATCTTTAATTCAGGGTTGGCATTTTTCTTTAAATTCTTTTCTTTAAATTAAGGAGAAACACTGGCACTCCTTGCACCATGTTCTGTTAATTAGTGATATGATTAGGCTGTATGGGCAAACAGCTGCTGGCTGTATTGCCATAGTGCATAAACAGCGCTTAGGCACAACTGTGAGGCAGATCCTTGCACCTGGCGGCACTATGTGCTGATTCAAGAAAATAAAGGTAATTGTTACTTTTGGAATTCTGCTCTTTTCAGTCCTGCAACCTGGACAGCTTAGAGGCACAGATTGCTCATCAGCACTCTGTTCATGCCACATGCAGGCAGCGCTTGTCTGTCATTAAGAAAGAAAGCATCACCATTTTCCTTCAAAATGAGAGATTTCAAGGGTTTTTCTTGTCTATCTGCCTTTTTGGACAGAATTAATGTCTTGTCAAACCTGCCTGAAATGAAGATTTGTAAATGATTTGCAGATCCCCAAATTTCTTTCTGCATGCCTGTTCATCTTGCTCCAGTTGCTGAGTTGAAAATGGAATAAACCAGGAATCAGAGAAACAGTCATGAATCCAGACCATATAAGGACTTCATCAAGTGTATAAATAAATTGACTGGTAGACAGATCTGTGAGAGAGACTGCAGATGGGTGGAAGTATAAAACGTTCAGCAGCGTTTTTCCATACATGCATTACTTAGTTACCTACATTGAAATGAATGACAAGTTTGATTTTTTTTCTTGTCTCACTAGATTAGTTTTGTGGAGACCTTCTAGAGTTCGTTTAACAATGAAAAAGGCTTTAGCACCTTCTCCAAACCCAGTGATTTCACTCCCTTCTCCAAGTCATTGAAAAAGCTGCTCATCAGCCTAAGATGTTCCCAGCTCTCTCCCTGGGGGAACCTGCAAGTGGTTCTTCTCCATCCTGAAGACTAATTTTTGTGTCCAATCCTTTAGCCGATTTCAACCCAGAAAATTAGTCCAGTCCCATGAAAACTTACTTTGTTAAATGCCTTTGAAGCCTTGGTAGAGGCTTTTTGTAAATGCAAGTACATCATGTCAGTTTCATTGCCTGAGAGCTCAGAAAGCTGAGTGGCACCTTCGTGCACACCAGCATCCCAGTGGGGCAGGATTAAATTCTTCCCTCTTCCTCTCAATTTCTGGGGCCATATTGATATTATTATTCTTTCTTAATAGTGGCACATTTTACTTGAACTTCTAATACAGGACCTGTTAATGGTTGTCTTTTATGCCTCTTGTGCTATTTTTGCTTCATGATTTTTGGTGTCCTTAGGTAAATTTCTAATAGTAAACATTCCAAGATATTAAAAAAGTTAGTTGCTGGGAAAGTATGTACATGGTTTTCTATTTTGTAGTGGTTTGTGTCTTCTGTTTTGCCCTTTTACCTGTCCCTGCTTGCTTTGACTTACTTTTTTCTCTTTTATCTGTTTTCTATCCTTGGTATCAACTTACAAAGCTCCATCTTGGCACAGGTTCCTCCCCATAGCCCATAACGTACCATCTAACTGCAATTTGCAAAGCTGTGTGGGTTCCCTCCTACCATACTGAAAGCATTTTTTGTCTTCTGCTTGTCTTTTGACATTTTCAGAAAAATACTGTATTTCTTAGAAACTGTACTAATTTTCCATTTATTAGCGCATGATTGTACGTGTAAGTCAAACCTGACCCTTTTACTGGCTGTTTACCTGCATTTTTACATCTTGCAAAGTCTGGCCCTAAAACAGGATCCCAACTTTGCTGGTAATAAAGAAAAATCATATTTAGCATTGGTAGTAGTAGTATAAAAGTATCTCTATTGAAAACAGGAAGCTGAAGCATTTTGGCCATTTTGGCCACGGTGCACAGAAAAGAAAGGAAAAAGAAAGCCTGGAGAATCATTCCGTGCGACAGAAAGAGCTTTGGTACCCTGAATGCAGTGTAATATATGGCAAATTTGTATGCTGGCTGCTTTAAAATCCATAATGCTTGCATGCCAGTGTTTGGATAATTTACTTTCTGAAAGAAGAAGAATGGTGTCTGATTATCGTTTTGTTTGTTTTGTTGTTTGTTGTTTGTTTTTTTTTTGGGGGGGGTTAAAAAAAGCTTGTTTATGCTTTGAATATTTTGGCAATGTTCTTGTGCATAAACTTTTTTCCTGTTTATGTGTATAACTTCAGATAGGATGGATGGTGGTGTTTAAGTAAAAAGGACCACATAAGTTGTCCTTTTATCATCTAGATAAGCAGCAGCTGGGCTAGCTAAGTACACACAGTGCTTTAGCAGGCAGCTGGTTCTTATCGGAATGACAAAGGGCCAGGGTAGAGACCTTTTTGATTGGGGAAAAAAATAAATTTTGTTTCTATTTTTATTTTAAGAGAATGGGGAGAAATGGAGCTACAGGCAGTCTGTAAGATGTGAGGCTTTATTGCATTTTTATGAATATGATCATTTATTACAGATCAGCGCTAGCACCCAGAGAGGGAAGTCTTTCTTTTCAGCCTGGAGAGGAGAAGCCTCAGGGGGATCTTACCAGTGTCTATAAATACCTGATGGGGGAGAATAAGAAGACTGATCCAGACTCTACTCAGGGCTGCCCAGTGCCAGGAGAAGCAACCAGCACAAACTGAAATGCAAGAAATTTCTTTAAATGTAGTAAGAAAACTTTTGAAAGTGTGGTCAACCACTTGCAACAGGTTGCTCAGAGAGGTTGTGGAGTCTCTGTCCTTGGAGGGATTCAAAATCCAACTGGACAAGACACAACCTGCTCTTGCTGACCTGGCTTTGAGCAAGGTTGAACTAGATAATCTCCAGTGGTTCCATCCAACCTCAGCCAGTCCATGTCTCCAAATTGCCAAACCAAGAAGTGATACTTCTAGGGGCAGCTATTGATAGGAAGTATAGGGGCCAGTTGCTTCCTAGCTTGCTTTCCTTGCCAAGCCTTTAATAAAGGTTAGGAATTTGTACATCTTTGTATTACTGTTTATCAGTTAATCAAATTAAATTATACCAGATAGCATTGATACTGGCTAAGGGAAGAACTGGAATATGTAATTCAAGCTCTTTATTAGAAACGCATCAGGAAGAAGTCTTTATTTGAACTGCATCCTTGTTTTGGACTGTCGATCTCTGTCTTGCTCACAGCATGGTTTCCAAATTCCATGTATATTTCTTACACAAATTTTCTGTTAACAATGTAAGGAAAAGACTTTTTTCCCCTTGTGAAAGTCAGTTGTATAATTCCTGTCTAATTTTTGCTATTTTATAAAAGGCATTGTATCTTTTGGAAAATATTTGTGTAGTTGGCTGTCGATGCCTTTGTTTAAATCCAGCTTTTGATATGCTAATTAGAAATGGAAAAAGTTTTCCCCATGAAAATTATAAAATACATGATTCACTTTACAAAACATGGCCATCTAAACACAGCGCTCCTGCTGTTTCTCTTATTTACCGTGTACTTTACTGCATTACCAGGAGTGAATTTCTTTGTATTTCTCTGATTCAGAGCTTTCTTCTTGTCAGTGTCTTTCTGAAAATCTCTTGAGATGTTCCTACAAATGAGTTTGAATGTTGATGGGTTGTCACATGAAGGAGGACTCCGTGATATGGCTCACTAAAAGCTGGACACTTGTTACATAAAGTCATCAATATAGCACTGGGAGAATAAATCCCAAAGCACTTTGATATTTTCACACCTTATTTAAAGTCAGTGAAATAAAGGTTAGTTCATCATTTAATGCCTTTAACATGCAAGTTTAAGTCCTCAAGCAGTCTAATGTTGCTGTGCTTTTTTTTTCTTAGTCTTTCAGAATTTAACATTTATATTCTTTTTGAGTTTGCGTTAGATTCCTTTATGACAGAGGCTACAAATATTGTTTAATTTACTTTTTGGTAAATCTGTCATTTGTAATCTGCAATTTAAAAAAACTAATAAAACAAATCCTCATTTCACAATTTAAACCTTATTGAGTCTAATTCACTTGCACTGCAAATTTATTATTCTCCTGCAGCTTGACGTGCCTCCAATTGTAATTGTGTTGACCCTCTGACGTAGTAAATCTCCCCAGTGCTTATCAAACTGGGAGAGATAAGTCTACAATTTGGAACTTCATTAAATATCTCATTTATATTAATCAGATGATGTCTTTGAACAGAAATAAGAATTTTTGCAGACTCTGTGACCTCCCAGTCATGGTCTCCTTGACTTTGCAATGCAGTGTTTCGCAAACCTCCACCCCTCCATGTACCAGGCGTCGGGCCAGGACCCCAGTGTCAGAAGTCATCAGACCATTGGGCTGACTTCAAAGCCTCTGCTGTGGAGACTGTAGCTGAGTGCTTTGTAGCCTTTGAAACAGATTTTTAAAAATCTTTCATAGCATATATTTTTAGTCATCTGGCGGTTATGGGTAGAGTGATTAATAATGGGCAGCTGTTTCAAGAACTAAAAACAACCAACAAACACTCCGCTTGTTATTGTAATTCCTGAAACTATGAACTGCTTGGAATAAGTGTGGCTTCGGAAAGTTTGCAGCATGCTCAGTATCTTGCAATATCTGGTCCCTGCTGCATTTCAGTACATTTAAATGTATGCTGTGGGATTTGTGTAAGGACATTGTTCTTGAGATTTAACTATGCGCTTCAATATGAAGAGGCTTGTTGGCAACAACAGCTAACACTTTGATGTGTGAGTTTGTATGATTACCCTGCAAAGCACGTGTATTTTTTAATATTTGTTTATTTCTTTTAATAGGGCTACATTCAGTTCCCTCTGCTTAAGTGATTTGGTTTAAAGATCTTGGTGAAACCCCTTTGGTAACACACATTACCAAATAGCCAGCAGTGCTAGAGCTCAGGTGAACCAAGAGCTGTAGGGGCAGGAGAGCTGGATGGCGTGAGGGCTGGGTGATGTCGTGGGGAGTCTGGTATCTGTCTGCAGTGAGGTACTGGCGGCTGACAAATTGGGTATCCAGCCTGACCAGTGAATGCATGGGCGCTCATTCCCCCCTCTCACAGGGGCTGTGTTGACAGCAGCAGCAGTGCTGCCCTCAGCTAATGTGGTGGCTAAACCCAGCTAGACGATATCAAAGCGCTTGCTTTCTTTGCCTCATATGGATGCTGCTCTCCACTGAGCTCTGATTCTCTGGGACTCACTAAGGAAAACTCAACTTTTTCCTCTCTTTTTAAAAAAAAACCTGAGAGGCATACACAGGAAAACAAGGGATGACCAGCTTCTAGAAAAAAAGCTGAACTGGGACATCACTCAGGAGAGCCTTCTCTTGAATAGCAGCTTTGGTGGGGCGGCAGCATACATGTAGTCTTTTTTCCTGTGCATGTGGCCAAGCAGCCTATTTGTCCATCACTTCTTCCACCACCTTCTTCATCCATCTTGTGGTGCCACAGGGATATCTGGCTGGAGATATGGTGGGCAGGGACATTACATGTCCAGGGGTTGAGGTCTGAAAAGGCAGTTCTGTTTTTTGTGGCTCTGCCTGGATGCTGCAGGAGTGCCAGTGATCAGGGAAGCTTCTAAACTGTATGAAGCATACAAGGTCTCTGTAGCCTGCAGCCAGGAAAGGCAAAGCAAAGAACTCATCATAAGTAGGAAAAATAAAATAAAATAAACTAAACTAAACTAAACTAAACTAAACTAAACTAAAATAAAATAAAATACTCTATGAAGTTTGACTTCTTTTCTTTTTTTGTTTTTTTCTTTCCCTCCAAAGTGAGTGTTTGTGTATTGATTACTAATATGTGTGGTGGAGTTTCCTGGGGGTTTCCATGACGATTACATTTGAAAGCAAATTGCACCGCTTCAAAAACCAGCAGCAGCCCACTTCCAAATGGAGTTCATGCTCCTGACAAAGGCCTTGTTCTGACAGGCTGTCACTGTGGGAGAGATGACCCAGCTGTCTGCCCAATAGCACTGCAAAAAGCCAAAACTGTCTGTTTAAGAAATTATTCAACAAAGAGACACCAAAATGCAGGTTTTTTTTTCACCAATTTTCTGCTGAAGGTTTTGAAATTTGACAGGGCACCATAGGAGGTGCAGAGTAAAGTGGCTTAGAAAGTTGGTCATTAAGCAGAGCTGTCATTACAAATCATATTTGTCCGGGGTGAGAAGTTCTAGCTCATTTGGTGCCCAGACAGGTCTAGGCCTTAGGCAAGTTGTTACAGTTCTCCCATGCTGCTAAATGGACCCTGGGCGCTAATTTTCTTCTCTCTGTGCAGCTGGAGTCACCTGGGAGCCCCTCAGGGCCAGAGCTGCCCATAGAGACTCTGCTGGATGAACGGGAACGGAGAATTTCCCACTCCCTCTACAGTGGGATCGAGGGTCTCAACGAGTCGCCCACAAAGAACATGGCACTGAGTAGAATAATGGGTGAGTCAGATCAGTTCTGCTAATCAGGGTGTGTTTTTATACCTGTTTGTGATTCATCAAAGGGTGATTATAATGTTGGAACATGGATGTTGCACCAGTCAACTTAAAGCATGCCTTCATATTGCTTCACGCAAGCCTTCGGGATAGTTAACATGAGAAAGTGAATCAAACGGAATTATAAGGTGAATTTTATACCCTGTGGCAAGTAATAGAACAAATAACAGGAGCATTTAACTTAGTTTTTCAGTGTCTGATCTGGGCCAAGAAATTATTGGTTGGTTTAGTCTCCCATGTTTCATTCACATGAAAGTCAGTGACTCATGGGAATTTATAAATGATTTCAGTTCTCTTCTCTGTTTCAGTCATACTAAAGTACAAAAAAAAAATAAGGCAAACTTGCATCAGTTTATGCTTATTAGGGCATTTTGTTAATTTTTTTTTAATTTCTGCCTTGCTAATTTTAAGCGCTGCTTGTATACATTCTGTGCCGTACCATCTACATGGTCCCAGTGGATAATAAGGTTATTAGCAGTTCCTCTGCAGCAGTTCAGCTTTCGATGCACAAAGCTAGGTAACAAAGACTTGCCGTGCCACAGGAGTGATTGGATTTACTGACTAGGATGGGATTAGCTTGAAAGGATTTTCAAATTTAAGCACAAAAAGCGGCTTGATGAAAATAGCACCTGACAGAAGACGCGACAATTGCTTGCTTGAGTTGCAAGTTTTAAGCATAAGATGTGGCCATTAAATCTGAAAATTTCTTAGTGTGCTTGGCACACAGAGAATATATTAGAAAATGCTGCTATAAACCTGATATGAAGCAAGGCTGAATGTGGGTCTTAATTGCTTCAGGTTGATTTTTTCAGCCTTAGAAAATGAAGGTCCACCACTTACGTTCCAGTCAACAGTTTGTATATATATTTCACTGTTTTGGGGTTGTGGGGTTTTTTTTTGTTTTTAATTTGGGGGTTCACTTTTTCTTCATTAAACTGTTGTTAAATTCTAAAAAACTACAAACTTGCTATATTTCTTCAGTTAAGTCTTTTTTTTTTTTGTATGTGTGTGCACTTGTGCAACAGTAATTAAAAATAAATTCTATTCAATTGCATTACATTTTGTTCAGCTTGGAAGAAAAATTGTATACCTGAGAATCAAGAAAACACCCAAAGTCATGTATTCTTAAAGAGAACAATATAAAGAGTTATTTGTTGACAAATTTAAGGAGTGATAAAATAATTTCAAGTCTTTAACACTAGTCTTTCATAGAAGGGTCTAGTTCTTGTGCTGTGAAGGCTTTAGATACAACATTTGCAAAGCACTGCCTTCTGCTTTTTCCATCAAGGTTGCAGAGGATTTACACATAGAGCTCATATAAGTGTTAACGAGTTATCGGTTAAACACCTTGTCCATTGATGGGAGAAGAAACCCTGAGAGAGTCTGTGTGCATGTGCGTCAGCAATGCAGTTTACTTCCACATCAAAGGGACATAGGACTTGCATGCCAAAGCAAACTACTGGTTCATCAGTTTGCTTTCATCCCTTTAGCAGGAGCTAGTAACTGATGTTTCAACAAGAGAAAAAACATCTTTCCAAAGCTCTTAAAATCTAACGCTTTTGGATACCTCTGCAATGTAAACATAAGGAAGAAAACCCATCCTGCATTTTTTAAGTGTTTTATAACCCGAAGTTGATGTTTTCATTTCCTTTTTATCATTGTTTTTCTCTATTGTTTTCAGAAACGAGTAACTATGTAGAAAATTGGTTGGTTGTGACTTGAATCCATTGATGCTTTTAGTTGGAAGCACATGGAAAATGAAACTGTCCCTGAACCTCATAGTAAATATGATGTAGTCCAACATAAATGAAAACTGGTCTTGCCAGGACTAGGTCATTCCCTTCTTAAGTAACAGCAGCTTCATACAGCTGTCATGTTTAAATCCAGTTTTTAGGTGGCAGTCAGTTTTCTATTACGCTATTTTTTCTCAGTTAATCAGTACCACTCAGTTACAACTGCAGTGATATTGCATACATGTTTTCTTGCAGTGCTATACAATGGAGAAATATTATTACCTGTCAGGATAGATAAGTAGTTTCTTGTTTCAGAGTAATTAATGTTTGTAAGACTCAATCATTTATTATGCATTGGAATTCCCATCCTATTAGCATTGTCAATGACAAAAAACTCATAAATTTTTATTTTCTTGAAAATGCATATGAGATACTACATGATTCTTCCAGAGTTTTTCTCCTCTCTTGAAAATTGGCCTAAAAGCGAGGATATAGTCCTTAGAACAATCTGGCTAAGGAAGACTGGAGGTCAGTCTTCTTCGTATGCTGGTCCTGACCATCAGAAGAGTGCTTTATGCAGTGCTGATTCCCATGAGCACTCCCCCCCTCTTACTCATGGGCTCTCTGAATCACCTGATGTCTGCTCAGTGGATTTAGCCATGTAAACTTGTAGTTCTCTTGCTACCTTGTGGTGAAGAGGTCCTTCATGTGTGAAGGAGTAGGTCTTTCTGCTTCTTTTGCTATTTGATAAAACTGATGTATTTCAACTTTTCTTTCTTCCTAAGTTAGACTATTCAAAAGTGATAATCTCAAGGTCTGGAAAACGTCTGCTCTTTTCAAGTCATTGCTTAAAGTTTGAACTAAACTTTGAAGAAAGTTTTGTTTCTTTTAAATACATATAATGTAATTTTCAGGAAAGGTGTGTAAAACAATTTCCTTACTCTTTTAATTCATAACTGACAGCAAGAACTGGTTGTCAGAGCCTTGCTGTGAGAGTGGGAATAAAATACCAATTTTAGAATGTGATTTAAGTTATGTAAAATAATGTTTGCTTACTGCAAAAAAACCTATATGAATCTTTTAGTGTTTCTGATGATTCTCATGTTGATCTCTTTTTCCAAGTAATTCTTGTTGTCATAGATTTTTGTGTGCTTTTTCATGTGATAATATTTCACTGAAATTTCTGATGGAGAGGAGATATCACTTCCTGTATTTAGGGAATGGTATTTATTTATTTATACAGATTGGGCCTTCTAAAAATTAGATGACTATAGTAAATGCTTATGTTTATTTATCTTTAATATTTTCAGGCTGCATGTTGTTCATACATTCAAAACAACTGTGTTACACAGGTTTGCTTGTCTCTGTGATTAAATATTCAAGTCTCTTCTTCTGATACACCATTCTTGTATATCGTCCATTATGCTCCTGAGTTTTGCAGTATGCAAATATGTAGTTGCTGTCTATATAAACTATTCTTTTTCATGAAACAATTTAGTACAGAGTCCTCTTTCATCTCTTCTAGTTGCTGATATTATTTTTATGAACACAGTGGGTTTTGTTGCTTATGGTGACTAAGCAGAAGTTATTTACCAGGGAGTACACGGAATAACAATAGCTTGCACTGAATCTGCTTTTCATCCTGAAGGAGCCTCCAGAACTGTGCAAAATTTGATAGTTTCTGCATAAGAGGAAATACTTTGTTCTCCATGTAAATAATTGTTATCTTAAGCAAACAGAGAAAAAAAAACAAAAAAAAAAAGGAAAAAGCTGGAGATGTAAAGCAGGAAAGCAAGTGTGTCAGTGAAATGCAACTAATCCTTTACAAGCAGAATGCAGTTCTGTGGCCAGGAATCTCATCAGAATGTGGTGGTCTGCTACCATAGTCTTGAGAGATCTGAATATTCTCTTGAAATCCAAAACCTGGATATAGTGAAGAAATGTTTCGTCCTTAGACATTCCCCAGACATTTTTTCCCAATCCCACCTCTATGTAGCTTGGAAAATTAGATGATATGGTATTTATGGGAAAATGGTCAAAATTCAATATATTGCTGGGTACAAATATGCTGTTAGTAAAAAATAAAAATAGAATGAAAATCTGGAGAAGTTCTAGTTTCTCATTGCACAATTCTCTGTATCCCTCCTGTATGAACTCTCATCACTATCATCATCATCACTATTTTATTATTATTTCTATTATTTATTATTCTATTACTTTGGTTAATACTTCATTCTTCATCACAGAGTAGCTGATGATGATATCTTGATAAGGCAGGTTAGGAATTACTTGCCCTGTCAGAGTAAATAGGCCATCTACTTGTAGATAAGGCTTGAAGTATACCATTGGTCTGAATTCCAGGATATCAAAATGTTCATGAGAATCACTCATAAAGTAATACTTGAATTTGAACATATTGTGTGTTCACCAGGTGTTTTAGACCTTTCCTGGTCTACAACAAAAGCAATAGCAAAAGCACAAGAACCAGACAGATGCAGTACCATGACAATAACAGTTATTTTCATGGTACTGTATATGTGTGTACATATACATATCTACATACATACACATACTTGTATGTAGCCAAGTTAACAATATCAAACACATTAACCAAATTTGAAGGTTTTTCAAGATTTGAAAGGACCTGAACTAGTTCTGGTCTTCATGAGGAAGACTGGTTTTCATTTTATGTACTGTGTATGCCCAGGGTTGGTTTTTTTTGAGTGCTTTATGTTGGTAGTTTAATTCAGGCTCAGGCTGTTTTCTGGTCTGTTATAGATCTCTACTATTATAGGTTTCAGGTGTTGCTGTTTGGCATAATTTTCATTCTAAGCTGAAAGTCCTCATAGACCTGGAGATCAGTCATTTCATACTGGAAGTCTGAGACTCCTTTTTCTGCGCAGACAGATGGGAACTGTCTTTATCCATAGCTTGGTGTGGTCCTCGGGCTATGCTTGCTCAGACTGGTAACTTGTTCAAGAAAATTGAGCCTCATTGTCCTGAGATGAGACACATTTGAACGGGATAATGTTTTCCCTTCCTTTTTGCACCATCCAAAATGTTTTATATTATTACAGATTACCTTGTTGAAGCAAGGTTGTTGGGCTTGAGGTGTATTCAGAGTCTAAATCTTATAGAACTTTTCTAGCCCAAGGGAAAATTATTTTATTGGAGTTTTGTAGACAGCTTGAGCAACATCTTAGATTTGTAGATCAGTCAAATATAATGATAATTACTGGGTTTGAAGTTTCTTTGATGTTTCCTTGTAATGTTTCTCACAACACTTGCAAGGTTGCTTTCTCCAAGGTTATTTCTGACCACTTCAGCTGAACTTTCTACAAAGGATGTATTGAGTCCTTTGCTGAGGTCTCTGTAACCATCTGCTGGAGGTGAAGCTTTTCACCTGTTGTTAGCTTCATCTGCAGTGAAAAGCATAGGCATGTCAGATGGGTTTTCTCCTTAATTCCAAAGCAACTATTAAAATGTCAGTCTTCACTCTTGTCAGATATAAAGAAGGGTAGTGAAAATTTGAAAATGTTACTGAATTACTGTAGCCTCTCAAATGTGAAGTTCAATTTGCCGAATGCCATAAGGTTATATCTTTTCACAATCAATTCTTTGGAGACGTTATTAACTACAGAGTTAACAGTCTTGTAGGCATTATGTTTGGAAAGAAGTACGTTACCAGGCTAAACATTAGCCTGTCCATCACAGAAGCTATTGCCAGGCAAAGAATCAGCTGTTATGCAAACTGAACACATTCATTTCAGTTTGACAGTGATGAGATGTTCACCATGCAGTACCTTTTTCTTTCAGCCACTTCTTCAGCCTTCTCTAGTGATCTCTTTTGAAGCCCGTTTTCCCTCCTTTGGAAAGCTATACAAAATGTATTATGTAGTGCAGTAAGGATTTTAGCTAGCTCTTTATGAATAACGTTTTATTTATTCATTCATTTTTTTAATAATTGCATGCAAAGGTAGTGATGGCAAGTGAAACCTTTCCAGAAAAGACGAAAAGATTCTTCTCCTCCAATTCTATACAATTTTTCCATGCCTGTAGGAAAAATAAATTGTGACAATATTTGATATGTCCATAGAAGCAGTTTATGTTATAGATGTACAAGTTTTCACTGCAGTGCATCACAGTACTACAGTAATTTACGGTCTGTTCTCAGATTAGCAGTTGATTAAACTAGTGTGTTTCTCCTCATGAGATGTGACAATTTTACTAATTGTTTTAGTAAAATAATACAATTCAAGGAATAAAATTCATGTAATGTCATGATTATTCATTAGAAATAATGTTGCATGTAGTAAGAGTCAGGAGCCAACAATATCCAGGAGGAAAAAATATTTTTAAATATATCCTGTCACTTAAAAAATAAGGCACAACCAATATGAAGGAATCAAACATAATAATTACCCTTTGCCTCAGGTAACAAAATAACGTTCATCTGAATTTGCAGATCTTTATTTTCCTTAGAGCAATTTTTAGCTTAGTATTTCTAGATGCTGAAATAACATCTGTTTATTCCAAGTTAAAATTTCAAACTGTGATAATTCTTTATTTCTCTGTCATCCAAATAATATTATGTAACTCCCATGCTCCCAACTCTGTATCTCATGCACGTATCCTGACAGAAAGATGATTTATTCAGTTTCAGCCCTGTTATGTTACACACAATTGCAATTAAAATATTCTTCCTGATTTTTTTCACAACTCTTTAGTCTGTTTTGGTGGCATAAAATTTTCTATAGGTTTAAAAGCTGCTTCTGCTTTTCTTAGCCCCTTGAAAATTCTTATACAATCTTACGCATTGAAATGATTACTGGAAAATATAATTGTGTATGTATTTAGCCCTATAAAAGCAAGTGGTAGGGGGCTTAAAGTATTTATATGCACATTAAAACTAATTTTTACTTGGAAACAGTGATTTAGTAGCTTGTAAGAATCCTCTAAATAGCGTCCTTTAACCGCTTTCTCACAAATTAACCGAATGAAGTGTGCTGCTTAACAAAGAATAATGTTGAGTCCTTATTATGTCTCTTTCATTTATGTGATGGCTGTAGTTTAAAAATTTTAATAACAGTGTAAAAACTTACTTGAATTTAGCGGTAATAGAATTAAAGTGGGTTGTTTTGTTTTTTTTCCAAATTTGCACATGTGCCTCTGTATTATTTTTTAAAGGAGAGAGAGAATGATAATTTCAAATTGTTTAGCTTTAGCCATGAGTTCCCATCCCTTTTCGCAATTATTTTCTTTGTGGAGGCATTATTAAAGGGTTGTAAGTTCCCAACAACAGTCAAACAAGTTTCAAATTTTATAAGGGCAAGATGGATCAGAAGAAGTGATGAGTTCTGTTAGTCCCCATTGTGTTCATTCTCCGTTTCTATTAAATGACTTGGTGCAAGAGAAGATACTGGCTTCTGGGTCAGCTGGTTCCTAGTGAAAGGACCAGAGGCAGTGGGCACAGACAGAAACACAGGAGGTTCCCTCTGGACATCAGGAAACACTTTTCCTCTGTAAGGGTGAGCAAGCACAGATTACCCAGGGAGGCCGTGGAGTGCCAACATTCACAAGCCATTTAGTCAGAGTCCTGGGCAACTGGCTGTAGGTGTCCTTGCTTGAGCCAGGGGGAGGGGTTGGACCTGACGCAAAGTCCCTTTCAACCTCAACCCTTCTGTGATTCTGTGATCCTGTTGCATTAGGCCACAGATACAACTGGTTTGTATTACCTTTCAGACCTCTGTGTAGGAAAATGCGTGTAAAGTAAAATATAGTTAGTCGTATTAGTGTTGGGTCACTTTTCTTAGTAGCATTGTATTTGGATATGGCATTTTATCAGCTCTGATTATGTATTATTCAAGACACTTTCTGACATTATTAAAGTTTTGGGTTTTTTCTCTCTTTTGCTTTTCAGGTAAATATCAGCTGTCTCCAACAGTGAACATGCCCCAAGATGACACTGTCATTATTGAAGATGACAGACTGTCAGTCCTCCCTCCTCATCTCTCTGACCAGTCGTCATCCAGTTCCCATGATGATGTTGGCTTTGGCACTGTTGATGCTGGTGGATGGGCTAAAGCTGCAATTAATGAGTCAACAGACTGGTAAGAGCATGGTTTAGTGGAAGGAAAAAGAGAGAGATGACTGTTGTTATGTCTTTTCCTTTAGTTTATTTTTGGCTACTAATATTAATCTTTTTTTGTTGTTTTTTTCGTTACATTTAGATTTCTTTATTTTCAAACTGGTAATTGTCCCCGTTTTAGGAAGGAAATCTGTACAGATAATTTAGACTTTCTACTTCTTGTTGCAGGTTTGTGCTCTGTCAAAGCACATTTGTGGAAATGTTACTAATTGTTATTAAGACCAAATCAGTATTTAGCTGTGTTAATTTGATGACTTAATATTAATTTAGTTGTCAACTGATCTAGCTTTTGTAAAAAAAAGAAAAAAACTTTGCAAAATTTAAACACTTGTGTTTATGAAAGATGAAAGTATAATTCCAATTGGAATTTTTTATTTATAAATCTCACTGTAACTACTTCTAAGTCTACAAAACACAGATTTTTTTTTTTTTATATTCCAGTATATATCTAGCAGTCTTTCAGTGTTTTTCTCTACTTTCTTGTTTTTCCTAGTAATATATAGTAATTTAAAATCTGTTTAGGGATTAAGACAGCTCTTTTATTTTGCTTTAGTGTTGATGTTTGTGCAACAGGAACTAGATAAGATTTCTTTATTATGCATGAAGAAATACCTTTGATATCATTGTATGATTTTTAATTATCATGCAAAATGTACTGTAATAACTACCTATAAAAATATGGAAAGTATTAGCTGCATATTTGAAACTATAGAATCACAGAATAGTTTGGGTTGAAAGTGACCTTCAGAGGTCATCTAGTCCAACCCCTCCTGCAATGAGCAGGGTCATCTTCACCTAGATCAGTTTGCATCTGATCCAGCCTAGCCTTGAATGTCTCCACTCACCTTCTCTTTGTGCAATCTGGGCCAGTGTTTTACCACCCTCATTGTAAAATATTTCATCTGTACGTCTAGCCTTGTTTAGTTTAAAACCATTAACACTCTCCTGTCATAATAGGCTAAAAAGTCTCTCCCCATCTTTCTTATGGAAAGTAACTTTACTTTCAGTTTACTGTTTAATCCATAGCAAAAATAATTTCCATGAATCTTAGCTTGACTCTCCAGTTACTTTTACCCATTTTAATCTAAGAGTCTTAGTGAGAAATGCACTAAGTGCTATTATTGACTTGCTTAGGTTCCTGGCAAAGAAATACTGTTTATTGCTTAGTTAGTACAATTAATACAGATCTAAGATTTAATTTGCAAGTCCTGTAATTATCTGTAGTAATAGCAAAATAAAAGCCCACCCCTGTACACTGCCACTTCTTGAAGCTGGATAATTACCACAAATGGTGTGAAGTATATGAATTTTCTTATTTTTCTTGTCTCTTGAGCCTGTTATGAATGTGTCAGGAATATCTTAATAAAACAGCAACAGCACCTGCCAGCTGATACGCACCTGTCAGCTTCATCTTTGTTTTATATTAGCTTATTTCGTCTTGTGTCCGAGAATTCAGTTCTGTGTTTTAAGCACTGTTTTAATGATTGTATAAAAGGTAATTTTGTTCATCCTCGTTTGTGTATGTTTTGGATTATTATTTTTTTCCATTTTTTTTTATAATATTTCACCTCTCTCTTGGACAAGTCATGCCTGTAGTTGAGTCCCCTGAAAAGTCCATCTGTTTTTTGTAAAAGCTTTTAGAGCTGAGAATTTGAGACGTTTAAATAGATTAGTACTTGAGGCTGCACATAATAGATTATTTATGAGGGACTTTTTTTTAGCTGAATATGAGCAAAAAACTACAGCATAGAGTAAGAGCCCATTTGAAACCTGCAGATGCCTTTGCATTTACTTCTGCAGCTTATCGTGCTATTCATATACTTCTTGGAAAATGAAAGTAACAGTAAATAAAATGGGGATTAGGTATTTTGGAATTGATCATGCTCAAAACCTTTAAACGTGTATGAGAAATTGTAAAGGTTTTTGGATACAATTGCACTTAAAAGCACAGATCAGTGCAGCGCCTTACTATCTAATGTATTCTATTTGTAAAAGAGTAAATAGCAGCAGAATTAGATTGTTGCATTAATTTCCTGCTGCTAATGGATGAAGGAAGGCTTGTAAAACGAAGGTGCATTCTATGATTTTGCTGGAAGGCACAGAGGGTAAAACTAAGAATATGGATGAAGGGTTATCCAAACAAGAATGGCAGCTGTTCTGAATCACAGAAGAAAATGTAAGCTTTTCCAGCTTCACAATATCTCCCTAATCCTTGATGAAAATGTTATGAAAACAAAGGGGCAATAAGACAGGATTAATAAGTGGAATTTTAATAACATTGAGGGTCAGAAGACGGTTACATTCTTTTAAGGATCAGCTGTCATTCCAGAAATCTTGTTTGTTAAGTATGCTAGAATATAGTAAATTGCATTTGGCATTGCTTAATGACTTGCACTAAATTCACCTTTCTGTCTTTTATTAATGTAGTTGAAAAATATTAAAACGAGGCATTTTTAGGGGCATTAGTTCCTCTTCTGTGCTCATTGGCTTTTCCAGTTGTGGATCTTCATGGGGGCTTTTGAATACTTTTAGGCAATGTACTGGCATTCAAACTCCTGTAATCTGCTTTTTCCTTAATTGCTAAAACACAGTCATGTGTCATTAATAATACAAATAAACCAGGACATGAAAACTGATGACTCTAGATAGGGCTCATATATCAGTACAGTAAAACGGTCTGAGATGTGATGTCAGAGAACAAGGAATTTTTGGTGCTAAGTAGTGCCTCTAATTTGCAAGATATTAAGCAAACACAAAGGAATAATCCCCCTAGTAAGCGTGTGTGGAAAGTAGGTGTGATAAGGGTGGGTAAAGGAAGCAGAGAGAAAGCCCCTAAAGGAGGTGGTGTCAGTGAAAATGCTGAGATCCAGTCCAGGATTCCTGGTTGCTGACACCATGTCCAGACCTCATTGCTCTCTTTTTTCATATGAAAAAAAGGAGCATGCAGCCAAAACAAATAGTTTTACAAATTCACCCTTTTTGAAGAAAGTGTCACAGGATACATTTTGTTCGGCAAGATGAAGCCGGTCATCTTTAACTAATGTGAGCTGTGTTAACAGATGTTGCTAGAGAAAATTCTCACTTAGTAAAACCACATTTTTCTGGCCTTCAGAGACAGGGTTGACTAGCAGTGAGCCAGAAACTCCTGTGTGGCCTGGGAAAGTCATTTATGTTCTGATTACAAAAGGCGTTGAAACCTTGTAAGTTCAGTTGAGTCATTTGGAGGACGTTTTCAGACTTAGGTGGTTCTTAATCAGCTACATGCTGTAAATTCTAGAAGTGTATGTTGGCCTTGTCTGTTTTATCTTTCTATCATGTGAAGATAATTTTTCCCTGTTTTGTGGGAGTGAATGTGAGGGCTAAATAGTTATTTTTGAGTTCAGGCTCTGATTCATCAGAGCTTTTAAGCATATGCTTCAAACGTTGCTAAATTGTGCAGACATCTCTGAAATAGTTGCAGTAATTAAATGTAAAACATTATGAGCCTGAGCCAGAAACATTAAAGTCAAAAGGCACTTGACATTGACTTTATTCGTATAAGCTCTGATCCTGCTCTCACTTAAGTATTATATGCCTGTCACACACACATATCTTATTATTTGTAAATCTGTCACTACTAGGCTGAATTTCTTCTAGGCTGCTGGTAATGCAGATTGCGATTTTCATCCTTTATAGTTCTTGATTCCTTTAGACACTTTTCCTTACCTCTCTTCACTGTTGTGCCTAATACCCAGGCGTTGATCAAAGATGCTTCTGTATATTACAGTACATGGCACAAATAAACATATGCATGTTACAGAATTTAAAAGTATAAGTTGGTTTCTTCAGAAATTCACTATTCGCCTGTTTATCAATAGGTATGTGTCTTATACATAGTCCTTAAAGTGGAAAATAATTCTTTTGAGGTATATTACTGAACACTGACATGTATACATACAGTATTTTGAATGATATTTAGTTTTAGAGGTTTCATTGACAGGATATTTAGCTTTTTTATTTATTTTTTTTTTTTTTTATCTTGAAGTACAACAATAATCAGAGGGAGGATTTTGAGGAATCTTTTTTTCCTATAGGATAGGTAACAGTGGTGCAAATACTTTTCTCCCCTCAGTATTTTATGCTGTTGATTTCTTTTTGTGCCAGCTGAAGTAAAAATCAATATTCTTTGGGCTTGTCTTCAGGCTTTCTCTAATACTCTCCCCTTTTCCAGGAGCCATAAGATATTTGTATGAATTTCCCTTCATATTATTTATTAGCAATAAGTAATCTTGCATTTTTAAAATTTTTTTCATTTTTAACATGAGTTGTGGCCATGGTGACACATTGCAAACTTAGGGTATAGCTTGCACACCAAATTTTACCTGCATTCTTTCATTCATGATTCTGTCAACGTTTGACCAACATTAATAAACCTATCATCAGCATGCTTCTGATGAAGCACAATGAAACACCGGTCACTTCTCACTAAAGATGTGACTCACTCAGCCAAGGTCATGCAAGAAACCTGCAGAAAAGGCTGAAGCTCAGTCCACTTACCCCAATTTCTGATTCAGTGGTGCAATCACTGTTATAGATACTTGCACTGTAGGGAAGCGATGAGTAAAAAATGTGTTTGCCTTTCATAGCTAGGTTATAACTAGGAGATGGTATGAAAAAATCAAAAGCAATTTCGCATATGGAGAAAAAATTTCATATGAAGTCTTTAAATTAAGAAGTTCAAAGCTCTGTGGGCTTCAGGCAGGACAGTTTCTATTTATGCTTTGCTAAAAACACTTTGTCATGAAGACAAATCTGGTAATTCACTATCAACAGAATGTATTTGTTTCTCATGAAGAAAAAGGAGCTGGTTTATTCTCCATCAAATTATTCCTGTGTTGGGGCTGTGCATTCTGATGGTATATGTATAGTACACCAGATATGTATATCTTTCATTAAAAGTCATAAGTAAAATTCTTGATACTTCTTAACTAGAATTGCTCAATGCAGTAAAACAAATCCATTGTGTGCGTAACTGACTACTTGCAGTGGTTTATTTTAAAATGTGTACTTTATCATTGGTAGAAGTCACGTGCTAAATTAATGCTTTTCTCCGCAGAGTGAAAGGTTGTGTGTTCTTGATAAATGTTTGCATGATTTTTTTCCCTTCCTACAGCACTCTTAGTCCAGATGTTGATCCAGTGCTTGCCTTCCAGCGAGAGGGTTTTGGACGCCAGAGCATGTCAGAAAAGCGTACAAAGCAATTTTCAGATGCCAGTCAGTTGGAGTTTGTTAAAACACGAAAATCCAAAAGCATGGATCTAGGTAGTGAGTGATATTTTTTCAATTGTTTTATTTGAACCTGATTTTCATGTTGTAAGTATATAGATTTTGTAATTCCAAACACACTGTTGATGTGCAGTACTGCTGCACACAAAGTCTAGTGGTGGGAAGTAAAGTATTCTTAATGTGAGTGGCCAAGTGGCCTGTGTATTGTCTGTACCACTTTGTAAATGTCCATACATTTAAATATAGTAGCTCTCTGACTATATGGTTATACATGAGCACTAAAGGTATTTATTAAAATGGAGCTGAAACTGCATAAAACTGTACCACACTGTGGCTCTGGCTAAACCGGATAATTCTCAATTCATGATCATAATGCAGTTAGCCTTAAAGACCCTTCATAGTCTCTCAATCTGTAGATGGATTCAGAATTAGAAAATGGGGCTAGTCTGACGTCTGCTTGAGACTCAAGTTTTAATATTTATATTAGAAGCCCTATAAAATAGCAGTGGCTGAGACAGGCAGTCAATTAGAATAATTTTAACTGAGAATAAGTAGTCGCTAACGAGCCCATCTTTTTTTCTGCTGTTGAATTGAGATTCTGAAGTACAGGCTCTAGTAACCTTAAACAGTGACTTTGATTGTTGAAGACACCAAATTCCCTACTCAGAATAATGAAATATAATACAATTTGCTCCTTTACAATAGTTGTGAATATCTTCACTACAGTCCCTAATTCACCAACTTCCCCAGGGGACAGTGAGGTTGATGGTATTGACTTGTCTTGACTAGTTGTGATGTGCTAACGTGTAAATAACATATTGTACCTGCCTGTGATGTGAACATGACTGACATTGCATGAAGGTTACTAGTTTGCTGCCACTTCTACCCAGAATGTTTGCTTACTGTTGCAGTTTATTTGCATGAAGTATGACATTGCTAAGGTCCCCTAACTTGACCAAAAAATATGCGAAACAGAAGGAATGTTGGATGCATGTGGGGCATGGGCACTAACTGGGCTAACCATTATACATTTACCTTTTAACAGTAGCTGACGAGACTAAGCTCAGTACAATGGATGACCAGAAAACAGGTAAGAATTGACAGTAAGGCTGTTGCTATAGAAACCTTGGTCAAAGCAGCTTACCACAATTACAGAACTGCCAGTCAAATTGCATGAAAACATGAATATTCCAGTACTTGCATGGCTGCTGTCTATAGCTGTGAATAATCAAGTCATACAGAAAAAGAAAATTCTCTATAGAGATAAATACCTAGGGTAGTATACTCCACCAGGTCATACATGTATGTGAATGTAGGAAGACACCTGTTTATACACTTTGAACTCATAAATATTCACAGTTGTTTGGGGCTTTTTTGTCCTTTCAAAGAAATCTTGGAAAATCTCCTCCCAGCTTCAAGCTCTAATGTACAGAGAGATGATGTAGAAGAGTTGAATATTTGGCTATTACAGTGCTAACACAGTACTTGGAAATAATTATTTTAAGTAGAAAACTGCCACCTTTGCCTTAAGGGGTCATCAGATACATGTTGTGAGTTGAGTATTGTTTGTGTGAGTTGATTTGCGTTTGGAGCTGAAACCTGAGCATCTCAGCAGAACAAAAGAATATGTAAATAGAATGTTTTCCACATACATTCTATTGTAATGTTTCACACAAGGATAATGGGAAATAGCTTTCAAAGCATATTTTTATTAGTAATTAAAATAATGCACCAACTGCAATTATGAACCTTTATGATTTATTAATATAAGTTAGCTTTTGACCTTTGAAATTCTATTTTAATTAGGCTATATGCAGAGGACACCATAACATTACTTAGCTCTAATTGGGAACAATTCACTTTTTTAACCCCCAAATATTATTTATTTACTTTATCATTTGGGGAGTAAGAGCATTTACAGAATTTAGAACTAATAATTCACAACTGCATCTCTGTTTAACCACACTTTACAACATGAGTAGGAATACTGCAAAGTTGTACGTAATCAAGTGATAAAATTATAATTTTTATTTAAACAGCTAATACTTTTAGCTCTTAAAATGTTGCAGAATTTGGCCACAGACTTGCAGCTTTATAAATTGAGAATGAGTACACAATATTAAAATGTATGGATGTTTTGAAGGATTAAAGCCATCAGAGTGTGAATATGTGAGTGGTATTAATGGTTGTGGTAATAATCAATGCTTAGGAACTGCTTTCACCCTTGAACATTATTCACATAAAAAAAAGTTACAGATCAAACTCAAAATTATTGTAAATTATTTTTCATTTTCCTCTTAGCCTGCCTATTTGAATGAGATGTGATTAGAATGGGGTAAAACCTGTGTTTTAGTAAAGTACGATGCTTAGATTTTGAAAGTGCATAGTGGCTTTGGTGGTAGCAATAGGGGGTGGTATTAACTGAGTGTAGTTTTTGTCTATGTGTAACACCTGGATTAAATTCCAAAAAAAAGAGACAAGTCAGACAACTTGGGTGAAAGAGCATGACCATAACCATCTGGACTAAGCAGTTATATATTGTGTGTTTAACAAGCCCAGTGGCTGGAAAAAAGGAAAAACACCTTTTACTGTACTTTAGTTTTATTTATCTGGTATGCTTTTAACCAAGTTTTGTATATAAACACTGGATATCTCCCATTACTGAAGATGGATGTAGTTGTAAAACAAGCCACTTACTGTAGTTTGCATTAAAAATCCTCTGGTTCTAAGAAAAAAAAATGCTTCAAATGTGTGGTGAACTATGTTTTAATGAATTCTAGAAGCCAGAAAGCTTCAGCATATATTTACTTTAGAAAAAAATGAAAACAAACTCTGTTAAAGTTGTACTTAGTAGTATTGGCTGAAAAGGAGACTGTAAAACTCACCAGCTCTAGTTACTGTAATAGTTTTTTAATTATTTTTCTTTCTATAGTTCATTTGAAGTGTCTAATCCTTGCAGTGTTTACAGATCATCCTGGAGGTTAGAAGTATATTCGGTAGCAATTGAGCATGGCCTATTTATTGAGTCCTGGGCGTACTATAGCTCTAGGTGGTTATTTTTCCAGGTACAGATTGTCAAAATGAAAAATAAAAAAAATTTAAAGAACATTTATTTAAATAGTTTATTTATTTATTTTTACATAGTGCTTTTATAATAAACTGCTTCATTAAATGCAACCAAAACTGAGCTATTATGCAGTTGCAGTTGCTTGCTATATTCCTCCCCTGCTCTCACCAAAATGTTACTTTTTTAGTGTAAGGGAACTAGAAATAGAAATTTATCAAATCTAATGGAGCAGATGATAGTAAATAGAGACTCACTGCTAATGTTGTTTAAGAAAGTAGACTTTGTGACTTTGCAAAATTGGTTTGCTCAAATTGAAAAAAGTTTTTGGCATCAGTTGCTAGTAGTATTTAACCTAAGAGCTAATAAAAATAATGTTTCAGTAAGAAACAACATTGTCATTTTAAATCACGTGAAGTACTGATGAAAACTTTACCTTATAGCCTTTAAAATTAGACGCTGAAGAAAACATTATATATCCTTTGTCACTGCTTTTTGCCTTTGCAAATCACCCAGATTTGTGCCACAGTATAATAATGTAAGGTGAGAGAAGTGGAAGCACAATCATCTGTTAAACAGCATGAACACAAGGGGAAAACAAAGGGCTTGGAGCAGGGAGCAACATGTAGGCTTCATGGGATTGTATATGTATTAATGGTCTCATTGGATCTGTACATGCTATGAAGTTACGTGGTGGGGGCTGTCTGCCATGTGAGGGCAGATACACACGCTGCCAGCAGAGTCATGCATGAGCACAGGGTGGTTGCATGGCCTGGAGGGCAAAGCTGAGCTGTGGTCCCCAAGGGCTGGCTGGCTGGGGATGTAGGGAGTGGCAATGCATGTGTGGTGGGCAGGGGATGTGCTCGGCAGGGTGGTGGGAGCATGTTTCAAAGCCATTGAGAGACGGATAGGGGTGTATAGCATATACAGTAAAGCTATGTGGCTGAGCAGAGAGCTGCTGTCATAGACAGGGATGAATCTACCTCAAAGGATATTTTAAAAAAAATTGTTGGAAAGGAAAATTTTGATAAACTTTGAATTTTAAAAATGATAAAAGAGTCCGTTTCATCCCTCGGTTATATAAAGATGCTTTAGGTAGATGTGTCTTTTCCTCTTTTTTTTTTTACCTTACTTTACATTCTAGTGTCAAAATAGAACTTGTTCTGTGCAGATAACATTTCTGATGATTACCACCACTGCTGTAAAAGCTAGGAGAAAATGCTGACATTTTTGTATTTAGAAAACAAGGTTTTGATGTGACTCATAAATTTTAAACAGAATCTATTGTAAAGAAAGTTTGCTGTTTCTTACCAGATTATGGGTAAACAACTCACTTTCTGACTGGTGAATTCTAGTAATAAATTCTGAACTCGGTTTACAGGGAAGCTTAACTATGTATTTGGAAAATAGACTTGCTATGAAGTGGCCATAGAAGTTAGTATAGGTATTAAAATATACATAGCTTTATGATCACAGTGCTTAAATTGCTTGCAAAAGGACATTTCCCTCTTTCAGATTCTGCAACCTGTTCACGTTTGTGTTCATGGCCACCCAAGTTCAATAAAGATTCCTATCATTTCTGTAATCCATTATTAGTTTTATAGTACTCAAGGAACATTAGGTCATATCCCATCTAACTTTTCCTTTGGGAAAGCACAACTTGCATAAATACAGTTCTCGCAAAGATCTGTATTGGGTGGCAAGAAATAGAATGTTTTTAAAATGTTCTTTATGAACATAAATGGGCACATAAATGCCTTTTTATAATTACTGTTTACAGAAAGAGCGACTCAGTAATTAGGAAAAGATATATGAGCATCTCATTTAGAAGGCTGCAAAGCAGCATGTGGAATAAGGAAGTTTACAGTAAGTTGCCATGTAAGAGGATACCCTTTCCTTTTGTATATGAAATTGAATCTGTCAAACAGCTGGTTTATATATGATTGTCTTATTTCCTCTCTTTTTTTATCCTTCAAAGTGTTGCATTCATTTTTCCTGTCTCATGCTTTTAACAAAATGCAATCTTGAAAAGTAAAAAACAAAATAAAATCTCATTTTTTGTGTACTGAAGGCATTAGTGGAGAAATAGCAAATTTTGGTGTATGCTAGAAAGTGGACAGTGTTATAGGGCACTATCTAAATTAAATTGGAGTTCTTTTACTTGGTAAAGAGACTGCCATGTAAAAGTACTTGCCTTAGAATTCAGCCCATTTTCAGAAGTTTGGTGAACCTGGTCTGCAGCATGTTTGCACAGCTGGGAAGCTATCAAACCTTCCTTGTCCCAGCTGGCTGCTGTTGTTCATCCCAGCAGCTGCTCTGTGCCCCCAAACCATCCTTATGACCCTCAGCCCTCCAAGAAGTAGAGGCTGTGAGTGAGAGTGTAGCTTCTTCTAGGAGATGCAAGTTCATCAAGATAAAGTTTTCATCTGTTGAGGTGCGTTTATTTCTGGCTGAGGGTCCAAGCAGAGGGACTGGACTGCTGGGGGAACCAAACTGCAGGAGTTGTGTAGACCTGTGCAAGAGGATTTCTGTTTTGTTTCTATTTACAATTTCATCTTGTCAGTAGGGCAGCTGAAAGAGAATACTTTGACAGCTGCTGTTTGAATTTATTTGATCCGAGAGATTTCAGTTTAATGTAATTGCTCAGACTTTTTAATAGTTGAATAGAAAATGAAAGTGTTTGCTTCCTTGCTCCATGACATACCAAGTTAACAAATGAAATGGAGAAGAGCTGCCATGCTGCTATTCTGCATTACTTCTGTAGGTCCAGCAACCCCCTTTCTCCCCACTCAATACTGAATAGTGAAAGAAGCTGTTTGCGATAGTGAAGTAGCAGTTTTCCCCAGTTAAATAGCTTTGTTAAAGAACGGCAACAGATATTGTCTCTTCTCCCTCCTAACATCTACCAGAAAAGGAATCAGTTGCAGAGCTTTTTATTATTCTGAGATTAAAAGAAAAAGAAAAAATACAGGTAAATTTCTTTATTGCGTTAGTCACACTAGACCTTGCTTACAAATGTATTGTGCATTGGTTTGGTACCCCTGAGAGTTCAGTTCTTGGTTCTCTCTCTCAGTGGTCTTTCTGTGCCTCTGTCAGATGAGGATACAGATATCAACTGAGTACCAACCCACCACCTGTGACTGCTGTGGTGCCACAACACTCTTCTCTATTCCACTGCATTTAGTGAGTGAGGTGTCCGTATTCTAGGTGAGGGCTCCAAGTCTCATAACTTCAGGAAATGTAGCTATGATGATGATGCCTGACCTCATCTTGCTCTCCAGGCCCAAATTCTATGGAAAATCTGGCCACGACTATACTGCACTTCTGAATAAAATAACTTCAACTAAATGCAGTGATTTCCTCCTCCTGTCTTCCCCCTTGGCCTGAAAGATTTCTCCCAGTTTTAACTATAATATGGATCTAATTGTGCAATTGTCAGCTGATTTGCACTGTGAGTGTGTGTCTTTAAAAACAGAAGATAGACGTTTAGTCCACAAACCTGAGAAGAAAAGTTGGGATGAGGAAAAGCTTTTGCAGAATACTGTCTGGGGCTTTCTTGGCACACCTCCGGGCATGCTGCAGTTTTAAGAGCTGCCCTCAGCCCCAGCTGTAGTGCTGCCCAAACATTGACTTGGGGACTGCCAAGAATGTGTTTCTTTTCCAGCTGAATAACTGGTGTTGTCTGTCTAATTGAGTCCTTTCCACAGATTGTTTTTAAGCAACTTCACAAAATCCCAGCAAGAGAGCTGATATTTCTCAGAAGCATTTCATGATGAAATTGTCAGCAATTTGATGCAAGTCTTTAAAACTCAATTAAAACAAACAATATGTTTCTTGAAGCCAGAAGTCAGGCTATTTTGCAAGACTGTTGCTCTAAACACAGTAGGATTCATGCCCATAATCTGCTCTCTGTTCATCAGTTGCTACAACTGATGAAATTTTCTGCTCAAAGCAAAAATAATTAATAATGTTGTTTGATACCGTTAGATATGTATCTCTGCTGGGTTTATGGGCTATGTTTTTAAAGCCCTGTGATTACTTTATCATTCAGATATTGTTTAAAACAATAGTAATGGATGTTGGTCTCTCTTCACTGACTTGAAAAGCCAGGCATTGCTAACATTGTCAGTTTCGTTGCCTATGACTTGACATACTCATTCACTACTGAGACCAACAAATCTGTGGAGAATTCCCTACAGATTATTGAGAGATGATGTGAATAATGTTAAGCGTGTCCCCAGAGACTTTCAGGATGGATATGCATAATCAAGCATGCAGTTCTCAGTACTAATTCTAATTACTTTTTTTTTTTTCTCCTTTAAATCACTAAGGTTCCCCAACCAGAGATGTGGGGCCTTCATTAGGTCTGAAGAAATCCAGCTCATTAGAAAGTCTGCAGACAGCCGTTGCTGAGGTGACTCTGAATGGTGATATTCCCTTCCACCGCCCGCGCCCACGAATTATCCGAGGCCGAGGCTGCAATGAAAGCTTCAGAGCTGCCATAGACAAATCATATGACAAACCTGTAGCAGATGATGATGACGAAGGCATGGAAACTTGTAAGTAAACTATTACTGTACATAAAGAATGTTAACATAGGATAATTCCTTTAGAAAATGATTAAAAGAAGTAGAAGATAATTTTAGGATTTTAAAAGAATAGAACTAACTTCATCAAATATTTTCCAGGCTTTTTCCCTCCATATGTATTAACATATTGCAGCACTCTGTAGCTTCCTTCCTTTCTAAAATAAGAAAATAGGACTATTAGGAGTGTATTTACTTAAATTACTCTGAAAATTTTCTGTAAGATACCTAATTAATTTACTAATGTAAATTAGAAAAAATATGCAGAAAGACAAAGAAAACTCTGAATTTATGTTACAAAAATATGTGCATCTAACTTTGAAAGAGTACATCTGTAGATGTACATATCTGGGGGAGGGGAAAGGGAAGAAATCACTGTCCTTTAATTACAGTGAGTAAGGCTGGCAGATCTAATAAAGTATAAAGTTAATGATCAGCTATTACCCACCCTAATGGGCATTCATTTACATTTTCAGTTCTTTAACCCGAAATATGACCCAACATGTGGAGAATGTCATTAACATAAAAGAATCACTTCAAAGCTAACCTTATCATTATTGAGCTGTGTAAGAATGGGCTGGTAAAATAGTATGAATGGTAAATTACCTCAATCAGGGGTTGTATTAAAATCATTGAATTTTTAACCTTCATGTTGTACTACTTTCAACTTGTCACACACCAGCAGAATTTTTTTTAATCAACCTCCAGCTAGTTAGAAGTTTATGAATGAAGATGATGGTGGGGAAGGTTGAAATAGTAAAATATTTAGCCTGAATGCTAACAGAAAAGGTTTGAAGAGAGATTTCTTTCACTCTCTGCTTTTTATAACTTTCTTTTGTTTCAGAAAGTCTGTTTTGTAAAAGTCATTCCCTAATAGTCTTGTGTAATCAGTCTTTGATTTTCTTTTTTAACTCTTCAATTTAAAAAAAAAAATCTGCCTTTTTCTTAAAGTGTTCTGAGACTGAAAGGGAGGTCATTTTGCCAGTCACTTTTCTCCAACGTAGTTACAAGCAGAATTAATTCTGCTTCACTTTTCCAGCACCTAGTAATTTCATGCAGCAGTGAGGCTAAATGCTGGTCCGGTGCTGCTGGCTGTCAATCTATTTCTGGCCAGTGGAAGCATAGGTATGATAAAATGTGTAGTGATCCTACTCATTCTTCCAAACTGCATGCCTATGGGCTTTTGGGACTTAAGACCATGTTTTTCTAAAAGGCCTTGTTTGGTTTGAACCCACTGCTAGTAATATCCTGTTTTGAGCCATCAGATATAGAAAGCTTATCCAGACGTTACAGATGGTTTAACTTCATTTGATCAAAAATATAGTAAAACTGTTGTCATGAAATGCTTTCTAGATGAGTATAAGTTTATGAGACTACTGTAAGGTTTTTTGAGCTTGTTGATGCAATGCATAGAAAGTAGCAAGGAACTACTTGGTGGCCTCGTATCCTTTGCATGGGAGTAGCAGAAACCAGACAAAGCCTTCTGGCTGAAATCGAAATACCACGGGATGAGTCTTTGCCCTCATCTCTCTGTATGAAAGAAGTCATCTAGCACTAGTGAAACAAAAACCATCTCAGTGTCATAGGAGAGCAAGAGCAAGGATGTTCTCAAATCTCATGGTAAAGAAGGGTGAGAAAGGTGTGACCAAGTGATGTATGTTGAAGTACTTGTTCTGCAGAGTTACTTGTGTTTTAAGAGCTTTCATATGTTGTAATAGAACATCTAAGAAGTAATCCAGAGATTTGCAGTGACAGGTTAATAGAAGCGTATAAGTCGCAATGCAAATACGGTCAGTTGTTTGGACAGAATCCAGTCCTCAAGGTCTTCTCCTTGTCATGGTGGCCACGAGAGCTTAAGAGCTGGCCTAGCCATTTTGCCTGTCTTTCTAAAAGTGCGTCTGTATCTATGTTAAAACTGAAATCACTGCAGTCTGCTCTACTTTGTGTAAATTACACATGGTTCTAGGTTCCAGAGAATTTAACAAATGTGTTCAGGTGGACAAATTCTGGGCACATATGAGTACATAGAAGTTAATTTAACAGTCTGGTCCTAACATAACTAATATGCAACTGCTGCCATAACAACCTTGCTGTTTTTTTTTTTAATTGTATTTAATTATTCCATAATTGTTTTAAATTAAAATGTGGCTTTCTTATGTTATAAGCCCTAGGCAAACATGGTGGTGGTCAATTTACCGATGCCCTTGAAGATGGATCCATTTGTCTTTAGCTTTTTTGAGCTTTTCTCCTCCAAGTGTTTCAGTGTTAAGAGTGCTTCTTTCTTCCAGACAGTTTCTTCCAGACGGTGACCCTCTTTGGAGTAGCAAATAATAACACTGCAATGTATTTTATAGAGGAATTCTTAACGTGTTGTCCGCCCCATGTACAAAAGCCATAAGCATACAGGTAGCATATGTGGCAAAGGGGCTGACTGTCTTCTGAATGTACCTGCTTTTCTCGGAACAACCTGCCAATAAATAATTAAATGTAGGATGTAAGTCAGATAGAAGTGACCAGCTCTGGGGTAACATTTTATAGAATATTTGAGAAGATGTGTGTGTGAGTTTTAATGGCTGTAAAGAAGTAACATTTGTGGAAAGGTGTGGGTGTTTGGCTTTTATAGATCATTTTTCCTGCCTTTTCTTGTTGGGTTTCCTCCTCCAACCCCCCCCCCTTAATACTTGAAATAGCTGACTGGAAGGAAAATATTTATCTTTAGTGTCTTGAATGAGAACAAGGCATTTGGATTGGGAGAGATCGACATAGCTTTCTAATCTTTTGCTGAATCTTAATTGCTAGAATCTAGGGCTGTATTAAATATCACAATATGAAGCCTAGAAGCTTAGTTGCAAAATAGCTTCACATTAAGTAGCTTTGATTCCTCATGTGCATCTTTTCCATTTTATGGGCTAATTAGGAGAATAGCTTCATGCTACCTGTTTGTGTAGTTCTCCGTAGTACAGTATGGTTCATAAAATGACACTAGTTTTGAGGTTTAGTTGATGTTTAAAGTATACTCCAATTTAATTTTTTGGCTGCAGCATCCTGAATGGGGAGGCAGGAGGTTGCAGGAAAGGAAGGAAATAACACCACCGAAACAAATACATTCTGTGTTTTGCAGTAACCTGATGTCATTACTGCAACTTAAAAATTAGAAGTTTCATTTGTAGCCTGGGCTTGAATTTTAATTAAGCAGCATTTGCATTTGCTCTAAACACTTGCAATTAGGTGTTTGTTAATTGCAGAATGACTGTGCTGCATAAAAGTGAAACAAGTTTCTTCATGTTGAGTCCTTTTAAGAAGTCTGGAAATCTGTTTAGTCCAGTACAGACACCAGTGTTTAGTCCAGGAAAACAGGCATCCTGGTTCACAGGGCTCAATATAAGCTATGGAGTTAATTGCAAGCAAACTGTGTATGATAGATAAATATTTATTGTAGCACAAGTGTGGAAAGGAGGCAATATTCTTTCCATAGAATATGCAAAATAAATAATAAGAGGAAGCATTGTTATGACAGGTTGCTCAGCAACTCAGCATAGCACAGGACACTTAATACATATTTAGGGTTAATTTAATATGTTGTTATCTCAGTGTGAACAACTATAGATCAAAATTGACTCATCTTTAAAATTCTAGCAGTGAAAGTACCACATAAACGTTTTACTTCAAAATTTGTCAGAAATTTAATAGTTTTACTAATTATATCCGTTCGCAAGTCCAATCTTTAAATGTCTAGTTGTTTTTTACTGAAACAGATTGTAGCTATAAATTAACATGCAAAAAAAATTAGCATCTCTATTCTAAAATGGTTTTCCACTCCTCTTTTAATAATAACTAAATATCATCCCAGACACTGACTAAGAAACACTGTGACCAAAAAGAGTACAGGTACAGCTGTTAGAGGCATGTATAGGAGAGGCTTATTAATTTTCTAAAATAGAATTACCCAAATATTAGAACTGTACCTACAATTGAGAAGCTGCATCATCCACTTATATCAGTTCTGAAAACAACATGAAATGCCAAGACCTATCCTCCCCCTCTACCCCTTTCCTCCCCCTTTTTTTTTTCCTGGTTGTCTTTACTTTGTAGTACTAGTTGAGTTTCAGAATTAGTTATTAATGTTGAAATTTATCCATTGTGATATGTTTTCTTGAAATATAACTTCCAGACTTGGAGAATATTTAAAGAATTCTTGGGGTATTCAGGAAATAAGTGCTAAGTCTAATGGACAGGTCTGTGTATTGTAAAATCATTGAATAAACAGTATTTTGCAGGCAAGTATCTGACAGAGAGAGAAGAGATGATATTGAATGGCTTTCAGTCAGTGATTTGTAGACTTTTCAGGTTCAATGAATTACTTCATTGAAGTAAGGTGAATATGGTGAATATGAATGATGACTAAGAAAAGAAAGTAGATATTCTATGATTCTACAGTAATCTATGAGAAATTTCTGAAGAATTACTGTTGTCTGTGGAAGAGTCGCTGAGGCCTAGAAACAATAATGTTGGCAGGAGCAATTATCAGTAGTAGTAAATGTGCTAAACTGAAAAAATGATTCCTTTTTTCCTTCTATAAGGCATAACCATTTCCAACTCTTACTGAGCACATAAAAAAAAAAAAGTCTTTTCCATAGATTGTGTATATGTAAACCAAACTTTTTCAACTTCTACTGCCAGGAGTTGTTTGGAGCCTTTGTATTCATTAGAGTTACAGGAGGCAGCACAAAATATGCATCCGTGATCCTAATTTCTGCTTTCTGCTGCCTGTTGGAAAACTGGGAGGTGGTGTAGCCCTACTTATGATGTGATGATATAAAATGTTAATGCTCCTGGAAGGTCACAGTTTCACCAGCCATGCAGTATAATTTTTGGACTTAAAGTTAAGTCAAAATGGTTGCAGGATTCTGACCTACGAGCTTGATGTGTTTTTTTTCTTTCTCACTAAGTTACTGAAGGAGTATTCAGGTTTTGAATATATAGTCTTTTTTCCTAATTTTTTCTCAGACGTTCTGTAAATGCATGTGGTCTGTTAAATCTAGCCTTGGGTATATTTAAAATTCTCTGAGTCTTGGTTTTGGATTAGAAACAGGAAAACTGTTATCTGCCCTTAAAGGATTTTGCTTGTTTCACTGGATAGGATCTCCCCACCCGAACTTCCCAGGCTGCCTCATCTCAACCAAGAATAAAAATCATGGTGCATGATGTGTTTTAAACTGCTCCAGGAAATGAAGTAGCATGACAAAACCATTATGTTACTTGCAGCAGAAGAAAAAGTCTATTAAGGCTTGTATTGAGCGTTAACAGTCCTTAATGACTTTCATATTTTTATGAGAATATTCCTAAGAATTTTCTGACAGAATTTTCTGCTGCACTGCTGTTGCTTCTTCCTTCAGTTATTTCTAAAGCTCTCCTCAACTGATTTAGGTCCTGTGACAAAAAGGTCCAGCTAGCATCACTTTGCTAGTCCTCTTTATTAATCCATTCATTATTCAGAATACCCACAAAGCACGAATCATGTTTTGCAGAGTATTCTACGAAGGTGATTTCCTTGCTTTTAAGAGTTTAATGGTGCAAGTAAACATTCCAGGAGACCCCTATATGAGCTGATACTGATTAAAAGAAAAAAATATTGTTGTGCATGTATCCTGCTTCAAAATACATTATGGAATACACCAGAAAGCCTTCTGCCCTTGTTGTTTGTTCTTATCCCACTGATGTTTCTTAATATGTGCTTTCAGTGGAGGAAGACACAGAGGAGAGCTCAAGATCGGGTAGAGAATCTGTGTCCACAGCAAGTGACCAGCCATCCCACTCATTGGAGAGACAGATGAATGGAAGCCAAGATAAAGGCGACAGAAAAAAGGCTGGAAAGGAAAAGAAGAAAGATCGGGATAAAGAGAAGGATAAAATTAAGGCAAAGAAAGGAATGCTGAAAGGCTTAGGGGACATGTTCAGGTAGGTGCTTGCAATCAAATGTAGAAGGAATTATAAAAACAAATTTCATCTTTTAATTACTCATTTATATTGTGACTGTTTGCTGAGGCAATATTTTACTATACAAATATGTTCATAATGTATATAGGCTAATCTCTCATTTTTTGAGGTGTTGAGTGGTATCATGAAAGGAAAGCAGCTTAGAATGGAAAGGAACAAGATGGCTGGCAGGCTAAAGGGGCTGCAAAGGAGAAAATGGGTGACATCATAAAACATACCCTTTGACAGGTCAAACTATTTTGGGGTTTGTTTTTTTCTTAAACTGTGCTGTCCCTAATACTGTACCCAAAGCTTATGTGTTAGTAAGTGAGTGTTTTTCTTTGGTTTGCTTTGCTATTAAGACTGGTATCATGAGGGCATGAGATGAATCGGTTTAGAAACCAGCATGCTCTCCAAAGGAAACACAGGAACTAAATAAGGTTGTGTGCTTTGAGAACCCACAGTCTAGAGAAGGGGTCAGTGAAAGTCTCGATTTTTATCAAGCACTGAGTATGTTCGAAAGCAGTGGTCTCTCCAGCAGACATAAGTGATCTGAAAGGAGCAGACTGCTGAGGGACACCCCGCTGTTCAGGGTAAATGGTGAAACATGACAAACACCTTTGATCATTTGTGGGAAAGGATCAGAGAGCAAGAAAATCAGTCTTTCTTTTAGCTAGCTAGAGTAAATAAATGTATTTCCAAGAAAAAATAATATTAAAGCAGTGTTTGTTTTCTATTGTATATGCAGTGATTCATTATTTAATTTTGAAGTGAGATAACAGTATTATTTTAAAGACTAACTAACAATGATTCTGGTCTGAAAACACTTAAGTGAGTTTCAGTTACCTTTCATCCTGTTACCTACTTTATACTGTAAATTGAACCTATGTTGTAACTACCTAGGTTCTTGAGACTTGTTCTGTGTCTGTGAATCCTATTACAAAATTAGTTAACAGAAAAAATAGTTAATTAGAAATATTAATTAGGAGAAAAAGTAGTTACTAACTAGAAAGTATTGGTTATAAAATGTGTTTAGAAAACACAAATTAATACAAGGTTTTTAGCACTTGACACAGAACACCAAAAGAGTCATAGGAGATAGTCTCATATGTAAGATGGGAGGAGAGCACTTCATCCCGATACCTTGTGAGTCCCACAGGGATGCCCTCATCTTCTGAGTGTTTGCCTAAATTTAAGCCTGGAGCAGAACATTGCATCCCATGCTGGGGAGGGTGAAAGGTATGAGATACCAAATGCTGACTGGTTCTTTTCTGCAGTCTTTGCCATTTCCATACACCAGAAACAAAAGGTAAAACTGAGGTACATGATAAAGTCTATGGGCTGTAAGTAGCTTATTGGATGCCATGAGTGCTATCTTGAGCTCAGGCCCAAAGTGTTTACAGCATCTAGAAAGTTTGGGCAGTTCCTTGGTCCTCAGTTTCCTCCTCCTGTGTAATGTTCCCCATACCCAAAGGACCAGTGAGATTGCGGCTTCATTTTACAAGCTCTGGGACGTAGGCAAAAGGCTGACTTAGAGGGGGTCCCATCCAAAGAAAGAAAACGTGCATTCCAGAAAGCCAGCCTGGTGTGGGGCTCATCAGCTCCTCTGTGCCCTCCAGTCTTAGAGCCTGATGTCTGACGTTCCTCTGTGGCTTTGGATGCTCTAGATGGAAATGAGTGTGAAAGTGAAAATTAATACTATTTTTAATCAGGTGCTCCCAGCTGAATAGGAAGTAACCTCATCTGTATGCTTGATGTAGCACTTCTGAAATCTTTACTATAGAAATAACAGTAATTTGAGTGATAGGAGGATCTGATGATCCCTTTGTTGTTTGCTCTTCGTAACACTCAGTGTTTCCTTGAGGGTTTTTTTTCCCTCGCTGCCATTTCTGAGTGAACTTTACTTTTCAGTTTCCTCTTAATTAACGTGGGAGCAGTGCTATCTCGACGCAGTTGACTCCTTCTGGATCTGTAAATTAGCTTGCACCTTGTCAGCCCACCCAAGAGAGGTGCTTCTGGCAAGCAGGAAAATGCTGATTGAGGGAATTAAGCATTATGCCTTATTTCCACTCCGCGCTTGATTTGCTTTGTTGACAGGCTTCTCAATAAAGTTTGAGAGATGGGCTTTATTATGTCTGCAAGATAAGCTACTGCTCCTGCCTATAACGTGCTTTGTATTTATGTGCGTCTGACATATATCATAGATATCAAGTAATCACTGAAAGAAATTGTGAGATAGAAAATAATGATGACTGTGACATTTAAAATTCAAGCCATGATCAAAGCATAATTGGATGTTTTGGTTCTATGCAACATTGTGATTTTTTTGTAGTTCTTTTTCTTTTCTCTTTATTCATTTTTTTTCTTCCTTTTCAGTGCTCTTATCTTACAATAATCTTTCTTCATTAGATTGCATGGAGAAGAACACTTGCATGATGAAATTGACTGTTAACTGACACTTTATCCCAATGTCTGTATTTAGCCAAGGGGCTTTTTATTGCCTATATGCAAACTGGCAGCTCGTACAGTGGAGTCTATGTGATGTATAAAAATGAGTCTCCTTGCCTTCAGTTAAAATCTCAGGATTTGCTACTGGGATCTTCATTACTGTACTGTGAGATGGAAACTCCCACTAGAAAACCCCAGGTTACATTTATCCTTCAGCATCTAGTCATCATGAGAGAAATCTGTGTGTGATTCAGCTAGCAGGTTAAAATCGTAAGTAAATCCCTTAAACACTTCCATTGTTTTACTGCTTGCATTAAACATAGTAAAGAGGATGGACATAACCAGGAAGGAGAATTGTAGAATGCAGGGTGCAGCTTGCATGGCTCTGGCATGCATACCTCCTGTTATTTCCAGAGGACCTTTGCTGACATTGGGCTGTGGACAGTCTGAAAGTTTACTCTTCTCATGCGACATAAATCTGTCTGAGCATATGTGTGTTTCTTTTTTCAAATTGACATTTCAGGGCAGACCGGAATAATTTATTTACATTTGTCATTTGGCTGAGAAGTCTCTATCTTCACAGATGAATATAGGGCAGAATTTAACCCATAAAAGTGTTGAACAAAAGCATAGGTATATTGGAGGAGATGCAAGTGCTGTAGAGCTTTGCTTATACCTGAATGCATCTGTTTTACCTGAATAGTTGCATCACTCTTGTCTTATACCTCAGTAGGATCATGTGCCATGTCCTCTGGCTGTAATAACATACCAAATGAGAGGCTGTGTGATTCCTTCTTCTTCATTGCTGGCATTTAGCGGGTACCTGGACAGACACTGCTTGCTGACAAGTATTTCACTACTTTGTTTCACTACTAAAAACACTTGAGTGGATACATATTTTGCCATCAGGAATTTATAAAAATATGTATGCCTCTCCAAGTACAATCTAAAATCTGTTTACGAATTTCTGAGTCTACTTTTGTTTATTTTACGTAGAGATTTTGATTCTTGATAAAAGTCAACATGAGAAAACCAAAAATTTGATAAATACGTAATTGCAGTGCTGCCTTAAGGAAGAGGCTTCACAGTTTCAAAGCATGCACCTGCAATTAGTGCTGGTAGGGATACATTAATTTGATGGACTTCTATCATTCTTTGACTTTCCTCTCCTGAGAGAGAGAAACTGTATATGCTGCTGCCTTTTCCCATCCTCTTGCTCCTGTCACACACAGGGTATCTTCATTTATGAAGGTGGATCCCCTTAGGATGTAAGATAGGGCGATCTGAGATTGTTCTTATTTGTAGGTTTTGGATGATGATGAAAGACAAGTCTGCTGTGCTGCTGCTGCTCACTTATGAACTGTGTACTTCATTCATGCTTATCCCCAGTGTACAAGCTTGGATATCATTTCTAGATGGGTGACTGCACTGGTGAAGTGAGAGGTCATAGGTAACTGAAGTAGTAGCTCCACCTCCTTCCCCAGCTTCCTCAAGCCATATGTAATTTTCCTCTATGGTCAACCTTGTGCCATGGTACTCTAAGACAATGGCATCACTATGATTATGTCACTTCTGGGGAGAATCATTTTTGTTTGAAAGAAAGTGGACAGCCACGCTCTTAATGGGGAGTTTGTATGGGAGGATTCTCATTGATAAATTTGATGATACAAAAATATGTGCAAGTGATCTGTTGCAGGAGAGGATGTGTCTGAGGAATAACATCTTTAGAAGAAACAACTACCAAGATGCTGAGAATAAGGAGTAAAAAAGGTAGCTCTGGGTTTCCAAATGGTGGAAGGGGAGTAGCAGGGAGGCCAAGCTACCTAGTCATGTTTTGCTGGAAATATTGGAGGGACAGTCGCTCACTGCCTGATAATAAAAACTTGCTGAAACAAGCAGACCTTTTTTGCAAGTGGATTTGCAAATACAAATGGTATGTTTGAGTTTATGTGGGGGACTGCCCAGAGGAAGAAAAGATGGTGTGGAGGGTATGCACATTGTATCTTAACCTTGAGTTAAGCAAGAAAATATCTGCATTGGTTTTGGAGGTGGCTTATGGATTAGGTAATGCAGCTGTGGATAAACATGTTAACATTTCTGCTGTAGGAATTAATACCTCAGTCCCACATAAACATAACTTTTTAGTGGAGAACGTAAGCACTGTGTATGGAAGTTCATGGAACAAGACAGTATGCTTAAAATTAAACATGTGCATAGGTGTTTTTAGTACTGGAATTGTTTGAGTATTTCAAGATCTGGCCTATAATGTTGATGGAGATGCAAATCCGTAACATATGGTAACTGATCTTTAATTCCTCTCTTAACTATTGTAGCACACAGGTGGGTAAACTGATGCACTGGATAGCCAATGCAAATGTAATATTCTTAAATTACCATTAAAATCTAATCCTAATTAGATTCAATTACATTTAAAATGATTACTGGGAGCCTTGCACTGTTGTATCTTCCAGTTCTGTGAGAGGAAATAGATAATTCAGTTTGCAACCTTGTTTAGCTGAAATCAGATATACTGTTCTATTTTTTTTCCCCATACAGCTGCTTCCAAGGTGCACTGGACATGTCCAGATTCATAAACGTATTATTTGTAGCTTTGAATTACACATTTCAACCACATTAGCCATCTGAGACCTCTGACTGGGCATTTGAGAGAATAACCTACATGGATTACTATTGCTTGTTACATTACTTACTTGTTTTGCCTATTCTGATTTTCATTGAAGCTTTCTCAACTGTAATGTCTGTGAGGAGATGAAAAGCAAATCACAAGGGTTATACCATTGATTTAGTAATTACCTTCTTTCTCTTTCATTTAATAACAACCTTCAGACTTTTAAGCAGGCATTTGACAAAAAGGTATCTGAGTTGTGTAAAATACTGTTGAATTATACCCTAATCAACAGGACAAACTCAATAAAATAAAATCTGTAGTTTGATTTTATCATTCAGTACCTTAAGAAGCAACAATAATGGTATTTTTGTTGGAAGCATGACTAATAGGACTACTTCGTATTGGTGAATGACACTTACTGGTGTATGGACTTAAAAGAAAACATGGGAACAAGCTCTGAAAGTTAGAAATATTTTTTTCCTTTGTGCTCTGCTGATGGCACAAAACAGCGTAAATCTTGAGCCCTAGAACATAAAGA